>NC_088792.1:32918881-33522006 GCF_011386835.1 Chrysemys picta bellii
AGCAGATCTATCAGTGAAATCAGTAGGGGTTTTGCACAAAAATCTAGGACAGAATACAGCTTGTATATAACAACTAATTTGAATGAAACATTTGAACCCATTCTAATTATTTTCTGATGAAAATGGCCTTTTTTAAAACTAAAAGCTGTCACAATAAATGTCCATATTTATTTTGAATTTTTTGTCAAAACTGAAAATTTGAATTTTCTTTTCACCTCCCCCTTTCTCTCTCTCCCCCTTTCCAACTCCCTCCCCCTATTTTCTCCCACTGACTGCAGGTTTGTCATATGGTTCCTCACTTAAAAAAAAATAATCAATTTTTCTTGTTCCATTCTGTAACTTTCCAAAACTTCGGAGAAAACTTTGAAAAGTTCTGGAGTAGCAAAAGAAAAAGTGAGGGAGCTCCCCTAAACTCTGGCCATCATTAATTTTATTGCACTTGGAGGCAAAAGAGAAAGAGGAGTAGAGGGGGAAGAAAATTCAAAGCTAAATTTAAAAAACATTTTTTTTAAATGAGTTTCAAACTCTGCAAAATGGAAACAATTTTTAAACAGAATGGTCATTCCATTTTTCAATCAGCTTGAAACTAAATCTTTTGGCCCAAAGTGCCATGTTCTGATGTAAGACCCATGGAAAGGGGCTCTGGGAGAAGAAATCTTCATGAGAATCCCCTCACAGAATTCCTGATTGATTTGTCAGAGGGCTGGATAGGGCTTCCTCCCATGGAATAGACCATAGGGCCCAGAGCTGGCGAGATCCCAAGGATCTTTATGGATAGATGGGCAACCACAGCAGGTGACTTGTTCTGATCCCATCACTCTCCAGCAGCCCCCAGAGCACTTCCTGCCAGCCCAAGGAGTCCAGCCACAATGAAGCCATGCTGCCAGGGACTCTCCGCAGTAGTGACTGCCCCCTGCTAGGGTGACCAGATGTCCCGATTTTATAGAGACAGTCCCGATTTTTGGGTCTTTTTCTTATATAGGCTCCTATTATCCTCCACCCGCTGTCCCGATTTTTCACACTTGCTGTCTGGTCACTCTAGCCCTCTCGGGTGGGTCAGGGCAGCCTTGAGGAAAAGATAGCTCCAAGCCAATGTACATCCAGTCCCAGTTGGAGGGTTGCGAGATCTTGAACTATCAACTGGAATTCCATGTTTTCAAATCTATTTCCCTTTGCACCCCACCTCAGTCATAAAGTTACTGAATCTGTCAGGGGAGCTTTGTGCTGGTTAGTCACAACCTATGGATCGCTATAGTCCCTGTATGAAGTGTGTGGTGGTTGCAGAAGGCTCCATCTTCTGTCTGGCTTCCTGGAAATGGATTCTTCTTTCCTGCAGCCTGTCCACCTCTTGCCTGGGCTTCTGAGCTCCTTGTAATCCACTCCTTAAGCTGGAGGATGTTCGGCAGGCCTGTAGAGGCAGGGCTACCTGGGTCCAGCATTGCCTTTTAACCCTTTTGGCTCATTGTGGGGTTTGCAGACCCATCCCACACAGGTTTTTGGGCTGCCATAGGCTCTCACACACACCCCAGCACAGGGGGTGAGCTGAAGGTGGGGAGTCCCTGCAGCTTTGGGAATTCTCATCTGCTGCTGAACAGTTCATAGGCAGCTGGGGAGAGCTGTGCAGTAAGTTAGAACAGTTGGGTTTCCTGCCTGTCTCCAGTACACAGTTAGCTAATAATGGCTCTTTTGTAGAAAGAGAGAACAGAGATGGGCTTCTGTTAAAAGAGCTTTCCTGTTCAGATGTATCTTTTTATAAAATCTAAAGTCCAAGTCCTCAGTCAGTTTTTAAGTCACTGGGAGTTCTCTCTGAGTAAGGACTTGGGTAGAACCTGAACAAGGACTTCAGGATTTGGCCTTCTGGCTCTTAGTCATTTTGTCCTGTGTGCTGCCCAGAACAGTACCTCCGGAGCTCTATTTTTGCTTGCTTCGGTATGGCTGCTGGCTGGCTGTACTTTGCAGCCCAAAAATTATATTTGATTTGGCTCAGATTCACATCAGATGTTGTTTGATGTCATAAATAGTAGTTTGCCAAAGTAGGTATAAGTTAACAGACCAGAAGGACAAACAATAGATGCATGTAGCCTACAGTGAAGTTGTGGAAAGACTGTTAAAATAGACTATATTTTCCAGAGTGCAGAGAGAATTAAATCCATGCACATATAGAGGGAACATGGCCATGGAATGGCCACAGAGAGCCTGTGGGAAAGTTCTAGATGTTCACCAGACTTAACCAGTCATCAATGCTGAGCTCTGAACTCTGCATCCCCTGGCCTGCCTGAGTCTCATGAATATTTGCTGGAATTACTTAATACCTATTTAGAGATTAAGGTTGCCGATGCTGTAATCCTTACCTGCCACACATGTACTTCTCCTGTAACCACTAACCTTGAGAGAGAGAGAGGACATTGTGTTCAGAAAGTGGCAACTGCTGATTTTAGGCAAGTCATATACCACAATGGTGCACAGGGCAGCACTACTTGTCTTCATGTTAACAGGATGGTCTTGTGGCTAAAGCACTGGCTTAGGACTCAATGATTGGGGTTCAGTTCCCAGCTTTCTCATAACTTTCAGTCTGCACTTGGACATTAAGTACTTAGTGTCTCTGTGCCTCAGTCAGTGGGAATTGCATGCACACCCCCGAGAGCATAATTAGCTTACTACTCTTCACAGAAGTTAAAGGGGGGAGTCAGAGACCAGATTAAAAATATAAGCCTTGTATTTGTCTTCACTGGTGGTTTCCACATGTAGACCCTGAAATTAGTCCTAAGGATGGGCAGATCAAATAAAACTGAACATAAATCATAACATAAGGTAATATTTCAGGCCTTATTGTAAGGTTCAGCATGTCCTAGCAGCTGTATTTAGGAACATGCTGTATGTCAGTAAGGAGGGCTTGTCTACACTGGCAAGTTTGTGCAAAGTAAAACAGCTTTTTGCGCTCCAACTGCAGACGTGTGCACACTGCCAAGCCACTTTGTGCGCAGAAACTCCTCAGTTGCAGTGCTGCAAAAAAACCCACCTCGATGAGAGCCATAAGGCTATTTGCACAGACTCTCCAGCGCTCTGTTGCTAGTGTAGACACTGGATTGCTTTTTGCGCTGTAATTGGCCTCTGGAGCTGTCCTATGTCCAGTGTCCCTCAAGTGACCGCTTTGCTCATTGTTTTGAACTCGGCTGCCCTGGAGACATGCACCCCTTCCCTTTCAAAGCACCATTTCTGACAGCCTTTCCGTGCTGTGCTGATCTCCTCCGGGACACAAAGCATTAATGTGGAATGCTCCTGCTGTTGAACACAGAGGCAGGTGTTGGTGAGGGTGAGAGAGAAAGAGAGAGAGAGAGAGCGTGCTGTGCAGAGAGCCCAGGGAGGGAGGCAGGGGCTGATGTCGGGGTTTCCCCCTCCCCCTGCCTCAGGACTGGTTGCTTCCTGCTGCTGTCTGAACTTACAAGACAGTATGCTGACTGACTCTCTGTCCCCCAAAACACAGTCTCTCCCCCCCGCTCCCCGTCACACACTCTCCTCCCCCGCCCTTCAGTTGAAAAGTGGCTGGCAATGTAGTAGGATGCCCATGGAACAATGGATTGGGAAACCTGCATCATGTGACGCTGTGCCTGCCCCATGAGGCATTGCAAACCCTTCCCAAAGCACCCTGTGGCCAGTTGCACAGTGGGATAGCTACCACAATGCACTGCTGTCTTTGCCATTGCAAGAGCTGCTAATGTGGATGCACTCCAGTGTCACAAGGAGCACAGTATGGACACGCAACAGCGGTTAAATTCCAGCATTTTAATAAAAGTGGTATAACTTGTGGTGCAGAAACTTGCCAGTGTAGACATACCCGGAGTATTTACTTGCAGCCCCTGTAAAGACACATTGTAAATTGTGAGAAGACAGTGTCCTAGTTTAGACCTGTCCAGTCCTTCCAAATAGCTAAGAAGTTTAGTTACGGATAAAGGGATGTGCCAGTAAGTGTAGATAACGTCAGTGCAGTAAAACAGATGAAGAGACCTGTATGTGAACTGGATTTTTTGTTTCAGGGGGAGTGTCACGATTTTAAATTTTCTTCAGTTCCAAAATGCACCAAAAAAACCAACAACAAAACAAAACAAAAAAAATTAGAAATTTCTCAGGAACCATAATTCGGAAAAAAAATTAATTTTGGGTCAAAACATTTTGTGTCAATCAAAATGTTTAATTTCCACTTCAACTTTTAAAAAATTCTTACGATTTTATAAAACATTGAAACAAAAAAGCCATTTCAAAATGGAAAAAATCATTCAACCCTACTGAGATCCTTCCCCTCCCCCCCAGTTTTTCTTTTGAAATGCCTAAGGCAACACGTTTCAACAAAAAAAATGTTACAGCAAAAGCTGTAAGAGTAGACTGAATTGTTTGTGTCCTACCTCTAATTCTCTTTGCTTTGGTTTTCTTGGTTCTCACAATACTAGTACCTTTCACAAAGGAGGATGACTATATCAAAATAGCAAACTCTAATATTCTTCACTCAATCATCATTGATATTCTACCTGATCATTAGCATTTTAAAAAGTAATGCAGTATAACATTTATGTTCACCTCAGCCTTAATGGTGAAATGAGAAAAGAGCAAAGTGATCCGCAATGTTTATGAGAAATTTTACAAGGTTACACAGACAGCAAACAAGATGAGGAATATTTTATTCCTGTGCAGTTATTTCATTAGATAGAATATAGACAGTCTACCCCAGCAGCTTGAGATTCCTATGAGAAAAGTCAGTGCCAATTGGCTATGAAGAATCTACTTTACACATCTGTGTGGAACAATTCCAAACCTAATCTAAAAAACAGTGAACATCATAGCAGTAACTTTAACGGCATACATGACCATTAACCCTGATAGCCACAGAATAAATACAATGTGTCACAGAGCAGAGTATGTGAGGTTCCCTCAGGTAATAATTTGTGTTCAATTTAGAGAGAAATATGTTTCCTATTTATGTAGCCACCATACATTTATGGGAAATGGGAGGAAATTTAGAGGCAAAAATGGACCCTCATTGATCTGGTAGAAGTTATTCAGTGATTGTGGGAAGAGGGACCCTAAAGCATGTGCTCTTATTGGAGGCTAGGAGCAATTCTTTACTTAGATGCCTAGGGACTACTATTCAAAAAAGAAATAAAGTTCAACTTCCTTGTCACAGGCAAGAAAGGGTCCAGAAGAGAAAATGAAACATGTTGCCCAGCCAGACTATGAAGACCTCTCTGTAAAGACAGAGAAAGTTTCCCTTTTCTGTGTGCTTTTGTGAAGCAATGGGGGAGAGGGGGACAGGAGTCTCAATGAAACACAGGAAAGTTGGCTTGGAGATGGATATACCAGACAGCATCATATCCAATTGAAAAAGGTCTGTACTGTGAGTGGAAGAAAGGAAGAAGATGGCTATGGGTGGGGTTTTTTTTCTGTTTTTTTTTTTTTAAGTCACCACTCTGTTGTTGAGTTCGATGATCCATCTTCTGTTGGTTAAATTAACGCAGCAGAAATAGACAGCTAGAGAGTTGAGGGAGACAGGGAGAATCTCAAATTGGGACGATTCCCAGTCTTACAACTCTGACCTGTAAAATGTTAACAACTTGTAGTATTGGTAGCCTGACTTCCCAGCTTTAACTACAGTGGTAAGTGACAGTCTCCAGAACCATGCAGTCTGGATCTTTTTATCCTATGGATCCTAAATGACACCACAGAATAAGAATTAAGGTTTTTCCTATTCTACATCCATATAAGGGCATTTATTACGAGAGTCTTCCGCAGAGAAATCAACAGGCGATCAGTATGAATTTTGAAGCAAGCCAGCTGTTTACCATACCAGTAGCTTGGGGCCCAGTAGTTCTTCCATCTCATTTGTGCTCAGGCCATGCAGGTTGTGGCCAGGCAGGGGTCAGCTCTTAGACAGTGACTGATTAAAGAGGGGTTATGGAGTATCTCAGAAGCTGCCAAAATGATTCATATTAATAAAAGACACTTTCAAACATTCAGAGAATCCGAGTGCTGTGAAATCTCACTCTGCTTTTTCATTTCCCAGGAAGCTGAACAAATGAGCAGACTCCACACCAGAATTTCATGAACCTAAGAGATCATGAATCTAGCCATTGCTAAAACCCAAACTTGGCTCCCTGATTGTAACTAGAAACAAGCAGTTAGAAAAAGACCCGATTACAGCAAGGAAGATAAATCTCATCACTCCCAATTTCTGTTTCAGTGAGATCATCCCAATGCTGAAGAGACCTCCATGGCTAATGAGTGAGAAGACCTGGATTCTCCAGTGCTCCTCGTAGCTTTACGGTGGCCCTGTACTATTCTGAACACCACACTGACCTAAGTGCGTGTCTCATTCTACACTGGTTTGAACTTGCTCATGTGGTTCCCTTGCAATTGGGTTCACTTGGCTCTCTCTCACTTTCCAATGTTGTCAGTCACAGGAGGCCCAGAAGCAGCTGGGAAAACAGTCCCGATTTCAGTGGCCAGTCAGGGCACAGGATACTTCTTGAGTTCATAGGCCGGTGAAGTCCATTTCTGCCCACAGCTTGACTAAATAATCCTATATCCTCTAGTAGAGCACAGAGAAGTATTGCAAGAGCTCCAGAACATACAATTCTTTCTTCTTGCTTACACAGACCAGTCAAATAAACCCCAAGAGAAACAAAAACATGCATATCCTATTCCATAGGGCAATTCACATATTCTTTTAATAAAGATATTTATTGTACTTGAAAATGTATGTCAGGGGAGGATCACTTTCTGAATGGGAACAGAGTATGCTCCGGGGACAAACTGGAGTCGTGGGTTTACGGTGAACCTCAGCTAAACCGATCAGTTATCTGAGAGAGTGAAAATGGTGGCACGAAGCTGCAAAATGTGGTTTTACACGGCCAAAATTACAAACATCACATCAGGGATGTCCAGCATCTCTGAGCTTTTCTTTATCAAGTGCATGATCAGTTTCCCGTGACCTGTTTTTTCAGTTACAGTTTCCCCTCACTTCTCTCATTAGAATGCATTTCCTTTTCACAACCACGACACCAAAACAGAAAAATAAAATGCAACTACATTAAAAACAAATACATGTAGCCTTTGCTCAAGTTTTGCTAATCTTCTGGGGAAGCCAGACAGGAAATTTGCACATCAGCCCTTACTGACATTGCAAATAAAATAAACTCCTTATTTCCTTTACAGCTGGCTGAGCTTGGCTTCTTTGACATAATAGGGGAAATCTAGTCTTCTGTTTGTTGTATTGTTGGAGGTGCTCATGTTTTACAGCTGCTACTGTACTCTCAGTTTAATTTGAAGAGCATCATCTCTCTTGTATACCGGTTACCTCCTGAAAAAGGAACTTTCAGAAATATCTGACTTTTTACATCCTTCCATGCATAGGGTAATTTTTTTTTTTAAAGAATGAGAGGATGAGAAAACAATCCAGATTGGAGCCCCTGATAAATCTTTGAAAGGGAAGAGAATAATTAGCATACCTGACAATCCTCAGAAAGCCTGGCTAATTCTGCATGTGGGGCCTGGCTGCAATGGTGTTTGGAATGTTAGAACACATTTCTGAGTACTGCACTTAAAAAGCACCTGGTATCATGGGATCTGGTCACTCTTTGTACTTGGATAGCACCTCCCACCTCAAAGAACTTCTATGAACTTCAGTTCATTAAGCCGCATAACACAAAGGTGAGATAGGCCAATATTGTGATCCCTATTTTACAGAGGAGAAATGGGGGTACAGAGCAGTTAAATATGTGCCTTGCGCAAGGTCACACAGGAAGTTTGAGACAAAGCCAGGAATAAAACCCATAACTTCTGACTCCCAGTCCTGTGTTCTAGACAGGAGACTGCTCCTACACAGAGGGCAAGGGCAATGTCCAGCTAGAAAAAGCTTAGCAGGACCCTTTTGTCAAAGCAGGGGCTTCTCCTTCATCCACCTAAGGTAGCAACTCTTGTGTAGACAAGCCTTGAGTTAAATGATTGCCAATTAAAACAACGTGGTGGAGATCAAGCTTACCCAAAGAGTGCTGAACAGAGGGGGAGGGGTTAAAATGAGGTATAGCTGGACCCACATAACCCTTTCTTGACCTGGAGCTCTGGGGGCACTTGGACCCCATGGCAATCCCCTGCCCAGCCACATGGGACTGTGGAAAGAATGGCAGGGCAGGGCCAGCCAGAGACTGAAGCCAGCCAGAGCAGCTGCAGAAGAAGTTGAAGGAGGGATTCACATCTATAGATGATATCAAAGTATTTTCTACAGTTTTCACTCTTGATAAGCTCTCCCTTCTGCTGATTGGCTGTTTGTTCCAATCTACCCATTCCCTCAGTCTTTTCACACAGGGCCGTTTCCAGCTTTTTTGCTGCCCTAAGTGTCGAAGAAAAAAAAAGAAAACAGATTGAGCTGCCGCCGAAGAGGAAGAGAGGGAGTGAAGGACCTGCCGCAGAATTGCCGCCGAAGACCCGGACGTGCCGCCCCAATAACAGACGGAGTGCTGCCCCTTTCTATTGGTCGCCTCAAGCACCTGCTTCCTTCGCTGGTGCCTGGAGCCGGCCCTGTCTTCACCTCAGCCTCACTCCACCTCTGCCCCTTGCACCTCCTCCGTTTTCTCCCCTCCCCCCTTTTCCTTTGGTGTCCCTTCTCTTGTCCTTCGCTAATCCCCTCCTTACTAACCCTTTCCCCCAAATTACGGCACTAGCATAACATTTGCCATCCCCATATTGTTCACTTTCTTTGTGTGTTAGATCACATTCCTCTACCCTGAATTTGGCTTGGCTATTTAGGGTATGTCTACATTGTGTAAGGACCTCCCGCAGGCATGCCGCCGAAGGCTGCCTCACTGCTGCCCTCACGGCGTTCGGCACACCGCCCCCCGCAGCTTGCCGCCCCAGGCACGCGCTTGCTGCGCTGGTGCCTGGAGCCGCCGCTGTTGACAGGGCGGGCAGGCTAATGAGGGAGTCAGGAGGGTCCCATCCTGTGTGCGGGCTGGAATTGCCTGGGTCAGACAGAGTGGGGCTGAGCTAAGGAGAAAGCAGGGGCCCGAGTGGAGCTGGGGAGCAGAGCCGTGACAGCCAGAGGGGCCAGAAAAGCAGCCCAGGAAGCAGGTCAGTGCTGGGAGCAGAGTCACAGAGCAGACCTGTGCTGGGAGAAGAGCTGTAGCAACCAGAGCCAGAGGGGCCAAAGAAGCAGCCCAGGGAGCTGGAGGCAGGGTGGAGCTGGAGCTGAAGCAGAGCCAGGTGCAGTGAGCAGCTAGGGAGAGCGAGGGAGACCCTGAGCAGCGGGCCCAGTGCAGGGAGACGCCCCCAGCCAAGAGGCCTTGCAGGCCAGATTTGGAGAGGGAGCATAACCCTGACGGGGCAGGGGCAACGCTGAGAAGGCTTGAGGGCGTGTGGCCACCACCAGAGCAAGTGTCTGACCCGCAGCATCCCTGCAGCACAGCCAGGGCCTGAGAATGAGGCCTGGGACATGTGAGGAACAGACTGAACCTCCCTTACGTTCCAGAAACGCTGGTTGTGATGTCCCCTTGTCATAGAGAGGGGTTACATGTTTTCCTTTCATCTTTCCCATTTTTTCCTTATTTTTTTAATTGGTTGCTGTTTAATAAATTGTATATGCTTTGAATCAGTGGGTCAGGGAAGCATCCAGTGCAGAGAGAGCACTCCAGAGTGGGGACACCCTAGCGCCTGCCCTAAGTGACCACAACAAGGTTGGGGGTCAAGCCCCCCAAGAGTCTTGGTCCCAGCCTTGTTGGGGTTACACGGACTGTCACACAGGAGAGTGGAAGGGGAGCCCTTGAGGTCAGGCAGGCCTCTGAGTAAAGGAAGTGGGAGCGAGGACTCGGATCCTTTCGCTAGCCCACTTCACGAGGTTAGTGTATAAGCCAGGAAAGTTCCCCACAATAGCAGGACCATTCCCCCACTTACAATTGCAATTAAAAACCCAGGGCTGGCCCATGCTAGCTGACTCGGGCTTGGGGGGCTGTTTAATTGTGGTGGAAACACTTGGACTTGGGCTTGGGCTGGAGCCCAGGCTCTAGGACGCTGCGAGGTGGGAGGATCCCAGAGCTCGGGCTGCAGTCAAAGCATGAACCTCTAAACAGCAATTAAACAGCCCCTTAGCCAGAGCCCCTGGAGCCTGAGTCAGCTGACACAGGTCAGCTACTAGTGTTTAATTGCAGTGAAGACATATCCAGTAATTGTTAATCCTTTGAGGCAGGAACTGTCTGCTGCTCTGTCTTAATTCAGTGCCTGGCACAATGGGACCCTGATCTTAACTGGTCCCTAAGTACTACCATAACAAACATGATTAATAATGACTGTGTTTGTAAAGGCTAAGTCTGGACACTCCCCAAATATTTGGTCCATGATACAAATACTTGTGGTTTACCCTACAACTAATCCTACAGGCAGTTACCCTGGGCTGTAAACCACAAATACCCTGGAACAGACGTCTGGGGAGTGTCCGGACTAGCCTTTATGAACATGTTAATTACCTTCAGTTAATTGGGTAACTAATTAACTCAAGATAAACATTCTAGTGTAGGCATACCCTAAGAGTCTTGTTTAACTCCCCTTTGGTAGCATGCAGATCACACACAAGATGGGAGCACCCTGCTAGCAGGCTGTCATGGGTGTGTCTGGCCACCATTTGGCAAACACAGTCAAGTTTCTTGTATTCCGTTCAGTGCTACACTTCAAAGCTGTATGAGTTTATTGTCCAGCGGATTTAAACAAGAGTCTCACAGCTGAAGTCCTCTCCCACCATTCTGAAAAACATCTACCTGTCCTGATAAATAGAATTGCGTCTCCAGTAAAAACTTGCACACTCTATTATTGCATTTATCCAAAGAGATGACAAATCCCTGCTTTCAAATCTTCTCATACAACAGATGTATCTTAGGGTTTTGTCCTGGGGCCCAGCACTGAGATATGTGAGCATCTAAAGTTAGAGGTGCTGATTAACAATCAAAATCGAAATGACTGAATGAATATTTAACCAAAGTTCTTGTGTGTGTAATGTTAATAGTAAATGTTCAAAAATTAGAAAAAGTGTATACACTGTATGCACATGCCAGGTACACAGTAGTCCAGATTCTGATTTCATTTACACCAGTGTGAAATCAAGGCAAGAACGCTAAGTCAGTAAAGCTTAATCAAGATATCAAACAGATAAATGCTACCATCCAGGTGTGGATATTGAGTCATTAAGGATCAGGTGGTGTTTGTCCCCTGGCCAGGTGCATAAAGGGGATCGGAGGGGAAAAGGAGCCTTTTTTTTATTAGGTTCCCCTGACCAAGAACCAGGAACCAGTATTTGTGCTCAACATGGCACAAACCTTGAAGAATCTAATATTTTCAATAAACTTGTGGTTAGTGCACTGGAATGGGACTCAAGAGATCTGGGTTCATTTCCCAGATCTGCCACAGACTTTGAGAGACCTTGGGCAGGTCACTTCACTTCTCCAGGCCACACTGCCCCATGTGTAAAGAGTGATTCTTCTCCCAATTATTCTCCTTTGTCTGTCATATTTCAAGGAGGAAATTATCTGAGTGGCTGAAGAGGAAGAAAAGGAATGAAAGGCAATAAATACTAATTGTGCTGGTCCCTAGAACTTTGGAATCTAATAGATTTGCCTTTTTTTTAAAAAAGCCAAATTTTCAAAGGGGAGCACAACAGCTGATCCTATACAAATATAGATACAAAAATCTGCATTTCTAAGTACAAAGCAGGTAACTGCCGATGAAACTGGGTAGCTAGTAGGTAGACAATTACCCAGTTTGTGCAAACAAATGTTCATATCTGGAAGTGCACATATTATGCTGACCTTTGAAAATTTATTCCAGAGGTCTAAATACTCAGTGATCATCTTATGTGTGTACAGAAATATTTGGTTGTGCAAATGTAGATTTTGTATGCGCAGAAAGGAGGCCTTACATTTGGGGATTTTAAATAAGCGTTGCCCCAATATTGTTAAAGAAAAGGGGATCTTTTTAATTTTTAGTTCTTTGATTTTCAAAAGGTGTTCACAGCCAGCTTTAGAAAAGAGTTCCCAGCCCAGCTGGGACTGGCTGGTTGGTTTAAGTTTGCTGAGGGGCTTTAAATGAAATACTGTGTTACTGTTATGCCCTGTAGATTAATATAACTTCAGTGCGGACTTCTGTAACTATAACAAATATCCCTTGTTTTCAGGAACAGGTTCCAATTTATGCATTCAAACAGGTCTGGATAAGTAGCAAGCAATGTGAAGCATCTACACTTACACTGCCTAATTAATTTCCCCTTATTCCTCAGCCTGCACTATCCCCGTAATTTCCCAGAACTGGCATGTCATTCATCGTGCAACAGGTGCACTTGGACAGAAAGATCTAGCAATGTGTTAATAAAAGCCCAGATAAAAGAAAAAGAGAGCTTGCTTGGCAATTGCTGTAAGAAATATTGTCTCTAGGAAGTTCAGTACTGCACACTGTGGCATGATGCGTGTGCGGGGCTCCTCTCATATATACAAATAGTATTTTTTGTAAAGAAAGGCCTTTAATGTATGCAGACCCATTCTGAACTGAGCAAATGGGGAATTCATCTCTTTTGTCATAAGGGGCGAATATTTGTATTCATACGGAGCTAGCACACGGTCAATGCACCATTTCAGTTAGAGCTGTGAGAATAATGGATTTTTCGATTAGCTGGCAATTCCAAAAAGTCAGAAAAAAAATGGTTTACGGTTGAATCAAAAACAATTTTGTTTCTGAAATTTTTGACAAATCAAGAAGTCAACAGAAATCCTCTTCAGGTCAAATAAAAGCTTTCAAGTGAAATGTTTTGTGAATTTGAGTGATTTTAATGTTTTTGAATTTTAAAAATAAAATGGAAGGACATTTGGAAATCAAAAGGGGGTTTCAAACTGAAAAATAGAGACCTTTCATTTAGAAGACATCTAAATGAAATGTTTTGACTTTCAGATTTCTCCCCCCCCCCCCCCCAAGATGAACAAATCTGGCAAAAAAGTGTTTAAATTCACAAAACATTTCAGTGTTGCTGAAGCTCCATTTTTTGCTTAATAAAAGTTCCAGCCAAAATTTTTTGCCCAGCTCCAATTTAAATCTGCATGGCTTAAGTAGGTCTTGCCTTGGCCTCCACAATGGGTGATTTTTGTCCCTGACCTTTTCACCAAGTCTTTGTTCCTAGACTCTTAGGACACCTCATAAACAGTGTAACTCCTTTCTGCTAGGTCAAGCACAACATTATGGCCGCTGTTACATCCCTAAAGGCTGTAGTGGCATCTGCAGTACCTGTCTCCTTCTGTGCTAGATATGGGATTTAGGTAGCCTCAGATTTACTAGATGTGATGTTGCTCTCCATATGTTTTATAGAAATATGCTTATGAATATGACATAACTGGAATATGCTTTATGCTAAGTACCCCTTGTATGGTGTCATTAGAAAGCTAGTAATCTACTAAGTGTGTTCATCCTATTTGTTTGCATGTATTATTTTTATATCTGGAGTTAGGAGAATAAGATATAAACTTGTATCACTAATGTAAAAATATTAAGTGGAGGCCATTAAGGGTGCTCCAGAAAAATATCAGTTGTAAATGGCCTTAGTTACTTGAAAGCCTTCCTGTGTACATGTGGGCCAGCCCATGGGGAATGGAGACTAGGGGTCTTACAGTGACATGTGACCATGTCACCTGATAATGAAATCCATCTTAAAACTAGTATTTTTCCATTTAGAAGGAGGGGTGGGGACCCAGAGAAAAAAAATTCCCGCCTTGTGCCAAAGCTATAAAAGGGGGTGGAGCAGGACAAAAGGGGCTGCCAGTCATGAGAAAACCTCTGCTTACCACATGAGATGTCTGCTGAAACTAACAAGGACTGTACCAGGGGAAAGGATTGGGCCCAGACTAGGATGGAGTTTAGTCTGTGAAAGAAACTTACTGAAACATCTCTGAGGGTGAGATATTACCTGTAATCAGTTTCTTAATGTATTAGGCTTAGACTTGCGTGTTTTGTTTTATTTTGCTTTGTGACTTATTTTGTTCTGTCTGTTATTACTTGAAACCACTGTTACCAGATTTGCCCATTACTTTGGGGTATGCTCATTTATTTGGGTTACTCTTCTGGGGAAGGGGATTCTGTTATTCTATCAGTGTACTGTTTGTATCACTTGTGTTTTCATATGGAGCTCTACTTCTCCCTGCTGCAAGTCCCCTCCCAATGGAGCTACCCTGCAGGACCTAGGTTCCCTAGGGCTGGGTTTCTTCAACCCCAAAACCGGATGAACACACACACACACATACACACTAACAGAGCAAGTCTGAGCGGACTGGGTCAATCAGCACTGTCAAGCTGACCCCTTATATGTCTCTGGACTCACTGGGCTGGATGAAGCAGCACTTTCAAGCTGCCTCTCCTTATATGCCCCTGGGCTCCATGGACTGGGTCAAGCAGCACTTTCAAGATGTTACTCTTATGCGTCCCAGATTCAGCACGTCCCTATCCCCACTCTCACATCACAATTGTGCTGGCAGTAACCTACCCGATGAGCAAACCCCACAGTATTTTGGGCGCTGCAGAGATCTTTAGCTTAGGTAAAAGAAGCGTTGCTGTAGAATGAATGGGGGAAACTAAAAACACAGAAGAGTAAAGTTCAGCAAGAGAGAGAGAAGCAACCAACTTAACCATAAAGTTATTTATTGAATAATAGTGATAACTACACAAGGAGGGCTAAACCAACATAACATACATTATTAAAGGTTAATACCTAAGGTAGAAAGGAAAACAGAGAGAAAGAGGGGGGATCTCACCCACTCCATGAGGCTTGAACTGGTCGGGGTTCCCAGGTGATGGTGGTAGCTGAGAGTCCTAAGTGCTGGAGACAGGCAGAGCCCCCAGCATGATCAGTCAGAAGAAGATGGAGTTCCAGTGGAACTGATGCATAGTTTGGATCTAAGCATCAGAACCCTGACTAGAGGGTGAGTAGAGATTTTTGTAGAGAAAATACAATTGTTCAAGGGAGAACACTAGATTTGTTTATAGGTAAGCTGATGACTCAAGGGTTTTCTTTAGGCTAGACAATAGGAGCTGATCACTCTTGGCTATGGGTGGTGTTTTCTTCCAGGGAGCTCACAATGCAACTAGGCTGCTTCAGTATTTGGATATCAATTAAGGATTCATTACTAGAATTGGTCTGATAACTGCTGAGCTGGGTGTGTGTGCAGGCGTAGGTTCATTAGCATCTGGAGCAGAGATTCCCATGATGCAGTGCTTCCCTGCTTTTTCTGTTCCCAGAATTCAGTGTGGTTCTCTGTTCTCCATTCTGTATGTAAATTGAGATGTCGTCCCGTCCCATCTTTCATGCAGATGAGGCTAGGGGAGTTGTCTCTGCTCTCCATTCTGTATGCTAATGGAGATGTCTTAATCTTGTCACTCTTGTCAGGAGGGGTCTAGGTGTGTCTCCTAATGCCCTTCACTGCTCTCTGCAAGTTCCCCCCCCCCGATGGGTTTTGGTTTAAGCAGAGGCTGGGGGGGGGTGTCTTTCATGAGTCAGGTTGGATACTGCACCCTGGTTCCCCAAGAACACAGAGGTGTCTGGTATCACCACTTAAATCCTACTTTTTATACTTAATAACATCACTTTTGTTTATTAATAAATCCAGAGTAAGTGATTAACACCTGGGGGAGCAAACAGCTGTGCATCTCTCTATCAGTGTTATAGAGGGTGGACAATTTATACATTTTCCCTGTATAAGCTTTATAGAGAGTAAAACAGATTTATTTGGGGTTCAGGCTCCCAGAAAGGCTGAACACTGGGTGCTGGGAAAGTCCCTGTTAACTGAGAAGCCCCTGGGCTGAGTGAATCTCAGTTTCAGTGAACTGCAGAGAGGCATGGCCCAACCTCTGGGTCTGTGCTGGAGTGTCTAACTCAGCAAGACAGGAGTGGAGGGGCACCTGTTCTGGCAGAAGGGTTTTCTCAGTGGTATCTCAGCTCATCGAGTGACAGTCTCGAGGGGAGTCTCTGTGACCAAACCCATCATACTAGATACACATCTGCTAATCCTCCAAACTCTTGTGAGGTGAGCCCCTCCCTCAGCCCTTCACTCTGTGGCACGCATAGGGTACAAACCCCCTGAACGGGATTCCCAAACCCTTCTCTGCTCCCACACAGCACAATCTTCCTGGCTCTGCTCTGGGCAGGGTCCTGTGAGGGTCCAGAGGGAGGGAAGAGGTTTGCGCCACATGCCAGTGCTGTTAGCTAGGTGCCAAGTTGTATAGATTGAATAATTACACGAAGGAGATGCATGGAGATGCTACTGTAGTTTCAAGAAGAAATCCCCTTTACAGTGTGGAAGCAGAGAAAAGAACTGACAGAAGAACTCAGTTTTTTTCCGACAACAGCTACAATCCTGTGCATCCAAAGAGCAGCATAACTCAAGAGACCAATGCAGAAAGCAAGAGTGGGGTGGAAACTTCATTACAGAGAGATTCATTACAGAGAGAATTAACAGATTCCTGTATGTCCAAGCACAAGTAAATGTATTAATGTTGGGCCCAAGTGCCCTGCTTTGTCTCATGACAGCATCTTCACAAACATCTGAAACATTTGTTTTCCTTCATGCAGCCTCGCATGCCACAAACCAGCACCAACAAATACAAGCTCGTCGCTTTTTAAGTATGGCCATATGAGGAAATAGTCTAACAACTGGCTTTGGATTGCAAGTCTGGCAGGAAGATAAAAATGAACATGGGAATATAAGGGAAATGAAAGAGAGTGTAGAATAAAGTGCCAGCACATAGGTAAGGCAGAAAAGATTGCTTTTGCAGTAGCTCTGAGGAACCCAGTGATAATATCTGGACTTACTTGGAGAGGATTGAAGTTACTGAGACGTTAACTGGAATTCTTAAGAGCTACCTGTAGATTCTACAAAAGGCTTTGATAGAGTCCTATATGAATCAAGTGAGCTGTCAAAAGGCATTGAGCTAACTCTTGTTCAAGAGGGCCTGAACATCTAGTCATGGGAATGCCACCCCAGTACCAGCAGGAGCATTAGCCATGTGGCTTAAGAGGACATATTATATATAGCAAGCACACTGCAGACAAAGGGATGGCAAACATGGCAAGACTCAATGAAACATATAGCCAAGTGTCATGGGGCGTGCTACTCACCGCTGTGCTGGCACCTCCTCCTGGTCACTCTGGGGATTAGCTTTTGAGGTTGACTCCCCTTTCTGCAGTTTGCACTCTGTCATACCACCTCTCTCTAGTCTGCAGCTCCTCTCTCGCTCCAGGATCTGCAACATCTCCTTCATGACTCAGTCCTCCACCTAGGTCACTCATCATTCCCCTTTCCGGGGTACCAAAGTCTCTCTCCACACTAGCAATCTCCCCATTCACTACCCTTCTACTCTATGCCGTGCCCGCAGTGGCTGGTAGAGGAACCCGGGCCCACCCTTTACTCTAGGTTCCAGTCCAGGGTCCCTCAACCAAGCAGTTCTGGTCTTTCCTCTCTCTGCCCTCACTGCTCCTTCCCTGGACTGCTTCCTACATTTCTGGTTCCCCTCCTTTCTCTGGCCATACCAACTCCAAACCTTCCACCCTCATGCCAGAGAGCAATTGCAGCCTGCTTACCCCTGCAGCCTCCAAACACTTCTCCCTCTTCCCAGAGGGTGACTGTCCTTTCCCAGCAGCAGCCCCATCCTGGTGCCAGCTACCTGGCTTCATAGGCCCTGGCTGTTCCTGCCCAGCTGAGCCTGCTTTCAATTCGTTCCTTGCTCCCTGACCTCTTCCAGGTGCAGCCTCTGGAGTTAATAGGCCTCCCTGGTCACCTTAACCCCTGTCAGTCCTGTGTGAGGTGGACACCCCATCACAGCAAGATCTTCAAAAATGACGAGTGATGCCTCAGTTTTTGGGTCCCAGTTGGGGTCTCAGAAATGGCTCTGATTTTAGAAGTCAGGTGCTCAGCACTGTCTGAAATCCAGACCCTTTCAAAAGAATTGCAAGCTGGGCACCCAAAATCACTAGTCACTTTGGAAATACTTGGCCAAAAATCTCAGATTTCTCTGTAGACAGTAGTATCCCAGCAGTCTAGGGCAGCAGTTCCCCATAGAAGGGTGGCAGACACAATATTACAGAGGCAGATAGTGTGGCTAGAGGATGCAAGTTCACATAAAAATCACATTTTATTTTCAGAGGATGAATGATTTGTATGGAGAAGGTGCATATGGGAGCCCAGCTGCAAAGGGTCTCCAGTCTGAGGCCTCCTCAGGAGTGCCAGAACTGCTGGCACACGGAGACTGGGAACTTCTTGGAGCTTCAAACACAAACCAGCCCTCTCCTTGTGGAGGACCTCCCTGTGACCCAGGGTCCCTTGTAGCTGCAGACTTGGCAGCTTGTGTTAGCTGGCCCCACAGCACAGATTTTTTTCCTCTAAATATTATGGTTTTCAAGGGTGTTGGTTTTAGCTGTTATATTTGGCAGGTTTCCTTTATTGCCTTTAGCAATAATGACTTACTGATAGGAAGGAACATTTCAGGATGTTAACAGCCTACTCCGGCACACCTACTTTGTCTCTCCTGAAGAGAAAACCTCCACACACATGCCTCCCACTTACTTCCCGGCCCACATAGGGGGCAGGGAGCAGCAGAGGCAGAGCTGGCAATTGGTGTGCAAAGCGGTATATCTAGGGGAAATGTCCAAATCCTCCAGCGTGCAGAGGAGGCATTTCTATGGACAGTTATTTTTTCTAGGATGTGCTGAAGGGTGAGGACTTACTATAGTAAGGTTTTCCTGATGCGGAAGAGTTAGCTCTGACATTTACAGCAGATTTATCTGTCCAAACACTAAAGGCCAGATTTTCCAAAGAGCTCAGGCTCTCATTTAGAGACAAAAAAAGTTTTGAGAGAGAGAGCTCAGAATGTTGAGTGCTGAACTCTTTTGGAAATCTGGCCATAAAAGATCTCAGTAGACCTCCTAGTTGGTTTGCCCTGAGCTCTTTGGAAAAATCTAGCCCTAATTTGACAATTACAAATGGGCAGCCAAATCATTAAGGAAAACCTGAACATTTTGAAGATCAGCTTTGTATACCACAGGTCAAATCCTCCTTGCCTTTTAGGAGTAGCTCCATTGAATCCAACTGGGCACCTTGCATTACTAAGGTGAGCGAGACTTGGCTGCAGGATTAAACAATGCAGATGTTGGTAGTGATTTTGAATGTGAATCACTAGATCATGGGTTCTCAAACGTTTTCAGCGTGTGGGCCAGGTCTTGACAGATTACTTTGTGGACACCACCCTCTTATTCATGGTTCTGTTGATTACCTCTCTCCCATCAGTGATTGCAGAATAGGTCTGGGGCAACTTCAACAAGGTCTGAAATGGTGAAATAACACCAAAAATAGTGTGCTTTCAACTTCTATTAATGCAACTTAGCATCGGGACACAAGGAGGATTAGCCAGCACCACATAACTAGCCAGCTCAGACCACTTGGGGAAACTTTGGGAATTAGACCATTTGGAGGGATAACACATGAGCAAAATATTAGTTCCATTCTCCCAAAAAAGCACTGAGCTTGAAATTTGTTGAGCAAACATGAAATAGAAGTGATAGAGCCTTATTTTTAAAAGGCACTTTTTTGGTTTTCTTTGAATATCTTCTCGCATCCCAGTTTCCTTCTGTTTATCCCTATTGATACCTGGTGCTTGTCTTGCGTCTCTAGCCATATAATACATCAACATCACATATGGTACTAATAAACTACAGATATATAGAAAAAATATAGTGAAATAAATACAGAAAGCTAACATTAAGGGGAATTCCTGGAACTAGGCTTGCTCTCCCGGACTAACGTATGTTCACTATTTTTTTGTTTTGTTTTGTTCAGGCCCTCTCATAATGCACCTATTTTCAGGGCTCAAAGACTGCAAAGGGAACAATGCAATGTCAACCAAGGGAAGATGTAAATCTCTTTAAGTAATTTTTAATGAAAAAAAATATTGAGTTACTCTGAGTGCCATAGTTTCTGGGTGGCTGGTTTTAACTTTGGCAATCAGTACTTAAAGGGAAATTTTACAATCTTAATGCTCTCCAGATGTTCTTCTAGGCCCAGATGAAAGCTCTGTCGTCATTTACTGTTAATATTTTTGTCAGCAGTAGAATTTTATTGTAATATACCATCTCATTTGCAGTCACTATTAGTCAGCAGAGAAACTTCCTCTGAAAACTAATCCCTGCACCACTCCTTTAGTGTTCTGTCTCACTTCATTTAATTAACAGTCATTAAGTGGTTATTGTGTTCCGGACGCGCCTGGGTTATGCATGTACACAGTGACTTTCTACCTGATGAAAACTATTTGTTGTAAGTGGTTAGATTTAAAAAAAAAGTTATGCCCTACAGTAACAATGGCTGGCTTGATCGCAGCTCGCTGGTGGGAGGAAAACAAGAAGGTTTGCTTTGAAAACAAGCTGCAGTGAAGTTGGACCAGCAACAAGAAACACAAAGGTTTATTTCAAAAACAAGAAACACATTTCACATGGTTGGTCTTTGATCAGATGTTGATTTCACACAAGCAGCAGAATATTTAAACTTGGCAGTTTGATGCCTCCTATACAGGGACCTCAACTCTGACTGGGGGAATTTCAGCACCCAGATCTTTTGAGCAGACCTGAGAGAACATTCTTTCCTCTTTGAAGTGCAGTCGGAGAGTCAGAAAAATTGCATGGCGTGGTATAGTTTTGCCCAATGACATCCATATCATGTTTGATTAATATACAGGTTTTATTCTTACTGCTAACTCTGAAAAGTCAGCCCAGACTCTGAAAAGCAAGATCTGCTCTTTCTGCCTCTTGCTTCACCACCAGGAGGAATCTGCAATTGGCGCTTTCTGACAATTACTGTTTTATGATGAACTCCAGTTCACATTACGTACCCTGGTGCTAGGCACAATACAAACACTTACACTAGCCCCGAAGCACCAACAGCAGGAAAACAGTGTTTTCTCTAAAGAAACACAAAGCAGATCTGTGGAATAAAGAGGTACCAGAGTGATTTGTCTGATAGAAGCTTGATTCAGTCCTGGCTTCTGCCTGCTCATGCTGCCATGGCATAAGATACCTGCAGGTGCAACATGTCCATAACCCCTGCTCTGCCGCATGCTGTTAGATAAGGACTTAGTCATGGCGATCCACCTTCCTAATCTCCAGGCTGGATTTCGGCATCACACTGCCCCTAGGAATGACATGATTGGGGCTCCTGAAGGTGTAGAGGAGCTGGCTCCTGTTGCTCCGGCCAGTCACTACTGCTGCTGAGTCTCTCCAAAAAGTCCTGGGGGCCTTCTTAAGTGGCCACTCCCTGGGAAGTGCTGTGGGCTCTAGTCCAGCTGGTGCTCTTGAGAAAGGATGGGGGGTTACCCCCCAAATTATTATTCAGTATCTATTTGTACAGGAGTGCCTAGAAACCTTGGTCAGGGTCTAATGTATGAAGTGCTGAACAGATACAGAGGTAGGCGTGGTCCCTGCCCCAAAGAGCTTAAAATCAAAGAGGATTAAATAAAATAGTAGACAGATAGGGAAGCTGATTATTTAATGATGTTTGTGTGTGTTCAGAACGAGGCAAAAGGAGTTTGCTTTCAAGATGTCACACAAACAGCTTGAGCATGAACTAAACAGCTTTCAAATCACATGGCTGCAATGTAATAATTGGCCCTTGTTCTCATGCAGGCTGTGGAACAATGTGGCAGGTGCATTTTAGCTAAAAGCACTGTGACTTTCACTATTGGGAGGGGAGAAGTATTGTCTACTGCTCAGAGCATGACTCTTGGGTTTTATTCCCAGGTCTGTCACACCCGTTCCATGTGGCCTTAGGCAAGTCACTTAGGTGCAAATGTTCAAAAATGGCCTCTCAAATGTTTTGTGCTTCGGTGTTTAGTATCTCAAGCTGGGCATCCAAAAACCGAGGCACAAAAAGTCAGAGGCCACTTTTGAAAACATGGGCATTGACTTATGTTGCCCATTTTACTTACCTAACTCATAATGATGTTATGAAGCTTAATTAACATAGGATTGATAAAAATAAGCTTGAGGCAGTCTTGGCTAAAAGTACTTTTACATTTTTGAGAGCTTCCTTAGGAGTTTACAAACCTACTCAGAACAGCTCTCAAAAAACAAACAAAAAGGTGCGAGAGTTTTACAAGATTTTTGAAGAACATAATTATCCAGATGCAGCATTCCAATCACCATATTAATGAAATCAAAGTTTATGAAGTTACTTCAGTTTTACAGCTTCTGCTGTAGTGAAGTGTACAGTAGCAAGGTGTCTGTGATACAAATATCAGAAAAGCATTAGCCATCCAGATAAGCCAGTGCATTCTGTGAAACTGTTCATAAGAACACAATGGAGTCTCTCTCACACACAGAAAATGAAGAGAGGGAAGTTTTGCTGCTATAGAGCATGTGTAATGAGCCTTCACTTCATAGGAGATTACAGAGGTCAGAGCTCATCTGGATGTCATTTGAGATGCTAACGTACCCTTTCTGAATTGTCTTTTGTACTGCAGTACTGTATGCTGCTGGTAATGAAATACCAGTGAACCAAATCTAATTATGGGCAATAAAATTGTACCTGCTGCTGGTAAATTACCAGACCTGCTTTAAGAAGACTTGTATTGCAAGGGGATAAATAAATAAAACACTTTACATCTGGTTTATAAGCTGGCACCAGCACCATCAGCAAGTTTTTATTATCCCATTATACCCCATAGTCTGTTAAAGTGGTTTGGCCACGAGATGAATGGCAAGTGAGAACACAGAATGTATAAAGGAGTACCATTTGGAAACAGTCTTTGCTTACCACCTTGGGCTGTTCTTGTGTTTCAGCATTTTGATTACAAATTCCATTTTCCAAGGATTTATATCATGGCTATAAAAATTTTCTAGGGTTGAAACATGACATGGTGGGATACATGTTCAGTGTGCGAGGTAGGAATTTTGCTGCCTACAATAATCATGCTTAGTAGAAAACTTTGAAAAGTTCTGGAGTAGCAAAAGAAAAAGTGAGGGAGCTCCCCTAAACTCTGGCCATCATTAATTTTATTGCACTTGGAGGCAAAAGAGAAAGAGGAGTAGAGGGGGAAGAAAATTCAAAGCTAAATTTAAAAAACATTTTTTTTAAATGAGTTTCAAACTCTGCAAAATGGAAACAATTTTTAAACAGAATGGTCATTCCATTTTTCAATCAGCTTGAAACTAAATCTTTTGGCCCAAAGTGCCATGTTCTGATGTAAGACCCATGGAAAGGGGCTCTGGGAGAAGAAATCTTCATGAGAATCCCCTCACAGAATTCCTGATTGATTTGTCAGAGGGCTGGATAGGGCTTCCTCCCATGGAATAGACCATAGGGCCCAGAGCTGGCGAGATCCCAAGGATCTTTATGGATAGATGGGCAACCACAGCAGGTGACTTGTTCTGATCCCATCACTCTCCAGCAGCCCCCAGAGCACTTCCTGCCAGCCCAAGGAGTCCAGCCACAATGAAGCCATGCTGCCAGGGACTCTCCGCAGTAGTGACTGCCCCCTGCTAGGGTGACCAGATGTCCCGATTTTATAGAGACAGTCCCGATTTTTGGGTCTTTTTCTTATATAGGCTCCTATTATCCTCCACCCGCTGTCCCGATTTTTCACACTTGCTGTCTGGTCACTCTAGCCCTCTCGGGTGGGTCAGGGCAGCCTTGAGGAAAAGATAGCTCCAAGCCAATGTACATCCAGTCCCAGTTGGAGGGTTGCGAGATCTTGAACTATCAACTGGAATTCCATGTTTTCAAATCTATTTCCCTTTGCACCCCACCTCAGTCATAAAGTTACTGAATCTGTCAGGGGAGCTTTGTGCTGGTTAGTCACAACCTATGGATCGCTATAGTCCCTGTATGAAGTGTGTGGTGGTTGCAGAAGGCTCCATCTTCTGTCTGGCTTCCTGGAAATGGATTCTTCTTTCCTGCAGCCTGTCCACCTCTTGCCTGGGCTTCTGAGCTCCTTGTAATCCACTCCTTAAGCTGGAGGATGTTCGGCAGGCCTGTAGAGGCAGGGCTACCTGGGTCCAGCATTGCCTTTTAACCCTTTTGGCTCATTGTGGGGTTTGCAGACCCATCCCACACAGGTTTTTGGGCTGCCATAGGCTCTCACACACACCCCAGCACAGGGGGTGAGCTGAAGGTGGGGAGTCCCTGCAGCTTTGGGAATTCTCATCTGCTGCTGAACAGTTCATAGGCAGCTGGGGAGAGCTGTGCAGTAAGTTAGAACAGTTGGGTTTCCTGCCTGTCTCCAGTACACAGTTAGCTAATAATGGCTCTTTTGTAGAAAGAGAGAACAGAGATGGGCTTCTGTTAAAAGAGCTTTCCTGTTCAGATGTATCTTTTTATAAAATCTAAAGTCCAAGTCCTCAGTCAGTTTTTAAGTCACTGGGAGTTCTCTCTGAGTAAGGACTTGGGTAGAACCTGAACAAGGACTTCAGGATTTGGCCTTCTGGCTCTTAGTCATTTTGTCCTGTGTGCTGCCCAGAACAGTACCTCCGGAGCTCTATTTTTGCTTGCTTCGGTATGGCTGCTGGCTGGCTGTACTTTGCAGCCCAAAAATTATATTTGATTTGGCTCAGATTCACATCAGATGTTGTTTGATGTCATAAATAGTAGTTTGCCAAAGTAGGTATAAGTTAACAGACCAGAAGGACAAACAATAGATGCATGTAGCCTACAGTGAAGTTGTGGAAAGACTGTTAAAATAGACTATATTTTCCAGAGTGCAGAGAGAATTAAATCCATGCACATATAGAGGGAACATGGCCATGGAATGGCCACAGAGAGCCTGTGGGAAAGTTCTAGATGTTCACCAGACTTAACCAGTCATCAATGCTGAGCTCTGAACTCTGCATCCCCTGGCCTGCCTGAGTCTCATGAATATTTGCTGGAATTACTTAATACCTATTTAGAGATTAAGGTTGCCGATGCTGTAATCCTTACCTGCCACACATGTACTTCTCCTGTAACCACTAACCTTGAGAGAGAGAGAGGACATTGTGTTCAGAAAGTGGCAACTGCTGATTTTAGGCAAGTCATATACCACAATGGTGCACAGGGCAGCACTACTTGTCTTCATGTTAACAGGATGGTCTTGTGGCTAAAGCACTGGCTTAGGACTCAATGATTGGGGTTCAGTTCCCAGCTTTCTCATAACTTTCAGTCTGCACTTGGACATTAAGTACTTAGTGTCTCTGTGCCTCAGTCAGTGGGAATTGCATGCACACCCCCGAGAGCATAATTAGCTTACTACTCTTCACAGAAGTTAAAGGGGGGAGTCAGAGACCAGATTAAAAATATAAGCCTTGTATTTGTCTTCACTGGTGGTTTCCACATGTAGACCCTGAAATTAGTCCTAAGGATGGGCAGATCAAATAAAACTGAACATAAATCATAACATAAGGTAATATTTCAGGCCTTATTGTAAGGTTCAGCATGTCCTAGCAGCTGTATTTAGGAACATGCTGTATGTCAGTAAGGAGGGCTTGTCTACACTGGCAAGTTTGTGCAAAGTAAAACAGCTTTTTGCGCTCCAACTGCAGACGTGTGCACACTGCCAAGCCACTTTGTGCGCAGAAACTCCTCAGTTGCAGTGCTGCAAAAAAACCCACCTCGATGAGAGCCATAAGGCTATTTGCACAGACTCTCCAGCGCTCTGTTGCTAGTGTAGACACTGGATTGCTTTTTGCGCTGTAATTGGCCTCTGGAGCTGTCCTATGTCCAGTGTCCCTCAAGTGACCGCTTTGCTCATTGTTTTGAACTCGGCTGCCCTGGAGACATGCACCCCTTCCCTTTCAAAGCACCATTTCTGACAGCCTTTCCGTGCTGTGCTGATCTCCTCCGGGACACAAAGCATTAATGTGGAATGCTCCTGCTGTTGAACACAGAGGCAGGTGTTGGTGAGGGTGAGAGAGAAAGAGAGAGAGAGAGAGCGTGCTGTGCAGAGAGCCCAGGGAGGGAGGCAGGGGCTGATGTCGGGGTTTCCCCCTCCCCCTGCCTCAGGACTGGTTGCTTCCTGCTGCTGTCTGAACTTACAAGACAGTATGCTGACTGACTCTCTGTCCCCCAAAACACAGTCTCTCCCCCCCGCTCCCCGTCACACACTCTCCTCCCCCGCCCTTCAGTTGAAAAGTGGCTGGCAATGTAGTAGGATGCCCATGGAACAATGGATTGGGAAACCTGCATCATGTGACGCTGTGCCTGCCCCATGAGGCATTGCAAACCCTTCCCAAAGCACCCTGTGGCCAGTTGCACAGTGGGATAGCTACCACAATGCACTGCTGTCTTTGCCATTGCAAGAGCTGCTAATGTGGATGCACTCCAGTGTCACAAGGAGCACAGTATGGACACGCAACAGCGGTTAAATTCCAGCATTTTAATAAAAGTGGTATAACTTGTGGTGCAGAAACTTGCCAGTGTAGACATACCCGGAGTATTTACTTGCAGCCCCTGTAAAGACACATTGTAAATTGTGAGAAGACAGTGTCCTAGTTTAGACCTGTCCAGTCCTTCCAAATAGCTAAGAAGTTTAGTTACGGATAAAGGGATGTGCCAGTAAGTGTAGATAACGTCAGTGCAGTAAAACAGATGAAGAGACCTGTATGTGAACTGGATTTTTTGTTTCAGGGGGAGTGTCACGATTTTAAATTTTCTTCAGTTCCAAAATGCACCAAAAAAACCAACAACAAAACAAAACAAAAAAAATTAGAAATTTCTCAGGAACCATAATTCGGAAAAAAAATTAATTTTGGGTCAAAACATTTTGTGTCAATCAAAATGTTTAATTTCCACTTCAACTTTTAAAAAATTCTTACGATTTTATAAAACATTGAAACAAAAAAGCCATTTCAAAATGGAAAAAATCATTCAACCCTACTGAGATCCTTCCCCTCCCCCCCAGTTTTTCTTTTGAAATGCCTAAGGCAACACGTTTCAACAAAAAAAATGTTACAGCAAAAGCTGTAAGAGTAGACTGAATTGTTTGTGTCCTACCTCTAATTCTCTTTGCTTTGGTTTTCTTGGTTCTCACAATACTAGTACCTTTCACAAAGGAGGATGACTATATCAAAATAGCAAACTCTAATATTCTTCACTCAATCATCATTGATATTCTACCTGATCATTAGCATTTTAAAAAGTAATGCAGTATAACATTTATGTTCACCTCAGCCTTAATGGTGAAATGAGAAAAGAGCAAAGTGATCCGCAATGTTTATGAGAAATTTTACAAGGTTACACAGACAGCAAACAAGATGAGGAATATTTTATTCCTGTGCAGTTATTTCATTAGATAGAATATAGACAGTCTACCCCAGCAGCTTGAGATTCCTATGAGAAAAGTCAGTGCCAATTGGCTATGAAGAATCTACTTTACACATCTGTGTGGAACAATTCCAAACCTAATCTAAAAAACAGTGAACATCATAGCAGTAACTTTAACGGCATACATGACCATTAACCCTGATAGCCACAGAATAAATACAATGTGTCACAGAGCAGAGTATGTGAGGTTCCCTCAGGTAATAATTTGTGTTCAATTTAGAGAGAAATATGTTTCCTATTTATGTAGCCACCATACATTTATGGGAAATGGGAGGAAATTTAGAGGCAAAAATGGACCCTCATTGATCTGGTAGAAGTTATTCAGTGATTGTGGGAAGAGGGACCCTAAAGCATGTGCTCTTATTGGAGGCTAGGAGCAATTCTTTACTTAGATGCCTAGGGACTACTATTCAAAAAAGAAATAAAGTTCAACTTCCTTGTCACAGGCAAGAAAGGGTCCAGAAGAGAAAATGAAACATGTTGCCCAGCCAGACTATGAAGACCTCTCTGTAAAGACAGAGAAAGTTTCCCTTTTCTGTGTGCTTTTGTGAAGCAATGGGGGAGAGGGGGACAGGAGTCTCAATGAAACACAGGAAAGTTGGCTTGGAGATGGATATACCAGACAGCATCATATCCAATTGAAAAAGGTCTGTACTGTGAGTGGAAGAAAGGAAGAAGATGGCTATGGGTGGGGTTTTTTTTCTGTTTTTTTTTTTTTAAGTCACCACTCTGTTGTTGAGTTCGATGATCCATCTTCTGTTGGTTAAATTAACGCAGCAGAAATAGACAGCTAGAGAGTTGAGGGAGACAGGGAGAATCTCAAATTGGGACGATTCCCAGTCTTACAACTCTGACCTGTAAAATGTTAACAACTTGTAGTATTGGTAGCCTGACTTCCCAGCTTTAACTACAGTGGTAAGTGACAGTCTCCAGAACCATGCAGTCTGGATCTTTTTATCCTATGGATCCTAAATGACACCACAGAATAAGAATTAAGGTTTTTCCTATTCTACATCCATATAAGGGCATTTATTACGAGAGTCTTCCGCAGAGAAATCAACAGGCGATCAGTATGAATTTTGAAGCAAGCCAGCTGTTTACCATACCAGTAGCTTGGGGCCCAGTAGTTCTTCCATCTCATTTGTGCTCAGGCCATGCAGGTTGTGGCCAGGCAGGGGTCAGCTCTTAGACAGTGACTGATTAAAGAGGGGTTATGGAGTATCTCAGAAGCTGCCAAAATGATTCATATTAATAAAAGACACTTTCAAACATTCAGAGAATCCGAGTGCTGTGAAATCTCACTCTGCTTTTTCATTTCCCAGGAAGCTGAACAAATGAGCAGACTCCACACCAGAATTTCATGAACCTAAGAGATCATGAATCTAGCCATTGCTAAAACCCAAACTTGGCTCCCTGATTGTAACTAGAAACAAGCAGTTAGAAAAAGACCCGATTACAGCAAGGAAGATAAATCTCATCACTCCCAATTTCTGTTTCAGTGAGATCATCCCAATGCTGAAGAGACCTCCATGGCTAATGAGTGAGAAGACCTGGATTCTCCAGTGCTCCTCGTAGCTTTACGGTGGCCCTGTACTATTCTGAACACCACACTGACCTAAGTGCGTGTCTCATTCTACACTGGTTTGAACTTGCTCATGTGGTTCCCTTGCAATTGGGTTCACTTGGCTCTCTCTCACTTTCCAATGTTGTCAGTCACAGGAGGCCCAGAAGCAGCTGGGAAAACAGTCCCGATTTCAGTGGCCAGTCAGGGCACAGGATACTTCTTGAGTTCATAGGCCGGTGAAGTCCATTTCTGCCCACAGCTTGACTAAATAATCCTATATCCTCTAGTAGAGCACAGAGAAGTATTGCAAGAGCTCCAGAACATACAATTCTTTCTTCTTGCTTACACAGACCAGTCAAATAAACCCCAAGAGAAACAAAAACATGCATATCCTATTCCATAGGGCAATTCACATATTCTTTTAATAAAGATATTTATTGTACTTGAAAATGTATGTCAGGGGAGGATCACTTTCTGAATGGGAACAGAGTATGCTCCGGGGACAAACTGGAGTCGTGGGTTTACGGTGAACCTCAGCTAAACCGATCAGTTATCTGAGAGAGTGAAAATGGTGGCACGAAGCTGCAAAATGTGGTTTTACACGGCCAAAATTACAAACATCACATCAGGGATGTCCAGCATCTCTGAGCTTTTCTTTATCAAGTGCATGATCAGTTTCCCGTGACCTGTTTTTTCAGTTACAGTTTCCCCTCACTTCTCTCATTAGAATGCATTTCCTTTTCACAACCACGACACCAAAACAGAAAAATAAAATGCAACTACATTAAAAACAAATACATGTAGCCTTTGCTCAAGTTTTGCTAATCTTCTGGGGAAGCCAGACAGGAAATTTGCACATCAGCCCTTACTGACATTGCAAATAAAATAAACTCCTTATTTCCTTTACAGCTGGCTGAGCTTGGCTTCTTTGACATAATAGGGGAAATCTAGTCTTCTGTTTGTTGTATTGTTGGAGGTGCTCATGTTTTACAGCTGCTACTGTACTCTCAGTTTAATTTGAAGAGCATCATCTCTCTTGTATACCGGTTACCTCCTGAAAAAGGAACTTTCAGAAATATCTGACTTTTTACATCCTTCCATGCATAGGGTAATTTTTTTTTTTAAAGAATGAGAGGATGAGAAAACAATCCAGATTGGAGCCCCTGATAAATCTTTGAAAGGGAAGAGAATAATTAGCATACCTGACAATCCTCAGAAAGCCTGGCTAATTCTGCATGTGGGGCCTGGCTGCAATGGTGTTTGGAATGTTAGAACACATTTCTGAGTACTGCACTTAAAAAGCACCTGGTATCATGGGATCTGGTCACTCTTTGTACTTGGATAGCACCTCCCACCTCAAAGAACTTCTATGAACTTCAGTTCATTAAGCCGCATAACACAAAGGTGAGATAGGCCAATATTGTGATCCCTATTTTACAGAGGAGAAATGGGGGTACAGAGCAGTTAAATATGTGCCTTGCGCAAGGTCACACAGGAAGTTTGAGACAAAGCCAGGAATAAAACCCATAACTTCTGACTCCCAGTCCTGTGTTCTAGACAGGAGACTGCTCCTACACAGAGGGCAAGGGCAATGTCCAGCTAGAAAAAGCTTAGCAGGACCCTTTTGTCAAAGCAGGGGCTTCTCCTTCATCCACCTAAGGTAGCAACTCTTGTGTAGACAAGCCTTGAGTTAAATGATTGCCAATTAAAACAACGTGGTGGAGATCAAGCTTACCCAAAGAGTGCTGAACAGAGGGGGAGGGGTTAAAATGAGGTATAGCTGGACCCACATAACCCTTTCTTGACCTGGAGCTCTGGGGGCACTTGGACCCCATGGCAATCCCCTGCCCAGCCACATGGGACTGTGGAAAGAATGGCAGGGCAGGGCCAGCCAGAGACTGAAGCCAGCCAGAGCAGCTGCAGAAGAAGTTGAAGGAGGGATTCACATCTATAGATGATATCAAAGTATTTTCTACAGTTTTCACTCTTGATAAGCTCTCCCTTCTGCTGATTGGCTGTTTGTTCCAATCTACCCATTCCCTCAGTCTTTTCACACAGGGCCGTTTCCAGCTTTTTTGCTGCCCTAAGTGTCGAAGAAAAAAAAAGAAAACAGATTGAGCTGCCGCCGAAGAGGAAGAGAGGGAGTGAAGGACCTGCCGCAGAATTGCCGCCGAAGACCCGGACGTGCCGCCCCAATAACAGACGGAGTGCTGCCCCTTTCTATTGGTCGCCTCAAGCACCTGCTTCCTTCGCTGGTGCCTGGAGCCGGCCCTGTCTTCACCTCAGCCTCACTCCACCTCTGCCCCTTGCACCTCCTCCGTTTTCTCCCCTCCCCCCTTTTCCTTTGGTGTCCCTTCTCTTGTCCTTCGCTAATCCCCTCCTTACTAACCCTTTCCCCCAAATTACGGCACTAGCATAACATTTGCCATCCCCATATTGTTCACTTTCTTTGTGTGTTAGATCACATTCCTCTACCCTGAATTTGGCTTGGCTATTTAGGGTATGTCTACATTGTGTAAGGACCTCCCGCAGGCATGCCGCCGAAGGCTGCCTCACTGCTGCCCTCACGGCGTTCGGCACACCGCCCCCCGCAGCTTGCCGCCCCAGGCACGCGCTTGCTGCGCTGGTGCCTGGAGCCGCCGCTGTTGACAGGGCGGGCAGGCTAATGAGGGAGTCAGGAGGGTCCCATCCTGTGTGCGGGCTGGAATTGCCTGGGTCAGACAGAGTGGGGCTGAGCTAAGGAGAAAGCAGGGGCCCGAGTGGAGCTGGGGAGCAGAGCCGTGACAGCCAGAGGGGCCAGAAAAGCAGCCCAGGAAGCAGGTCAGTGCTGGGAGCAGAGTCACAGAGCAGACCTGTGCTGGGAGAAGAGCTGTAGCAACCAGAGCCAGAGGGGCCAAAGAAGCAGCCCAGGGAGCTGGAGGCAGGGTGGAGCTGGAGCTGAAGCAGAGCCAGGTGCAGTGAGCAGCTAGGGAGAGCGAGGGAGACCCTGAGCAGCGGGCCCAGTGCAGGGAGACGCCCCCAGCCAAGAGGCCTTGCAGGCCAGATTTGGAGAGGGAGCATAACCCTGACGGGGCAGGGGCAACGCTGAGAAGGCTTGAGGGCGTGTGGCCACCACCAGAGCAAGTGTCTGACCCGCAGCATCCCTGCAGCACAGCCAGGGCCTGAGAATGAGGCCTGGGACATGTGAGGAACAGACTGAACCTCCCTTACGTTCCAGAAACGCTGGTTGTGATGTCCCCTTGTCATAGAGAGGGGTTACATGTTTTCCTTTCATCTTTCCCATTTTTTCCTTATTTTTTTAATTGGTTGCTGTTTAATAAATTGTATATGCTTTGAATCAGTGGGTCAGGGAAGCATCCAGTGCAGAGAGAGCACTCCAGAGTGGGGACACCCTAGCGCCTGCCCTAAGTGACCACAACAAGGTTGGGGGTCAAGCCCCCCAAGAGTCTTGGTCCCAGCCTTGTTGGGGTTACACGGACTGTCACACAGGAGAGTGGAAGGGGAGCCCTTGAGGTCAGGCAGGCCTCTGAGTAAAGGAAGTGGGAGCGAGGACTCGGATCCTTTCGCTAGCCCACTTCACGAGGTTAGTGTATAAGCCAGGAAAGTTCCCCACAATAGCAGGACCATTCCCCCACTTACAATTGCAATTAAAAACCCAGGGCTGGCCCATGCTAGCTGACTCGGGCTTGGGGGGCTGTTTAATTGTGGTGGAAACACTTGGACTTGGGCTTGGGCTGGAGCCCAGGCTCTAGGACGCTGCGAGGTGGGAGGATCCCAGAGCTCGGGCTGCAGTCAAAGCATGAACCTCTAAACAGCAATTAAACAGCCCCTTAGCCAGAGCCCCTGGAGCCTGAGTCAGCTGACACAGGTCAGCTACTAGTGTTTAATTGCAGTGAAGACATATCCAGTAATTGTTAATCCTTTGAGGCAGGAACTGTCTGCTGCTCTGTCTTAATTCAGTGCCTGGCACAATGGGACCCTGATCTTAACTGGTCCCTAAGTACTACCATAACAAACATGATTAATAATGACTGTGTTTGTAAAGGCTAAGTCTGGACACTCCCCAAATATTTGGTCCATGATACAAATACTTGTGGTTTACCCTACAACTAATCCTACAGGCAGTTACCCTGGGCTGTAAACCACAAATACCCTGGAACAGACGTCTGGGGAGTGTCCGGACTAGCCTTTATGAACATGTTAATTACCTTCAGTTAATTGGGTAACTAATTAACTCAAGATAAACATTCTAGTGTAGGCATACCCTAAGAGTCTTGTTTAACTCCCCTTTGGTAGCATGCAGATCACACACAAGATGGGAGCACCCTGCTAGCAGGCTGTCATGGGTGTGTCTGGCCACCATTTGGCAAACACAGTCAAGTTTCTTGTATTCCGTTCAGTGCTACACTTCAAAGCTGTATGAGTTTATTGTCCAGCGGATTTAAACAAGAGTCTCACAGCTGAAGTCCTCTCCCACCATTCTGAAAAACATCTACCTGTCCTGATAAATAGAATTGCGTCTCCAGTAAAAACTTGCACACTCTATTATTGCATTTATCCAAAGAGATGACAAATCCCTGCTTTCAAATCTTCTCATACAACAGATGTATCTTAGGGTTTTGTCCTGGGGCCCAGCACTGAGATATGTGAGCATCTAAAGTTAGAGGTGCTGATTAACAATCAAAATCGAAATGACTGAATGAATATTTAACCAAAGTTCTTGTGTGTGTAATGTTAATAGTAAATGTTCAAAAATTAGAAAAAGTGTATACACTGTATGCACATGCCAGGTACACAGTAGTCCAGATTCTGATTTCATTTACACCAGTGTGAAATCAAGGCAAGAACGCTAAGTCAGTAAAGCTTAATCAAGATATCAAACAGATAAATGCTACCATCCAGGTGTGGATATTGAGTCATTAAGGATCAGGTGGTGTTTGTCCCCTGGCCAGGTGCATAAAGGGGATCGGAGGGGAAAAGGAGCCTTTTTTTTATTAGGTTCCCCTGACCAAGAACCAGGAACCAGTATTTGTGCTCAACATGGCACAAACCTTGAAGAATCTAATATTTTCAATAAACTTGTGGTTAGTGCACTGGAATGGGACTCAAGAGATCTGGGTTCATTTCCCAGATCTGCCACAGACTTTGAGAGACCTTGGGCAGGTCACTTCACTTCTCCAGGCCACACTGCCCCATGTGTAAAGAGTGATTCTTCTCCCAATTATTCTCCTTTGTCTGTCATATTTCAAGGAGGAAATTATCTGAGTGGCTGAAGAGGAAGAAAAGGAATGAAAGGCAATAAATACTAATTGTGCTGGTCCCTAGAACTTTGGAATCTAATAGATTTGCCTTTTTTTTAAAAAAGCCAAATTTTCAAAGGGGAGCACAACAGCTGATCCTATACAAATATAGATACAAAAATCTGCATTTCTAAGTACAAAGCAGGTAACTGCCGATGAAACTGGGTAGCTAGTAGGTAGACAATTACCCAGTTTGTGCAAACAAATGTTCATATCTGGAAGTGCACATATTATGCTGACCTTTGAAAATTTATTCCAGAGGTCTAAATACTCAGTGATCATCTTATGTGTGTACAGAAATATTTGGTTGTGCAAATGTAGATTTTGTATGCGCAGAAAGGAGGCCTTACATTTGGGGATTTTAAATAAGCGTTGCCCCAATATTGTTAAAGAAAAGGGGATCTTTTTAATTTTTAGTTCTTTGATTTTCAAAAGGTGTTCACAGCCAGCTTTAGAAAAGAGTTCCCAGCCCAGCTGGGACTGGCTGGTTGGTTTAAGTTTGCTGAGGGGCTTTAAATGAAATACTGTGTTACTGTTATGCCCTGTAGATTAATATAACTTCAGTGCGGACTTCTGTAACTATAACAAATATCCCTTGTTTTCAGGAACAGGTTCCAATTTATGCATTCAAACAGGTCTGGATAAGTAGCAAGCAATGTGAAGCATCTACACTTACACTGCCTAATTAATTTCCCCTTATTCCTCAGCCTGCACTATCCCCGTAATTTCCCAGAACTGGCATGTCATTCATCGTGCAACAGGTGCACTTGGACAGAAAGATCTAGCAATGTGTTAATAAAAGCCCAGATAAAAGAAAAAGAGAGCTTGCTTGGCAATTGCTGTAAGAAATATTGTCTCTAGGAAGTTCAGTACTGCACACTGTGGCATGATGCGTGTGCGGGGCTCCTCTCATATATACAAATAGTATTTTTTGTAAAGAAAGGCCTTTAATGTATGCAGACCCATTCTGAACTGAGCAAATGGGGAATTCATCTCTTTTGTCATAAGGGGCGAATATTTGTATTCATACGGAGCTAGCACACGGTCAATGCACCATTTCAGTTAGAGCTGTGAGAATAATGGATTTTTCGATTAGCTGGCAATTCCAAAAAGTCAGAAAAAAAATGGTTTACGGTTGAATCAAAAACAATTTTGTTTCTGAAATTTTTGACAAATCAAGAAGTCAACAGAAATCCTCTTCAGGTCAAATAAAAGCTTTCAAGTGAAATGTTTTGTGAATTTGAGTGATTTTAATGTTTTTGAATTTTAAAAATAAAATGGAAGGACATTTGGAAATCAAAAGGGGGTTTCAAACTGAAAAATAGAGACCTTTCATTTAGAAGACATCTAAATGAAATGTTTTGACTTTCAGATTTCTCCCCCCCCCCCCCCCAAGATGAACAAATCTGGCAAAAAAGTGTTTAAATTCACAAAACATTTCAGTGTTGCTGAAGCTCCATTTTTTGCTTAATAAAAGTTCCAGCCAAAATTTTTTGCCCAGCTCCAATTTAAATCTGCATGGCTTAAGTAGGTCTTGCCTTGGCCTCCACAATGGGTGATTTTTGTCCCTGACCTTTTCACCAAGTCTTTGTTCCTAGACTCTTAGGACACCTCATAAACAGTGTAACTCCTTTCTGCTAGGTCAAGCACAACATTATGGCCGCTGTTACATCCCTAAAGGCTGTAGTGGCATCTGCAGTACCTGTCTCCTTCTGTGCTAGATATGGGATTTAGGTAGCCTCAGATTTACTAGATGTGATGTTGCTCTCCATATGTTTTATAGAAATATGCTTATGAATATGACATAACTGGAATATGCTTTATGCTAAGTACCCCTTGTATGGTGTCATTAGAAAGCTAGTAATCTACTAAGTGTGTTCATCCTATTTGTTTGCATGTATTATTTTTATATCTGGAGTTAGGAGAATAAGATATAAACTTGTATCACTAATGTAAAAATATTAAGTGGAGGCCATTAAGGGTGCTCCAGAAAAATATCAGTTGTAAATGGCCTTAGTTACTTGAAAGCCTTCCTGTGTACATGTGGGCCAGCCCATGGGGAATGGAGACTAGGGGTCTTACAGTGACATGTGACCATGTCACCTGATAATGAAATCCATCTTAAAACTAGTATTTTTCCATTTAGAAGGAGGGGTGGGGACCCAGAGAAAAAAAATTCCCGCCTTGTGCCAAAGCTATAAAAGGGGGTGGAGCAGGACAAAAGGGGCTGCCAGTCATGAGAAAACCTCTGCTTACCACATGAGATGTCTGCTGAAACTAACAAGGACTGTACCAGGGGAAAGGATTGGGCCCAGACTAGGATGGAGTTTAGTCTGTGAAAGAAACTTACTGAAACATCTCTGAGGGTGAGATATTACCTGTAATCAGTTTCTTAATGTATTAGGCTTAGACTTGCGTGTTTTGTTTTATTTTGCTTTGTGACTTATTTTGTTCTGTCTGTTATTACTTGAAACCACTGTTACCAGATTTGCCCATTACTTTGGGGTATGCTCATTTATTTGGGTTACTCTTCTGGGGAAGGGGATTCTGTTATTCTATCAGTGTACTGTTTGTATCACTTGTGTTTTCATATGGAGCTCTACTTCTCCCTGCTGCAAGTCCCCTCCCAATGGAGCTACCCTGCAGGACCTAGGTTCCCTAGGGCTGGGTTTCTTCAACCCCAAAACCGGATGAACACACACACACACATACACACTAACAGAGCAAGTCTGAGCGGACTGGGTCAATCAGCACTGTCAAGCTGACCCCTTATATGTCTCTGGACTCACTGGGCTGGATGAAGCAGCACTTTCAAGCTGCCTCTCCTTATATGCCCCTGGGCTCCATGGACTGGGTCAAGCAGCACTTTCAAGATGTTACTCTTATGCGTCCCAGATTCAGCACGTCCCTATCCCCACTCTCACATCACAATTGTGCTGGCAGTAACCTACCCGATGAGCAAACCCCACAGTATTTTGGGCGCTGCAGAGATCTTTAGCTTAGGTAAAAGAAGCGTTGCTGTAGAATGAATGGGGGAAACTAAAAACACAGAAGAGTAAAGTTCAGCAAGAGAGAGAGAAGCAACCAACTTAACCATAAAGTTATTTATTGAATAATAGTGATAACTACACAAGGAGGGCTAAACCAACATAACATACATTATTAAAGGTTAATACCTAAGGTAGAAAGGAAAACAGAGAGAAAGAGGGGGGATCTCACCCACTCCATGAGGCTTGAACTGGTCGGGGTTCCCAGGTGATGGTGGTAGCTGAGAGTCCTAAGTGCTGGAGACAGGCAGAGCCCCCAGCATGATCAGTCAGAAGAAGATGGAGTTCCAGTGGAACTGATGCATAGTTTGGATCTAAGCATCAGAACCCTGACTAGAGGGTGAGTAGAGATTTTTGTAGAGAAAATACAATTGTTCAAGGGAGAACACTAGATTTGTTTATAGGTAAGCTGATGACTCAAGGGTTTTCTTTAGGCTAGACAATAGGAGCTGATCACTCTTGGCTATGGGTGGTGTTTTCTTCCAGGGAGCTCACAATGCAACTAGGCTGCTTCAGTATTTGGATATCAATTAAGGATTCATTACTAGAATTGGTCTGATAACTGCTGAGCTGGGTGTGTGTGCAGGCGTAGGTTCATTAGCATCTGGAGCAGAGATTCCCATGATGCAGTGCTTCCCTGCTTTTTCTGTTCCCAGAATTCAGTGTGGTTCTCTGTTCTCCATTCTGTATGTAAATTGAGATGTCGTCCCGTCCCATCTTTCATGCAGATGAGGCTAGGGGAGTTGTCTCTGCTCTCCATTCTGTATGCTAATGGAGATGTCTTAATCTTGTCACTCTTGTCAGGAGGGGTCTAGGTGTGTCTCCTAATGCCCTTCACTGCTCTCTGCAAGTTCCCCCCCCCCGATGGGTTTTGGTTTAAGCAGAGGCTGGGGGGGGGTGTCTTTCATGAGTCAGGTTGGATACTGCACCCTGGTTCCCCAAGAACACAGAGGTGTCTGGTATCACCACTTAAATCCTACTTTTTATACTTAATAACATCACTTTTGTTTATTAATAAATCCAGAGTAAGTGATTAACACCTGGGGGAGCAAACAGCTGTGCATCTCTCTATCAGTGTTATAGAGGGTGGACAATTTATACATTTTCCCTGTATAAGCTTTATAGAGAGTAAAACAGATTTATTTGGGGTTCAGGCTCCCAGAAAGGCTGAACACTGGGTGCTGGGAAAGTCCCTGTTAACTGAGAAGCCCCTGGGCTGAGTGAATCTCAGTTTCAGTGAACTGCAGAGAGGCATGGCCCAACCTCTGGGTCTGTGCTGGAGTGTCTAACTCAGCAAGACAGGAGTGGAGGGGCACCTGTTCTGGCAGAAGGGTTTTCTCAGTGGTATCTCAGCTCATCGAGTGACAGTCTCGAGGGGAGTCTCTGTGACCAAACCCATCATACTAGATACACATCTGCTAATCCTCCAAACTCTTGTGAGGTGAGCCCCTCCCTCAGCCCTTCACTCTGTGGCACGCATAGGGTACAAACCCCCTGAACGGGATTCCCAAACCCTTCTCTGCTCCCACACAGCACAATCTTCCTGGCTCTGCTCTGGGCAGGGTCCTGTGAGGGTCCAGAGGGAGGGAAGAGGTTTGCGCCACATGCCAGTGCTGTTAGCTAGGTGCCAAGTTGTATAGATTGAATAATTACACGAAGGAGATGCATGGAGATGCTACTGTAGTTTCAAGAAGAAATCCCCTTTACAGTGTGGAAGCAGAGAAAAGAACTGACAGAAGAACTCAGTTTTTTTCCGACAACAGCTACAATCCTGTGCATCCAAAGAGCAGCATAACTCAAGAGACCAATGCAGAAAGCAAGAGTGGGGTGGAAACTTCATTACAGAGAGATTCATTACAGAGAGAATTAACAGATTCCTGTATGTCCAAGCACAAGTAAATGTATTAATGTTGGGCCCAAGTGCCCTGCTTTGTCTCATGACAGCATCTTCACAAACATCTGAAACATTTGTTTTCCTTCATGCAGCCTCGCATGCCACAAACCAGCACCAACAAATACAAGCTCGTCGCTTTTTAAGTATGGCCATATGAGGAAATAGTCTAACAACTGGCTTTGGATTGCAAGTCTGGCAGGAAGATAAAAATGAACATGGGAATATAAGGGAAATGAAAGAGAGTGTAGAATAAAGTGCCAGCACATAGGTAAGGCAGAAAAGATTGCTTTTGCAGTAGCTCTGAGGAACCCAGTGATAATATCTGGACTTACTTGGAGAGGATTGAAGTTACTGAGACGTTAACTGGAATTCTTAAGAGCTACCTGTAGATTCTACAAAAGGCTTTGATAGAGTCCTATATGAATCAAGTGAGCTGTCAAAAGGCATTGAGCTAACTCTTGTTCAAGAGGGCCTGAACATCTAGTCATGGGAATGCCACCCCAGTACCAGCAGGAGCATTAGCCATGTGGCTTAAGAGGACATATTATATATAGCAAGCACACTGCAGACAAAGGGATGGCAAACATGGCAAGACTCAATGAAACATATAGCCAAGTGTCATGGGGCGTGCTACTCACCGCTGTGCTGGCACCTCCTCCTGGTCACTCTGGGGATTAGCTTTTGAGGTTGACTCCCCTTTCTGCAGTTTGCACTCTGTCATACCACCTCTCTCTAGTCTGCAGCTCCTCTCTCGCTCCAGGATCTGCAACATCTCCTTCATGACTCAGTCCTCCACCTAGGTCACTCATCATTCCCCTTTCCGGGGTACCAAAGTCTCTCTCCACACTAGCAATCTCCCCATTCACTACCCTTCTACTCTATGCCGTGCCCGCAGTGGCTGGTAGAGGAACCCGGGCCCACCCTTTACTCTAGGTTCCAGTCCAGGGTCCCTCAACCAAGCAGTTCTGGTCTTTCCTCTCTCTGCCCTCACTGCTCCTTCCCTGGACTGCTTCCTACATTTCTGGTTCCCCTCCTTTCTCTGGCCATACCAACTCCAAACCTTCCACCCTCATGCCAGAGAGCAATTGCAGCCTGCTTACCCCTGCAGCCTCCAAACACTTCTCCCTCTTCCCAGAGGGTGACTGTCCTTTCCCAGCAGCAGCCCCATCCTGGTGCCAGCTACCTGGCTTCATAGGCCCTGGCTGTTCCTGCCCAGCTGAGCCTGCTTTCAATTCGTTCCTTGCTCCCTGACCTCTTCCAGGTGCAGCCTCTGGAGTTAATAGGCCTCCCTGGTCACCTTAACCCCTGTCAGTCCTGTGTGAGGTGGACACCCCATCACAGCAAGATCTTCAAAAATGACGAGTGATGCCTCAGTTTTTGGGTCCCAGTTGGGGTCTCAGAAATGGCTCTGATTTTAGAAGTCAGGTGCTCAGCACTGTCTGAAATCCAGACCCTTTCAAAAGAATTGCAAGCTGGGCACCCAAAATCACTAGTCACTTTGGAAATACTTGGCCAAAAATCTCAGATTTCTCTGTAGACAGTAGTATCCCAGCAGTCTAGGGCAGCAGTTCCCCATAGAAGGGTGGCAGACACAATATTACAGAGGCAGATAGTGTGGCTAGAGGATGCAAGTTCACATAAAAATCACATTTTATTTTCAGAGGATGAATGATTTGTATGGAGAAGGTGCATATGGGAGCCCAGCTGCAAAGGGTCTCCAGTCTGAGGCCTCCTCAGGAGTGCCAGAACTGCTGGCACACGGAGACTGGGAACTTCTTGGAGCTTCAAACACAAACCAGCCCTCTCCTTGTGGAGGACCTCCCTGTGACCCAGGGTCCCTTGTAGCTGCAGACTTGGCAGCTTGTGTTAGCTGGCCCCACAGCACAGATTTTTTTCCTCTAAATATTATGGTTTTCAAGGGTGTTGGTTTTAGCTGTTATATTTGGCAGGTTTCCTTTATTGCCTTTAGCAATAATGACTTACTGATAGGAAGGAACATTTCAGGATGTTAACAGCCTACTCCGGCACACCTACTTTGTCTCTCCTGAAGAGAAAACCTCCACACACATGCCTCCCACTTACTTCCCGGCCCACATAGGGGGCAGGGAGCAGCAGAGGCAGAGCTGGCAATTGGTGTGCAAAGCGGTATATCTAGGGGAAATGTCCAAATCCTCCAGCGTGCAGAGGAGGCATTTCTATGGACAGTTATTTTTTCTAGGATGTGCTGAAGGGTGAGGACTTACTATAGTAAGGTTTTCCTGATGCGGAAGAGTTAGCTCTGACATTTACAGCAGATTTATCTGTCCAAACACTAAAGGCCAGATTTTCCAAAGAGCTCAGGCTCTCATTTAGAGACAAAAAAAGTTTTGAGAGAGAGAGCTCAGAATGTTGAGTGCTGAACTCTTTTGGAAATCTGGCCATAAAAGATCTCAGTAGACCTCCTAGTTGGTTTGCCCTGAGCTCTTTGGAAAAATCTAGCCCTAATTTGACAATTACAAATGGGCAGCCAAATCATTAAGGAAAACCTGAACATTTTGAAGATCAGCTTTGTATACCACAGGTCAAATCCTCCTTGCCTTTTAGGAGTAGCTCCATTGAATCCAACTGGGCACCTTGCATTACTAAGGTGAGCGAGACTTGGCTGCAGGATTAAACAATGCAGATGTTGGTAGTGATTTTGAATGTGAATCACTAGATCATGGGTTCTCAAACGTTTTCAGCGTGTGGGCCAGGTCTTGACAGATTACTTTGTGGACACCACCCTCTTATTCATGGTTCTGTTGATTACCTCTCTCCCATCAGTGATTGCAGAATAGGTCTGGGGCAACTTCAACAAGGTCTGAAATGGTGAAATAACACCAAAAATAGTGTGCTTTCAACTTCTATTAATGCAACTTAGCATCGGGACACAAGGAGGATTAGCCAGCACCACATAACTAGCCAGCTCAGACCACTTGGGGAAACTTTGGGAATTAGACCATTTGGAGGGATAACACATGAGCAAAATATTAGTTCCATTCTCCCAAAAAAGCACTGAGCTTGAAATTTGTTGAGCAAACATGAAATAGAAGTGATAGAGCCTTATTTTTAAAAGGCACTTTTTTGGTTTTCTTTGAATATCTTCTCGCATCCCAGTTTCCTTCTGTTTATCCCTATTGATACCTGGTGCTTGTCTTGCGTCTCTAGCCATATAATACATCAACATCACATATGGTACTAATAAACTACAGATATATAGAAAAAATATAGTGAAATAAATACAGAAAGCTAACATTAAGGGGAATTCCTGGAACTAGGCTTGCTCTCCCGGACTAACGTATGTTCACTATTTTTTTGTTTTGTTTTGTTCAGGCCCTCTCATAATGCACCTATTTTCAGGGCTCAAAGACTGCAAAGGGAACAATGCAATGTCAACCAAGGGAAGATGTAAATCTCTTTAAGTAATTTTTAATGAAAAAAAATATTGAGTTACTCTGAGTGCCATAGTTTCTGGGTGGCTGGTTTTAACTTTGGCAATCAGTACTTAAAGGGAAATTTTACAATCTTAATGCTCTCCAGATGTTCTTCTAGGCCCAGATGAAAGCTCTGTCGTCATTTACTGTTAATATTTTTGTCAGCAGTAGAATTTTATTGTAATATACCATCTCATTTGCAGTCACTATTAGTCAGCAGAGAAACTTCCTCTGAAAACTAATCCCTGCACCACTCCTTTAGTGTTCTGTCTCACTTCATTTAATTAACAGTCATTAAGTGGTTATTGTGTTCCGGACGCGCCTGGGTTATGCATGTACACAGTGACTTTCTACCTGATGAAAACTATTTGTTGTAAGTGGTTAGATTTAAAAAAAAAGTTATGCCCTACAGTAACAATGGCTGGCTTGATCGCAGCTCGCTGGTGGGAGGAAAACAAGAAGGTTTGCTTTGAAAACAAGCTGCAGTGAAGTTGGACCAGCAACAAGAAACACAAAGGTTTATTTCAAAAACAAGAAACACATTTCACATGGTTGGTCTTTGATCAGATGTTGATTTCACACAAGCAGCAGAATATTTAAACTTGGCAGTTTGATGCCTCCTATACAGGGACCTCAACTCTGACTGGGGGAATTTCAGCACCCAGATCTTTTGAGCAGACCTGAGAGAACATTCTTTCCTCTTTGAAGTGCAGTCGGAGAGTCAGAAAAATTGCATGGCGTGGTATAGTTTTGCCCAATGACATCCATATCATGTTTGCTTAATATACAGGTTTTATTCTTACTGCTAACTCTGAAAAGTCAGCCCAGACTCTGAAAAGCAAGATCTGCTCTTTCTGCCTCTTGCTTCACCACCAGGAGGAATCTGCAATTGGCGCTTTCTGACAATTACTGTTTTATGATGAACTCCAGTTCACATTACGTACCCTGGTGCTAGGCACAATACAAACACTTACACTAGCCCCGAAGCACCAACAGCAGGAAAACAGTGTTTTCTCTAAAGAAACACAAAGCAGATCTGTGGAATAAAGAGGTACCAGAGTGATTTGTCTGATAGAAGCTTGATTCAGTCCTGGCTTCTGCCTGCTCATGCTGCCATGGCATAAGATACCTGCAGGTGCAACATGTCCATAACCCCTGCTCTGCCGCATGCTGTTAGATAAGGACTTAGTCATGGCGATCCACCTTCCTAATCTCCAGGCTGGATTTCGGCATCACACTGCCCCTAGGAATGACATGATTGGGGCTCCTGAAGGTGTAGAGGAGCTGGCTCCTGTTGCTCCGGCCAGTCACTACTGCTGCTGAGTCTCTCCAAAAAGTCCTGGGGGCCTTCTTAAGTGGCCACTCCCTGGGAAGTGCTGTGGGCTCTAGTCCAGCTGGTGCTCTTGAGAAAGGATGGGGGGTTACCCCCCAAATTATTATTCAGTATCTATTTGTACAGGAGTGCCTAGAAACCTTGGTCAGGGTCTAATGTATGAAGTGCTGAACAGATACAGAGGTAGGCGTGGTCCCTGCCCCAAAGAGCTTAAAATCAAAGAGGATTAAATAAAATAGTAGACAGATAGGGAAGCTGATTATTTAATGATGTTTGTGTGTGTTCAGAACGAGGCAAAAGGAGTTTGCTTTCAAGATGTCACACAAACAGCTTGAGCATGAACTAAACAGCTTTCAAATCACATGGCTGCAATGTAATAATTGGCCCTTGTTCTCATGCAGGCTGTGGAACAATGTGGCAGGTGCATTTTAGCTAAAAGCACTGTGACTTTCACTATTGGGAGGGGAGAAGTATTGTCTACTGCTCAGAGCATGACTCTTGGGTTTTATTCCCAGGTCTGTCACACCCGTTCCATGTGGCCTTAGGCAAGTCACTTAGGTGCAAATGTTCAAAAATGGCCTCTCAAATGTTTTGTGCTTCGGTGTTTAGTATCTCAAGCTGGGCATCCAAAAACCGAGGCACAAAAAGTCAGAGGCCACTTTTGAAAACATGGGCATTGACTTATGTTGCCCATTTTACTTACCTAACTCATAATGATGTTATGAAGCTTAATTAACATAGGATTGATAAAAATAAGCTTGAGGCAGTCTTGGCTAAAAGTACTTTTACATTTTTGAGAGCTTCCTTAGGAGTTTACAAACCTACTCAGAACAGCTCTCAAAAAACAAACAAAAAGGTGCGAGAGTTTTACAAGATTTTTGAAGAACATAATTATCCAGATGCAGCATTCCAATCACCATATTAATGAAATCAAAGTTTATGAAGTTACTTCAGTTTTACAGCTTCTGCTGTAGTGAAGTGTACAGTAGCAAGGTGTCTGTGATACAAATATCAGAAAAGCATTAGCCATCCAGATAAGCCAGTGCATTCTGTGAAACTGTTCATAAGAACACAATGGAGTCTCTCTCACACACAGAAAATGAAGAGAGGGAAGTTTTGCTGCTATAGAGCATGTGTAATGAGCCTTCACTTCATAGGAGATTACAGAGGTCAGAGCTCATCTGGATGTCATTTGAGATGCTAACGTACCCTTTCTGAATTGTCTTTTGTACTGCAGTACTGTATGCTGCTGGTAATGAAATACCAGTGAACCAAATCTAATTATGGGCAATAAAATTGTACCTGCTGCTGGTAAATTACCAGACCTGCTTTAAGAAGACTTGTATTGCAAGGGGATAAATAAATAAAACACTTTACATCTGGTTTATAAGCTGGCACCAGCACCATCAGCAAGTTTTTATTATCCCATTATACCCCATAGTCTGTTAAAGTGGTTTGGCCACGAGATGAATGGCAAGTGAGAACACAGAATGTATAAAGGAGTACCATTTGGAAACAGTCTTTGCTTACCACCTTGGGCTGTTCTTGTGTTTCAGCATTTTGATTACAAATTCCATTTTCCAAGGATTTATATCATGGCTATAAAAATTTTCTAGGGTTGAAACATGACATGGTGGGATACATGTTCAGTGTGCGAGGTAGGAATTTTGCTGCCTACAATAATCATGCTTAGTAGTTAAAACCGTAGAGCAATTCCCCACTGTACCATGCTCCCTGCAATTGAAAGGAATAAAACAATTGTGCACTGTTTATTGGGTACTATAGTTATAACATGTTGCCAGTCAACTCACTATTCACATTTTTTTTAAAGTGTAGCTTACTGTGGCTGGTTAAACAAGATAAAATACCGTATTTGATTACAGTCACCATATTGGCTGAATAATACCATATGTTGAAAACTGGTGAACTTCATCACATAAGAGATTCACTGAATATCATTCAACAAACTCTCCCTTCCTTCTGTTCTACCTTCTTTCTCCCTTCTGCTTTTTCCTTTTAATAGACCAGGGGGTATCTTTTCCTGAGTTACGTGATCATTTTCTTCACCTCCTTGTCTCTCATTCTCAAATTTTCCCCTTCCTCCTACATTTTGTTCTCTACCCTCCTCAGTTTTTCTGCTCTCTCTACGTGTTGTGTATAGGATACATGTATGGTCCTGTGATTAGCTAGAAGGCCAGTGGGAATTGCTGATGCCTATTTACAAATATTAAAAAATGAAGTGTAAAGGCCTTTTCTGCAGGAGAACTCCCTTCCTGCAACTGTTAGAGGCCTAAAGGGAAAGGCTGTGGTGGGGTAGCTCTCTTGGACCCTCTTCACCTTACAACTTAGGCCCTGGTTCAGCAAAGCACGTAAGTGCATGTTTAAGTCTTGCTAACAACATGCTTAAGTGCTTTGGTGAATCAGGGCTTTAGAATGAACTGTTAAACTGTTGTCAAATACAATTCTGCCGGAAATGAAACTTTGGAAGTATTTTAGCCTCTGTTTTAAGGACTGGCCACAGTATCCGGTGTGCCTCTCCTTTACCAGCCCCTTTCAAGTACATCTATGAAGCTAGAGTAGATCCATTGAATAACGAATGTGCCATTAACTGCTTGTGAAGGGTTTCTTCTTTATGAATGTGTTCTAGACTATTTCCCCAGCTCCCACCTTACTAACAGGTGTCAGTATAATGAAGATCTTCTGTGGCTGCTTGTGAGAGAAACAGACAGATGATTATGTTATTAGACTTGAAGGAAGATTCTCCATGCAGAGGAGAATGAATGCGCCACACCTTTACTTCACTGTTCCCATTATTTTTGAGTGTGAAGGGTGCTGGGTGCAGTACAGAAATGGTGCCTTATTTTAAACTAGTTATAAAAGTATAGGTCATGGAGCCTCTCTGACATTGTCCTAAATCTAAATCTCTCTTCTCACTGCCTACTAGGAACAAGAAATACAGTTTCAAAATATATGGTAAGAGGAAATTAAGTCAAGCACCCACATTTAATTGCAAGTAACATGCTCTCCTTGCTTTACTCAAATACAGTTTTGGATTGATGGCACTTTAATAAAAACATTATTGTTTTCCATGTCTGGGTGTGAGTAGATTATTGATGAATCAGCTTTTTATGAATGTCAAGTATCAGGGGGTAGCCGTGTTAGTCTGTATCTACAAAAACAACAAGGAGTCTGGTGGCACCTTAAAGGCTAACAGATTTATTTGGGCATAAGCTTTCGTGAGTTAAAACCTCACTTCTTCGGATGCATAGAGTGCTATGCATCCGAAGAAGTGAGGTTTTAACTCACGAAAGCTTATGCCCAAATAAATCTGTTAGTCTTTAAGGTGCCACCAGACTCCTTGTTGTCTTTTTATGAATGCCTCTTTTCAACTCCTCCCATCTCTCTCTTCTGTATCTTGCTTTTTAAAAGGATGGTGTAACTTCACCTGCAGCCTTTCCTCATATTGCTCATTCCTTGTCTAGTCACTGGAGAACACCCCCAGATACCGTAGTTGATAAATATATCACATTTTCAAGACTTAATACATTGCTTGCAAGATCTTAGTGACATATGCAGCCTATAAACAACCCAGTCAATGTTGAATAAGGGGCTTAATTCAAAGTTGTAACCCTTAAGTATGCCCAGAACATTCCACATAAAGGACTACTGGGATATAGGCTCAGTTATTTTTATAACGCATGTTTTAAAATTAAAACACCCCCCCCTCCTCATGCCTAAATATGATCCCAAATAAAAGCTATGAAGATTAGATGTTGGAGTTCCCAGGTGTACAAATAGACTGTTTAAAATAGGAAGGTAATCATTAGGCAATTATTGGGTCAGGATTAAAACTTCTAACGTTATGGAGCCAGATGCGATGCAGGGGTCACCTTTATGTCACATTTTGTTTCGCAATTAGAAAGTCTTGAAGAACAGGGGGAGGGATAGCTCAGTGGTTTGAGTGTTGGCCTGCTAAACCCAGGGTTATGAGTTCAATTCTTGAGGGGGCCACTTTAGGGATCTTGGGCAAAATCAGTACTTGGTCCTGCTAGGGAAGGTGGGGGCTGGACTCAATGACCTTTCAAGGTCCTTTCCAGTTCTAGGAGATAGGATATCTCCATTAATTAATTTATTTATTAACATGTGAAAGTGTAACATCTCTCTTGTTTCTTCCCCTTTTTGGAAATCACAGATAACAAAATGGGTGAAATTCACAATACACTTCACTGCAAGTAACGGATGTAGTCCCTCAGAGACAGGCCAACATTGGATAATCCATACATTGCAGACTACGGAATCTTTTACAATACGGAACTGTGCTAGAGGATAGACATTCTCCTCACATCAGCCCAGGTGGCCACAGAACAAACCTCTTCCGAGAAGTTTCTAGTAAAGCAGCAGTTATTTCTTTACATTATTTGTCTTCCTAGACTGAAGAATGTATCCCCAGCTATGCCCCCCAAAGGTCAATGTCTTTGCTCAAAAACAGGATAACCCCTGGTGTTTTTGTGTTTTCCTGCAGCATTCAATCTATTCATTAGCATTTGACTCAATATGCAAATATCAGAGGGGTAGCTATGTTAGTCTGGATCTGTAAAAAGCAACAGAGAGTCCCGTGGCACCTTTAAGACTAACAGATGTATTGGAGCATAAGCTTTCGTGGGTGAATGCCCACTTCGTCGGATGCATCCGACGAAGTGGGCATTCACCCACGAAAGCTTATGCTCCAATATATCTGTTAGTCTTAAAGGTGCCACAGGACTCTCTGTTGCAATATGCAAATAGACTTTCATTGTAAGATACATAAATATACAGTGGTCAACCAACCAGGGAGATAAGTGTCTTTTGCTTTCTGTCTGGAGAAGTCTGTCTCAATGCATGCTACCTCTGAGTGACCTCACTTTTACTACAAGGCATTACGAACATAAAGTTCAGTATAAGTATGTAACTCCTTACAATATCTGCACATACATTTCATCATGGTTATGATGATCAATGTGACACATGCTTTCAGTATAGTCCTTACATGATCCCTTTTTGTGAACCCAGGAGATGCAACTGGTGTTGTCCTATGCCCTCTGCCAACTGGCACCAAGTGGTTTCTGGGTCACAAGATGGATAGACAGAGAAGGGGAAGTCAGAGCATTGAGAGAAGCATGTAGGAAAGAAGGATGGAGAGTACAGGAGTCTGAGGCCTTGGGTCAGTAAGAGAGAGAGCTCAAGGTGCTGAAGTGATAAGGGCCCTATCTTATTGCCTCTGAAGTTGATGGCAAAACTCCCGATATTGTCAATAGCATAGGATCAGGCCATAAGTGAGAAATGCCAGTAATGGTTACTACAAAAGGAGAAGAGGGACTGGAAGAGATACAGAGGCCCCAAGGAAAGGAGATACGAGAAACAGACAGAGCATTAGCAGGAGGAAGATGGAACCCTTTAACTATAGATCCAGATAGAGAGGCCATGAAAATAACACTGGGAAAAAGAGAGGGACTGATGGAGACTGTGCCACTGGAAACAGAAATAGTCCTTGAAGAGAAAACCAGTCAGTATCTCCGAGGGATCAGCCATGTCCCTACCAAGCAGGACTCAGTTGTTGACCCTGGGATTTAAAACAAAATGATAATAATTTCTTCTGCTAGGAATAGAGGAATTGCCAGGCTGAATCAGACTCTAATCTAACCCAAAACCCTCTCTCTTGCAGAGGCCAACGCCAGCTGCTTCAGAGGAAGAAACCTTGCGATAGGCAGTTATGGGACAACCTGCCTTAGCAAGAATTTTCTCCTAATCCCCAGTAGTTAGATGTTGAGTTATGCCCTGTTGCTCAAGGGTTCCTATCCCTTCCAAAGCTCTTTTAGTTTTATTTTGATTAATATAAACTATTATAACTCTGGACATTCTTGTTAGCCAGATCAGTGCCTCATCCTTTGAGAGTCTCTTTACAGTGATATTTCCCTTGAAGAAAGAACAAAACAACCCCCACCCCCCCACCTTCCTGTATTTCACAACAGTTCGCAAAACATCAATGCCATAGGTTTCACAAACCTTCACTTTTCTCCCGGTTTGCCTGTCTCAAGTTGGAATGTCTTAAATGGTGAGAAGGTTTTTGAAATCTAACTTTAAAGAGTGTTTGAGAAGACCATTACCCTGGGTGGGACCTAATTCTGTTCCCATGGTAGACAGCGTCAGAACTTCCATTGATGTTACTGTGCACAGGTTTGCCTCATATGCATGAAAATTGCTATTTTGAATGTTCTCGGTCTCAGCTGTTTATGGGTTTCTCCACAAACTATCTTCCTCTCACAAGGGAAATGGTTAAGGATTTCATTGACATGGGGCTTTAGTGGAGATGTTTCCTGGCTGCTCTGCACAGGGATTTTGGATATTGTCATTACCTAAGAAGATTTTCAGTTGAAGTCACTGTTTTTGTTTCCTTTGGCAGTCGTGTTTGGGAAAGAGCCAAGAGAGGAAGCAACATAAATCCAGCATCTTACAATGGAAAACCCTGTGGTTTCAAAGTGCAGTTCTTGCTGGAAGTTGCTTTTCCCTTTGGCTAGTTCATGCCAAGAGTTGCGCCCTTTTATGAGATAGTTTCTCAGTTCAAATCAGGGATAGTTTTTTGTACATAAACATCAGTGTTCAGATCTTTCTACACTGACACCTGACCGGAACAGGGCTAAGTTCTTGCCCATTGTCTCTAACAATGTGTTTGTACAGCACCTACTACAGCGGTCCTGATTGGGACCTCTGGGAGCTACCATAAATTAAATAATCAAATAATAATAATAATAATAAAAGAAGACATCAAATGCTAAATTGCTGCCCTGATGGTGTCTTACACATAGAAGGCAGATCATAATCATGCTTAATAGTTTGTTTTGTAAATTGTATATAGCACCTTTCTAAAGTAACTATTGAGATAGCTCAGCACTCCAAACCCCTAGGGTGCCAGTAGCATGCCAGGCATTCCAGAAGTCTGAGGCAAGCACTGTAGGTGCTTCAGCAGCTATGCTGTGTGGGTGCTAGCCCTGGTGGGTCCTAATAACCACTCAGACACAAGGCTAAGTGCAAGGGTACTTTACTTGGGCTGACAGGAAAGGTTGCAAATGCCCGAGGTACACAGGCTTGAACAGTTACAGCTCAAAGCAAGCAATAGCGGTTCTTGGTTGGGCCACTGCGTCAGTCCAACCAAGAGTCAGGGCTCTTGAGGCCTAGGGTGCCTGGGGAGCCCTCTCCAGTCCAGTCTCTGTTCAAGCAAATAAGGGGTTGCAAATTTTCAGGCCAGGTTCAGCTATTGTACCTCACTGGGACCGTGCTGCACTTGCTCCTCCTCCCCCCGACCCCCAATAAGTCCCACACAGACTTGTACCCAGCTGTAATATCTGGCAGCCGTAGCCTGTCCCACACATGGCTCCGTGTACGGTTCCTGGAGTTCATCTACACATTCAGCTTCTCTGCAACTCCTGGCTTGCTATGAGGCCGCTGCTTCCCAACAAAGCCTGGCCACTTCCTGGTTCAGGACCCTTCCCCTTATTTGCCAAGGGAAGGGGGTATGTGCTACAGGAGGGGGCTTGCGAGAGTTGTAGTCCTCTGCTTAATAAATCCATCTCGCTAAGTTGTCTTACAACATAATGGACGCAAGTAGTGATTACCTACTCTGGCTGCTGCCATGTACATTACTCTGCATGTCAGTAAAGTTAAGTGGAGGTTTTTGTTAGTTGGTTTATGTAGCACCTCCCACAATATCAAGATGCTTTACAGTAGAATAACAAACAAGAGGATAACAGGATTTATTAAGTGGCGCCTAGCTCAAGGCACTGGTGGAGGCACTGGACGGTGATTCAGAATAGAATGAAAACATTGCAAAACAATGATTAAACAGTGTGATTAAACAGCCTCCTTTGAAAGCAAACACGTTGGAACCGAGAGAGTATTATATCTAATAATTACTTTGAGTTCCGCAGTGTATAATGCCTTCCACCTAAGAAGCTCAAAGCACCTTTTAAACTCAGAACAGCCTCTGAATACATTGGGAGGTAGTTATTATTTTACCCATCTGCAATATGGTTATGTTGAGGTACAGCCTAGCTTCACACAGTGAGATCAGAAGGGAGCTCCCTGCTCCCAGTCCTGTGCTCAACTACTAGACACACTTCCTCTTGCAATGCAGTATTAAAAGTAATAAAATGCCAAAAAGGAACATGACAGTTTGGAATGAGGACTGAGCAATTAGCGGATAGGCAGAGGATTCTGCTGAACCGGGCGGGACAGTCAAAAGCCCAGTTCTGATACAGTAAACAACAGTGATGTCAGCTATGTTCACCTTTCCCCAGTCGCCCCTTCAAGCAGTTCTACTATAGCCAACGCCCTTATTTCTAACAACACATCACCCTTTGGGTTGACATTTAACCTGTTTATCAACAGATCCATTTACATCTATTTACATAGCAGTAAGTGATGAACACTTCAGTGCAAATGATGAAAGGTCTCATTGTCCGTGACCTTAAACATTGCCGATGTAGCCGTGAAGTATGGCTGCCATTAGCAAGAGAGATTTGTAGTCTATCATCTACCTCAACTCACCAAGGTCAAAAATTTATAGTTCTGACCTTTCCTCCCTTATTTGACGATGGAGCAGGCTCAGGTCATGTTCTCAAGAAATAAAAGTTAAAATCAAATGTAGCTGACACGGCTTCAACGTGAAATGATACTGCATAGAAAGAACTCGTGTGCCCCGAAATAAAGATTATGTTGGTGCCTTTCATAATTAAAGCCATAAAGTTTAACAAACTTTAAAGCAAAGGTTGTAAGGGTATTAGATATTTCAGAGTGGCACCCAAGAGTATGTAGTTATTCCATTAAGACTTACATTTATTAATATAATTTTGCAGTTTCTCAATTTTATTTCTCAAGATCCCAGACTTAAAGTTTCAAAATTGCCAGTTCTGTAAGTCCTCCAAGCATCTCCATTAATTTGCTCTTGCTCTCATTTGCTAAATAGTCTGCTCAGATACTCCAGAAACCCACCGCATTTTCTTCTCACATGCGGTGAGTGATGGTGAGAGACCCACGAAACCACGACGGATCAGTGGTTCTCTAAGTACATATCTGGAGGCTATTTAAACATACAGAATTATTGTATGTAACATGCAGGAGTCACAGCATATGCAGGCCCCAGAAACAGTGTTGCCAACTCTTGCAAGCTTATTGTGTCTCATTATATTTGGTGTTTTGCTTAAAGTCCCAGCTCCTGGAGTCATGTAGACAAATGAGAATCTCAGCTGCCACTGGAAAAAAACCCTAAAAATACTTTCTCCGCAAAGTTTCCAGGTCCCCATGGCTGTGGAATAAAACTTGAAAATGTCACCTGAGTCTACCCTAAAGGTTCAAAAACCAAAAGACAAAAATAACCCTAAATGAATTGTTATTAATTTAATGGCCTGATTTTCAAGTCAACCTAATGATTGGGGAGGCCCCTGAGTCATGACTTTTGAGTGCTTGGGGTTGATTGCTTTAAACTACTCTTACCCCTGTGGGATTCTGGGCTGGTTTCCAAAATTACCTGAATGGCCACGCAACACAGAAAGGCATGTGACAGCCAATATGGAGGGAGTCCTACTAATACTGTCTCAGATCCTGTAGACACAAGCAACACCTTCAATTTCAATTTTGTTTCCACTGAATTTTCAGTTTAATTTGATTACAATGTATTTTCCTTTCTCTAGTTATTGCCAATAGGAGTGGGACATCTCTCTGAAAATGAAAGACATAAACACTGCCAAATTAAGTGTAAAAACATAATAAGAAAAGCCAAAATAGAGTTTGAAGAACAGCTAGCCAAAAACTCAAAAGGTAATAACAAAATGTTTTTTAAGTACATCAGAAGCAGGAAGCCTGCTAAACAACCAGTGGGGCCCCTGGACGATCGAGATACAAAAGGAGCACTTAAAGACGATAAAGTAATTGCGGAGAAACTAAATTAATTCTTTGCTTCAGTCTTCACAGCTGAGGATGTTAGGGAGATTCCCAAACCTGAGCCGGCTTTTGTAGGTGACAAATCTGAGGAATTGTCACAGATTGAGGTGTCACTAGAGGAGGTTTTGGAATTAATTGATAAACTTAACAGTGACAAGTCACTGGGACCAGATGGCATTCACCTAAGAGTTCTGAAAGAACTCAAATGTGAAATTGCGGAACTACTAACTGTGGTTTGTAACCTGTCCTTTAAATCAGCTTGCAGATGATACTAAACTGCTCAAGATAGTTAAGGTCAAAGCAGACTGTGAAGAACTTCAAAAAGATCTCACAAAATGAAGTGATTGGGCAACAAAATGGCAAATGAAATTTAATGTGGATAAATGTAAAGTAATGCACATTGGGAAAAATAACCCCAACTATACATACAATATGATGGGGACTAATTTAGCTACAACTAATCAGGAAAAAGATCTTGGAGTCATTGTGGATAGTTCTCTGAAGATGTCCACTCAGTATGCAGCGGCAGTCAAAAAAGCAAACAGGATGTTAGGAATCATTAAAAAGGGGATAGAGAATAAGATAGAGAATATCTTATTGCCCTTATATAAATCCATGGTATGCCCACATCTTGAATACTGCATAAGATGTGGTCTCCTCATCTCAAAAAAGGTATACTGGCATTAGAAAAGATTCAGAGAAGAGCAACTAAAATGATTAGGGGTTTGGAACGGGTCCCATATGAGGAGAGATTCAAGAGGCTAGGACTTTTCAGTTTGGAAAAGAGGATACTAAGGGGGGATATGATAGAGGTATATAAAATCATGAGTGATGTGGAGAAAGTGAATAAGGAAAAGTTATTTACTTGTTCCCATAATATAAGAACTAGGGGCCACCAAATGAAATTAATGGGCAGCAGGTTTAAAACAAATAAAAGGAAGTTCTTCTTCACACAGCGCACAGTCAACTTGTGGAACTCCTTGCCTGAGGAGGTTGTGAAGGCTAGGACTATAACAGGGTTTAAAAGAGAACTGGATAAATTCATGGAGGTTAAGTTCATTAATGGCTATTAGCCAGGATGGGTAAGGAATGGTGTCCCTAGCCTCTGTTTGTCGGGGGGAGAAGAGGGGGAAGGGGCGATGGACGGCAGGAGAGAGATCACTTGATCATTACCTGTTAGGTTCACTCCCTCTGGGGTACCTGGCATTGGCCACTGTCGGTAGACAGGATACGGGGCTGGATGGACCTTTGGTCTGACCCAGTATGGCCATTCTTATGTTCGTGTAGCGGGGCAGTTACCCCGCTCCAGCCCTGAAGGGGTTAAAGGTAGGCTGGTTGGGGAAGGAGCCACAGCTGGGGCCACGCCCCAATCAGGCCACAGCTGGCCCAATAAAAGGGCTGTGAGGCAGCTGCTGAGGCAGGCTCTCTCTAGCTGTAGAGGGAGAAGGAGCCGAGCAGGATACCTAGAGTGGAGCAGGGCTGGGGGAAGGCCAGAGGAGCTGGGGAGCCCCAGCCTGAAAAACCTGCAGGCTGCAGGCCTTGCTAAAGGCCAGGAAAAGTACTGGGGCTACAGAAGTGTAGCCTGGGAATAGGCAGAGGCAGCTGGTTCAACCCCCCTTGCTGATGATGAGTGGTTTATAAACTGCAGTCTGCCCCAGTGAGCAGGGGCTAGATGGTGACTGGCAGTAGCCAATGAGGCAAGGGGGGGATAGAGGATTGGAGGTTCCCCTGGGTGGGGAGACCCAGATTGTGGGTTACTGCTGGGGGAAGAACCCTGATGTAAAGGGCACCGGGGTCCGGGAGGGACACGGGGGCCAGCGGCAGGCGAGCCACCAGCCTGCAGAGGGCGCTCTGGGCTGGAAGAGCTAATTCCCAGGACGACCAGCAGGAGGCGCCACGCTGGTGAGTCGTCACCACGCCACAGTTCTTATGGAATAATCCTTGATACCAGTCTAACACAAATTCAATACATTATAAAGCCCTGCAAACACTTGTGCATGTGCTAAACTCTTAACTGTAGTAGGACTACTCATGTGATCGGATTTAAGCCCATGTGCCATGCTTTGCAGAATAGGGACCTTTACCACAATATTCTGCCAAGATGTACAACTCCACCAACTCCCATATACATGGTTTGAAATGTCACCAGGAAGTTTGAAACCCAGGTGCATGTAGGTTATTCTTTAGTCTACAGATGTTAAATTTAACTGGTACCAAGATGAAGGAACCAAGAAATGCATTATAGGCTGCATTTCTTCCTTCTACTTCCCCCATGCCCAACAGTTATTGCCTGTCTCCCTCCTGTGAAATCTCATGTCCAGGCTTCCTCCTCAGCTCCTCATCTACCTCCCCAGGGTCTGAATGAGAGAAACGTAAGGGGAAGGAAATAAAAAGAGAGAGACTGAGACAGAGAGGCCAGTGAAATGGAGATTAGTAAAAACAACAGACAAGCATGAACATCTGTTCTTTTTATTCCATTATTTAGATAACTGCAGCATTGGCTCTAACCGCAGCAAGAACAACATAAGACACTACCATCTTCACTAACTAACACCTCTATCCAAAGTCATGGATTTTAAGTACCTTACCCACTCCATATACAGGCTATTTTAAATCCATTTTGTATATAGACTAGATAGATAGCAAAAAGGGTTTTATATAACAAAATTTGCACTTATTACTTCTGGGGGAATTCTGCACCAAAAAATTAAAAATTCTGTGAACAATATTTTAAAATTCTGCATATTTTATTTGTCAAAATAATGCAATATAATCACGCCTGTTTCAATTATTTTGCTAATTTATTTAAACTACAATACAATGGATGGAGAATGGGAATGGGGCCCATTGGAGGAAATCCCCAAACTCCCTTGTCTAATAATAATATTATAGCTAGGTTTGACCCTTTATTTCTAGTTATTAGTCAACAAATATATGCAGCCATATGCTCAGTGTTACATCATAGGCAACTGAAGAGAAAGTGAGGGTTCGGGAATCAAACTCACAATTTATATTAGATATTGATCATCTCCAAAAAGGTCAGCACCAAACAGGTAATGGGGCACATTTTGATAGGAATATTTTTCAGTCCAAAAATTTAGACCAGTTCTAATCACTAAAGCACCATAAGCATTTATAAGGAAATACTGTCCTTTACACCACTCTGGCAATGTAAAGGAGCCTTAAAACTTTTAAACCTGTTTCATACTCCTGGGAGAATTCACAAAGACAATGGAAACAATTCACTAAGCAAGCTGGCTGCTACATTCTGCTCTGCCCCACGCCTACCTCCTCAGAAACACCCCAAAGCCCTGCCTCTCCATGCTGAACGTGCCCATCGAGTGGATGTTTTCAGAGAACTATCCACAATGACTCCAAGATCTCTTTCTTGAGAGATAACAGCTAATTTAGACCCCATTGTTTTATATGTATAGTTGGGATTAAGTTTTCCAATGTACATTACTTTGCATTGATCAACATTGAATTTCATCTGCCACTTTGTTGCCCAGTCACCCAGTTTTGTGAGATGTTTTTGTAGCTCTTTGCAGTCTGCATGGGACTTAACTATCTTGTGTAGTTTTGTATAATCTGCAAATTTTCCCACCTCACTGTTTACCCCTTTTTCCAGATCATTTATGAATATGTTGAATAGGACTGGTCCCAGTACAGACCCCTGGGGGAACACCACTATTTACTTCTCTCCATTCTGAAAACAGACCATTTATTCCTACCCTTTAACCAGTTACCAATCCATAAGAGGACCTTCCCTCTTATCCCATGATAGCTTACTTTGCTTAAGAGCCTTTTGTGAGGGACCTTGTCAAAGCCTTTCTGAAAATCTAAGCACACTATAGCCACTTGATCCCCCTTGTTTACATGCTTGTTGACCTCCTCAAAGAATTCTAGTAGATTGGCGACGCATGATTTCCCTTTACAAAAACCATGTTGACTTTCCCCCAACAAATTATGTTGAACGATGTGTTTTACAATTTTGTTCTTTGCTATAGTTTCAATCAGTTTGCCCAGTACTGAAGTCAGGCTTACTGGCCTGTAGTTGCTGAAATCCTCTTTGGAGTCCTTTTTAAAAATTGGCATCACATTAGCTATCGTCCAATCATTTGGTATCGAAAAAAGTTCTCAAGATCCACTGGAGGAGAATTCAAGTAATTCTGACTGGTGCTAGCCATGTGCATCGCATTTCATAACATGCCATGTTTCACAAAAGTAGTCTATGTATTAAGGATGGGGAAACTGCTTTGGATAAAATAGGAGTTGACCAACACTATAGCCTTGGTTATAAAACAAAACTTTGAGATCCAAGGTTGCTTGCTCAACTTTCTCCATCACCATTATTTTTCATTGACCTCTGCACTTCCTGGTTTGAGCTGGCACTAGAAACCAAGTACTGCATTAGTATGCAGACTACCATTCTTGACATCTCTCTATTCTGAGAATGTTTCTGGTTGGAAGAGTTTCACCCTAGTTTTACTGACAAGAACTTTGGAGAAGGCTGCAATAAGCATTCAAACTTCTGGCTTATCTAACCAAACCAAGTCTCCAAACTTTTGTCATATGTCCACCACTAGTGTGTCCAGTGGCAGGCTTTATGCCGTGATCTGGTCCAGTAAAGCCAGTGGTAATTCTCAGGATTTCCATCCTGGCCAAGACCACTTCAGCATTAGAACGCTCTTAATTATGCCTCACTCCAAGATTTTGGGTGCTTATTAGAACCCTTTGCAGTTTACCCATAACTAACATGTTAGTGTTGTTAGTAGGGCTGGTCAACACTTTTCCAGCCAAACTAGATTTTTTAGAGCAAATTGGATCTTTGACTCAGCAATTTTTATTTATTTTTACAAGAAGTATCTGCTTTACATGGAAAAATCTCAACTATTCATCAAAAAACTGAACACTAAAACATTTATTTGGAAATACTCCCATGGTACCCCATGTGATCTGGGGCTCAGGTGCCTCCTACCCCCATTTGTCTCTGTGGGCTCAGTTCTCCAGCCTGTGATGCACCATGGTGACTCAGGAAAAGGGGAGAATGTAGTGCATCATGAGAGGTAGGCCAGTCAGGGAGCCTAGCCCACTGGGGAGATTGGGGGTACCTGGAACTACATCTCCTAGAAGGCACCCTGGTGGCATTTACCAATAGACTTTTTGGTTTTCAGCCAAAAGTTTTAGGTTAAGTTTTGGGGGGTTGATTTTTTTGCTGAAAAAAATCTAAATTTTCCATGGAAGACAAATTTTCTGATCAGCTCTAATTTTTAGCTTGTTCTTAAACATTTGAGAGTTTTTAAGTAGAACTATGTAGTTAGCAATGTATTTAACATCAAGGTACATGTTATATACATGTAATCTGGCAAATGGACAACCCAATTTACACAGTGGTTACATTGTTATACTGTATTTTGACTATTAGGACCCCTGTAAAATTTGGCCCTAAGGGTATGTCTACACTACGAAATTAGGTTGATTTTATAGAAGTCGATTTTTAGAAATCGATTTTATACAGTCGATTGTGTATGTCCCCACTACGCGCATTAAGTTGGCAGAGTGCATCCTCACTACCATGGCTAGCATCGACTCATGGAGTGGTGCACTTTGGGAAGGTATTCCACAGTTCCTGCAGTCTCCGCTGCCCATTGGAATTCTGGGTTAAGCTCCCAATGCCTGATGGGGCAAAAACATTGTCGTAGGTGGTTTTGGGTACATGTTGTCAGTCTCCCCTCTCTCCCTCTGTGCAAGCAACTGCAGACCATCATTTCGCACCTTTTTTCCTGGGTTACCCATGCAGATGCCATAGCACAGCAAGCAGGGAGCCTGCTCAGCTCACCGCTGCTGTTGCGAGCATTGTAAACACTTCTCGCATTATACTGCAGTATGTGCAGAACCTGGCTAAGAGACGGCAGCACGAGGACGATTGTGAGGAGGACATGGACAGACATGTCTGAAAGCACAGGGCAATTGGGACATCATGGCGGCAGTGGGGCTGGTTGATACAGTGGAACACCGATTCTGAGCCCATCAAACAGGCATAGACTGGTGGGACTGCATAGTGTTGCGTGTATGGGATGATTCCCAGTGGCTGCGACCTTTTGCATGCATAAGGCCACTTTCCTGGAACTCTGAGTTGCTTTCCCCTGCCCTGAAGTGCAGGAATACCAAGATGAGAGCTGCCCTGACAGTTGAGAAGCGAGTGGCGATAGCCCTGTGGAAGCTTGCAACGCCTGACGGCTACCGGTCAGTCGGGAATCAATTTGGAGTGGGCAAATCTACTGTGGGAACTGCTGTGATTCAAGTAGCCAATGCAATCACTGACATTCTGCTATCAAGGATAGTGACTCTGGGAAATGTGCAGGTCATAGTGGATGGCTTTGCTGCAATGGGTTTCCCTACCTGTGGTGGGGCGATCGACAGAACGTATATCCCTATCTTGGCACCGGACCACCTTGCCAACCAGTACATAAACTGCAAGGGGTACTTCTCAATGGTGCTGCAAGCACTGGTGGATCACAAGGGACGTTTCACCAACATCAATGTGGGATGGCTGGGAAAGGTGCATGACACTCGCATCTTTAGGAACTGCATCTTTAGGCTGTTTGAGCAGCTGCAAGAAGGGACTTATTTCCCAGACCAGAAAATTACCTTTGGGGATGTTGAAATGCTAATAGTTATCCTTGGAGACCCAGCCTATCCCTTGCTTCCATGGCTCATGAAGCCATACACAGGCAGCCTGGACAGTAGTGAGGAGCAGTTCAACTATAGGCGGAGTAGTGCAGAATGGTGGTAGAATGTGCCTTTGGACATTTAAAAGCTTGCTGGTGCTGTTTGCCGACTAGGTTAGACCTCAGTGCAACAAATATTCCCATTGTTATTATTGCTTGCTGTGTGCTCCATAATATCTGAGAGAATAAGGGGGAGACGTTTATGGCAGGGTGGGAGGTTGAGGCAAATTGCCTGGCTGACAATTTTGAACAGCCAGACACCAGGGTGATTAGAAGAGCACAGGTAGGCATGCTGCACATCAGAGAGGCTTTTAAAACCAGTTTCATGTCTGTCCAGGCTACGGTGTGACTGTGTGTGTTTCTCCTTGATGCAACCCCTCCCTTGTTGATTTTAATTCCCTGTAAGCCAGCCACCCTCCCACCTTCAATCACAGCTGGCAAAGGAAATAAAGTCACTATTGTTTTGAAACCATGCATTCTTTATTTATTTATTTAAAAAAAAAAAAAGGTAGCCTGGGTGGGGTGGGGGAGGAGGGTAGAAGGGAAGGACAAGGCCCCATTGCTTATTGTAGCCACACTACAAATCAAAACTGATTGAACGACAGCCTTGTGTTGCTTGGGCCATCCTCTGGAGTGGAGTGTCTGGGTGCCCGGAGCCTCCACCCCCGCGTTCTTGTGCGTCTAGGTGAGGAGGATATGGAACTTGGGGAGGAGGGCAGGCAGTTGTACACTGGATGCAGTGGCTGTCTGGGCTCTTGTTGACTTTCTTGCAGCTCCACCAGATGCCTGAGCATTTCTGTTTGCTCCCCCATTAGCCTCAGCATTGCATGCTGCCTCTTCTCATCATGCTCACTTAATGCTTTCCCAGACTCTGCCACTGAAGCCTCCATGCATTCAGCTGTGCCCTATCAGTGAGGGAGGATTGCATTAGCTCTGAAAACATGTAATCACGAGTGCATTTTTTCCCCATCTTCTAATCTGCAATAACCTCAAGGACGGAGATGATAGGGGGAGCATAGAAACATTTGCACCTGCAGGGGGATAAAAAGGGAGAGTAAAATTTAAGATGATACATTTCTGAGAACAAAAGAGAGACTCTTTCACAGTGAATCAAGCAATTCACAGCAGACAGCACATGTGCTTTAGGTACAAGGTCGCATTTTGCCTTTTATATTGAGCGCCTGCCAGTATAGTGACACATCACACACGGCTGGGCCACAGAATTCGGTTTCCAGGCAGCCACTGTAAGCCAAAGGGTACACGGGTTTGCCTTCTAACGCCTTCATAACATGTGGGAATGGTTTCAAACTGCAGTGCCCTCCTTTCCCATAGCAAGCAATGCTGATTGGGTTTGCCATTTAAAAGGAGGGGCTGCGGTTTTTGGGTGGATGTGCAGCACACACCTCCCCGCGTGGCTATTTGGGATGATCCCTTCACCCCTCCCCCCGCCGTGTGGCTATTCTCAGGGATGATCCCTTTTAGCCAAGCACAAACAGCCCAGCATGAAGGGGGTCCTTTTACTGTTCCCTTACAAAAATTCCCCTATTTCAACCAGGTGACCATGAATGATATCACTCTCCTGAGGCTAACACAGAAAGATATAGACCGAATGTTGCTTGAATGCGACCAAAACCCAGGACCATTCGCTGCCATGCTTTGTGCTGCAATGATTCCAGACTACTTGCTACTGGCTTGGCATGGTAAAGTGTCCTACCGGGGAGGAAGAAATAAGACAGCCCTCCCCAGAAACCTTCTGTAAAGGCTTTCAGAGTACCTCCAGGAGAGCTTCATGGAGATGTCCCTGGCGGATTCCCACTCCATCCCCAGACTTAACAGTAGCTGTACTGGCCGCGTATGCATCCCAAGTCTTCAGGGCAAATCAAACATTAAACACTATTGCTTTTAAACCTTGTACTGTAGTTACCAGAGGTGCCTTCTCCGCCTTCAGGGTTGGGGATCCCGCCTTGGGAGGGTATTGCCTCCAGGGTGATGAAAAGGTCCTGGCTGCCGGGGAGAATGGATTCACTGCTTGTCTGCTGTGCATTCTCCTCCTCTTCCTCATCCACAAAATCTTCCTCTGTGCTGTGTGAGACTCCCCCCTTGCAGGTGTCCACAGACAGTGGTGAGGTAGTGGTAGGGTCCCCCCCTAGAATGCCATGCAGCTGATCATAGAAGTGGCATGTATGGAGCTCTGACCCAGAGTGACCATTTGCCTCCTTTGTCTTTTGATAGGCTTTCCTGAGCTCCTTGACTTTCATATGGCACTGCTGTGTGTCCCTGACCTCTGTCCATCATGCCCTGTGCGATTTTGGCAAATATATATTAGCATTTCTTTTTGATCGGAGTTCTGCCTGCACAGATTCTTCTCCCCATACAGCAATCAGATCCAGTGTCTCCCATTTGCTCTATGCTGGAGCTCGTTTGTGATTCTGGGGGGACTGCATGGTCACCTGGGCTGCTGAGCTCACCACGCTGACCAAACAGGAAATTAAATTAAAAAATTCCCGGGGCGTTTCCTGTGTACCTGGCTAGTGCATCGGAGTTGAAAGTGCTGTCCAGAGCAGTCACATTGGAGCACTCTGGGAGGCCAATAACGTCCATTTGTGTCCGCACTACCCCAAATTTGACCCAGCAAGGTCGATTTTAGCGCTACTCCCCTCGCCGGGGAGGAGTACAGAAGTCGATTTTAAGAACCCTTTAGGTCGACAAAATGGGGTTGTGTAGACACATTCATTATAAAATCGACCTAATGCGGCTAAATTCGACCTAGCCCTGTAGTGTAGACTCAGCCTCTTATTTTGCACTGATATTTAGGTCTCTAACAGCCTAATTTGCCAGTTCTGAGTGTCTACTTTCTTTCTTTTGCTCCCACAATGACTGCTGGGGCAGTACTGCTACTGCAGAAGGTGAAGCCATTTTTAGAAGTATGGTCTTTAATGTAAGGGGTTATCTCATTGAGTGCCCTCTGGATTTTTTGTTTGCTTTTGTTCAGTAAATAGAGAGCACCCTTTGTTTGCCTCCTGGTGGAATTATTGCAGTAGCAGGAGGCAAAAAAGCTCCTGGATTAATCAGGGGTAACCTGGCACTTTTTTCCAAATATTGTCAGAGAGCAACAACATGTGTGTTCTTCAGCAGTTTGGGAAATCTGGAAGTTGGCTGGATGGTAATGAGGTGAGGATTTATAAATCGACTATAAAAAGATTGCATCAAGAACAGGAAATGTTACATTGTTAACCTCATCTTTGTTTACAGTTTCTGTGCTGACACCAACATATTACCACCACCTAGGTTCTTAGCAAACCAAAACCTGGCTCGCTCTTTCTTTCTGTGCCTTTTCCAGCATGTTTTAGCCATTGGTTTTCACTACTTAGCTTTTCAGACCAGGGCAGCGGTGTCTTTTTTTAAGTGTGTCCCCCTTGCCCTCCCCACTTGGATTTAGGTATTGGATGAAAGGAGCAAGAAGTTGTCTGTGGCTAGCCAAGTCCTGTTCCACCAACCACCTTCAACTTGGCTCTTTCAGCAGACAGACAGTGTTTTTCCTTCCTAGCATGACTAATATAACCATAAATACTTCTAGTGGATGGGAAAGTTTCCCGTCAGCTTTCAGAAGGCAGCAGCAACTCTGCTGCAGAAAGCTTCTCTTGCAGAAGCGAGTCTTAGAAGAAAAAACTGAAAAGAAGGTGCTATTCCCTAAGTAAAAGGTGCTAGAAAGACTCATGCAAGAAGAAACCCCCTCAGCCACCCCATCCCTGCATCAGTCATCTTTATGAGACTCATTCCTCTAGCCTCAGGCCGGCTCACAGCACACAGGCCCCCTTGCTAGTGGAGTTTAACTATGGATTTTCTCTGGTTCACCCAGGCACATGGTCTATTTGAATTTTGTTAAAAGTGCTGACAAAGTAATTTCATGGTTACTGCACAAGAACTCAAGAGAGATAGTGAAATCTTGCAAGGCCTTGTGATAATTCCCCTATAACAATGTTACCAGTGTGTGGCAGCTTCTAATGCAGTTGATAGGAGAGTCCTTTGAAGCCTTGTGTGTGCTGACATTGTAGTTTTTTTTGGGTCTCATCTTACTCCCAACACAGCCAGTTTGTAGTCTACGACAATGGTTCTCAACCAGGGCTACGTGTACCCCTAGAGGTACAGAGGTCTTCCAGGGGGTACATCAACTCATCTAGCTATTTGCCTAGTTTTATAACAGGCTACATAAAAAGCACTAGCGAAGTCAGTACAAACTAAAATTTCATACAATCAATGACTTGTTTATTCTGCTCTATATGTTATACATGGAAATATAAGTACAGTATTTATATTCCAATTGATTTATTTTATAATTATATGGTAAAAATGAGAGCCATCAATTATTCAGTAAGAGTGTGCTGTGACACTTGTATTTTTCTGTCTGGTTTTGTAAGTTTTTAAGTGAGGTGCAACTTGGGGTACAAGAGAAAGGAGATGCTTGAAAGGGGTACAGTAGTCTGGAAAGGTTGACAGCCACTCCTCTAAGTAGTAAATGCAGTTACTCAAATCAGTTCTGGGAGTGCTCATTAGGAATGGCCCATGCACTTCTGCCTCTACATGCTTGTACACTCCCCCCTCCCCATCTGTTTCTGTGTTGTGAAAGCCTTGCCAAGAACACCCCGACTTATTTTGCTCTCTCACATCTGATTCTACTTGAGGTTTCTCTGTCCCTGACTTGCGTTTGGCGAGAACACTAGAGCAGAAGTCACAGGACTTCTTAAAAACAAAACAGAAAAAAAATAGCTGAATTAAAACTGTTGAAATTCTCCAACAATTCAATTATGGACCAGAGTTTATAGCTTTGCAGGATTGCAACATTCCAATTACACTGGCCGTCTCGCTGCAAACACTAATGGGCCAGAAGAGGTCCGGAATACCTGCCAATTTACACTCAATACCATTTTTATTTATTGGAAAGACCAAAATTTGGGTAGGGTTTGGCCATTCTGTTGAACTTTAGGACCTTAAATTGCCTGACTGTAGCAAGTCCACGCCTGCACGATTTACTGGATGTTGTGGATGGAATGCACATCCCCACAATGGTTCTTTTCACAGCAGAGTGTCATCCCATCAATAGCTTGGTTACAGACTGCAGGGCCAACAGCGAACACAACTATTCTTCAGTGTGAGGCGAGGGACGGGGGCAGGACAGCATTATTAGGCCTTTGAGGATGTTTTACATTTTTCAGTTGCAAAATCATAAGATGGAAAGACAGTTTCTTCATCTATCTTTCAGCCATAAAAACTGAACAGTTCATTACTAGTGTCGCCTCAAGCAACTGCTCTTTATTAAGGCAGGGAGAGTTTAGCTGTCATCAGTGACAGCATTTTTTAAAAGCATGAGCCTTAGCTGGGGTAAGAGACCATTTGCTGGATTTTTAAATCAACCATTTCCTTTTAGATGAATCCTTGGTCTGGGCCCAGCATGCTCCCTCCTTAGATCTGTGCTGGTGGCACACCCCCATTGAATCATCACTGCCAGAACCCCTTACAGTTTCCTGGGAGTCAAAGTCTGCTGGAAAAGTCCCACACGATGCTATTAACATCAGTTAAGGGCTGAATTTGGCTCTGAACAGGGTATAGCACGAACAGAGCCTTGTTGCCCAATCAGTCAAATACATCTGTCTGAAAGGAGAGTTGAGAACAACCTCCTTGCTTTAAATATCCTACAGAAACTACATGCCAAGTCAAACTGATTGAAAACAGATATAGAAATTAGAACGGGCCAAAACTGGAGCTTCAGCTGCTTTGGAAATTTGGAAGGGTTCAGATTTGAATCCCCAAACCCAAACTCCATGGATTTCAGTTCCAGGCTAGGTCCAAAACTTCAAGCTGTCTATTTTCTTATCAGAGCCCGTCAGACAACTTGTGAGAACCTGGTGGAAATGGCATGAGATTTGGTCTGAAATCTCACAGAAACCCTCAGGAGACTTGAGACCTAACTTGTAGCTTATGCTGCAACTGGCTCTTCACCGAAGGATTTTTGAATCACCCAGAGCTTAGTGGGACTTGGTGGGGGCACAGGGTTCTGCCCAGGGACAGCCAGCAGCAGAACCGAGGCCAGGGGTGGCTCCTGGCACCAGCGCAGCAAGCGCGTGCCTGGGGCAGCAAGATGCGGGGGGCGGCGCGCCGGTCGCTGTGACGGTGGCAGTCAGACAGCCTTTGGTGGCATGCCTGCGGGAGATCCGCTGGTCCCGTGGCGGGTATGCTGAATCCGCGTGACCACAGACCGCCCGCAGGCGCGCTGCCAAAGGCTGCCTGACTGCCGTGCTTGGGGCAGCAAAAAACATAGAGCCGCCCCTGACCGAGGCTTTATTTATTTTAGAAAGATCATGACAGATGTTGGACAGTCTAAAAACAAACAAACAAACAAAAAAAGCACATCAAGAAATGGAAAACAATTTGGATCAAAACATGTAGCATTAAAAAAAAATGCTCTCACACCTAACCCCTTAAGCCATGTAGTAGAGTATGTGCAAGTTAGTTCTCTATTGTGGAAGAACAGGGAAGGAAATTGCCAACAAAAAGAGGACAGAATGTGAGCTGGAACTATGTCTTCATTATAAACAAAATAGTCATTTGCATAAAGTTTGCAGAGTGATGTGGCTTTTACAGGAGCAAGAAATAATGCCCGATTCAAATGGCAAATGTTCAAAATCCCTGGATTTCCTTGGTAAAATGCTGAAAGTAGGATTAATGGTCTTCAAGTCCTAAGAAGTTTTGTTTCTTTACAACCTTCCTCTTGGATGAGGTGTGGAGGAAATCAAGTGTTTTTTCTTTTGTAAGTTATAATATCTGAGTGTCTCATACTTCCCTCCCCCTTTACTACTGCATAAAGAAATTCCCTTTGTCATAAAAAAAAAAAGTTGTTGCCACAGAAATTCTCTTGGGTTGGTTGAAAAGTGATCAAAGAGGATCACCCAGTGGCTGAATAGACGTGTGCTCATGACTTACTGGCAGCTCCCTTGACACAGAACCAGAACAAGGACATAGTGAGAACTTGGACTCCTTTTTAAAACAATTCTCCAAACAGAAGCAGAGATCAAGGTTTGTAAGTGACATTGATCAGAAAATTATTGTACAATCCTGAAAACTGTTGTCTGCAATGTGGGAAGAGTGTGCTTATGAACCTTTATTTTTTCTACTTTAACTTGTTCATCCTGGAACTGTATTTTTAATATAGCTTCCATTTCATGTTACACTATCATTTACTTTATATTTATCTTTACATCCCAAGGCTCACTCATTCCCCTCCCACATCAGTGTGTAACGCTGTGTTAGCCAAGAAGTGTCAAGTGGGCAGATAGGGCTTGGAAAAGAGATTGAAGGGCTGGGGCTCTGTGGGAATCCCAATCCTGCCAACCAACTGCACAGAGGTTGCCCTGCTGTACTCCTCCCATGGCAAAACAGCAGGATCAGTAGTGATGCTGCCATTGGTTGCAGGATCCCTGCTATGAGCTAAGACTTGGCAGGGGAGTTGCCAGGGCTGAAGTGGGCTGGCTAGTGGCAGCTCTGAGGGCTGGTTGCCAGAAACTAACTTTTCATTCAATTTTTCTAAAACTGAAGTTGCCAGCATGTATATTTCCAATCTGAACGGGATTTAGACTGAAGATTGCTGGCTGCCTGAGCCTGCAGGCAGCTCCTACAGCAGCGCTAGTTACCCCTATGCCTCTCAGTAGTGTTTTAACAGCGAACCCTCATCATGGTTATTTAAATATTAACATGGTTAGCGGTGCAGGATTGACAACCCCACAAGTTCAGAAATCATGGATCAGGTCTTACAAAATCCTGCGTTTGGTTTAAATAAACTATGGGTTATTTTTCTTGGCTTTCAGGTTTCTGAGCCTTCAAGGTGCTCTTGGTTCACATTTTCAAGCTTTTCTTTGCAACTCTGAGGGATAGAAACTTATTTAAAAAATAAATACAGATTTTTCACATAATCATTTGACCCTAGAGCTGGAGGTTTAAGACAAAACACCCAAGACTAGTGACAAAATCACAGGAGCCATCCATGTCGGGGCTAATCAATGCACTCAAGGAGAGGGACAATTGGATTATGAAAAATCTGAACAAAGTGTTGTGACTGGCATCTCATTTGGGTATTGTGTGTCTGTGTTCTGAGTAGAGTTTGGGAAAGTACCTCCATTCTCCCCTCCCCACTACTTTTGTCCCCTGAGAACTCACAGGGTACAAAGCAGTGTAACCTCCAAGGAGATTACCTAGATTCCTGGAGCTTTGTCTGCTGGCAGTTCAGGGAGTGGGAGCCAACGCAAACTCAGAGTCTGCCCAGCAACCAATAGGGAGTGAGATGCCCCTCCCAGGGAGTTCAGGAAAGGGGAGAAACCACTTTGGAGTCAGTCTGGAGTCGGCAAGGGCAGGACTAGCTGTGTGGGGAGCTGGTGAGTCCAAGGCCTGCATGCAGGGTTCCCCCTGAGAACAGGCCTCTAGGGACCTGACAGCAGATCCCTCAGCTGGGTTTTTCCTTCCCCACTGATGATTCCCAATTTGTAGAGTTTGCTGGGAAATTTCCCCAGCCAGGCTGGGTTCACCCTCCAGCTCCTTAGGTGAGACCAGTCACCATATGGTCAGCTCTGCTCTGTCTGCTAGTCCAGGGAAGCTGCCTGCTGAGTGTGTGACTGGAGGCTGGGCTAGGCGGCTACAGTTTGCATGTTAGCGTAGTTGTATAACCTACACCTTGAGCCCTGCACCCCTTTGTGGTGAGGGGAAATCCTGGGACCGACGCAGCCTGATTCCTGCCTGAGGAGGATCCCTGCCAGCAGACAGCAGCCCCTCTGCAGTGACTGAGGAGTCCAGTGTCATCTTCGAACCTGAGGATCATTCATGGAGTTTGTGAGTGCACCATCTTTTAGTTAGGCAGGGAATTTTGGGGACCCCCTACTCCCTGAACTGTGTCCTCAAGCCAGGGAGTAAGGGTTTGAGGATTTTATAACCTGCTGCACATTACAACTGTAGAGTGATTTACCACCTCCTCCCACTTGTGAGTCCTCTGAGCTGTACTGAACCCAGTCAGCCACACTGCTAAACCACTGCAGAGAAGAATTTTGTGGTTATAGGTCATCAAGTGCCTCAGCAAAGTACACATACCAACGTGACACTAATTTTACATTTGCTACATCATGTCATGGGTATTTTCAGTGTGGGCACCGATGACCCTAAAAATAGTGTTTCACCCTGTTAGGTTGTATTTGTCTCCTGTTTAATATAATTATTGTGTTGAATATTTTTTGTGTGTTTGTGTTATTTCTTGGAAGTCTCCAACTATCTGGCAAGTAAGTGGGGATTACTCTGTAATTAGAATTTTCCGCCCAAGCTGCCCTGGTGACCCTGCCAGGAAGGAGAGAGGGGGTGGAGGCACCGCCAAATAATTTCATAGAAAAAAAGAAAGAAGATACACCCTGCTGAGTGGGTGGTGGGATCCAAAAGAACCCAGACCTGTCCATCAAAACCTGTAAGCAGATTGACATTAAAGGAGGTAACCAGGTGGAGGGGGCGCTACAGCAGGAATTAGTGCAGCCTCAGGCACGATTAACTCTCCAAGTGTTCCTGCAGATCGACCTACAGTTGTAGGGATTGTAAAAAGGAGCAGCGTTTTGCTTAGTATGGGCCTGGCCCGATTCTCGGGCTGCTGATGGGCAACCCCTACTCTATGGAACTGAAAAGTCCCTAGGGCACCACCCATCTGCCTAAGCAGGGGTCTCAGATAAAATTGAGTTAAACAATCCACTTGTATTTGATAGGATTGGGGCTCTTGGCTCCCACTCCTTTAGTCCCTTTAGTGTGGTCGCTGATTCTTTAGTCCTGAAAGTGAGAGCGGATAGCAGCACCAACAGCCGAACAGCTCACCTTATGGCTGGTTGAACCTATCCTGCCCAGCCAGTTCACCCCGTCATTGTCTCCTTGTAGGCACATGGGGGCTGGTAAATGCCTTTCCTGAAGGCAGTTCCCCTGAAGGCTTCCAGGAGTCTCCCTTGGGAGCTGTGGAGCCACCATCTGCTCTCTCCCAGAGCTGCCCTGCAACTTCAGGGAACTTCCTGCTTTTAAGCCCTTATTCCACCTCTGATGCAATTGACAGAGCTAGAGGGGTGGGAACAGCCTTGCCCACAGCAGCTCTTTAACCCCTTCATCACCAGTACAGGGTTAATACACCCCATCACAGGTCCCTTCCTCACCTCTGGCCTCTCCCGTCTTCCCACTCAGTCCCTGGCTTGTGCGGATACTTTGCAGAGAAGAAACATGGTTGTGTGGAAAGAGAAATAGGGGAAGCATTTCACACAGCCACTTTCCCCCTTCCCATGGGCCCATCATGGAGCTCTGTAGATTTACACTGATGCACCTTGAGAGGAGAATCAGGCCCCTGAAGTCCCTACTAAGGCAGAATTCCTATGTATTTCAATGAGATTTTGCCCAAACAGGGCTCAGGGAAAGTCTGCATTAGGTGTATTTGAATCTAGCTGGTCTTCCCCGTGGCCCCCTTTGTAACTCAGAGCTCTCAGGTACACATGGGGAGTATTTTGGATGGGGCAATTTTAAGAGGAGAGAGAGAATTAACTGCTCTGATGGAAGAGCTAAGAGGTGACATCGTCTAGTGCACCACAGACAGGACAGGAATTCAGGAACAGCAGACGTGTCCTGTAGGTGGGTTCCTCTCATTCCCAAAGTTCCATGGGACACCATCTCCTGTCCCAGGGCAGAGGGAGTGAAGGTCCCTTCAGTGCCTCCCTGGCCTCAATGGGGCAAGGATGAAGAGCTTCCAGTTGCTCTCTAGGTATGGGAGACTATGGAGGAGATTATCCCCATGTGCCTCTGCCACACAGCTGACACCAGTACATGTGGAGCTGGGTACAAGTGCATGTGCATGGCTTTGAGAGTATGGTGTGGATGCAGATGGTGAGACCTAGGGTGAGGATGGGGAGCCATTTGGTTTACTTCTCCAACTAGTAGAGATGCTGGGTCCCTTTCTCAAGCCCTTTATCTTTATCATTCAGAAAAACTCTGCAATGGAGTATTGGAATTGTAGTGAGCTATGTGACAGAGACTACAGTACAAAGAATTTCTCATGACACTTCACCACCATGTCAGGACTCTAATTTGGTGCTGTGGAATATATATAGTGCTTTGGAATATATACCCGCAAGGCTGGAAGAGGACACTTGTGTAATGGACTCATAAAATATTACAAAAGAAAATGTAAGAGTACCATAGGGCCTAGATTCAGCTATATGTTTAACTTCAGTGGTTTTGGTGTGACTTCAGCAGATGCTTAAATGTTTTGTTGAATTGGGGCAAAGAGAAATAAGAGCAAGAACAGACCATCCACCATGGGTGGAGCTGCAGTGGTGGGAATGCTAGGATAAACATACCACTGTCATTTAAACCACCATGAAATCTAGACCTGCTGTGAGCAAGGTTAGATGACCTGGGGGTTAAGATGTCAGGATCTGTTCTCTACTACAAGTCCCATCCTTGGTTACTACTAGTTGTTGCAAGAGTCAGGATATAGTAAGACAAAAAGTCTAACAGGCAAAGCCACAAAAAGTTGACCTAAAACTCGCTTTCTAATCCTAATGAAGATGTACACAGAGCAAATTAATGTTCTAGTTACACATTTTTCTTCATGTAGGAGAACTGATTTTTGTCACATTAAAGTGATGAGATCTATGCAAGGTAAGATAGACCTAATTCAAACATATCATTGACTTCATAGTGTTGCATGGGAGTAAACCAAGGTAGAACTTGGCCCAATAGAACACTGGGGAGTGCCCCAGATTCCCCACAAAGTTTGGTCTATTACTGTAGGTGGTACAGACAGTGAAACTTAGCAAATGGCCTTATGTTAATTCTATAGCTAAGTACCTCCTTCAAAGTCATGCTAATTACCTTTTGTTCCCCGAGGAACTCCAACTTATCAAAGACCTGAAATTAGGGTGACCAGACAGCAAGTGTGAAAAATCGGGACAGGGGGTGGGTGGGGGGGGGGTAAATAGGAGCCTATATAAGGAAAAAGACCCCAAAATCAGGACTATCCCTATAAAATCAGGACATCTGGTCACCCTACCTGAAATTGTATAAAAGATCCTTGGGTCCTGAGTCTGTCATCTCAGATCTGCTTAGGCTTCATCAGGGGAAGTTTGAGTCGCAAGACTGAGGTCCCAGTTATGCTGGTACGGCCTGAATATGAGATTTGGACATTGGACTATGACCTTTGAACTATTTCTGAAAGAACTCTTTGCAACTACAAAGCTCACCATCTCTGCTGTGAATCTGAACCTTAATGAATTGAGCTCATGTCTATACGTATATTGATCTTTTAACCATACTCTTGTTTAATAAAATTTTAGTTTAGTTAATAAGAATTGGCTGTAGCGTGTATTTGGGTAAGATCTGAAACATTCGTTAATCTGGGAGGTAATATGTCTGATCCTTTGGGATTGATAGAACCTTTTATTTTAGATAATGAAATAAGATTTACAGAAATTTTCATCATATTTGACATGGGTACCTGGATGGAGGCCTGAGGCTGGATCACTTTAAGGGAACTGTGTTTGGACTTCTGAGTAACCAGTAAGGTAAATAAAAAGCTGTTTTGTGCTGGCTTGGTAAATCTAAGTATTGGAATATCCACCAGCTTTTTGGGGATTGTCTGCCCCATTCTTTGCAGTTCACCCTAATTGAGTGACCATTGTTGGCTCTCCACTATGACCCTGGTCACAGTGGTGTAGTCATGCTTGGATACACATTACCACAGATTAATTGGGTTTTTGGAGGAGAATCACACAGTTGTCAAATTTTAATTTGGTATTGGAGAGTTTAAGAGTTAAAAAAATCAGTTACAGTGAATGACCTATGATCAAGATCCTGACAGAAAAAGCCTAGAAGAATTGTGCTTACAGAGAGGGTTGTATTTGAAGCAAAAGGCCCCAGAGCAGGAACTGAAAAATCTGTTAATTGCCAGTGATAAGGAAGTAGACCCAGTGAAAATGCTTGCAGTGAGAAGCCAGCAGCTAGAACTTGAACAAAAAACAAAAATTGCTGATATGGAAGGAAAAGTTGCTGAAAGAGAACTCCTGTGTTTTGAACATGAACAAAAAATGTTCTAGCTTCTAGCAAGCTGCGGCAGCGCTTTAACGTGGCTGTGTAGTCACAGCATAGCACAGAGAGAGAGCGCGTGAGCGCGCGCTCTCAAAAAAACCCCACTGCACCTCAACAAGGGGAATAGTTCCCAGTGCTGGTGCACGGTCTACACTGGCACTTTACAGCGCTGAAACTTCCAGCACTCAGGGGGGTGTTTTTTCCACACCCCTGAGCAAGAAAGTTGCAGCACTGTGAAGTACCAGTGTAGACAAGCCCTTTATTCTCTTGAGTTGGAGCTTAAGGAACATGAACTGTATCATCCTGAAAAAACAGCTCCTCTCAACAACAAAGATGGGGATAGAATCTATCCAGTTTGTAACAATGTTGGTATGTTATTTGACTCTAGGCAGTTGTCTGTGTGTAACCAAGTTTACTGCAACACTGCCATCTTTTATGTAAATACTTTTACTGTGAGGTCAGGTGAAGGTAACCCCATAACTTGGGCAGAGAATGTAAAGGTCAATGGTAAAAGCGGTTTAGGGCAAATTGCAGCTTCTAATATCACTCGTTAAAACAAATTTTGTCAAAGAGGAAGATTATTTACCAAATCAGAGTGTGAATATTGTAATCCTCTATGAGTTTACTGTGAGTGTGCCTTTAGCCAGAATCCATTTTGAATGGAATGGTGTTAAACCATGAAGTTATAGCTGGTGTAAGGAAGTTATTGCCTAAGGATCTTTTGATTGGGGAGGATATTAAAACTTTGTTCAGTCAAGTTGATGACATAAACCAGTCACAGGAAAGAAATAATCCTGAACTTGTCTACTAGGAGCAAGGATTTGCTTATGGAGCGTTTCTCCAGATGTTTGTATGAGGAAGATAGCTGTTTATCTGTGCAAAGAAGCAGTACATATGTGGAAAAAATTCCTAGTTGTCTGTCTGGTATCTCAGAAATTAATCTGGCATTAGAGAAGGCTCAGGAAGATGTTTCTCTAAAGCAAATTAAAGTTGGTGGTGATCAGGTTAAAGCCCTAATTGAGGAAGAAAAGGGTCATTTTTTTTAAATGGGTGATGGAATGTTGGCTAGTAAAGCTCAGGAAAGTCAGCCTGACCCAGATAAAAGTGATGTGCATCTCAGTGTAATGAGACTCTATACATAAGAAACAGCAGTTTCTCTGTTAAGGGAGGGGAAGGCAAAGAGTTTAAAGGCTGATGGCTTGGTTTAATCAGCAGTTTGGGAAGGCAAGGTTAGTGGAACACGAGTATCCCTATACCTTACCTGTTACCAGTGTGGAGAATTGAGACAGTGAAGGAAATGTTCCCATGTCTGTTAGGGGTAATGACTTGCCCATGAAGAGAGCTACCCTAATCTCCAAGCAGCTGTCTGAATAGCCATGTGTGCTGGGACAAAGGAAAGGATATCCCAAACTGTCTGTTAAAGGGGAATGTTTCTCCAGCTCTTTTCTGTCTGTAAAGCAGATAGAAGAAGCCTGTCAACCTATGATGGTTGAAAATGTATCAGTTAACCCAGAGTTGATTCTGGTACAACTAAAGCCCAGGAAGGAGGTGGTCCTGAATTTGTGTCTCCAAGGGTTGAGGACATTGTAACTAGGTTGCATCCAGTTAATGTCAAATAGCTCCCAGAGACCAAGTGATTCTGGTGCTTCTATTTTGCCTGTTGATAGTGTGTTGCTGGGTAAAGATATGACTGATCAGGGTGATATAGTGAGGGCATAAGGAAAGCATGAAGGGTATTTGACAGGGTATGTTACCTGCTGATAGTGTGGAAACTTATAACAAGGAAGAGAATGCTTCTAATCTTGTGACTGTGTAGTCTAGCAGTTTACCTGAAAGAGGGTTGTGTTAAAATCCTCCTAATGGGCCAGAGGTGATTCTGGATGTATGTGAAACTCAGAAGGAGTTTGATGATTTGTCTGTTGTGCCAAAGTTGGTTCTGGACAAAGTGGACATAAAGCTCAGAAAGAACCTGTTGCAGTGCATGATATTGCAGAAGGAAGGAAAGGAATTTCTTGGTGAAGTCTGTGAAAAGAAATTGTTTCTTAATGGGCCATTGTTGGTAGTAAAAAGTCTCTTCTGAGGAAAGTGTGTTGGTGCCTAGTGGCCAAAGTCTTTCAAATAAAAATGGTTTTATGGGGGTAGCCATGTTAGTCTATCAGTAAAAACAACGAGGCGTCCTTGTGGCACCTTAGAGACTAACACATTTATTTGGGCATAAGCTTTTGTGGGCTAGAACCCACTTCATCAGATGCATGGGGTGGAAAATACAGTAAGCAGGTATAACTATACAGCACATGAAAACATGGGAGTTGCCTTACCAAGTGTGTGTGTGTGTGTGTGGGGGGGGGGGGGGTCAGTGCTAATGTGGCTGATTCCCAACAGTTTACAAGGTGGGAGTATCAGAATGAAAATTACTTTTTGTAGTGACCCAGCCCCCCCCCCCCCAGTCTTTATTCAGGCCTAATTTGATGGTGTCAAGTTTGCAAATTCCAGTTTTGCAGTTGCTCATTGCAGTCTGTTTTTGAAGTTTTTTTTGTTGAAGAATGGCCACTTTTAAGTCTGTTATTGAGTGTCCAGGGAGATTGAAGTGCTCTCCTACTGGTTTTTTTGGTTAGTCTCTAAGGTGCCACAAGGACTCCTCATTTTTTCAAATGAAAATGAATCCACTGAATTTGCTTTGAAAAATCCATTGTGGATAGCTTTGAGGAGATTTCAGATAGAATAAAAATTGTTAGGGAGTTTAAACAGCCCTATAAGCTTAACCAGCTTGTTGGGGAGACAATGGTGTTGGGACAGGACTGTCTCCATGTTGATTCTTTGAGTAAACAGTCTCTCTATGGTTCAGAGGAAGACTGGACAGCTGAATCTGCAGGGTAGGAGGACAGTTGTGCAGTTAATCTATCAAGAATACAGGGGATGGCAGGTAAACTCATCTCTAGATATGTTGGATAGGACTTTTAGTCTTAGTGGACTTGACATCTGATTCCATGTGGAAGCAGAGGTTTGTAATTGAAGAACAAAAGAACCTTGAGTCTAAAATGCTAGTGAAAATTGATGGTCTCTCTTTAAGACAGAGTCCAGACTTGGAATTGGTAAAGCTTGAGGATTTGAAAACTAGTAATTTGCATCAACACAGACACTAGCTTGTTTAACTGACTGACTGGGGGGGAGAAAGACTTGCCCATAGCTATTAGCAAAGAGGATGCACCAAGCCAACCAATGGATTCTGTTACACAAAAGAGTTCAGATTTTGACCCTCCTGGACAGGGAGGAAGGGAAGGATTAAACCTTGCAAATAAAAGCTACAGGTTGACCCTAAAATACTAAAATCCCAAGGAAATGGTTAAACGGAAAGCCTATGTTGAGGAAGACCCTGAGGTCAAGAAAAAGCTACAAAGATTCAAAAGGGATATTGAACAAGCTGACCTAAAGAATGATTTGTGTAAACACAAAGGCTTGGCATGACAAAAATAATTGTAAATGTACACATGTGATAGAACTGATGTTAATATTATTGCTAATGATTGTAACTAACTTGTTGCTGATACCAAGAACTGTAAAAATGTATAATGTGCATGGTCTTTTGGAAAAGCCCTTGAACATGTTAAGAGAGTGGTACATAATAGAAACCCTTAAGAACACACTTTCTGTTAAATAGCCTAATGATATTGAGGCTTCACGACTAATAGACATATTTCTAAAACTTTCCACAGCAGAAAAACCACCACAAGCTTGAACTACTGTGCACAAAGGGAAACTGAGGTACAACACCTTACAGCTTTCATGGCTCAATGCCAGAGTAAGAGCCATGAATGTTCTTCAGAAAGCAATGTTAAGTCAACACCTAGACCAAACCCTGGAATCACTAAAGCATTTCTCAAAGTATGGACTAAGTTTTTAGCTGGGGCCAAAGCATGCCTCAATAATTTGAGCTTACAAAGAATTCAATATAAACACAGCTCATATCAACGTTGGAAGGTGCTTAAGTTGTATCCAGGAGTTCTATTTCGCCCTTCCACACCAGTTTCACATTGAGGGGGTGACACATGGCTAGAAAGGGTTAAACAATGCAAAATAACCCTCAAAAGACATATGGGGAGATAGTGTTTTTGTGTATTTACATATGCATGAGTAGGGTTGACAGTGTAATCAACAGTCCCTGTCTATGCTGTATTCTGATCATTCAGAGTCAAAAGAACATCCTATCATTTAAATGATTGTAAACATGGGATCTCTCTGTATTCATCTCTTTGAAATGTATAGCAAATAATCTGTGAATGGTGGAGGAACGAGCAAATGGCTTTATGTTAATTCTATAGCTAAGTACCTCCTTCAAAGTCCTGCTAATTACCTTTTGTTCCCTGAGGAACTCCAACTTGTATAAAAGATCCTTGGGTGCTGATTCTGTCATCTCAGATCTGCTTAGACTTCATCAGGGGATGTTTGAGTCGCAAGACTGAGGTCCCAGTTATGCTGGTACGCCATGAATATGAGATTTGGACATTGGACTATGACCTATGAACTGAATTCTAAAAGAACTCTTTGCAACTACAAAGCTCACCATCTCGGCTGTGAATCTGAACCTCAATGAATCAAACTCATGTCTGTATGTCTCATTTTTTAATACATTGTAGTTTAGTCAATAAGAATTGGCTGTAGCGTGTATTTGGATAGATCTGAAACATTTGTTAACCTGGGAGGTAATGTGTCCAATCCTTTGGGATTGGTAGAACCTTTTCTTTTATATGGTGAAATTAGATTTACAGAAATTTTCATCATGTTTGACGGGGGTACCTGGATGGAGGCCTGAGGCTGGATCACTTTAGGGGAACTGTGTTGTTGACTTCTGAGTAACCAGTGGGGTACAATAGAAGCTGTTTTGAGCTGGCTTGGTAAATCTAAGTATTGGAATATCCACCAGCTTTTGGGGGATTGTCTGCCCCATTTTTGGGGGTTCACCCTAATTGAGTGACCATAGCTGGCTCCCCACTAGGACCCTGGTCACAAAGGGGAAATATACTGTTAAAAAAATTCTTGCAACCATTTTGTTGAGAAGCTTAGATCCCCCATGCTTTGGAGCAGAGACTTGAAATTTGGCAGAGAAGTCACCTTGGTGCTTTTTGCTGTCCAAGAAAATCCACCCAAATTTGGCCAAGTTACAAGCCTCGGGGGCGGTGGGGGAGAGGGAGAAATCAGTTTGCACATGCTCATTAGAGACTTGAGAGTTTGGCAGCTAAATTTGCTAGAGGTTCCATCTTTACTGAGCATGCTCTGTCCCCTCTCAGCTCTGGCAGGTAACTGGACTGCACATGCACCATCCCTATAGAGCAGTGGAGCTTGCTTGAGCACAGGGATGTAGGGGGATGAGCAAGACTTTCCTTGCAAATGTTGCTCCTGTTCACCAGGGAATGCTGTGATGCCAGACACTGCAACCGCGAGCATGGAGCCTGTGCCCTTGGTGTTCTCCTTGCACCCTGACTCTAATGTAGAGACATGAACAGGGTGGGGAAGGGGAAATGAGGCAGGCCAGGGGGAAGAGGGGCAGGCGCACTGGGACACAAGGCCAGGAGGGGGTGGGGATAGGAACCAGAGGGTGGGAGTGGGGCAGGAAGAGGGGGAAGAGGAAGGAGAGGAGCTGGTGGGGGGGGAGAAAAGATATAAGCACTCCACTGCCCTTTAAAACATTATTCCTGAATCTCAGCATTTTCATTGCTGCCTAGCAAACAGCTGTGAAACCCAGTGGTTGAGTGTCTCATCCCCCTCCTCTAGGTCTGCATGGTGGCTCTAACGGCTCCAGCTCTGCTGATGATAAATGTGGATATCAGTATGATGCCACAGGAGGGAATTTTTTTCTATTTTGTTTTTTTTAAAACTTCATTTACACTCAGAAAGAATGTTCTGGTTGCAAAGTCAAACACTCAGAAATCAGGAAATGTCCAAATTAAGGTTGCCTGTGCGTCTGTAATTCGGCCCCTTTGTAGGTCTGCATTGTGATATGGTCTCTACTTAGATCATCACATACAATTGTTTCACAGGACCACTGCCTCATTCAGTGCACAGGTTAGATGGTGCTCAGTCATTGAGCATCTATTCAGTATTTTGTTTTCTCTAGGTCTTATTTACTGCATACTGTTCAAGCCCTTCCCTGAAAATTGAATTGTTTTTCTCATGTGCTTTTCTATGGTGCTCATCACTAGAGTATCTGAGTGTTATATAAACATTAATGTTCAGAACACCCTAGTGAGGTGAAGGGATGCGATCATCCCCATTTGACAGACAGGGAACAGAGGCAGAGAGAGATTAAGGTCAAAAGCTAATGTTGAACGCCAAATCTGAGCCCAATAGGGCCTGAGAGTCCAGAGTACTTAGCATTAGATAGCTTTTTATCCGGCCAAAGCACAGATCTCCTTGATTTCAGTTGCATCTCTAAGCACCCAGCAATTCTGCAAATCAGACTCCAGGGCATCCAGAAAAGGAAGCACACACAATTAGTGGCAACCTATGCAAAGTTTGCTTTAAGTGACTGGACTAGTATCACACACACTCTGTGGCAGAGGCAAGGATTGAATCCAATTCCCCAGAACTGCATTAAACCACCTGAATCATGACACCATCCTCTCTTCCTGTAGTCTCTTCCCTCAATCACTACACACCTTCCAATTCCTGCAACAAATGAGGCCAGGGTCCCGTGTTTAATTTGTAATGAAACAGGTGCCAGGGCTCAAGCAGTTTTTTTTTAGTTTTCATAACTGATGGGGCCAAGTCTAGAGGTGGTGGGGCTCAGCCCTGGCACAAATGAGGCATTGCCAGGATCCTACAAATTCATTCATCCCACGTACCATTCATCCTGTACAGTGCATGAGGCAGGGGTCCTGTGAAGTCTTAATGACATGAGCGCATACTATTGTGTCATATACACCCGGGGTCAAATGAAGGATACAGAGGCAGCTTCAATTCTTTCATTTCCTAACTTTTGAGTGCTTGACTTTGCAACCTTAATGTTCTTTTAACATCATTTGTTGCATGTAATATACATATATATTAAAAACACTTTGACAAATATGGGGTGCAGTGTCACACTTACTATTACTAGTAGTGCTCTCTGGGTCATACAGTACATTCTGTCTTGCTTCTCCTGCTAAGGCTTGCTACAGAGGCTTATGTTAAACTTCAAAGTGATATTAGGATATGATTATGGCATAATTATGATGCATTTTGTACAAGACGGGGCATGTGAGAGGTCCTTGGAAAAGTTATGATTTGCTGAATATGATTGTCATATTTGTATGCATGTATCATTTCTGTATTTGAAGTTATGAATATTAACTATCTATATTTCACATCTAGTCACACCTGGGTGACACTCACTAGGCAAGATGCTTCCAGTCTAAACAGCTGGTTGGGAAGGGCCCATTCAGGGTAATGGGCCATAAAGGCCTATTTTTTTCCATAGGAGACACTTATTTCTCCCCCCACTTCCCCAAGTGACGTAAATTACACCCACCTAAACCCTTGTGTGGATAGCGCTACATTGACAGGAGAGCTTCTTCCACCGCACTAGCTACACTTCTCGCTGAGGTGGTTTTTATTATGCCAATGGGAGAGCTCTCACCCGTTGGCCTAGAGCGTCTTCACATGATGCGCTACAGCGGCGCAGCTGTATCAGTGCAGTTGTGCTGCTGTAGTGCTTCTCGTGTAGACTGCCCTCAGACTCACAAAACACCACCACATAGAAACACGATACCTTTATGGTGTTAAGGCTAAGGATTAATTTTGCACATTTTTAGGCTTAAACGTCTGGTAACCATACAGTATATTTTCCTTTTTAATTAGTACTGCCTGGTGGCTAAACGATGTCTGGCACCTCATATTTTAGGACACAAACATTCTGTACACAGTGGTACTAGGAGAATGAACAAAAAAAGATACACAAAGACAGTATAATTAAGTGAGATTTTGGTGGCTTGCATTTACCCAGGAAGTGTTGTAATCCTAGGCTAAAAGTGCCAGGCAGCCTTTGATGTAAAATTTGACAGTTGACAGGCAAAAAACCTCTCTGCACTATGAGAGGCACAGATAAAGGGAAAGATTCCAGAGCGTTTGATCAGCTGCCTGTCGCAATTTGACTAGTGGAAGGCGGAGGGAGCTGAAACAAGTCTGTGAAACTTGGTGCCTTTCCAGACATTAATTCTAAGAATCACCTGTCCAGTCCGAGTTTAATTTGCAGTACAGATGTGCTGAGCTACCCGCCTATACAATAAATCAGGTAGTGAAGAATAGAGGAGGACTGCCAACCCCTATGGATGGTAGCTTGGTTAATTTATTACTCCTGGATGTGTATCCATTGCAAAAACAGAAGGTGGTCGACCCTCCTCGTGTAGGATTAAAGTGTTTTATGATGGGAGTCTCCAGGCCAGAGGATTGATGCCTTGGGTTAAAAAGCTAAAGGTGCTGTAGCTTTATCCTCAATATAGACCAGCCTGATGCAGGTTGACCTCTTGTAGCTTTTTAGAGGAAAATGAGTAAGGTGCTCATGCTGAAGGATTCTCAGAAGTTAATTTACCTTGGAGACATAACAGAAAATTAAAGTCTTTTGAAAAGCTGCCTGTCCCAGCATTAAGTGTTTGTACACTCTCCCTGTAAACACAAGACTGCTGTACAGAGAACACCTTACACCATCTGTTGTGCAGAAAGCAGCACTCTCCTCACTAGCAGCTGCCAGTCAGAAAAAACAACCACAGTCCACTATATTCTTTGCAACAGTGAATCAACTTTTACTGTTCCCATATTTTGCTTGCCAATAAGACACAGACACCTGCAGTCACATACTTTAGAGCAGCGATACCCAGACCTCAGGGGTTCAGGAGCCAAAGTAGCTATCAACATTACCCAAAAGAGTCACAAGAGTGTGACTTTATTGTTTCATTTACTATAGTACTATCTAGTCATATTTAAACAGTATGATGAGAAATATTTATATATATTGTTCTCACAGCAAAATGACTGACCAAGAATCATTTAATCAACAATTGGTTTATAACATAGTAAAAGCATCCTGACTGGGTAATAATTAAATCAGTGTTCTAATATCATGTGCTGCAAAGAGCTGCAGGAGACACATTAAAGAGCCATTTTTGGCACACAAACCTGAGTCGGAGTATTGCTGCTTTAGAGATAATCAACACTGAACACTGCCAAAAGAATCATAGGTGCCAGCTTTTTCCTTTGCCAGGAGGTGCTCAATCACCATTCAGCCCCAGGCCCCACCCCCACTCCCCCCAAGCCCCGCCTCTTCCCACCCCTGCGCTGACTCCACCCCCACTCCCCCTTGCCCCCAAGCTCCCACCCCCGCCCTACCTTTTCCTGCCCCTGCTCCACCCTGCCTCTTCCCGCCCCCTCCCCTGAGCGCACCCCCTCCCTGCTTCTCCCTCTCCCTCCCAGCACCTTCTGCTGGCCGCAGAACAGCTGATTGTGACAGCCGTGAGGGAGGGGGAAAGAATTGATGGGTGGTGCTGCCAGTGGATGGAAGGCTGGGAGTGGGTGGGGGGAGCTGGCTGCGAGTGGGTGCTAAGCACCCACTAATTTTTTCTCTGTGGGTGCTCCATGGAGTCTGCACCTATGAAAAGAATTGTACTATAAAGTTATACAGGCTATTTCCTGGGGTTAACAAAATGTTGGGGGCATTAAAATGACTAGTGAGAGAGCAATTGTGGATAGGAAAGGCCAGTCTTACCAGTTTCCCCAAGGGCTGTTAAAATTCCAGTGCTGGTGCTATGTGTAAGGGTTAATTTCTGGAGATTCGATCCAGAGATGGTTTACTGCTGGTCTGCACAATGTGTTCTAGGGCAAATGATGTGTGTTTCAAAAGAGGATCTTTCATCTGCTATGAGAGCGGGAGGCTGGATCCCACTGAGAAAGCTATGCTGCTGTAACAAATTAACTGCAATACAATATATTTAGACTAAAGTACTGGTGAGCAGACTGGAAGATATTATGGGCACATTGATTTGGAAGGTCCAAGTTGTATTAATTGTTGAGGCAAACGAGGGGACAGTATGTGTATGATTTGTAACATAATGCAGGCTGCAGCAATTTGGAAACACCAGCTGTAGGGACCTCACTGGATGCCCAGAAAGCATTCAGTGTGATTAAATGGGGCTACCTGAGTGATATTCAGGTTTGTTTTTCACAAGACCTTTGTTGGTAGTAGGTTCCTCACCAACTTCCTTCTGCAAAGCTATAGGCAAAAAACTCAGCAGGGTGCAATTTCTCCTCCATTTTCATTGGGAGGAGGAACGTGACTGGAACTAATTGGCTCTGATTGTACTTACTAGGTAGCTAGTCTAATACTTAGCTCAATCAAGGGAGCTATACTGGCAACTTGCCAGGAGTCTAAAGGCCACATCCATTTTTGCATAACATCAAGTAAATTGCAGCTATCTTCGTCTTGAATGAAGAAGTGCAGCCGGTGGAGACCACAGGTGCCAGCATGCAATGCATTATCCTAGGACTCAGATCAAGGTGAAGCCTTGCACACTAGGTCCCGTAGCCCCAGCTTTTAGAACCCCGTGGCTGCATTTGCCTTGAAGACACGATTTTGCTGGCGGCCACTCTAGGGGAGTGATCCAAAGCCCCTAGAAGTCAATGTTAGGACTCCCACGGACTTCAGTGGGCCTGGGTCAAGCCTTAGGCAGCACAAATTCATGACTACTATTTAGATAGGCCAAAACATTCAAAAGCAATGACCACTTTTACAGAACACAAATTTGGGCTCTAGAGCCCAGAAGTATGCTAGGTGCTGTCTGGCACTGCCCCTAAGAGTGTCCAGACTAATAAGGCAAATACCAGAGTTATGACACCTCCTATAATTTTCAGCTTGTGCTGATAACATATTTCTGATGCCGGGTGATCCATAATCCTCAGTTCAAGTGGTCTTTAACAGTACTGAGAGTTTTATCTGCTTCTAGCTTTAAAGGGAATAGAGAAAAACAATAAGGCTATGCTTCTTAACCCTAACTTTTCAGGGGAATCTGATAAAAAAAATATTTATCAAAGGTCTGGGATCCTGAATTTTTGCTAATGCTCCCCTCATAGACTAAGGCTGTGTGTGTCATGTCAGGATGTGATGAGCCGTCTTACCTAGGCTGTGTTGGTTTGAAGCAAAAGGACAAATACGGTTTTATATTCACGTTCTATTCATGTCTTGGGAGAAAGTTCAGAGTGGAACTGATGCTTAGATCAACAAATATAGAGCATAATGTAAGGCAGAATGGATTTAGACAGATGATATTTAGCTGAGGTAAATGGGTGGTGCATATCATAGGCTGGGGAGGTTGTGCCTCCCCAAACAGCCCTGCATGGCTCCGCTCACACTTCACCCAGGGGGCCTCCTCCTGCTTGCCTTTCCCCCTTGGCCCCAGCCCAGGCAGGCTGGATGCTCCCTTCAGGGAAGTGTGCTGGGGTGGGCTAGGGTGCTGCAGCCAAAACCTGGGGTGGTTCAGGCCGCCCAGCATGGGGGGGGAGGGGGAAGGGCTCAGGCGCTGGGGCCATGCTGCCCAGTGAGCCTGGGGGCTGCTGGCACTGGGGTTTGGTTGGGGGGCACTGGGGGGGGGGCGCGCCTGCCTGGCATGCTGGGGATGGGGCTGGAGGCCATGGGAAGGGGCTCTGGCAGAGAAAGGGGGCAGAAGGGGTGTGGTCATCTGGGGCTAGCCTTCCAGAGCTAGCAGATCACCTGCAGCCCATGCTGAGGTGGACTGAGTGGTAGCTAATATTAATACCTTTTGATGTGGAATAGGGACATTAATATGGAGATATTATACAATTTAATATGAAGACTAATACAGTTTTCATATTAACAGCACAAGGAAATTCATTACCCAGGTACTGGTCAGTTAAAGTTTAAAACTTGGCACTCTTTTGTTGCTAGTTTTTTCCTTGGGAATCATGCAGAGAATAGGAGACAATTATCCTAGCTATGTAGAAACATGGATGTTACTAGTAAAATAAATCAACACACACACACACACACACGATAACTGGCAAAATGTAACTTATGCTCCACTTTAAGGCCTCTTCACACCACTGGGGCCTTAACTGAGAATTCAAGACACAAATGTTATGTCTACACTGCAATTAGACAGCAGCAGCTGGCCTGTGCCAGCTGATTTGGGCTTGTGGTGCTGGGCTATGGGGCTGTTTTATTGCAGCATAGATGTTGGAGCTCAGGCTGCAGCCTGAGCTCTGGGGCGCTTGCAGCTCACAGGGTCCTAGAGTCTGGGCTCCAGCCCGAGCTTGAATGCCTTCTACGTTCCAATTAAACAGCCCCTTGGGCTCACGAGGTTTGGGTTGAGTCAGCTGGCACGGCAGTGTAGATAGACATACCCTGTGGGTACGTCCAGACTACCCGCCGCATCGGCAGATAGCGATCGATTTATCGGGAATCGATCTATCGCGTCTTGTTAAGATGCGATATATCGATCCCCGAACAGGCTCCCCATCGACTCCAGAACTCCACTGGAGCGAGCGGTGGTAGCGGAGTCGATGAGGGAGCCTCAGCCGTTGATCCCGTGCCGTGAGGATGGAAAGTAAGTCAGAATAAGATATGTTGACTTCAGCTACGGTATTCCCATAGCTGAAGTTGCGTATCTTACGTTGACACCCCCACCCTAGAGTAGACCAGGCCTAAGAATCTGTAGAAACTTGTCATGAGTAAGAAAGTCTCCTTTCTGATATGTTGGAACAACGTGATTTAGCCTGTTTAACAAAATGAGGATCTAAAAGATTTGTTTAAGGTGGTCACAGTAGGAATAGCTGAACTGTGCCTATTGGTCTCTGTTGTTCTAGAGACTCAATTTGATTCATCTTTTTGGTTACCAGGCAATAGATCACAATTCACATGAAAAGCGTCCCAGTGGTTAGAATTGTCCAAGCACGAGAGAGGCCCAGAAAATAATGTTGCAATATTCAGTCTCGCTAAGGGATACTAAGACATGAACTGTTCTTGTGTTTTCCCAAGTGGCTGCTCAAATATCTGTAACCATTGTAATAGTGATATACAGTATATTTGGACTGTACCCACCATTGTATTATATTGCCTCTTTCCTTTGTGTGGCCTACTAGTGTGAAATGCACTCTTCTAGCAAATATATTTAATGTAACTAAATCAGGCTTTCAGCCAGTGTAGAGTTTGAAAGGAGCCTGTGGTCAGCTGACCACTACTTTAAACTAAAAATTTTCCATTCATTATAGTGTGGAATTGGAAACTGGTGGGATCTCTCACCAGTGTGGGAAACAACCAGGGCCATGCCCAAATCCATTTCAGGCCCTTGCCTCAGGGCACAATTTACTGTTCAAACACACAACACTGAGTTACAAAGAAAGCAATTCCCCAGAGGCGTTTCTCTTGCCTGTCTCAGGCCTTGGCTACACTTGCAGCTGTACGGCGCTGTGAGGTAAACCTGTCTTCGTACAGCTGAGTAGGGAAAAGCGCTGCAGTCTGTCCACACTGACAGCTGCCAGCACAGGGGTGTGACCACACTTGTAACATTTGCAGCTGTGTTGGAAGCGGTGCATTATGGGCAGCTATCCCAGCATTCATGTGGCTGCAACGTGCTTTTCAAAACGGGGGGTGGATTGTGACAGGGAGTGTGGGGGGAGAGAGTGCTTTTTGTCAGCTCTCTATTTTGCAAGTTCCGAACTCCCGGCCCCCTGCTCATTCATTCACTCAAAGCAAGCTGCAAACTGTTTGCTTTTCTCTGTGGTAGGAGCTTCGAAACCGGCACTTCCGCATTCCTGCAGCCGGTCACAACAATGGAGAGGATTGGCCACTTGACAAGGTGATTAGTACAGCGCTGCAGGCATTTACACTCACACCCGTGAGTTGTAGCCACTCCACTGCAGCTGTTATTCCTCTCAGAAATGTGGAGTATCTGCAGCGGTGTACCCAGGGAGATACAGCGCTGTAAGGGCACTGCCAGTGTGGATGAGGAGTGAGTTACAGCACTGGGGGAAGCTTTACAGCGCTATAACTTGCAAGTGTAGCCAAGGCCTCAGTGGCACCCTTCCCCAAGTCCCTTGCTGGGCCATTTGAAAGCCCTCGACACTTTCATGGCAGTTATTCCGACACAGGGATTTTCAAATCCAGGAAATGTAGGATGGTTTTGAGGTGCTCCTCCCTTGACATACGTACAAACCAAGTCTGCCTAGATACTTTCTAATTTTGTGCTCAGGGAGAATGATTGAAGTTACTGGTGTTGTGACTGACTTTTAATCATTCAGCCCCCTGAAAATATGCAACTGGGGATAAATATTCTTCTCCAGTTCCAAAGGTGTCATTCATTACTCTGGGAAGCCATCCAGCTCCTGCTCTGAAACACATGCTATATATTACACGAAGTATTATCTTTACGCTTATTTCCAGATTGCTTCTGGAGCTTGATGTCCAAAGTCTTCAATCAGGATCAGGGCCCCATGGTGCAAGACCATTTCGACCCTTACACTCTGACAATTTTTGACCTGCTCCGTTGTTTATTCAGTGTAAAATGGCTTTTTTGGTCAAAATGGAAATTTGTGGGAAATTGACATTTTCCATGATTAGGGGGGTGGGGGGGGGGCAAGAGGTGTAAAAACTAAAGTAATTTGAGGGGTTGGGGGGGGATGGTATTGCAAAACAATTTCAACAATAATGAAAACTCTTGTAGTTGCCAATTCTTGACCAGCTCTAACAAACAATACAAGATGGGTGAAGTAGGAAGTGCTCCTTAAAACATTCACAGCACTTATATTACATATAAAAAGCCTGAGTAGCTACACCCAACTGCTCCTCAACCTCACCTTATTTAGTTGGCTAATATGTTATTGATGTCCCATATCTTCGGTATACAGTAAGAGCTGAATGCTGCCCCACTCCATTTGCTATACATGCTAGTGCATGGTTTTCAGGTGGAACATAGCTATGAAGCCCACACAACTAGACACCTCAAGGCCAGACCAGCTCAAAAAATGAAGTTTATTGCATTAATCTTCTCTTGTTTTTCCAATCAAGAAATTACCCGCACCAAGCAGTTTGAGTAAGGTAGTAAGAAACTTTCAAAGCCAATGGCAGAAAGAAAGAGAGGCACAAACACCTTCTCCACAAGAAGTAAACACTCGCAATATTGATGATCGCACCTAGAGAGTCCAAACGAGATCAGCACTCCATTGCACTAGGCACTATAGACTGAATGAGTAAGGTAGTAAGAAACTACCTCCTCTGAAAGGCTTGTAATCTAAATTGACAAGAAAGAGACCAGGAGAAAACTATCATTGTTCTCATTTTACAGATGGGAAACCGAGGCACCAAAAGGTGATATGACCTGCCCATGCTTACACAGGAAGTCTAACAGAACTGGGGACTGAATACACATAGCTCAGGACCAGTCCCATGTCTTAATCACAACAGTATCTATGCTTGAGAAGGCGTCTGAAGGTTTTAGAAGATCTGTATTTGTGTTCTCTCTCCCAGAGTCCATAGCCACAGACTTTGAATGGCTACTGGTATTTCCCCCAAAGACAGCAGAGTTCTGTCTGAGGCAGGATCAAATTGGACTTCTCCAGGACCACTTCAGAGTGGTGATCTGACCCATTAGCGGTGGGGACAGAGTTACATTTCCAGCCCTCCTCAAATCAGAATTTCCCTTTCCAAACATATACATGGGAGCAAAGTGGGTCATCTTGGGTCTACCTTTCATGTGAAAAAGCAAGTTTTCTGATCATTCATTTCAAACAGTGTTCAAGGAGAGAGAGGCCTTTTGTGCTCAGTGTTACACAAAAACAGAGTGAAAGATGATCCACAGAGCTTACAATCCAGTGAAACCATTTAATTCTCTATGCATACTTTGAAACTGCAAAACCAGGATGGGCCCATTAGAAAACACAGCAAAAAAAGAGAAAAATGTGACTTGTTTCCCACTGGGGATATGGATATATTTTTTCAGAAGACTGAACAAATAAATTAGTGGTTTCTTTTCTGATAATGTGAATACTCCCAGGAACACTGCAGATCCCAGTGAAGTCATCTGGATGGGGGTGTAATGCAGAGCAGATGTGCAAGTGCATGAAGAGAAAGCTAGAGAGCCCAAGCCTTTCCTGAAACTCCCCCCATACTTTTATGACAATGATCTGCTTGAATATTATTGTTGGCATGGCTAATACAGCAGCCGTCCCAGCTCAGCTTCATACTGGAGAATCAAGCTACAGGCCTAATTCATTAAAAGAAGATTTATTGGTGTTAGAGGGTTTTGCTATAGATCTTGTTTTCATGAGCTGGGCTCCATCCCGTATTATGTATGTGATTTACACAGGGGGAAGAAGAGAAAAAAAAATCAAGGCAGAGGCTGAAGTATAGGAGAAGCAATTCTGAACAGGTTCTTGTGGTGTGAAGAGATTAGCATGGAAATTAGATATGGCACAGGGGGTGGGGGATGCAACTTCCACCTGTCCATTGGTGTCTTGATATGCATGGCAGTGCTGGGGTTGATGCAGATCTCTGCTATTGTGCTGCTGCACTCTCATTGCAAGAGAGTAGATCTGACTGTACTCCCACAACTCCCACTTCCTCCTAAAAATCAGTGGTTCCCAAACTTTAACAACCTGTGAACCCCTTTTACCAAAGTGTCAAGTCTCACAAACCCCCTCCTAAAAAAGAATATTTTTAGGGATTTCTCCTTTACCTGAGAATAAATTATAAAAGCAGTGATCTTGGAAATATAAAATTTGTTTTTATGACATGTTTATTACACACTATTTATTATTCATTATTATAGTATTTTTATTACATTATGAAAACGGCAACACTCTTCCAAGATCTCAGTTTCGTAGCTTGTATCTCTTTGAATAAGCCTGTTATAAGACAAGGCTCCTATGTTTCATCAAGAAGTATCAGATGTGAAACAGCATGAAGGTATCTAAGAGGCCAACTCAAAGAGTTCCTCTTATACAAGCATTCAGGTCTTGAGCAGTTCAAGCAAAGAACACACATTACAACAAAGCTTAAACTTGTTCTTCATAATTTTAAAAACACTTGCTGCCTATTTAATTTTAAAAACAGCAAAAAAAATCCACCTCCCTTTCTATTTCTTATAAGGAGTCTTGAAGTTTAAATCTCCTCAGTGTGATAGATGTGCATGCTTTGATCTGCTTAGCTTCTGGAAGTCCAGGGGTTCCAGGCTCCTGGTCCCGTGCTGCCCGGGGTCCCTAAGGACAGCTCTGTCTGCCATTAGGAAATTCCCTCCCCCCCCCCCCCCGAGAACCTTCTGTAACATTTCGTGAACCCCAGGGGTTCACGAACCCCAGTTTGGGAACCACTGTCCTAAATGCAACCTGTCCTCGCCTTTGGGGACTGCCAGGCAAGTGATCTATTATTGTGAAGCAAGTAACCTGTGTGCATTAGAGCTTGTTCTCCTGTTTGAGATAAGAACATAAGAATGGCAATACTGGGTCAGACCAATGATCTGTCTAGCCCAGTATCTTGTCTTCCAACAGGATGTTTCAAAATGAATGAACAGAATAGGGCAATTATAGAGTTATCCATCCCCTTCCAGTTTCTGGGACTGGACAACTATCAAGAGCTTGGGGACACCCAGACTATGGGTTTGCATACCTGACCATCTTGGCCAATAGCCATTGATGGCCCTTTTCTCCATTAAAATATCTAATTCCTTTTTGAGGCCAATTATAGTTTTGGCCTTCACAACATCCCCTGGCAATGAGTTCCACAGGTTGACTGTACATTGTCTGAAGAACTACTTCCTTTTGTTTTAAACCTGCTGCCTATTAAGTCCATTGGGTGATGCCTGGTTCTTGTGTTTTGTAAAAGGGTAAATAACACTTCCTTATTCACTGTCTCCACACCATTCATGATTTTATAGACCGCTATCAGATCCCCCAGTTGTCTCCTTCCCAAACAGAACAGTCCCAATCTTTTAAATCTTTCCTCATGGGGAAACTCTTCTATACCCTTAAATCATTTTTTGTTCTCCTTCTCTGTACTTTCCCCATTTCTAATATATCTTTTCTGAGATGGGGAAGTAGAACTGCAAGCAGTATTCAAGGTGTGGGTGTACCACAGATTTATATAGGGGGTGTAGAAGGAAGAGAGCCTGAGACATAATCCCATGTATCAGAGGCCTGGTATGAGGCAGGACCTGCTCACAGAATCTGGCAAGAACAGGGCTGATAATGCAGAAACACACATTACAAAGAAGTGTTAATTACAGAGTACTCACGTAAACACATCCTGATATCAAGGATGGTACAAAAACATTCCCCAAGGATAACAGGAACACACTGACCCCTCCCAAAAGATAAGGTCAGGATGACAGTACATAATAGAGACGTTTTGATTGAACCAACTGTACAAGGTGATGGGTAATAACTAGCCATGTCAAGGGGTTGTAACTAACAGGGTATAAAGATGTATTTTAGAGGGAGTATCTTTGTCCAGCCAACGCGGGGGAATGGAAAGTCCCACCATTCACTGAGCTGCGTCCATTGTCATGGCCATATGTCTCTTAGTATCCTTGTACAGTCTGCCAGGTGCTATTACTGTGCTTCATTGACCATAGACCTGGCCGGGCACCTTCTGCTACTCAACCAAGTCTTGTGGTCATTGGGCAGTTCGATAGTTGGCACAGCAGACCTCAATATGCACAGAGCTGGGACAGTACACAAAGCACACCCCCCACACACCTCCCCACCCCCAAACATTTGACAACAGGGGGATTAGGATATTTACTGTCTTATCTATCCCTTTCCTAAAAGTTCCTAACATTGTTAGCTATTTTGAGTGCAGTGCACATAGAGCAGCTGTTGTCACAGAATATACGACTCCACAATTTCTTTTTTAAGTGGCAGAGATGAAAGCAAGCCAGTACGCCGTGCCGGACTGGACCGGCTTCTCCGGTGGTGATTTAAAGGGTCCAGGGCTCCAGCCACTGCAGGGAGCCCCGGGCCCTTTAAAGCGCCGCTGGAGCTCCGGCAGCTGGGCTCGGGCAGCACTTAAAAGGGCCTGGGGCTCCCTGCAACGACCAGAGCCCCTGGCCCTTTAAATCACTACCGGAGCCCGGCCACCACTGCTAGCAGCAGCAGGGGTCCAGCGGTGCTTTAAAGGGCCCGTGGCTTCCCGCAGTGGCCGGAGTCCTAGGCCCTTTAAATCTTGAAAGGCCCCGCCTCTTCCAGATGAGGCCACGCCCCCACTCAGGACTCCAGTGTACCGTTAAGTCCTTTAAGTTACTTTCACCCCTGTTAAGTGGTAACAACTAATTTAGACCCCATCATTTTGCATGTATAGTTGGGATTCTGTTTTCTAATGTACATTATTTCGCATTTGTCAACACTGAATTTCATCTGCCATTTTGTTGCCCATTCACCTAGTTATAGGAGATCGTTCAATCCAAAGCAGATTGTGAAGGGATCTTGAGCAACTTTGTATCACCTGCAAACTGTTTACCCCTTTTTCCAGATCATTTATGATGATGTTGAACAGTACTGGTTCCTGTACAGATCTCTGGGGGAAACCACTATTTACCTCTCTCCACTATGAAAATTGACCATTTATTCCTACCCTGTGTTTCCTGTCTTTTAACCAGTTACTGATCCATAAGAGGACCTTCCCTCTTATCCCAGGATTGCTTGCTTTGTTTAAGAGCCAGAGCTGAAACTAAGCCGGTACGGTGGGGTGGCACAGCCGACAGTACCAGCAGGGGGCAGCTTCCCCAGGTGGGCAATTTAAAAGGGCCCTGGGCTCCCAGCCACTGTTGGGAGCCCCTGGTCCTTTAAATCACTGCCAGGGCCCTGGTGCCAGAGCTCTGGGGTAGCAGTAATGGCCAGGATCCTCAGGGCTCCAGCCCTGCATACTGGTAAATCCCTTAAGTTACTTTCAAGGCTGTTAAGAGCCTTTGTTGAGGGACCTTGTGAAAGGCTTTCTGAAAGTTCAAGTACACTATATCCACATGTTTGACCACACCCTCAGAACTCTAGTAGATTGCTGAGAGATGATTTCCCTTGACAAAAGCAGTGTTGACTCTTTGCCAACAAATGGTGTTTATCTCGGTGTCTGGTTGAAACTCTAGTGACGCACAGATTTAACAATTTGCCTGTACTGAAGTTAAGCTTACTGTCCTGTAATTGCCAGGATTGCCTCTGGAGTCTTAAAAATTGGCATCACATTAGCTAGCATCCAGTCATCTGGTACAGAAGCTAGTTTAAGTGGTAGGTTATATACCACAGTTTGTAGTTATGGAATTTCATATTTGAGTTCTTTCAGAACTCTTGTTGAATACCCTCTGATCCTAGTGACTTATTGCTGTCTAATTTATCAGTTTGTTCCAAAACCTCCTCTACTGACAACAAATCTGAGGAACTTTCCCAGATTTGAGATCTAAAAAGAATGGCTCAGGTATGGGAATCACCTTCACATCCTCTGCAGTGAAGGCTGATGCAAAGAATTCATTCAGCTTCTCTGCAATGGCCTAGGTCTTCCTTGAGTTAACACCTCAATTGTCCAGTGGCCTCACTGATTGTTTTGCAGGCTTCCTGCTTCTGATGCACTTGACATTTTTCTTGCTTAAAGCCAGCACTGCGTGTGTGTAGTTTTTCCTTCAAGGGTATCAGAGCAGAATGCACCAAACGAATACTAACTTCGCCCAAACTAAAATGAACAGCAATATACATCCCAGTATTAAATCCTTATTGACTGGTCATGCTATAACCATGTGTCGATACACAACTCATCTATACTAAAAGTGTTTTTTGCCATGTAACTTTAACTACTTTGCATTATTACACATCTCTCTTAGGGCTGCAAAGTTTTATATGCTGTAGTGACATAAGTGCGACAAGCTTTTATTCTACAACAGTATTCAGAAAGCATGGGATACACACTCTAAGGAGACCATCTAACCGAGACAGTCATGCGCAGATCTAGGTGAACACTACAAAATGTAGTCTGCAAACATTCATATGTTTAAAGCCAGTTCATAGTGACTGCATCCATGCCTCTTTGTGATTCACTTTCCATGCACAGCCATGTGAACATATTAGTGGCCAGAATGGTTGCAGAAATTTTTAATGAAAAGAAAGTGTGATGTGAAGCATTTCCTGTTTTTATTTTAACCAGTTTATGCTTCTCTTGTGTTCACGAACTGCTTTCCAGAGGTCCTGCAGGTGTTCAAGGACATACTGGAATTGTTTAGCCTTGCCAAAGAGAAAAATAAAATTTGGGAATGTTCACAAAGAGGGAGTTTTGAATTTGTAAGGCCTGGTCTATACTTGAGACTTTTACAAGGATAACTATTTGGTTGGTATCAGAGGGGTAGCCGTGTTAGTCTGGATCTGTAAAAAGCAACAGAGAGTCCTGTGGCACCTTTAAGACTAACAGATGTATTGGAGCATAAGCTTTCGTGGGTGAATACCCACTTCGTCAGACGCATGCATCTGACAAAGTGGGCATTCACCCACAAAAGTTTATGCGCCAATACATCTGTTAGTCTTAAAGGTGCCACAGGACTCTCTGTTGCTTTTTATGTTGGTTAGGAATGTGATTTTTTTTGCCAACAGCTATACCAGTAAAAACCCTAGTGTAGACAGTTTTACTTTTATACAATGGCTACATAGCTTATTTCATTTCACAAATGAGAATAAGCTATACCACTATAAAACTGTACAGTACATAAGTGCAGACAAGTGCAAAAGTGAATATTCATGCTGTAAACCAGAATCTGAGAATTACACTCATCCAGTCAGAGAACAGGAAACAGAAACACTCCTTGTGACTCATGTGGAATCAAAACTGACCCCCACAAAGTCCAAATACTGAAAATTGGAAACAAATTGCTCACAAGCAGTCTATAGATCAAGGAGTACCGTAATTTTATCAAATTAATTCTGGAAAGTCACAGTCTGCTTGTAGACAATTCGTGGAGAGGTAAAAGTCAAATAAACTACCACAAATTATTTGCTCGACTCAAATATTATATTTAACTACCATGCTAACTCAAGCCATATCTATCTAGCCACACTAGACAGGAAGAGTGCTAGCCACAGCAGAGCCACAAAACAGCAGCGAAGCATGCTTTTAGTAGAATGATAATTGACAACTAAATATTTACCCTGGTTGTTTCTTATATTGTTTGAGAGGGAAATCAAGAGGATTGCCTCATAATTAGGATTCACCATTGACATATTATACACAAAAAATTACCTTAAAAGATCATTAAAGTTGCAAAGTCAAATGCTTGAAAATTAAGAAATACCCGAACTAAGGTTGCCAAGGCAACCCCAGTACAGCCCCCTTGTGCAGTATGTAGGCATTAGGACAGAGTCTTTAATTACATGGTCACATACTACTTCTTTGCACAGAACCTCTACCTCATCTAGTGCACAGGATTGAAAATACCAAATTGTGATGAGGTGTCCACCCCACACAGGACTGGAAAGGGTTAAGATGGCCCGGGGGGCAATTCACTCCACAAGCTGCACCTGGAGGAGAAGCCAGGGAGCAGGGAATTGATTGGAAGCAGGATCAGCTGGAGGGCCCTATGAGCCAGAAATCTGGTAAAAGAAGGAGCTGGAGGAGGGAAGGCATCTTCAGTCACTCCCTGGAAGAAGGGAGGTGTGTCTGGGGCTAGAGGCAAGTAGTCTACAGTTATTCCCTGGCAGGAGGGAGTGTAGCTTGGCAAGCCCAGAGAAGTGGGAGAGCCAGAGGTGGGCAAGTATCAGGGGAAAAGCAGCCATGTATGAAGTAGGTCAAACCTTGGGTGCTGATGAGAGGAGCCCTGAGCCAGGACCCAGAGTAAAGGGTGGGCCCAGGTGTCCCTCCCAGGCGCTGATGAAATGGTACTGGCAGGACAGTGAGCAGGAATACTGCCTGAGCCCATTTGTCAAGAGGAACTTTGGTACCCAGGAAGGAGGAAACACGTATGGTGACTCAGCCAGAGGGCCGAGTCATGAAGAGGAGGCTGCGGTTCATAGAGTGAGAGGGGCCACAAAGTGAGACAGAATGGGAGAGACATCACCAACGGAGGGTGCAACACCTGGACAGAGCTAGTCCTCAGGACAACCAGGAGGAGGTGCCACCAGCATCACACAAATGATCAGCTATTCAATATTTTGTTTTCCTGTTGTTCAGAGTATGGCCCTAGCCCTTATTCACTGCACACTATTCAACTGATGCTCTGAAGAGACAATTATTAATTTCTTCACAGGCTTTTCTATGGTGCTCATCACTGCAGTAACGTTTGTGAAGCACTCAGATAATGCATCCGAAGAAGTGGGCTGTAGTCCACGAAAGCTTATGCTCTAATAAATTTGTTAGTCTCTAAGGTGCCACAAGTACTCCTGTTCTTTTTACTCAGATAATGATGTCTTCATAACACCCTGTGAGATATGGGAATAATAGCACTGCCCTTTTACAGATGGGGAACACACAGAAGCTAAGGGACTTGCCCAAGGTCACACAGGAAGTTTGTGTAGAGAAGGGAATCTCAAATCCTAGGCTAGCGTCTTAACCACTGTGTCATCCTGCCTTTCAGTTCCATTTCCTCCACCCTCTTCTTCTGCCCCAACTCCTTGTCCAGCCACTCCGAGTTCCCTCCTCCTGTCTCCAATCCATCTCTTCCTCTCCCCACCACTGGTTCCCAGTACTGTCTCCCTTCCCAGGCTCTTCATCAAATCTTGGTCTCTCCCTGTGATGGGGTTTGTGCTACTCACCCTTGATTAGTGTGGTCAAGGCCAATGTATCTTCCAGCCATTACACCCCCATCTGTTTCTCCTCTGCAGCCCCTCTTGGGCCCTCAGGAGCCGCAACTGACTTCTTTGTGATTCCAGCTAGGTCATGATCATGGTTCCCCTTCCAAGGGGGAGTATCAAGGTTCCTGCTCTCCAGCAGTCTCAGGAAGTCTTCTGCTTCACTGCCTCACAGTGCCACTCCCTCAGTGGCAGTAACCTGGGTCTACTTTCTACTCCGGGTTCCAGCTCAGGGACTTTCTACACAGCAGCACAGGCCCATTCCCTGCACCTTGCTGCCTTTCCCTGAGCCACTACCATACCTTCTGACCTTCCCCAATCCTCTGGGTTTGCCAGTCTCTTCATTCTCTCCTCCCAGGGAGTAACTTTAGGCAACTCAGCTCTGTGATCTCCAGGCACTCCTCCCTCTTTCCAGGGAGTGATAGCAGCCCCTTCTGTTGCCAGCCTCCTGGCTTAAATAGATCCCACCTGTCAGACACAGGTGAAGGTCTCTCTAATTAGCTGCCTCCAGCCTGTTTGTAGCCTAATTAGCTTATTAGGACCACTTGGCCCAATTCAGCTCTTGCAGGACCAGTGTGCAAAGTGTGGTTTTTTTTCAAGGGTCAGATATGGGTGGATTTTCATGAGGATTGCAAAAGGACATACCTGACAAGACATGACTGTCACCCCCATTCCTAATTTTAAGTGCCTACTCCACAGCATGGGGATGCTAAAGCATTTATTACAAAGTCTCAAGAATTTTTTATTATAGGCAAAACATATTTTCCCTGAGCTTTGTCCTGAGAAACAAATTACATTTTCGAGAAGAATTCAGCCTGGGGCAGACACTAGCATATCAGCCCAAACAGTTAAAGTTTGCCAAAGTTATAAGAACTGAATACAGGGTCTTATAATGGGAAGTGTCAGGCAACCTTAACAATAGGCAGTGCTATAGCTCTGCCTATAATAATGCTTCAAAATGATCAATATAATGTAACATTTTTAAAGGAGTTACCGCACGTGGGATTCAAAATTAATAATTTAACTGAGGAAGCCATATGAGAATCTATTCTGTTTCAAGTAACCACAGGGGATCCCTCCAGTTTTCCTATAGACTTCCACTGAGATTAGATTGACTTCAAGAGCAGCTCTGAGCTAACTGAACAGCCATAAAGTGACAGTCTACCGGTGTTTCATATGCGTTTCTGCTGAAATTGGATCACTAGATTTACATTTTGTACTAATTGTATAACGTATCAACTAAAAATAATCCACTGATTAAAACAAGGTGACAACAAAAATCCCCACAAATGAGGTTTTTTGCTATACAAATAACTAATTTAAAAACACGGGTCCAGGTTTAGAAACAGAGCAGTGGGTGTTTGGTAAAGGTGAACCACTGGTTTGAGAGGGATATTTTCTGGGTCACTAATGCTTCTCTTTGCCTGTTTTTCTCTTTATAAGGGCTAAATTTCCAAAGCTGGGTGCTTAAAACCAGAATCCAGTGTTAAATCCCATGGGTACTGATTTAGGTGCCTGATGTTAGTTCTGCTTGAAAATTTAGCTGTCAAAATGAGGTCTCTGGTTTTCTGCCTTATCCTCATTTCAGCTCCTTTGGATCTATTTTGTTGTATCTATTTTTCACTGGTGTCTGTTTTCCCTAAAGCCTCTCTCTCATTGCAGAGAGATGGGCTCTCTGAAGTGGCCTGGCACAGAGCTTTAAAATAATAGCAACCTATACATTGAAAGAAAGACCCGGCTAGAACTAAGGGCACAAGTTTTTCTGATCTTAGAGAGAGGGACCTGGTCATAATGAAAATTCATTTCATGCAAATAAAAGCCACACAGAAAACTCTCCACTTAATTCAGTTTTGAAAAAAGGCAATTAGATGCATCTTGAGGAGCAGGGTGAAGAATCTGATCCCAAACCCATTGGAGTCAATGGGATTCAAAGCCCTTTTCCCTGTTTTTTCAGTGTCATATCTCACCAAGTCATGACTGGTTTTTGTATTGACATTGGGTCTGATGCTCCCCTATGTGGACGTCACATGCACAGGGAATGGAGGCAGCAACTGCACTCAGTTTCCTTACAAATCTTCCGTTAAGCAGTGTGTGATTGGTCTCCTGTGGAAGAGGCCTGGGGTTACAATCCCTAAACCTGCAGACTTCCAGGATCTGTTGGACAGAAAGGACATGTGCACAGAGACTCTTGGCCACTCCCCACCTCTCAGCAGCCTCGCTACAGTAGCAGGGGCTCACCCTACTTTGAGGTACCCTGGGAAGCCCCTCTTTGGGGTCATGAGAAGGGGAGGGGAGTTCCAGACTACCGAGGTGGGCAGGGATGGTAAGCGATGGACGTTTGAATCTGGGGTAACTACTTTTCCCAAACCAGTGGGGAACAGCTGTGGGAGAAATTGGGGGGAGTAAAGCCCCACTTCCTCCATGTCTATGGAACAGCTAGCGAGGGGTTTCTGTGCCATCAGGGTGAGTGTCTGTGGGGACAGGGGAATGCTGTGCATTTGGCACTACTCAGCTGCCATCCCTCCAGACTCAATCCACAGCTTCAAGTTGCTCACTAGAAGCCTGCTCTGGAATCCATTGATGTCAGTGGGAGTCTTTCCATTGACTCCAGCAGGCGCTGGCTCTCATCTGTTTGTGTATTAAACCAGTGGCTCTCAACCTTTCCAGGCTACTGTACTCCTTGCAGGAGTCTGATTTGTCTTGCGTACCCCAAGTTTCACCTCACTTAAAATCTACTTGCTTACAAAATCAGACATAAAAATACAAAAGTGTCACAACACACTTACTGAAAAATTGCTGACTTTCTCATTTTTACTATATAATTCTAAAATAAATCAACTGGAATATAAATATTGTACTTACATTTCAGTGTATAGTATAGAGAGCAGTATAAACAAGTCATTCTCTGCATGACATTTTAGTTTGTACTGACTTCGCCAGGGCTTTTTATGTAGCTTGTTGTAAAACTAGGCAAATATCTAGATGAGTTGACATACCCCCTGGAAGACCTTTGTGTACCCCAGGGGTACATGTATCCCGAGTTGAGAATCACTGCATTAGAGGATCACTGAATTAGATGACCTTTGAATCTGAAAGATTAAGACCAACATTTTCAAAGCTGGGTGCATAAAGGTAAGCACCCAACTATGTGGTGATTCTCAGAGGTGCTGAGCACCCACAGCCAATGGGAGCCACAGGTGTCCAGCACCTGTGTAGTCTCAACAGGTGACACATCCTTAGAGGAGAGGAAGGTGCCTGTAATCTGCACCAAGGTAAGTGGGAGGCTCTTGGCATATTGCCAAAGAGAGGGGTCCCTATGTGCAAAAAGTTGGGTGCCCAGCCTTTGCTACACAACCAGGTGCAGATAAGTCACAGCACACTTCTCACTGGTACAGCAGCTCCCAGAGACGACTGAGCACAGCTACATTAGAACATGTCTTACGCACTGTAGTGTGTTTCCTGCTGATTTGTGGTTTGTACAGAGTTAGAGGTTTCAAGCGTTGTCCAATGGGCTGTGAGTCAGGTGACCTCAATAATGTAAACATCTGCTCAGCTCATGTAATGCTCTCACTATTGATGGATGGAAGAGACCTATCAAGGCATTTAGCCCAGGGCTGCCCAGAGGATTCAGGGGGTCTGGGGCAAAGCAATTTTGGGGGCCCCTTCCATAAAAAAAAGTTGCAATACTATAGAATACTATATTCTTGTGGGAGCCCTTGTGGGGCCCGGGGCCTGGGGCCAAAAGGGGGAGTTTGGCCGCCACCCCAGGAGTGGGGTCAGCAGCAGGAGGATAGGGGGACCCCGCCCCACCCAACTCCACAGGTCCCAGCCCAGGGCCCTAACAGTGGCAGATGGGTCCACCACTGGGTCAGTGGGGATCTTACTGAAACACACTGACTCATTCTTTGGCAGCAAAACCAGACTAAAGTCTTGTTCCCCTGGGCTACTTCTTACCACAGTCTGGGTGTAGAACCCCGCAGTCCAAAGGTTCTCCATATCCTCAGGGTACTCAGCACCCAGCAGTCCCCACAGCTCCCCAGGGCATTTGTCTGGAGGCAGTTCTGGCAGCTCCTCGGGGTACTCGTCTGCCTCCTCTGACTGCAGGGTGCACCTCCACTCAGGGCCTAGTCCAGGATCCTGTCGAGATTTCAGCTCCCTGGAAGAAAAATCTGCTCCTTCTGGTGCTTCATCACCAACTGAGCTCCAGGGTTCTCCTATTCCGGTGAAGGGGGCGGGGTGGATTTAGCTCCTCCCACCAGAGGGAGTGTCGTGGTCCCTCATTCTCCAGTTCAGAGAGACCACTCTGCCTCACTACATGCACTATACAGTATCTTCTCACCTGTAGCTCTCAAAATGCTTTCAAAAGTGGGGATTATTTCTGTTTTGCAGATGGGAAAAACAGAAGTACAGAAAGCTTAATTGACTAGCATAAAGTTACATTGTCAGTGAAGCATCAGAGTCCAGAAATAATCTGCGTGGGACTGGGGGAGTGAGGTCATTTATACTCCTGAATCCTTGGAATAGGGGGATGGAAATAAAGCTGTGTGGAACATTCCTAACCTCTCCTCTCTTCCCCTCCCAACACAACTAGTGCTGGGTTTGATACAGATGTGACACCCGGGACAAGTTTGCTGAGTTCACAAACTTCTTAGCCAGTTTAGGGACAAATTTTGAGAAAACCTGGATTAAGTTAGAGAGCCAGCTGGAAACGAGGCAAAACTTGGTGAGCCTGACAAAGTTTCGCTCTGTTTTCTGATAATTCAAAGAGAAATGTAAAGGAAAATGTAAAGGGATGAGTGAGACTAGAGAAATTCAGATTCCACAGGGCATAGAGATGGATAAGGAACTCCATGCTTACTTCATTCATGTCTGTCGGGGCTCCAAACTACCTCCTGGGGCCACCCCTCCCTTGAAAGATAAGTGCCCAAGCCCCAGCTCTCCTCCTTAAGAGGAGTGACCCCACAATCAGACTAGCACACAACAGTCCCTTTTCCAACTACTCTATAGACACCCTGATTCCCACAGCCATGGAAAATAAGTGCATTCAGCTGAACATCACCATATTTACCTCCTAACTGCCTGAGATTTCTTGCTTTTAAACAATCACCTTCAGTTTATTTCCTATACAAGCTTCTAGTGCCACATTTGCCTACCCCAAACAGGATTCAGTTGCAGAGGGCGAAGATTCTCATTGTGGAGTTACTGGAATGCTAATAGGGGCTAGGTCACATTCTCAGGGCTGAGGTGAGTTTTGGTGGGTGGGAGAGGAGGGAACCCTGGATTCTCTGTGTTACTGACTATGATACAACATTACATCTTGGGAGATGACAACAAGGTCTGGGTAACCCAAACCTTGAAAGCCCTCAGTGTGTTGGTTTACTGCCCTCCAAGTGTTGATACTAAGAGGAGGCCGAATGGGCTTATCCAGAGTAGAATTTCTCCAGGATACAGGAGCTGCCACTTCCAGTCTTGTGAAAAGTGCTGTGGGATCTAGGCAGTAGATGCCATAGTCAGGACTTCGGTTTTATGCCTCTTTCAAAAGATGGCACCCCCAGTTAACATGGGCACTGCCACATTCTCACCTAACTGCCCCTACCAGCATGATTTGTGTGCGAGGTCACGCTGGCGGGGGCAGAGAGGCATGCGCTTCAAAATGGTGTCCTCCACCCATGATACCACATAAAGCCATGTCTGGTTTTGCCTCAGTATCACATAGAGGACAAAACCTTAGAAAAAGAGGACAGTCCAGCTTCAAACTGGACAAATGGCTTGTCTACCTCCAGTATGAGTAGCACATGACACAATGCAGAAGGCCAGGGCTGGCCTTAGGGAAAATGGCACCCTGGGCAAACTTACATTTTGGCACCCCTGATCCCTGCTGCTCCCCATCCATCCCCTGATCGCCTTTGGCCCCTGATGCTGCCTTCCCACTCTCCCTCCCCCCTCCCGCTGCCTCCCTGTGCTCCCCACTCCCCATATCGCCCCTGGCCCCACTGCTACCTCCAGCCCCCACATCCATCCTCCCATCGCCCCTGTCCCCCGCTGCTGCCCCCAGCCCCTCACCCATTCTCCATCGTCCCTGGCCCCCCTCTGCCTTCCTGGCCTCCCACCCATTGCTCCGGCACCTGCTGCTTCCCCAGGCTTCCCACCCCTCCATTGCCCCCGGCCCCTGCTGTCTCCCCCCATTGCTTAATTTGTAATGAAAGAGGTGCCAGGACTCAGCCCTGGAAAGCCCGAGCACTGGCTGGGCTGCTGGCTGGGCCCCAGCTCTGAAGGCAGTGCTGCCGCCAGCAGCAGTGCAGAAGTAAGGGCAGCATGGCATTAGGGTTGTCAGTGTTCCAGGATTGTCCTGGAGTCTCCATTAAAGATTATGTCATGCGATGAAACCTCCAGGAATACGTCCAACCAAAATTGGTATTGCCACCCTTACTTCTGCACTGCTGCTGGTGGCGGCACTGCCTTCAGAGCTGGGTAGGGTTACCATATGTCTGGATTTTCCCGGACATGTCTGGCTTTTTGGTCCTCAAATCCCTGTCCGGGAGGAATTTCCAAAAAACCGAACATGTCCGGGAAAATAGGAAGGCATGGTAAGGGGACCGCCTCCTCCCCGGGCTCCAACTTTCCCGGCTCCCGCCACTCTCCACCGCACGCCGGGGCCGAAGTTGTTAGTTTTGCTGCAGCCACTCACACTTGAGCAAAAGACGCTTGGGGGACCCCAAGTGCAAGTGGAGTGGCTGCAGCAAAACTAACAACTCCCCTGATCTGCAGGGGCACAGAGGCGGCGGGCGGCATCCGAGTGCGCAGCCGCCTCCTCCCCGGGCTCCAACTTTCCCGGCTTCCGCCACTCTCCACCACAGCGGGGGCCGCAGAGGCGTAGCGAGCGCCCTCCGTACCCTCCGACCAAAGGGGGCCCCGCAAGGAAGAGGGCCCCTAAAAGTGGCAAAAAAAATGTAAGGTATAACTAGGTAAGTGACATTTATTGACGCTATTGCACAATCCATGTCAGTTTTACTGACAAAACCATGAAGTCATTATGATACATCATAATGCTATTGGCTACATCAGTTGTCTGTCGGTCAGTTTCGAATTTTAGTTGGACCCATTCAAAGAATGTGTATTTGCATTCATAATGGCGGTCGGCGGATAAATGTTATTAATTTAATTTTTTATCGTTTGAAATGATTCGTTTCCAACGCAGAAGCGTGCTTTGTGATGTCTAAGAGAACGTATAAGAGCGGAGCTAGTAATTGAAAGGCAGCAAAAGATGCCGAGAAGGAACTTGAGAAAATTCCAAAGTTGTCAACGTATTTTGCGCTGCAATCCAACGTACAGGTACAGGTACAGGCACATGAAACGGACAGCGCTAGCAGCGACGAATCGTATCCAGAAGTATCCAGAAGTGCTTCAAGTGAGGTCGAAGGTGAAGCCAGTTGTTCTACCAAACAAACTGTGACAGATATTCCAGATGCTGCCGGGAAAGAAGTATCTGAATCTGAACCACTGACTGATGATCCAGGAGATTGGCCGTCTATAATATCGGACAGGCAAGTGTGTGACATTGTTGCACGTGGCCCACCGCAGCAGAATGAAAGTTACGAATTTCCATTTAACGAAGAAAGACGGAGGTTCACAAGTACTCATTTCTATCGAACCATGGCAAATGGCGAGAAAATAAGACGTTCATGGTTAATGTACTCAGTTCAGAAAGATGCCATTTTTTGTTTTTGTTGTAAATTATTTGGCACTGGCGACATACCACTACGTCGTGGAACATCTGCTTAGAAAGAACTGTCAAAAAGACTTCAGCAGCATGAAACAGGCAAAGGTCATCAAGACTGTATGGTGAAATGGTTTGACCTTCGGTCAGGCATAGTAAACCATACATCTATTGACCAACTCGAATTGCAGGCTTTTCTGAAAGAAAGAGATTTCTGGAGAAATGTTGTCAAACGCATGGTTGATGTCGTTATTTTCTTGTCTGAAAGAAACTTGGCATTTTGAGGAAGTAATGAAAAGCTCGGCGATCCTTCGAATGGCAACTTTTTGGGACTGTTTGAATTGCTTGCAAAGTATGATACTGTCCTCAGCGAACTTTTACAGAGGATTAAGAAGGCAGAGACACATGTTCAGTACCTCAGTCCACAGATCCAAAACGAGCTGATTCAACTTGTTGCCAGTAACATTCAAGAGGCCAACATAGCGCAGCTTAAAAAAGCAAAATATTATTCAGTTATTTTGGACTGTACTCCTGACGTGTCACATGAAGAACAGATGTCTGTGGTGTTACGCTTTGTTGAATGCAACGGTGAAGATGGTGTCAATATTCGTGAAGCGTTTGTTGGTTTTCTTAATGTTCATGATACAACTGGCGAGGGCTTATTGGAAGCGTTTCTTGAAAAGGCAAACAACTTAGGAATAGACATTGCTGACATGAGAGGCCAAGCTTATGATAACGGCGCAAATATGAGAGGAAAGAATAAAGGAGTTCAAGCCCGCATGCTAGAAATAAATGACCATGCCTTGTATGTACCATGTGGAGCTCACACTTGGAATCTTGTGATCTCAGACACGGCAAAGTCATCGAAATATGCCGTTGACTTTTTTGGTCTGATTAACAGAATATACGTTATCTTTTCTTCTTCACCTTCACGTTGGGATATACTTCAAGAACATATGCCAATATCTGTTAAAGGGTTATCGGACACTCGTTGGGAGTCGAGAATTGATGCTGTGAAGCCATTGCATTATCACCTTGAAGAATTGTGCAATGCTTTGTCATCTTTGCGAGAATATGTGCTCGAAAAGAAAGATGGCAATACAGCAACAGAAGCCGGTGCGCTTTTAGACCATGTTACTACGTGGCCTTTTGTTCTGACTGTGCACACATGGTACGATATCACGTCAATAAAACCAGCAAATTAATTCAGTCACCAGATGTGTCAATTGACGTACTGCAGGCAGAAGTCGGTGCTACAAAGAAGTTTTTGGAAGACTATCGAAATACAGGATATATCTCTGTGGTCACAAATGCACGTGAAATAGCAGATCATATGGGTATTGAGCAGGTGTTTCCAGAAACCAGGGTGCGACGTAAGAAGAGAATGTTTGATTATGAATGTGCTGATGATTCGAGTCGTCTTTCTGCCGAAGAAAAATTCAAATCGCAGTTCTTTCTTGTTCTCACTGATCAGGCCATATCTTCTGTTTCGTCGCGATTTGACCAACTCGTGGAGTGGTATAAGTTGTTTGGATTTCTGTACAATGCTAACAGCCTGAAGCAGTGTCACAGAGAAAATGAACTGGAGAATCACAGCAAAAATTTTGAAAGAAAAATGGGAGACATTGATGCCAACGAACTCATAATGGAATTGAATCGTTTTATTTATGTCATCGAGAAAGAGAGAGGACTTGTCATGGCAAACAATTTTTTAACGTACATATACAAGAACAGCCTTCAGGAGATATATCTGAAGCTTTGCATTTGCATCAGAATTCTTCTGACCACACGAGTTACTGTCGCTGGTGCTGAAAGGAGCTTCAGCAGAATGAAACTGATCAAGAATATCCTGTGCTCAACCATGACAGATGACAGGCTTTCTGCGCTTGCAGTTATCTCAATCAAAAACAAGATTGCCAGATCTCTGGACTATGACGCATTGATTAACCAATTTGCGGAGAACAAGGCTCGAAAGAAGCGCTTTGCGTAAATACAGAATACATGTACACTGTAGGCCTATGTATACATAATATGAACCCTGTATATTGTATAAAATAAATACCGCATTCCAGTTTCTGCATTGTAAGGGGCCCCGCCCGGACATATGTTCGGAGAGGGCCACGTTCTTTGTTGCTACGGCCCTGGGGGGCTGAAGCAACTTCCCCAGCACAGCAGCAGCCGGAGCCCGGGTGGGTGGGAGGGAAGAGGGGGAATGCAGGGTGCTCAGGGGCGGGGGCGGAGTTGGGGTGGGGTGGGGGCGGGGAAGGGGCGGAATTGGGGCGGGGCCGGGGCCCCATGGAGTGTGCTCTTTTTTCAGTATTGAAATATGGTAACCTAGAGCTGGGCAGCTGGAGAATGTCAGCTGTTGGCCAGGAGCCCAGAGGTGCTGGGGCTATGAACTGCCAAGCCTAAAGGTGCCAGGACTCAGCCCTGGCAAGCCCCAGCACAAATTAAGCACGGTCTCCCCCTAACATTACTCTGAGCTCCCTTCTGTGGCCTTGCACCCCAGGCCCACTCTGCTCCTTGCCTCTGACCACAGCGCCTCCCGACCACGGTGCCCATCCATAAGGCTAGCTCTGGCCAGTCCTCTGGCCATCGATGCCAATTCCTGCATCACCAGGTTTTTGCTATTTCTCCTGCCCATTAAGTCTCCCTGTGGGAGAAAACAGTGTGGGTCTCCTTTGGGCTTGAGCAGCTGTGAGAATAAAATGGCTGCAATCTCTGCAACAGGCAGAGCTCTTAGAAACTGAAAGGTGCAGGATGCAGAAACGAAAAGCCTCCCAGTTGCATTACTACAAACAGCATATCAGGCTTTTCCCAGGAGTCCCAAGATCTGCCCTTGCTCATTTTCTGAAAACCCACAAGACCACAGCACAGGGTGTGCAGATAGTCCATTTATTGAAACTTCCTCTCCCTGTACCCCTCTCCCAGGGCATGTCATTCTCACTTTGAAGGTATACAAGTTTTCCCAGATCACGCTGGCTCACCGCTGTTTACAATACTTCTTTAAACATCAACCCATTGGATAAAGTACAATATTAATTACATCCACATGAACAGCTTCTACGTGTATCAGGGACTTTCTGTACATTTTGCACATGCCGACACCTTGCAGAGATTAGACGTTCTCCACAGCTATTTCCATGCCAGGCCTAGCACAGTGCTGTGTGACTGAACTCTGTGTGAAATCAAACTCTCCGGCAGCTGCTTTTAATCACTAAAATCGGCAACATCTTAAAGTATGTGAGAGTAATCATGTGAAGAAAGAGGGACAAGGTTAAGCAAAATCAAAAATTTCCTTGTCATCATGTACAACGCTCAAGTAAGTCAATCTTCTCCCACCTGCAGGAAGGTGCTCTGCCCATCTGCAGGGAAGCACAGAACAAGGGGTAACAGAGAGAAAGAACCTCAGTCTGGAGAATACCTTCTGGAAATTTAGAAGAGTTCAGGCTCTTTAGAACTTGATTATACCTGAGTACTTCCATCATCCATCCAGCAGGTGGCGCTGTTGTCAAGCCTTTCCTGCCTCAGTCTTTCTCCACATTTAATGAAAGGATGACCCACAGGTCAGATGGAGCAGGAAATGTGCATAGGTGACTGAACATCTACATTGTACTTGGCAAGAGCTTTTAATCAATCCATCTTTCCCCCCAATGTATCGGCATATATTTCTTAAACATATTCACGATGAACCTTGCTGCACTGGTGAGGAAAACAGGGTATATTCTTCTTTGTATGAAGAACTGCACAGAAAGCAAAATTAGCCAATTGGAGAACCTTGCCCTCTTAGACATCCTGGTTCCATAGAATCGGGCAAATACATAAATACAAGAATGTATCTATCATCAGGAAAACAACATCACCATTATGATTTCATTCAGTCATATCTAGAAAACACGTACCCAAGCACAGGGAAGCTGGACTTTGCTCCTGCCCCTTCCAAGCTTACACTGCACTGGAGCTCCTGCCACTTGGCATTATATGCACATCTATATGTATCCAATCTGACTTAAGGAATTGCAGACCCACCAAGTGAGCTACTTTGTGCATTTTCACTCTGCTCATACTTCAGGGAGACATTATGCAAATACAACCCTGATGACAGACAGTGCAGAATACAGACAGGTATTCGAGGTACAAATTTCAACTGAAGCCTTATCTTTATTTATGGTTTAGCCACATTAGCAAGAAACTGAATGGGAGACCTCTGCTTCCAAAGAACAGCTGAGGTCAGACCATGGCCCATTTACGCTCCTTCCGCAGTATAAAGACTTATAGAATCATAGAAATGTAGGGCTGGAAGGGACTTCAAGAGATCATCTAATCCAGCCCCCCCATGCTGAGGCAGGACCAAGTATACTTCGATCATTTAGACAGGTGTTTGTCTAAAACTTGTTCTTAAAATCTCCAATGATGGGAATGCCACCATCTCCCTTGGAAGCCTATTGCAGTGCTTAACTATCCTTATAGTTACAACCCCCTCCTCCCCCCGCGCGATGTCTAAATCTCCCTTGCTGCAGATTAAGACAATTATTTCTGGACTTTCCTGCAGTGGACATAGAGAATAATTGATCACTGTTCTCTTTATTACAGCCCTTAACGCATTTGAAGACTGTTATCGGCTCCTCGCTCTGTCTTCTTTTCTCACGACTACACACACCCAATGTTTTTAACTCTTTCCTTATAGGTCAGGTTTTCTTAACCTTTTATCATGTTTGTTTCTCTCCTCTGGATACTCTCCAATTAGTCCACATCTTTCTTAAAGTATGGTACCCCGAACTGGACATAGGCCCAGCTAGGGCCTCACCAGTGCTGAGAAGAACAGAACGATTACCTGCTGCGTCTTACATATGACACTCCCATTAATACATCCCCAAATGATACTAGCCTTTTTCTCAACTGCATCACAGTGTTAACTCATATTCAATTTGTGATCCCCTATAATTCCCAGATCTTTTTCCTTTGTCTATCCAGTTATTCCTCATTTTGTATTTGCGCATTTGATTTTTTCTTCCTAAGTGTAGTACTTTGTTTTTGAAGATAAACCTCTCCCAGCTTGGTGTTTTCTACATATTTTATAAGCATACTCTCCTCTCCATTATACAAGTCATTAAGGAAAATATTAAATAGTATTAGATCCAGGACTGACTGCCGTGGAGCTCCACAAGACATATTCTACCAGTTTGACAATGAACCATTGATAACTACTCTTTGAGTAGGTCTTTTAACCAGTTGTGCACCTTATAGTAATTTCATCTAGACCACATTTCCCTAGTTTACTTATGAGAATGTCATATGGGACTGTGTCAAAAGCCTCACTGAAATCAAGATATAGCACGTCTGCTTCTTCCCCAATAGCCACTAGGCCAGTAACCTTGTCAAAGAAAGAAATTAAGTTGGTTTGACATGATTTGTTCTTGACAAATTCATGTTGGCTATTAATTATTATCTATTATCCGGTAGATGATTGCAAATTGATTGCTTAATAATTCATTCCAGTATCTTTCCAGGTATCAGAATTAGACAGGTTGGTCTATATTTCCCTAGATCCTTTTTGTTCCCTTTTTTAAAAGATAGGCACTATGTTTGCTCTTCTCCGGGCCACTGGCTCCTCTTTCTCATTGAAGGTTCCAAGATTGCTTCAGCTAGTTCCTTCAGGATGAATTTTGTCAGTCCCTGCTGACTTGAATACATCTAACTTATCTAATATTCTTACCAGTTTTTCCCTATTCTGGCTCATTAATTGTGTTAAGGATCTGGTCACAATTACCCTTTTTGTGAAGACTGAAGCACAATGGGCATTAAACACCACAGCCTTCTTCAAGTCATTTCTTATTAGTTCCTCTTCCCCGCTAAATAATGGACCTACACTTTCCTCCATCTTTCGCTTGCTCCTATGTATTTATAGAACTGCTAAATGTAACTTAGCCTTTTGATTTTGGAGGGCAGAATGGTGTATGGGGGAATTCCCCTAGCACAGAAGCCGCATAGGAGCAGTATACCCTATACTTCCCCCCACGTCAGCCCCCGGTGTAAGGGCATGCTCTGGGGGACAGGCGAGGGGGTGGCTGAAGTCCTTAGTGCTCTATTTTAGGCTGCAGAGTAATTCACATGCAGCTATAAGTTAGAGTATGCCTGCATATTTATACCTGCCTCTGCAAATTTCCATTACATGCATCTGACGAAGTGGGTATTCACCTACGAAAGCTTATGCTCCAAAACATCTGTTAGTCTATAAGGTGCCACAGAACTCTTTGTTGCTTTTTAAGAGATACTGAGTCCATGAACTACTTTTTCCCTTGGAAGTCTCTTTACTAGGCTTAGCAGTATTAGGCTTTTGAAGCCAAATAAGATCAGACATGTTTAAGCCAGCAGTAGCTTGTTTTAGAAATACTTCCATCACCGCAGCCCTGGCTTCCGGGGCCAGGTGCTACTATCTCAGAAGCCCTGACTCAAGATATTCCACATGTGGCTTTAAAAGTCATCGTTTACCAATGGTTGTTACCCCACCATGTCTGAGAAACCCTCCTCATGTCCTATGATGGATCTGGGAATACACAGCAGTATTTCAGACAGCACAGTAGCTTCACTTCACAATAGAGCCTGCTGTACCAGGGGTTAGAGGACAGAAGGAATATTAGTGGTTTTAAAAGCTTAACAGAGCCATCCCAGAGCTATGCCTAGTCAGTAGGCCTCCCTCCAAGGGACAAATAGTCTGTGGTCTCAGTCTCTCCTGCTAGATTTTCCCCTACACAAAGAACAAAAGCCCATGTCACTTTCAGTCTAGAGCAATGGTGAGCAACCTGCGGCTCGTGGGCCGCATGCAGCCCATCAGGGTAATCTGCTGGCAGGCCTCCTGACAGTTTGTTTACATTTGCACAGCCGCCCGCAGCTCCTAGTGACTGCGATTCGCTGTTCCCGGCCAATGGGAGCTGCAGGAAGCGGCGGACAGCATGTCCCTGCGGCCCATGCCGCTTCCCGCAGCGCCAATTGGCTGGGAATGGCAATTTGTGGCCACTGGGAGCTGTAAGCGGTTGTGCAAATGTAAACAAACTGTGTGGTGACCCAGCGGATTACCCTGATGGGCTGCGTGCAGCCCGCGGGCTGCAGGTTGCCCACCACTAGTTTAGAGGACTTATTTCCAATTAAGGAAAACAAAAGGGAAAGAAAGAACACCTACAAAGTCTCCATGCAACAGAGAACAGCGCGCTCAGTGCCTCAATCTGACATCCGGCACCTGAACTGACGCACAAAGCAGCAGCTGCCTCTATAGCAGGCAGAGCGACTCCTCCACATGTAAAGGTGCCGTGTACAGAAACATTGATATTTCCTTTCGGTTACCTCCATGCATACAACTGGAATCAGGGAGTCTCCAGGCACTCTGTGCAGGGGGGGTGGGGCTGGTGAGTTGACATTCATATGGCACTTTGAAAATGTAAAGTGTTCTGTTAGCTCAAACTTTTGTCCCCCTACCTGCTGTGTTTCAAGAGTTTTGAAGGGCTTAGTAAACTGGAATTTCCAATAAACGGGGGAGTGGTAATTCCCTCTTCTCTCTGGGTTTCTTGCATAAGGAGAAGTGGAGAAACACACAGTAACATTACTGAAGGAATAGTGGGCACCGCTGGGACTGGCTGGACAACACAGGAAATTATCTAGAGTCTCTTTTCACTCTGGTGTTGTCGCTAAGGAGACACAAATTGAGATCAATGGTGTTACACTGCGTAAAATTAGTGTAAGTGAGAGGGGCATCAGGGCCAGAGCTTAGGTGAGATGATCAGAGACACTGTCTAGCTAGGATTTCCTCTCAGCAGACAAACTAGCTGTTTTTCTCTTCCCAGCAGCGGCAGCCATCAGTGGAAGGGGCTCTTTGGCTCCTCTGTTTCCTGTTGAATATTAGGGAACAGCTAGGGAAAGCCATCAGCTTTCTTGCCCATGACATTTTCCCATATAAGGGCACAAACCCTGTGGTTGGTTAGATCAAACCTGTGGCAGTGGGGAGGGGTGGCTGCAGGAGATGGGGCTAATATCCCATAAAGGGGATAAGCAAGCAACCAAAAACACTGAAGTTAAGCTCTAGGCTGACGGGAGATCAGAGGCAAGCTGAAGCCAGTTTCAACAATCTACTGGCAGGAAAGGGGCTTTGTCTGGTTTCTTGTATTGTCTTTGTGTGAGTGAGGTTTTGTCTCCTTCCCAAAATGAATTCCCTGGTTTAATAGCTCTATTGGAGTAATGCATCTCTTTAACTATTTCTCTGTTTTTAACATATAGACAGGGCCTTATACAATTCTTCAAGCAGGGCCTTAGGAATAGCTTAGAAGCAGAGCATGGGGGTGAGGCGAGTTTACCTTCTTTTTCCAGTTGCCTGCTTTTTACTGTGTCTGAGGTGGGTGGGGACTGACTTGTAGGTAGGCCCTGAAGTCAACCAGCACCTGTAACTGCGTAAGGAGTGTTGTAAGCAATGCAGACTAATACTACACAACAGCTGTTTGACCTCAGCTGAACAGTGGGTATGTTCCTCCCAAGTGATTATTCTGTTCTCTCACACAGCTGAGGTGTTTCTGAAGAAGGATATGGGTTTCAGAGCCATCAGCACCCCCTCAGCTGGCTGATTCTTGGTGTCACAGGGCACTTTCTGCTGCTCTGGCTATAGATAAGGACTATCCTGTGGGAGGAGAAGCTGGGCGGGCATGAGGGGTAATAAAGCAGGTTGACAAATGAAAAACCAATTTGCAAAAAATGTTGAAACAGCAATGTTTCATTTCAAAGGAGCCCCTTGGATCCATTTGTGCTTTATTCAAATTTCATTGCAAATTTTTCTACCACAAATGATCAAAGCCATGAAAAGGATTACAGAAATTAAAATGGTTATTGCATTTTTCAATAAATATGTTTAAAATATACAGAAAAAGGCCCATTTTCCATAAAAACCCAAACGGGTCTACAATATTGACCACTGTCCATGATTGTTCCCCTCAGAAACACACTTTTTTTTTTTTTTTTGGGTGGATGAAGACATTTGTTGTTCAAAAACTGTTGACCAGCTCTAGTAGGGCATGACCGCTGCTCAGGTGACTGGATGCATCTTCCGGCGGTGGGTGTGGATGTTGGGAACGTTAGGCAGGGTCGCTGCATATGGGATTCAAAGTGAAGGTATTGTGGGGCCTGGCCTGTCAGAGAGGCCACTGGTCTGCACACCAGGGCTATAAATGGGGGATGAAGGGAACAGGAAGCTGAATGTGTTGGGAGGACTCCATGGAAGGGGAAGCTGGAAGGTAATTCAGCAGGGGAATCTTTGCGGAGCAGTGGCACTTTTCAGCCCATGTACTGAGGGGATTGTCCAAGAAGGGAAGGAGAATAAGAGGCAGCTCCTGAAGTCAATGGCGCTATGATGTTGTACAGCTACTGAGGATCGGCACCTCAGAGTTTATTCTTCTTTCCTGTGGGTGTTGTCAGAGCCCCTTGCAAGGGGATATTATCGCTGTCTCCCAGATACAATGCCTACATCCATCCTTTGACCCACATCCTGAGAACTAGAGACCTCCTGTCTTACGCCTTCCGGGATATTTATAGTCTGACCAGCCACTTGGAGAACAGAGCAGTTCCTTTCCACTGTAAACATTGCACTATGGTAATAAGGAGCTGCTAGGATGAAACACAAATCTTCCTGTCTTCAGAATTTCCCAGCTCTGCTACTTCTTCAAATGACACTGGCTGGCCAGTTTGCTGCCCAGCAATTCGTTGTATGGAGCTATTATTATTTGTATTACGGTGAGGCCTACAGGCCCCAAACAAACACCCAGGAGGAGACACTTCCTGCCCTGAAGAATTTACAACCTAAATAAAGAAGACAGAGCAAGGGGAAACAGAGGCACAGCCAAATTAAGTGACTTACCCAAGGTCACATTGTAGGTCACTGACAGATCTTGGATTAGAATCCAGGCCTGCTGATTGCCAGGCGAGGGCATTATCCAATGGGACACAGCGCCTCCCATGTACAGCTAGTTTGAGTGAAGGGTGCTTTGCCAAGTGATATTGCCTCCCTCTTTGGTCATGATCATGAGACAATGTTTTTATTTCAATGGGAAAGCACAGGGGCAGAGGTCCAGATCTTCAGAAGCATTTAGGTCCTTAACGCCCACTGACATCAATGGGAATTAGGTTCCTACATACCTTCAAGGATCTGGGCTAGCCTCCCTGGTCAGCCACCCTTTCCTTTGTGCAGCATGTATGGCCTGGGACACCGGCTTTATCCCATGGCCACAGAGCACCATTCTGTGGGCTAGTGCTAGCACATCGCTGAATGAGCTCTGCTGAGGAATTGCCAGTGGCCGGGTTTTCGTTCTCCACAAGAAAACAGCAGCCCACTGCAAGGTGTTGGGTTTGAGTGATCTTGAGCCACAGTGGTAGCTAGGCTCAGTAAGAGATAATGTTTGTGCTGGGCCTGGAAGAGCTCAGCGAGAGAGAACTAATGAAGTTAGTGCGGTAAAAGGTAAGAGTGGGACAGTTTGGGCCTGGTGATAGGGTTGCCAACTTTCTACTCGCACAAAACCAAACACCCTTGCCCCGCCTCCCCCCGAGTCTCCACCTCCCCGCTCACTCCATCTCCCTCCCCCGTCGCTCGCTCTTCCAGCCTTCACTCACCTGCTCATTTTCACCAGGCTGGCTCAGGGGCTTGGTGTGTGTGTGTGTGTGTGTGTGAGGTTGCAGGTGTGGTGAGGGCTACAGCTGGGGGAGTGGGCTTTGGTGTAGGGCTGGGGATGAGGGATTTGGTGTGCAGGAGGGGGGGTCCAGCTTTGGGCTGATGGGTTCAGCGTGCAGGAGAGGGCTCCAGCTGGGGGTGCAGGCTCTGGGGTGGGGCTGGAGATGAGGGGGTTGGGGTGCAGGAGGTTGCTCTGGGCTGGGATCAAGGGTTTGGAGGAGGGAGGGGGATCAGGACTGGGGTAGGGGGTTGGGGCATAGGAGGGAGTCAAGGTTGTAGGCTCTGGGCAGTGCTTACCTCAAGCAGCTCCCAGAAGCAGCGGCACGTCCCCCCTCTAGCTCCTACACAGAGGCACGGCCAGGCAGCTCTGCACGCTGCCCTGTCCGCAAGTGCTGCCCCTGCAATTCCCACTGGCTGCAGTTCCCGGCCAATGGGAGCTGCAGAGCTGATGCATGGGGTGGGGGCAGCATGCGGAGCCCCCTGGCTGCCCGTATGTGTAGGAGCCGTAGTGGGGAGATGCGCTGCTTCCGGGAGCCATGCAGAGCCACGGCAGGCAAGGAGCCTGCCTTAGCGCCACTGTGCTGCTGACTGGACTTTTAACGGCCCGGTGAGCAGTGCTGACCGGAGCCGCCAGGGTCCCTTTTTGACCAGGTGTTCCAGTTGAAAACCAGACACCTGGCAGCTCTACTCAGTGACTACATGCCTAGAAAAGGGCCATGTGAGAGTGCGTCAGGCACCATCAGGCATGTGCTAGAGATCATGCAGGGAGGCCATGGAGCACTCAGAGTCTCAGCTAGCAATCCTCCTGGGCAGCACTGCATGGCAGGAAAACTACACTCCTCCCTCTGCAAAACACACAGGATACGCCCCCTCTGAGCCCAACTAGTTTGCTGGTTGGCCAGAGTGCCCACAAAATTGCTAGGTGGGAGCAGGGACTATGTTCCCCGACAGAAGTGTGGCCAGCTCCTGTTAGCGTGGGATTGCTCTCTGTGCCCTGCCCCTCACACGCTGACAGGGGCTGGTCAGAATCTAACCCGGTGTGAGGCAGAAATAGGAGGAAAGGTGTGTACAGGGCTTTGTACTGAATTTCTTGGACTCTCAAGGCATATTGACTTAGGGCCAGATTTTCAGAAGTGCTGACTCCCTACATCTCGTGCTGACTGACCGGAGCTATGGGTGCTTAGCGCTTCTGGAACTCGGGCCCTCAGCACGCACCTGAAATGATGCTGTGAATGTGTTTGTTGTATAGGCTCAGATACCAAACACACGGGCAAACTAAGAACCAGCCCAGTCAGTGTTCAGTGCTGAGCCCGCCACTCGCCTCTTTTAAAAGGGCTTTTGGTGCTCAGGAACGAGCCGAAGCAGGGAGAGCCCTGGGCACGCCCATCCGCTACTCGTCCCACATAGGCACCATAAGCTTCCCCACACCACCCTGCCAGGGGGTCTCACCTTTGCTTTGAAGACTCAGCTCTTAGGATGGAAGTTCAGTCACTGTCCTGGTCTACACTACACAGTTAGGCTGACGTAAGGCAGCTTACTGCGACCTAATGATGTCAGTGTACACACTGCAGCCTTGCTTCTGCCGATGTAAGTGCCCCAATACACCCACATCATAACTCCACCTCCATCAGAGGCATAGGGCGTACGGTGGTGTTTAGGGCAACACAGTGGCTTTGTAGACACTCTTTTACTTACATTGGCTGTTACATTCCCTGGAGAGCTGGGTGGCTGGACCCCACTCCCAGCTGGGAGCCGTGGTGAGAAGCCCAGGTGGCTGGACCATGCTCCCAGCAGGGAATGTGGAGGCAAGAAGCCTCAGGTGGCTTCCTACAGCTCCCGGCCAGGAATGGGGAGTGGGGCGGGGCAGCCCTCCAGGAACCTGTGGGTGAGCTAGGCTCCTGGCAGGGAGCTCCCCACACTGCCCCCCTTAGGTCGGTGGAAATGCTTTGGTGAAGATGTGCACCACCGACCCAATGAGGATAGTGTGGACATGCACCATTGCAGTAACTACTACAGTGGCTGTAAGATTTAGTGTACACATATCCACTGTGTCTAGTCATTCTGTGTCCACTGAGGCTATCAACTATCCAGCAATGCCAATAGTAACATGGACCCCTTTGGTCCTCTACGAAATAGACTGAGATAACCAGCTTCTTTCATGTGGAACAAGCAACCATCAGACAGTTAATCAGACATTAACCTAGGTAGCTTAAAACCCATGACCTGAGAGTGAATGGCTCAGTATCCAAGCTGGGAGGGGTTGCAAGTGCTCTGAAAGATAGGATTAAAATTCAAAATGATCTGGACAAACTGGAGAAATGGTCTGAAGTAAATAGGATGAAATTCAATAAGGACAAACGCGAAGTACTCCACTTAGGAAGGAACAATCAGTTGCACACATATAAAATGGGAAATGACTGCCTAGGAAGGAGTACTGTGGAAAGGGATCTGGGGGTCATAGTGGATCACAAGCTACATATAAGTCAACAGTGTAATGCTGTTGCAGAAAAAGCGAACATCATTCTGGGATGTATAAGCAGGAGTATTGTAAGCAAGACAGGAGAAGTAATTCTTCCGCTCTACTCTGCGCTGATTAGGCCTCAACTGGAGTATTGTGTCCAGTTCTGGGCGCCACATTTTAGGAAAAATGTGGACAAATTTGAGAAAGTCCAGAGAAGAGCAACAAAAATGATTAAAGGTCTAGAAAACGTGACCTATGAGGGAAGATTGAAAAAATTGGGTTTGTTTAGTCTAGAGAAGAGAAGACTAAGAGGGGACATGATAACAGTTTTTAAGTACATAAAAGATTGTTACAAAGAGGAGGGAGAAGAATTGTTCTCCTTAACCTCTTAGGATAGGACAAGAAGCAGTGGGCTTAAATTGCAGCAAGGCCGGTTTAGGTTGGACATTAGGAAAAACTTCCTAACTGTCAGAGTGGTTAAGCACTGGAATAAATTGCCTAGGGAGGTTGTGGAATCTCCATCATTGGGGATTTTTAAGAGCAGGTTGGACAAACACCTGTCAGGGATGGTCCAGATAATACTTAGTCCTGCCTTGAGTGCAAGGGAGTGGACTGGAGATGACCTCTCAAGGTCCCTTCCAGTCCTATGATTCTATCATTGTCTGAGCCATTCAATCTCTAGCATTAAACTTAGAACCAGGAAAAACTAGACAAGACACCAAAAGTACCAGGGTAAAATACTGTCCACAGAACTCTCAGTGGAAGAAACACAGGCCACTTTACAAACCCTTCCAACTTAGAGCCTAGCATTATATCCCTAAAAATGTTATTAAAATGCTGAACAGACTAATAAAGTTTTAGTGGCTTTGTAATTAACGCTCTCTGTGACTGGGCCTCCTGCACAATTGGGTGTCCTCTCCATGGCACGTATGTTTAAGAGACACTGTATCACTGATAAGATAGTTATAGAGCTGGCTTCTTCAGGATTCAGTGTATGGAGTTCTCCAAGTTCAGGCGGATCTGATAAGGTTGTATTATTGAATGTCTAAAATGCCCTCAGTCAGACTCTGTGCCAAACTGAGGCTACCCTGTGAAGTTGTGTAAAGGGAAAAAGAGCTTTTCCTCATTGCATGGGGCTGGGAAGCAAAGGTAATGTGCATGGTTGGTGCCAATGGTCAGTGATGCTAGCTTCCCCACAAAGAGAAAGAAAGGCTAGGGCTAGAAGAAAGTACACCCAGCCAGCTAGAATTCCTTCTGGTAGCTTCTACCGCAGAGTAGCTTTTCTACCCATCACTCTAGCACTGGCTATGGCTTTAAGCCACACAACAGTGTGGTGCATCTTAGAAGCAGTAATCACCGTATAAAAAGGACTGAATAGATTAGGGCAAAGCTCAGGGTTATTTTTTCCCATCAGCTGTTAGAGAAAACTAAATATCCATTCCTGCCACTGGCTGGGCAAAGCTAGGAAAAATGCACTTCAGACCACAGGGAGGGGTGTGTGTGTGTGTGTGTGTGAGAGAGAACTGAACACTGGTGAGCCGGGCTGCTGGAACAATTTATACAGTGGGGGTGCGGAGAGTCATTGAACCAAACTGTAAACCCTGTATATGATGGAAACCACTTCAAGCCAGGTGGTGCAGCAGCACCCCTAGTTCCAGCACCTATGTGGGGAGCCACTCAATATAGAAGACCTGTATGTCCCAGCCATTCCTGCCACCAGTTACGCTATGTCTTCATTGCAAAGAAAGGTGTTTTCATGTCGAGAGAGCTAACAAGATAGCTCTCGCGATGTAAAATCCTGTTGGAGACAAGGCACTGCAGTTTTTAACCTTGGTAGGTAGTTGAGGCTAGGATTTCTTGGCTATAGCTAGCTCCCTCCGTGTAAAAACACACATCTCTTTTGCAGTGAAGACATAAAAGTGAGAGAGACAAAGTTAAAGTGACAACAGGAGTGTCATGCCGTGCATTTGGATGTCAAATGCTCTTCTGATCTGGCAGCAGGTTACTCCCAGTTAGCCCAGGTGTAAATGACACGCTCCTAGGCAGTAAAGGCCCACCAGATTCACACACATGGGGAGAACAGATTCCAAAGCTACAGAATAAATATATGGTGCACAACCAAGGTGGCAGTGAGCTGAATTTAAAGTCTGTTACAAGCTATAATGCCATCCCCTAAGAAGTGGGCCAGCTTTGTGGTGCAGGAAGTAATTTTTCAGGGCACTTACTTTAATTACAAGGTGAATTCTCAATCCATAAGGACATAACATGACCATAGTTTAGTGGCTGCTACCATACTCCCCTGACAAATACCATGATGCTTTAAAGTTTCAGTAGTCCCACTATCTATCTCCAAGTGAAGGGAAACATCAGCTAACACACCCCATTCCTTCCAAGAACAAAAAAGCGAAGATCAGCATGTTCATGCAAAACCTTTATTTAGAGAATGTCTATTGACCAACAGCGCCACCTGACTTACATGGTAGCATGGAAACATAGTGTTTACATTGTGCAGAAAAATACAAAGAAGTCCTTAAAGACATTCATCCTGTGATATTATACAAATATTTTTGTAGTTGCTTACCCCTGTTTCCTCCCTTTATCCCTCTGAATCCCCTCTTGGCCTATCTAGAGCAATGGCAATGACTTATTGTTGGCAACGGAGATGACCCACATGTTGAAGCTCTCTCTAGAAATACTTCCCGTTTTACGTAAAGACCCACACATGCACACTGATGCATATTGTCTATATTTTACATCTTCTTGTTTTCTGCCCAGTTTAGGAATTACTTGTGGGATGTTTCTGGTTATTTTTTCAACCAGTCGAGAGTTGGACAGCTAGGCTTTCTACTGTCTAGGGTGGAATGTTCCTCATTTATTATATAATCTTTATGTTCCTGTGGTTTCCCCTGGATGGGAAATTTCATTTTTTTATTTCTTCTCTCTGCTCTGTGTTGGTCACTTCAGACTTTGTGTTCTTTCCCCCCCCTCCCTGCACTGTAGCACTGGGAGGCGTGTGCAAACATTTGGCAGCATGGGTGGTAGTGAGCATTGTGGATTTTGGTTTTAATAGGGACATCAGGATTCATCTTTTTCTATGTTTCAAACAATTTATTTTAAATAGTGATTAGGATAAACAGCTTTGATTTACTCCCACACTGAGGCTTCTGGTGAATATTTTCATGTGAGTTGGAAATAAGAGAATTAAATTGCAAATAATGTTTAGCATTTCAACCTCCCTAACAGTGTTCTAATGGCTTCAGCAATGTAGCCATTGTCTGTGGGTTTGCAGGCATGAGCCTGTAAACTCGCACCCTTTGGAGTAATCCCAATGAAATCATTGGGGCTCCTCGCGTGAGTAAAGCGTATGCCAATTAATAAGGGCTGCTATATCATGACCCTGGTGTCTATATAACCAAATTATGGAGAGCAGTTGAGCCCAACCTAGAAGAAACCAACTGTTGCAGAAACAATCAGTTTATGGACCATGATCCACAGACAATTTACCAATTTTCTCCATTCCATTTAACACAGCTTATGCTGCAGTTTAGCTCATGCCTCCACTTGCCTCTTTGGTCTAATGGGTCCCATCAAGGAAAGAGTCTGTTTCCAGTTATACCAGCTTACCCTGGGAGATCTGAGCTGCAGCAGCCAGCGTACAGTTGAAGGATCTTCCGCTATTCACAATTAGTAATGCAAAATAACTTTACCTTCTTCCTGCCCTCCACACTCACTCTCTTTCTCCCCTCCCCCTACACCTGGTATGGAGGAGTTCAGTCCTACTCCTAATGAAAGCGAAGGGTAGCAAAAGTTAAATTTCTATTCCCAGCATAAATGCCAGCACTAGAAACCCCTCAGTCAGCAGGCTGCATGTGCTTCCAAGGCAGCGGAACACTGACCATATATATTACCGTCAACTTATCACATTGAAGAAGCAAAAGCCTTTTTACTAAATTCAGATATTTATATATAAACAAGCCTGCCGGACTGGAGGTTTTCAGATAGGCACAAACTTGACACATTATTTGTATTACTTGTAAATTTTAAACAATCACTTTTTTTTCAAGGTTGGTTGGGTGCTGTAATGTATGAAGCACTGTACTTACCTCTAATGACTCTGCACTACTTGGAAGTCTCCCCACTGGATCTAAATTGAGGGAGCTTGGTGGCCCTGTATAGGATATGGGTGTCTGACTCACAGACTACCCCGCTGGTACAATCTACCTTGATCTTTGCTTTGAATGACCTGAGCTTGTGAAGGCTAAATTATGTATTTGTTACTCCTAGAAAGGTTGTTGCGAGTTAATTTAATGGCTGGGTGAGCCAATACATGGCTAGGCATTTCAATTGCCAAATTTCTTTGGCCATTAACAGACTTCAATTACTTCAAGGGGACCTAAGCACATACTTTCCTAAATCAAGGCCACACTCTCCTGTCCCTAACGCCTCCCCCGCGGCAAGGTCTGGAACCTGCGCTAGAAAAGTAGTGATTCTTTAAAGGAAAATGTAAACCACAAATTAACCCCAGTCCTGCAGAAGGATGGATCTGTGCGAGTGAGTGCTTAGGCCTGCAGACAATCCCATTGGCTTCCACAGAACAACATGTGGAAATAGAGGGTCTGCCCACTGCATAGGCTAGGAACCAGCGTGACTCCCCATTGTTTGTGGTTGGCAAGGGACTGAACAATACAGAGAAGCCTGGAAAGGAGCTGCGGGAGCTCACTACTTACTCTTCTTCCCCTGACAGAAGAAAAGTGTCTGGGGACTTGGGGCTCTCACCTCCTTCCTGAAGGTGGAGTCATTGCACTGGCAGTGGCAATAACATGACCAGATTTAGAAAGGAGCATGGCGATGGGTAAGCCTTATGGATACAGATTGTTCACACGCAGAGCTGGAGAAAGTCTGCAAGATTCAGTTCAATAAATTATACAATCACATTTTCTTTGAATATGTAACAAACTTTTAAAAATTCCATGAAGTTCCTGTGTAACCGAATCATGTGTTACAGATAAGAAATTCTTGCTGCCAAAGCCTAGTATGTGTCTTTGGTCTGTTTTTGCCAACTCACAGACCACCCAAAAATTTATGTTTCAGGAATTTGAAATGTTTAAAAGATAAGGTGGTTCTACAAAACAAGAATGGCTAGTAACGAAGCCCTTGAAATTCATGGATAAATTGTCAAAAGAATGTCAGCAAACAACAACACTTTAAAAAAAACCACAGAAGTGGACATAAAGGCTTTAAAAACACATAAACATTGTGCAGGTTAATTCAGTATTAAATACAGCAGAATGTACAGGCCTTTTTATATACTCTTTAATTTTTGTTTAAAAAGCCATATATTTGAATGTCACAAAGAAGCAGTCCAAATCTATCCACCCCCTTCGTGATGCCCATTGGCTCCAAGGATGAATTTGACCCAGATTTATTTATTTTCATACACTAGCCTAATTCAAAACCAAACCGCATAAAAACGTTTAACAAACAAACCCAGGTACTTTATCAGAGCTGCTCACAGACACCGAGACGGGGCTCCAAACCCACTTTTTGGTAATTACAGTCAGTGGAATGTTATGGCAGCAATACCAGCACGGATGGTTCTCAGCTGTTTTCTCTAAAGAGTTGCTCCAAAAAGAACAATCCAACAGTTGAGTGGAAAATTGTAGAAATTAACCCTGTACTCCACACACATACATATACACTGATTGTTCTTTTCACAACAAAAGAAAGTGGCAGTACTGGATATGAGGCCATATGGAACGTGCATTAAGATACATAAGTGATTCCTCCTTGGTCTGTCTTCAGTCAAAAGAATTATTCTTCTTAAAATATAATAATAATAATAATAATACTTCTTTATACTGGCCACTTAACAATTGTTTACATCGTAGAAAAATAGACAGTATTCTGTAACAAGAAATATAGTTAACTTTGTTAAAATGGGCTATTTTAAACCAGCAATTATTGTGTCATATAAAGAATTTCTAAACAGCAAAACACAAATAGATAATACTGAGTGCAAAACAGCCAGTGGTATTGTTTGCATTGGTTCAAAACATTTAGTTGCCAGCTACTGTAATTACATGTTCTGTACACTCTATTACAAAAGTCTTGATCTTTTAGGAGCTTTGGGGAGTTTGCTTTTATTTTCTCTACATGTGGCAAATAAGTATTTAATCAAAATGAATTCAAACTGTGGAAGTCCAAACTGATTTCACAATAAATCAATATTCATTCGCCTTGTCTTGCATTCATTCCAAAGCATCCCTCCCACCCCCCTCCACACACACACACACACACACACACACACACACACACACACACACACACAGTGCAGCAGCACTCATGACTCATGTCTTATGGCCAAAGATTCCTCAACTTATGCAGAGTTTGGGCTTTAGAGATTCAGAAGTTTAGCTTATAAATTCACATTCCTTTAAAATCATTTGACTAATCTCCTGTGTTTAAATGTACACAGAAGAATAAGCTCCAAAGCCTAGTCTCATTGAATTTACCATCCCAGCTGAAGACTGTTAAACATCGTTTAGATAAAACCTCTTTGCCAAGTATAGGCATTAAGTCTTAATGCTACAAAAAACAGATGGTATCCAAGTAAGAGTCAGAGTTTTCTGTGATCTCCACAAAGCAGATATGTGTGAATAACTAATTTCCTACTGGCAGTGGTAAAGGCTTTATCAGAATATCATAAAACACCACAAATGGAGGCAATTTCCAAGTGTTAAAACACAGAGCAAAATCAGCAAAACATTCTTAGGAGAGCAGACATCTCTAGATTCTCATCTGTGTTCAGCTCACACCCTTTCAACCCTGGAGGGATCGTACATATCTGAAAAATGCAAGACAGGAAAACCATGAGTGATGGGTTCTGAAATCTACTCAAGTTTAGTACATGCAGCTGGCAAGAGAAACAAGACACTGTTTTCTTAATTTAGAAGTACAGAAAAACCCGTGCAAACACACTATTCTTTTACAAAAAGTCAATTTAAAAATTGAATAATGAACTTGCAATTATTCTTTTTTTACACTGCGTGGGAGAATTCAGTGCTGGTGCTGGACTGAGAGCCCTGGAGATGCAAGTTCTTGACTAGAGCCTGATTCCTGTCCCATTAGCCCTGATTCTGATCTCACTTACACTAGTGTGATTTGGGAGGAACTCTTCTGAAGTCAATGGAGCTACACCAGTGTAGAACTTGTGGAGATGAGATCAGGATCAGACCCACCAACTAGAAAAGGAGTTTGAATTGAGTGGGGCCAGGGCTTGGCCCCGAGGGTGTGTCTATACTGCAGCTGGGAGCGAACCTGCCATTCCAGGTGGACAGACTCCACTAGCAGGGCTCACACTAGCGCATTACATATAGTGGTATGAACATTGCTGCACCAGAGGTGGCTTGGGCTGGCCACCTGAACTTGGACCCAGTGTGACCTCGAGCTTGGGTGGGCCCAAGCCTCCTCCAGTGCCACAATGGCCACACTGCTATTTTTAGCCTGCTAGTGCGAGTTTGTCTGCCCCATCTGGGAGGCTCGCTCTGAACTACGGCACAGACATACCTTAATACTGCAGAGCAAAGTAGGGGCAGTGTACACCTCCCGGCAACGTGTCTCCACCCACACCCAGATGACCATTTTACAAGGTGGGGATACAGTTCGGTCTTCATTTTTCAGCACTCAATGTCTCCTGTACTCGGCAGAATAATTTATTTGCTTTAAACGCTGGTACTGCAAAGAGAGGCTGTGTTACATCACTGTGGCCCGGCTGAATTCCGCCAGCGTGCAAAACTCCAGGCCATGGTTTTCAGAGTTATTTTGTGCGGACAGAGGCTAGACAAAAGATGTGATTATTATTAAAGAAAATCAACCCTATGCTTTGGTGAATGCAACAAGTAAACAAATAGCATCGTCACCAGATTATACCCATTTTTCTAGCTAAAAATACACAAAAGCTGGTCTATTATATTTTCAATGGGTTTCAAACTGAAGTTCTTACTCAGGTTCTGATCACGTAAGGGCTTGTCTACACTGCGACATTGTCGCCAAAACTTTTGTCTTTCGCCGGGGGGCTTTTTTAAGTACCCGCCAAAGACAAAAGTTTTGCCGACGCAAGCAATAGTGTGAACGTGGCTTTGTCAGCAGGAGCGCTCGCCTGCTGACAAAGCTTATGCCGCTCGCGGGGCAGGAAGTATTTTGCCAACAAAATACAGACAGAGAGTTCACACACGCTGACTTTTAGCAATAAGGCTGTGTGCCTTGTCGCTAAAAGCTGCGTAGTGTAGACAAGCCCTTTTACATGCAAGCAAATATCTGCATCCTCCCATGCATATCAGCTTGCAGTCCTGGGGTGGGACTGCACTGAAAGTCAGTGGGATGTGTGCATCTAAATCACTTAGGTCCTTGAAAACCACACCCATAGTCTGTGGTCGTGTAACTCCCCCACTGCAGTGCCTGATCCCACAAACACTGGTGCATGTGAGTAACTTTACTCATGTGTGTACAGGAATGACTATGCAGATTTGATCCTGCAAGCACTTGTGCATATGAGTAAGGTCTAAATCAATGGAAAGTTTTCCCAAGTAAGAACTTCTGGATTTGACCCCATGTAAAGATTATAAGAATAAACATTTGTTGCAGCTGACAGATTGGTGTCGTATGATTTTGTCTCCTCTCTTGCCACTCTCTTCCTCCCTCCCTGCAGTATTTACAGGGCAATCAATAAAGGAAACCTTGTCAGCAACTGATATATTTTAGAAAATGTGTCATTCACCTTCTTCTGACAGTGTCCAAACGTTTTTATTAACAGACAACATGGATCAAAGTCAATAGACGAATACTGTTAGAACTGCTGTAGTCTAACAGACATTGATGCATGCATCTAAGCCCTACGGATCAATTGTGTGGGAAGAACCCGCAAGGTATGGGCACTTTTTCCCCATGTAATTTTTTTCACCATTTATATACACCTAGCCTTTTGGTTGGTAGGAACTACGCTTTGTAGGAGGAGATTAAGATAAAACTAGAAAGGAATTCACGTTCTTGAATCATGGCTCTCCCTTAAGGCCAGAGGTGCTGAACACTTGCTACTCCCATCAACTCCCAAGAGAGCTGCAAGTGCGCAGGCCTGCGAAAATCAGAGCACAGAATGGTGGAAGCTCCCCCAGCTGGAACACTATTTATTCTCTGAAAAGTTACTCACACTTTCAGCCATCTGAACTGAAGCCAAATGAATTAGGGCAAGATTCTGCCTGGTGCATGAAGAGGCAGCAAAAGGACTGGGTTGTGGCTGGACCCTCCAGGGAGAATTCTGGCTTTGTCATAGAGCTGGCAGGCAGGCTGGGGGAGTAGATGCTAGAGTAGTAGGTCTGCTACCCTGGGATGGTGCAGCATGTTCCCCCTCAGCACCCAGCCAGTGCAGTGCATGGGACTGTTTTACTCTGCTCACAGACAGCTAACAACCATGCAGGGCATTAACAGGGAACAGGCACTTCACTTCCCAGTGGAATCCTGGCTGGTCCCTGTCCAGAGCTTCTTCCACCCTCCCCATTGTAAACCTATGCAGGAATTGAACAGACTGTGGTCCTTGAGTTGTAGATTTGTAAATGTCCAAATTTTCATCGAATTTGGGTGCAGACTATCACTGTCTTGCTTTCTCCGCTTCTAGGAGCCTATTCATGCATGACAGAGACTGAAGTGCCCAACAGGCTCTGAGCACACTCAACCAAATTCACGGTTGTGGGTGGGGTTACACCAGGGATGAAATGAGCTGGTTGAATGTTTTATTTCATGAGACAAGCTCATGTAATTTAAACCAGTTCGTACTATTGCCCTCCTGCTTACTACTTAGGAATACACTGCACTTCAATAGCCCTGTAGCGGGGTGGACACGGACACCTGCACCTGCCCCTAGAGGTTGAAAAAGCCCTGCAGAGGGCTGGGGCAGGGCAAGGTAAAACCCTGGCTGATTGGGGGAAGTGGCTGCAGCTGGGCCACACCTTAATCAGAGCCCAGATGGCCTGTATAAAGAGGCTGGGAGCCAGGAACTCAAGAGTCTCTCTCTGCCTTCAGAGAGAGAGAAGGGCCTGGCTGCAGTGGAGCAGGGCTGGGGAAAGGCTAAGGAGCTGGGGAGCTCCAGCCTGGATAGCCCCAGGCTGTGGCCTGGTAATAGGCCAAGGGGTACTGGGGGTTGCAGAGGGCAGCCCGGAGCTAGGGCAAGGCAGCAGGTCCAAACCCAACCTTGCCGATGATGAGTGGCCTATGCTGCAGTCTGCCCCAGAGAGTGGGAGCTAGATGGGAACTGGCAGTGGCCTTATCGTGAGGTGAGGTGGGGTTAGTGGGTGGGGGTTCCCCTGGGAGGGGAGACCTAGCATGTGTGGGTATTGCCAGGGGGCATCACCCAGAGCAAGGGGCACCGGGGTCCTGGGAGGGACACGGGGCCAATGTAGAGGACAAGGTGGATCACTGCCCTGCAGAGGGTGCTCCTGAGGCTGGTGAGCTAATTCCCTGGACGACCAGCAGGAGGCGCCACAGGGGTGAGTCCAGACGTCTACAAGCCCCTTCCACCAGATGGATCTCAAAGCACTCACTGACCTTAGGGAATAAAGCGAGATCCCCCTTACTAGGTGGGTGACTAATTAGCACCAGCACTTCATGGAGGTTAAGCGACTTGCCCATGGCCACAGTGGCATTTCCACAGCCGAACAGGGACATAAGCCCAAGTCTCCTGCTTTCCAGCCCTGGCTTTTAACTCTGACTTTTCTTCCTCACATCTGACAACAAAAATCCAAAAAGTCCCCCAGCCCACATCCCCTCAGTTAGATAGCTCATTAGCTTACTGTACAAGACAGCTAATTAGCAAAATCAACATACTAAGGAGGAAATCCTTGTCCCACTTCAGTCACTGGTAAAGAAGTGAGGTTTTTACTCACGAAAGCTTATGCCCAAATAAATCTGTTAGTCTTTAAGGTGCCACCAGACTCCTTGTTGTTTTTGTAGATACAGACTAACACGGCTACCCCCTGATACTAGTCACTGGTAAAACTCCCACCGACATCAATGAGACTGGTAACTTACCCAAATGCTTGCAGCCCAGTAATTACAATTGGCCCTAAAACCACTGTGTGGGGGTGGGGGCTGGGAGGGATGGAAAGGCGGGGATATGGGTGCACACTGGACAATGGAATAAAAGCTTGGAAAGGTAAAAGATTTCCATTTCAAGGTTCCAAGATAATTATTATAAACAGTTGGGAGGAATTGGTTTTTTTTTTTTTTGAATTGTGTGAAATACTTTTACAGTGTCCTTTGAAAGACAACGGCATTGGTTTATTCCCATTCATTCAAAATACAGTGAAACCTGGCTTAAGTATGCACTCAAAAACCAAAATCAGCAGCTTAAGAAGTGATCTTTAATAATGATGGAGCAGAAATGGACTCGTGTGTTTGGGAAGACATTAGGGTGGTCTCTTACAATGATAATTTGCATAATAAGGGGTTGTCTCTTGTACAGTGTTTCATTTTAACTCCAACTCCCTCATTTAAAAATAACTGGTGCGTTTGACAAGTTATTGTATAAAAATAGCAAAACAAGGCTTTGGATGAGAATCTCTGTTTGGTGACTCCTCTAGCCTCTGTGATTGACCTGGTCTGAAACTATGATAGACATCAGTCTTTTCCAGTCCACGCTGCATGGCACTTTGGCTCTTTTCTATAAAACTCTACTGGATACTTAGTGAGTCCTTACACCACCTCCCCATTCCAGTCTACCCTCTTACTAGACATACAGTAGAACCTCAGAGTTAGGAACTGAGCGGTGAGCCACACCCCTCATTTGGAACCGGAAGTACACAATTAGGCAGCAACAGAGACAAAAAAAAAAAAAAAAAAAAAGGAAAAGTTTAAAAAAGGTTTGACAAGATAAGGAAACTGTTTCCGTGCTTGTTTCATTTAAATTAAGATGGTTAAAAGCAGCATTTTTCTTCTGCATAGTAATGTTTCAAAGCTGTATTAAGTCAATGTTCAGTTGTAAACTTTTGAACGAACAACCAGAACATTTTGTTCAGAGTTGGGTACAACCTTCATTCCCGAGGTGTTTGTAACTCTGAGGTTGTACTGTAAGCCATCATGGGACTTGGGTGGTGTGGAATAGTAGAGAAGGCAAAGCGTGAAGCCTCTACAAAACTTAGTTTTATACTCCAGACTACACCTCAGAGGCCAAGACTTGAGATTTTTCAGTGTCACTTGTCTCCATATTTGGGCGTGAACAAGTTAGTGTTTTGAGGATGGGAGGATGCTGGTGGAGGCGATTCCTTCCCAACCCCTGAGCACTATGCCCTGTAGTATAAGACTTGATTAAGAGGAAATGAAGATCAAATTCTATCCAGTTGTGGGAAATGTTGTTACAGCTGCAAAGGAGCAAAATTCCTCTCTGTGCTCTGAGGTGGCATTGTCCCCACCAAGGAAGGCTGTACCTAGATGGGAACAAACTGTACAATTCAGCAATAGGGGTCAATTCAGCTCTGATTTACTCTGGCATAAACCAGGGCACTTAGATTGTAAGCTCTTTGGGACAGGGGCTTGGTTTTTTTGTTCTATGATTGGACAGTGCCTAGCACAATGGGGTCCTGGGAAACCACTGGGGCTCTGAGGCATTATAGTAATATAAATAAATCAATAAATCACGTCTGAATTGATACATCCCTGTAGCAGTGTACACTAGAAGGGCTTCTAGGGAGGCTCAGCTGCTGCTCTCCTGCCCAGCAGAAAATCTCAAGGGAGGAAGACACAGGAAACCACTATGAGGCACAGCAGGCCTGGCTAGTGCAGGGAAGTTGAATTTGCCTACACCGTGAGTCTGGAGTGTACAGTATAGTTCAATGGGGAAGGAGAATCTGAGATGGAGGGGGCATGAAATGAAACAAAGACTAAGGCCTGAACGGTAGGAGCTGGGGGTGGGGGGGATTCTGATGCTTACCTAGAATTAGGGTGACCAGATGTCCCGATTTTATAGGGACAGTCGTGATTTTTGGGTCTTTTTCTTATATAGGCTCCTATTACTCCGCACCCCCTGTCCCGATTTTTCACACTTGCTGTCTGGTCACCCTACTTAGAATTCATGCAGTTCACTCCTGGGTCTGGGGTGGGAACAAATAAAATCCCTTTAAAGTACGGTTAAGTTAATCTCCATCTCCCTACACTGGAGAATTTTACATAGATTTATACTGACTGGGTTAAATAAGAAGTGTTTGTGAATTTCAAGGTGGGTTTTCAGCTATTAGAGAGGAAGTGGGGAAAACAAAAGAAACATTAGGTATTGGGTTATCAACCTGCCTACCAAGTACCATGCATTTATTCTTTCCAACCAATTTAAAGTCTCTGAACAGGTGGCATGCCTGACTTTATATAGAGCTATTGCTACACTTCTCAAGGGTACCCATTAATTTAATTAGCACCTCACTATGTTCAAAAGACCATATGTGAGAGTTGATCAATTCATAAGTTAACTTGGAGTTACTTAAGAAGCAGACAAGACTACCCTTGACCCAAGGAGCAGAGGACTCCAAAGCATATGCTGAAAGATTCAGCCTCATGTTTTCTCTGGGGATATCAGTTATCTGAAACATTTTGTATAATGTCTCATGAATATTATCTCGAATTTCTACCCTGAACATTTAACCCTTTCCCTGTGGCTTCAGATTAGAATATAGCAGGTTTATAAGTCTGTTTTTTATTTCTTCTCAGTCCTGATGTGTGTTCCTATCTATTGACTATAGAATAGGACTAGAATTGACTGAGAATGAAAACCTGGATATTCATGGAAAGGGTGGGATCATAATGTATGAGTGCAAAACCAGGGCAGGTATTGTGATATTTCTCTTTATTTTTGACATATTCAGTCTTCTGAAACAGTTAGGTAATGGGGAAAGTCCTACAACTTTATGAATTAACTTCAGTAATCAGAACCCAAGTGGCTGCAATAACTTAGAGGATAATGCTCACTGCAAGAAAACTACAATTCTTTATTAACAACTAATCTGTTTATAGCCTATTAAATTACTATACTAGCAGCTGTAGTATGTGGCAGGAGGTAAACAGGAAGATTATTTCTTTTGAGGATACCACAGGGGGGAGTAGATGTACATTCCCTGTTAAAACAGAGCCCAACTGAATCACAGATAATGGTAAAACTGGGCCTTACCTAAACAAAAATCTCGGTCAGCCTTCTTCTTGCCTATCGTAGTTACGTGTCCATTTTCATCGAGAGAGATAATGCGCTTGGAAACAGCACCTGTGTGCACCATTTTGCGAGAGAGTTCATTACCGCTGAGTGGCGCATAGCTTCCTCTCTCCTCTTGTACCCTTGGTGGTTTCTCCTCATCTACTTCCTCCCCTGAATCTGCACTCTTGATACTCAGACGTCGCATACGGGAAACTGAGTCAACCTCTTTCATTCTCACCAAACGATCCATGACTGTTCGGCTAGGGGGAGAGGCAAGTTTGCCTTGTAAGGTCTCAATCACCTTTGAGGTGCTTCTAACTCTCTTTTCCGAGCTTGGAATGATCACGTTTCTTTCAGCAATTTGATGCGTAACAGACTTGCAAGGCAGGTCTGGATCCTCATCTTGCCTGTTGAGACCCGCACGCTGTTCAAAACCTCGCTCAGTTACCAGAGTTTTAGATCTGGCTTCTAGGTCAGTGCTCTGGTATTCACCAGCCCAAAATGGGAAGTCTCTCTCGCCCACAAAGAGAGAACTTTCTGTCCAGCCACACTTTCGTCTGCCCTCATAAGAGCTGTCTTTTGTTTCTACTTTGTCACGTACTGTTCCCCCTACTGGTAATTCAGGATCCTGGACACTATTTGCAGGGCTGGTATATTGGTGGAGGCCAGTTCTGTCCCCAGGAATTAGAGACTCCACTGCTACCTCTATACCCAGAATCCTTGCAGCTCTTGCCTGCAGTGATTCATTTTGGGGGATCCCCATTGCATTTGCATTAGAAGAAAAATCAGAGTTGTTAGCACCTGGTTCAGGGTCAATATCCAGTCCCACAGACCTCAAATCTGGCTCAGAATGACCTTGATTTCTATTAGTTAAAGACAATCTTACTATAGATCCTCTCTCTAAAAGTGTATCACTCCTGGGAGTTGCGCTTTTGTTCTGTTTTACAAAATCTAACATATTAGCTATGTAATTTCTATCTTCTTTTGTCTCCTTTAAGTCTGCATGACTGAATGGATTACTCTGATTTGCATTACTTGGACTACTGGACAAAACTCTATTGACTGGGCCTGAACTTGCTCGCTGTTTGTTTGTTCTGTTCTTGGCTTCCTGGTTTCTTGTTTCTGTTATCACACTTCCACCTGCTGGCTTGATTAAACTACCGCGCTCTTTTGCATTCAAGGAGCTTTGTGATCCAACACAGATATGTGGATCATCAGACTTAAGCTCTGTACTCCAACTTTCAGACTTACTTTTAACTCTTCCTTGTTTAAATATAGGAACTTCTGGTACCACAGTTTTTAGCTGCTTACAAGGCCTGAGTTCCTGGGTTGATTCATCAGTTCTGGAGGTCCCTATCTTTGTAGGAACACAGCCCTGCTTTGCTCCCTCACTCTCCATGCCATCTTCACTACTAGTGCTTTCTTCCTGTTCTTGGAGCTCTTTGTTAAAACTTTCTAACTCACTTATTGCATCCCAGGGACGGCGACCAACAGGTTTCAAAAGAAACTGACCAAATAGTTCTTTACTCTTGCAGGGAGCACTTGCTTCACCCTTGACCACATCACCCCTGGGAATTGTGCCAGTTTCCCTTTCCTGGGTGGGCATGGCTGTGCAGGACCCATAAGGCTGGCTCTGGTATGCCTTTGGTGAATGTACCTGAATTACGGAGGTGGCAGTCCTTGAAAATGCACTATTGCTGGATGGATTGAGGTTCATCTGACCTTTCATATTGTATGTATTCTGCCTACATTTTCTGTCATCGGGGGATAAACCTGCCTCTTCTGACCCAACCAAAGATGCTGTACAGGCTAAGAATTTTGGAGCCATCAGTTTATTATTTGGTTCACCAGGTTTTATACCATGGAAAAATTGTGAGCTTTTAGGGTCTTCAGTGAAACAGGTCTGTGTTTGCTGGTCTTTGTACTGATCACCTGGCCAAGAGCCAGAGTATTTGAGTTCCCTGTGTTTTGTAGGCTGAGTAAATCTGAGGTCATTCATTTGTTTGAACTCCTCTGGTTTCCATAGCTCTTGTTTTTGTAACTCAGTTTTATTGGTCATGCTTCCTGTGAGAGCTTGTAACTCCAAGTCGGTGGAAGACATACTTAAAAGACTTTGTTCTTGCAAAGCTCCACTGTTATCAAATTCATTCTTCTTATCAGGGCTCTGTGTTAAGTTATTGTTCCTATCAGTATCTGGCAGACCTGATTCAGATTTAACTGGGATGGACACCAAACAAAATATAGTTTCATTCATTTTTTTCTTTGAACTCTTTTTGCTCTGCATCCCAGTTCCAGGTTCAAACTTTTTTACTCTAGTAACAGTCTCACAGGTGCTATCCATATGTGGGTTTCTTACAGAAAGGTTGCCCTTTGTGTACTCCTGATTAGTTTCATTTTCAGGGGGGTGATTATCTGTGTCACCACTGTCTCTTTGGTCAGGCAGGGCCCAGTTTTCCTGATGTCCGTTGGATGCTGCCAACCACCTGTTGCAATGCGTGGTGCTGTCAGGAGTTCTCTCACCCTTTACAGTATTTAGTAAGTTTGATGGATCCAAAAAGGCACTATTGTATTGTAGTTCGATAGTTCTCTCCTGCAAAGCAGTAGGATTGGTCCTACATGTATTTTCAGTGTGTTTAGTGTTGTTCTGGAGGCTCTCGGGATGTGCTATTTTAATATGCCGTATTCGAGGATCATCAAAAGGAATATACTGAATGGAATTCAGGTAGTCATCAGTGTGCCTGGAATGGCTTTGTTTTTCATGAGGAAGGTGGTCATCTTTGCAGTGTTCACCCCCAGTTTCCAATGTGCTAGTGGAGGGTCGATGGCTGCTGAGGGTCCTCTCTACTGAATGCCGCTGACCATTGTCAAAGCACAAGTCATAGTTAGGCACTTCATTGAGGGAATGCTGATTCACACTTGGCTGAGGTGGGGACTTGTAAGATGGAGGTGGTATATAGACAGGGGGCTCTAAACCAGAGTCTGGAATGTAAGCGTCTTGCTTCGGCTCATTACCTTTGGCTAAATATGAAACGGGCTCATCTATTTGCTGGTGGTCCTGAAAGCCACTGGTTTCTACAGGTGCCCTCATCTGTCGGTGCAGTTCATAGGAAGGAGGTTTAAGGGGTCTGCCATACTTGGGCTTGGCCAGAGGAAGAAGGTGGCTTCCTGTTTCCCTGGGTTTTGTGAATTCTAAAGGCTGTCTGTTTTGGGGACCAGAGGATGCTTTAGTTCCACTTAGGAAATGATGATTATTCACCAGGGAGGGTATTTCCACACACTTCAGGGTCTCTGGTGAAAGAACTCTTGGCAATGATTGTGATTTCCCTTTGTTATGGGAGCTAAGTACACTGTCTCCCAGGCTCAATGAGTACAGATCTTGAAGCAGTTTCTCTCTATCACCATCAGACATTTGTCTTCCTAATTTTTTAGGTTGTTTCCAGCTTTCTGTTCTTAAACTTTGCCATTTGTAATCACCAGGCACTTTCCAGGTCTCCTGCAAGCCACTTCTTGTCACACTCTCTGTTCCTGCTCCTACCTCCAGCTGACTTTCTTTAGCATGTCTGTACACCTCATGGGGTGGTGCCAATCCTCTCATTTCAGAGTCTCCTTTGTCAGTGTAACCCAGTAATACGCTAAAGTCTTGTCCTCTTCTTCTCCAGTAGGCCAGATCTTTATCAGTCTTGGGCCCCGAAGACCATGCTAACAGATGTCTGTCATAAAACCTGCAAAAGAAATGCAGTGTCACAGGCAAGCTATAAAAATGCAGTCTCTTTCCTTTATGGGGAATTTTATTAGAGGGTCAAATGCTAAATTATGCCAATAGGGTTTCCACTCGCAGTTACTATAATTTATTCACAATCACAGGACATTAAAATCCTCTTAGTAATTAACATACACATTTTCTCACAAGCAAGGAAGGTGGCTAAGCTATATACACATGCATGTTAGCATGGCATTTTTTTGATTGGTATGCATAGCTGTTAGAAAACAATTTACACAATGTTGTATGCTGTGCAGATATGTAGAGTCCTATTGAATATATACTATAAAAAGTGAATTGACTATGCTAAACAAGGCTTTGAACCCTAATTTCTGCTCTGTTACATCAAAACCTATTGACTTCATCAGGGTTGTACAGGGGTAGCCAAGCATAATAGAATGACTCTAGATTTAAAAAGAGAACGCAGTAGGGGGAGTTTCTTAACGTAAATTCTGTAAGAAACAGGATTTTGCATTACAGCACAAGGGTTGAAAGAGAAGATGGTTCTGGTTAATTTGATCTTTTGCATTTGTATTAAGGAGTAAGTCTCTCTAGATGTTTCAAATATATCACCATTGTGGTATGAATCATTTTATGTGAATATAGTTCTAATGAGATTTTAACTATCAGGTTAATTTTTGTGTGTAACCTTTTAAATTTGTTTCTAGCAAAACACATCTGAAACATGAAAAAGGAAGGATAAAACAAAACACTTTAGTTATAGAACTTCAGATTTCTGAATTAAATCCAGCAGACAATATCAGATTCTTCCCATGTTTCGAGACATGGTGTGAAATACTTTACATACTATTCCAAAGGAAAATGGATGGCTTTCTGCATTAAAAGTTTATCTTTTAGTTATACTGTGGTTCTGCTGTTCTTGTAAATAAGGTGTCCAAAAATCTAACTGCCATTATTTTACTATGTAACTGCCACCAGCATAACACAAGAGAGAAAAATCAAAATTGACATAAATAGGACAAGAATGTAGCTGGAACCCAAGAAATTCCTTCCTCTTCCCCCACCCTGATATGTACAGTCTGCTCTTGGTTTCTGCCAAAAAACTAATAATCTTCTCACAAAAAAGGTTTAAATGGATAATAAAATTCAGAATTCTTAATGAAAATGTAGCAATCCACCTTCAAGAACACTCTTCAATAATTTTCTTTTACGTATGCAAACTTTATCCTATCAAGCAAAATGTCTAAAACAAATTAGGATAAAGACTATTTTTGTTTTAAGTCTGATGGATTAAAACCCATCGTCTGAACAAAAAGTTCCCCATATAAAATACAATTTGCTATCTGGATCCTGGTCAATATTAAAAGCCTGTATTAATCCATGGGCTATAATGGGACATCTCCTATATTGGAAATTTTACCACAGTTAGGGTGAAAACCACTCTATCTTTCAGAATGAGGGAGTCTGCAGCTGACTGTATGCTGTCAGCCTTTGGAGATTACCAAGGCCACCTCTGCTACCTTTGTTTTCTTATAATGCTGTTGTGTGGCTATTGACTGGAGAGACTGTGAGTGACTGGGTCTAGGGAACAGACAAGCTAGGCATTGTTCTGTGCAAGATCTGGTAAATGATATAAAATATATGGAGAGACCAATCGTACTAAACTATCCAAACACACCAAGTACAAAATCACAAGCAGTATTTATTCAAGACTATATAACATCAAAACCACTGGAGGGTCTTCTAGGCAGTAAATCAACACTGAGGTTTAGTGATCACTGTTATTGATGATGTATCAGTGAAATGCCCTGGCTATACGAAAGTAGTGTTTGTGAATAACGATTGGGAAAGTGTTACCTAGATTTCTAATGGGAATCCACCAGAAAACAAAAGAAGAGTCAGCCTTCAATGTACAAAATTATGTGAATGTTTCCCTAGTCATAATGCATGCCTCAGAGGAGAGAAAATCCTGCCTCATTAATAGCGAGAAGGTAACCACATTTTTTTTAACAGAAGTTGTTTAAACAATATTTTGTAGTTATAGTAACTAATGAAGTTCTAAACATGATGTAAAACACCATACTGAAGATCTACATTATGTCATCATAGCAACTAGAATGCAGAAAGCATGTTTAAAGAAAGGTAATGTTAGGGCTTTTCTAAACCTTGTAACTTATGTATATTAATGAGACAGAACATTATTCAGTTTATATCATGTGACTCATAGCAATTAGAGTCAGGAATGAGGGTAGTAGGGGCGTAGTATGGGGAAAAAAATTAAACTACTGGATTGAAATGTTGTTCATATTGTTATTTTGGGTAGAAGATAGAAATTTTAAAATCTTTCTCTCCAACGCCCCTGCCAATTTCTCTTGTTAGAAGAAAATAGTAGTACTGTAATAGAAAAGAAGGCCTGTGACCCTACTTTGAGTGAAACTTGAGGTGATTTCAGAAGCAGTACCACAGCTACCATGACAAGTAATAGCCTTGCACTAGTTCACATAGACTAGTATCCAGGATACTGTGGCCACATCCACAGCTGAGAATATAACTGAGAGAATGGAGAGAATGAATAAGAGGCACCTGTTGTGAAAGTTTTTGATATCTGGTAACATCACCGCTTACTGTGCAATTCTGCCCTACACTACTTGCAATATAACTGGTGATACTAAAGCAAAAAAGTTATACAGTACACCTGCCCTCTGTCAAATCAGCCCTGCTTACCGGGTCTTCAGTTGGGTGTCCAATCACTGAGGCACCAAAAACCACCAGACATTTTTGAAAATGTAGGCCACTATATTTAACAGGATAAATCAGTAATAAGGAAAGCTTGTTAGCCAATCCATTAAGAGCTGGAGAGTAGGGTCAGGAGACTTAGATTTTATTCTCCACTCTGCCAGTAGCTTGCAGGGTGGCCTGGTTCGAACCACTTAACCTCCCTGTGGCTCAGTTTCCTCATTTGTAAATTTGCGCTAATACCCAGCTTTGTAAAGCACTTTGAGATCTTTGGCTAGAGGTGCTGTGCAAGTTCTAAATATACCTTATTCAGGACCCAATCCTGCAAACACGTACTCCCTGGTGCTCTAGTGCTTAGTCCCATAAGCATGGGGGATCCAGGGGCGTATCATGTTGGATGGTGTTTACAGGATCATGACCTATGTGGTAAAAACTCTTTTCTAATATAGCTGTTCCTAAAGCTCAGGGGATCTCACACTGGGTGTCGGGACCCCTCCAGGGGTCATGAGATTCTTACATGGGGGGTCGTGAACTGTCAGCCTCCACCCCAAACCCCGCTTTGCTTCCCGCATTTATAATGGTGTTAAATAAATTAAAAATACTTTTAAATATATAAGGGGAGGTCACACTCAGGGGCTTGCTATGTGAAAGGGGTCACCAGTACAGAAGTTCGAGAATGACTGCTATAGCTAGTACACGTGTACTGTCATGCCCATTTGCTATCTCTCTATTTTAAAACACACACATTGGAAATATTCTGGATCAGAGTTTCTTTGATTACTTCCCTAGATGTGGTGTGAATTAGTTCTATCTGAAATTACACTGATGACAAACTTTTAAACACAATTTTGGAAATTTTTAAACAAAAGAGCAACTGTAGTAGTATTTGAACTCCGTGCCTTTGCCAACACTATCCACTAGGCTGCACAGTCTCTGGTCATCACCCATCAGAATTTACAAGTGTGACTTGGTTACACTAATAACAATCACTATGCAGTATCTGGTGTTCAAAACACTGTATGTTCATTAGTCCTCAACACAGCCTATGAACAATATTTTCATGGAGGAGGCCACAGGGCTTTAAATTCACCCCACAACTGTAGGAATTATGTAGTTTTGTACAGGTCTCCATAATCTACTATATCCCAGATTGGGGGCAATTCTGCTAATCACTAATCAGCAGAAATCCTAGAAATCTGTTCTCTGCGGAAAAACACGGAATCTTTAGTTTGTATATTTTGTGAAAAAATAAAAACATATATCAATCATTAATTAAACTTTATTGAAAATCCCAGTATCTCTGAAAGTATCGTGCGGGGCTGCCTGCCCGACCCCAGCTGCCTCGGAAAACTAAAGTTCAGCATTTCCTTTTAATTGTGGAAAAATGTGGATTTTTAAGTTGTTTTAAATCAGAGAATTTAGTTTTTAATCACGTAAAACTAGAATCCCTGCCAGTGGCGTAGCTAGGATAGGAAAATTGGGTAGGCCCTGAGTGTGCGGGCAATGACAGGGGGAGGGTGAAGGGGGAGGAGGAGGAGGGATGGAGAGCCCGCCTTCCCCCACGCCCTCAAGCTGGCCCTTACCACTCAGCGAGCAACAGAAGATAAGACCGCCCAGAGCACACAGGCTGAGAGGCGTGTCCATGGGGCGGATGGGGCTTGAGCTCCGCGCATCCCTCTCGCCCCCGGCTCGGTGTCTATCTGCCTGGGTTCCTTTCCAGCCAGCGCCATGTGCTGCTGCCCCAGTCTCCGGCCCCAGCACTAGCCCTGCCCAGACCCACCCCCACTAGGCACGCCCCCCGCTTGGGACAACTCACCCCCTCCCAGCCTGTGGATTTGGGGGGCTCTGGCCCCGATTTGGGTGGGCCTGGATGCTAAGTGGGTGAGCTGCAGCCCACCCAGGCCCACCCAAGGCTATGACCCTGATCCATGCTCAGGAGGAAAGAAGCAGCTTCCAAGCCTCACCACTATTGCTTCTACATCCACTGGTCCAATTGGTTAGGGGGGAACAACCATGTGACCCTAGTTCTACTGTTCATTTGCTGAAAATCAGGATGGGGAGAAGAGCTTCAAACCACCAGCTCCCCAGGAAAAGAGCGGTGGAAGCTCCCTAAAAGCGGAGGGCCACCGGTGCCCGAACCATGGCCCCACCCCTGCACCACCCCTTCCCCCAAGGCCCTGCATCTGTGCTACCTCTTCCCCCCAAAGTCCCCACCCCCGCTCACTACTCTCTGGCCCCTTGCCCCTCCCCCCCGTTGCTCATCCTTACGGCCAGTAAAGAGTGGGGCCATGGCCCCCAGCCCCAGGAGGAAACCCACTGCTTAACGGAGGCTTCTGGCTCCACCCCATCTCAGTTTTTCAGCCAGTGAAGCCAGCTGCTGCAGTCTGGGAGAGGAAAGGGTCATCTTTCCTTAACATTGTTTTAGGGCTCAAGGGAGGGAGTGCAAAGCATAGGCCCTGAAGGGGGTGGTGCGAAGCACGAGTAAGAGGAGCAAAGGCCTCATACGGGGGTGCAGAATAGAGGGCACACACAAAAAAAAAATCATTTCCAAAGCGGGAGATGGAGAAACAACCAGACACAAGAGAAGGCCGTTGCTTAATGACAGGATGGGGACTGTTTGAGTTTCCATCAGCAGCCAACCTAATTGGCTACCAATGTTAATTAGATCAGTAGCTGAAAGAAAAATAAACTCTGCCCTCTAGAGGTGCTTGAGTGTCCCCATTTGGAAGAGAGAGTGTCTGCAAGTTCATCCCCGCAACAAGTGATTGCCGCACAAGCTCTAATATTTCTCTCTGGATGCAAGAGAAATACATTGCAAGACAGAAAACATGGGAGTTTAAACAAAATGCGTTCCATAGACAATAACTGCTGGTGCTTGTAAGATTTCCTAGTAGGGCTGCTGTGTAGTAGGACTCGCTACATATAAAAAGAGAGGTACCTATTTTAATGTAAGGGCCACAACTATGGCAGTTCAGGCCCAATATTTGGGTCCCTATTTTAAGGGGCAAAAGGGAGCTCATTTTTAAAAAAATAAGATTTAATATTAAAACTACAGGGTAAGCAGAGAGGTTCTACTCCATTATTTCCCATTTCATAAGAGGTTAGGGAGGGACACACTGAGTGGACACCCAGTCCTGTTTTTTAACTCTACTCTTTTTAAAAGCTACCACAGCCAGTATGCCATATTTTCCCCATCCACACTAGCATTAAAAGACATCCCCCCTACATCTTGGCTATGGCAGACAAGCAAGCTAGTATTTCCTTGTAATGTTGATGTGCCCTTAATGTACTTACCCAGCTCCAAGTCCAACCATAGTTCTCCCTTCCACCTTCCATATGCTCTGTCCTTGTTTGCCATTTTTCCATCTCTAGTAATATATTACTTTGCTGCTGCTGACTAGTCTCTCCCCCTCCAACGGAGGGAAAGCCTGCTCTTAAAAGAACCTCTTCCACTGGCTCCCCAGCCTCATTCTTTAAAGACTGCCCCCCCCCCCCAAAAGGGACCAAATGAGCTTGGAACCACACTTAGACCAGAGATCTTTTTGAGCTCCCCGGCTGCCATACTGCTGCTGCACAGCTGTTGAATTTGCTCCTTTCAGTAATTCCAGCTGGGAAGAAAGAACACTTCTGTGCCCAGATCAACGGCTTACAGGTGACCTGCAAGGGGAGGAGATGTGGAGGAGAGAGGAGAAAAGCCTGGCAGCCCGAGGATGCAGCACTGCTGTGCTACTGAAGGCAGCACAGGTGACTTAGGCCAGCACTGGAGGAGAATGTCCCAAGACAAGATCCCCTTTGCTCACCCAGGACCTTAACACTTTCCAAACCCTTTGGACAGAGGAAGGTGGGGAGGAAACTGATCCTCTTTTTCTGATAACCACACAGTATATTTTGCTATGCTTTAAATACCTTCCCAGCCTCTTTTCTTTGCTCATTTTTAGCATACAAGCGGCTGCAAAAACTTGACCACTCCATACGCGTTCTAGACACAGTCCTTCCTGTCCATTTTATTCCAGTTCAAAAGTGCACACACTGTACACGACGGGAGGTGCAGTGGTGGAAGCACATTTTATGAAGTGGTGACAAGAGCTTCCACTGAGTTTGAGCTGCTTTAACAAGAACTTACTGACACCTTCTCATATTTACTCCATGAGAGCTGCCTAAAAATAAAGATTGTGACCCTCTTTGGTGAGGGAACTCCCCCAGAAGTAGCTGAATTCAGCTGGATACCCACCAGAGATCAACACACACATGAGAAATAAGGAGTTGGGTTCTGTTTTACAGTTATTCATTTTCATAAGCAAAATCTTGTGTGTTTTTCCTTTGAAACCCCTTCATTGAACATCCCATTTTAAACATTAAGAATTGCAAAGTTTCATTTGAACAGTTTGCCAGCCCTGGAGACTGGTGTCCTAATTGTCCTCAGAACAGGTGCACATGGGTGTTTTCCTGCCAATGTGACTCAGCCTAGAGCTGGAGAGCTCAATTCTCAGATTAGAGGGTAATTCAGTATAAAGCCTCCTCAAACTGCAGTCATTCTACTGAGACAGCCACCAAAGGAACTAATTACAAGCTTTATGTACTCATGTGCTCCGTAGGGGCACCTGAGTCCCATCAAGAGCACAGGGTGGGCAGTAGAGTTTTCCCATAGTGCACCATGTTCCTAGGGCTAGAATGTCGACACTGAGGAGTTCCTAGGCACTTTGGGATATGTTTGACTCAGGTCAGTGCATTGCAGTGTGCACTACAGATCCCTGGGTTCAAGCACAGGTCAGAAAATTATTAACCTAGGGTTAAAATGCCCAGGGTTCCTGACACAGGTCAGCTAACTTGAGTCCCACTAACCCTAGCTTTACACTGTAGACATAGGATATGTCTACACAGCAACTAGACACCCGAGGTTGGCCCAGGCCAGCTGACTCAGGCTTGCGGAGCTGTTTCATTGCTGTGCAGGGTGGCAGGGTCCCAGAGCTCAGGCTCCAGCCCTAGCCCAGAAGTCTACACAGCAATAAAACAGCCCCGCAGCCTGAGCCCCATGACCCAGAGTCAGCTGGCACAGGCCAGCCGTGGGTGTTGAGTTACTGTGCAGACATATCCTATGTGACCTGAGCTTCTCCTCCCCACCAGCAAGACCTTTTGTAAGGGGTGTTACTGATTCATTAAACTGCCCCCTCCCCTTTTCTCTGCTATTTTGATAAAGACTACACGCTACAAAAAGGTGTGTTAATGTTAGTGTGCTGCATGTAATATTTCAGTGCATTGCCAGGCACGGAAGCAAAGAAATGCTCACTTATCACAGGTAGAGGGTAAGTGGGGCTGAAGTCATGCTCAGTTGTCTGCCAGAATGAAAGGGAAGAGAGGAGAAAGCCAAGCCATGGCGTGACACAGACACTTACCCCCCTTCTGAAGTATGAAATGTGGACAAACCCCGGAGGTCTGGGTGGTAACCGGGACCAGCATGCCTCCCTTGGCTCCCATGACTGCCTTCACTGCTGCTCAAGTTGCCTTTTGCCAGTGGTTTCTTGTTGTAAATGTAGGCTCCAGAGTCTGTCTCAAACCCATTCAGCGTTCCCCGACTAGTTCTATTCTCTGTAATCTCAGGCTGGTATCCATCATTTCTGTTCTCGTATGAAGCAGAGGGATCTTTGGACAATTTGTATCCATGAGAAATCAGGAGGTCCTCCACACTGAACATGTTGTGCTGGTTTCACTCACTGCTGTGCCACGAGAAAGCTCTCTCCAGCAGAATCCATCACTGAAAGAGGGAACAGAAGGCTGCTCTAATAAGGAAAGACAACTTAACTCAATCTGCAGGCTACTGGATGCAGAGTTTCATTCTCTCGCCTCTACATAATAAAATACATAAGACTGAAGCGCATGCAGATGCTGATGAATCATGTGTTGACCTTCCCTAGATAATATACCTAAATTTGTTCAGCCAGGGAACAGATGCAGAGCTGCTGCTGCTGCGTCAGTCCATTTGAGTGAAGAATTTGGTGATGATTGCAGCTTTCAGATTTTGATAAAGCCTTGGGAAGCTTTGCACTGGAGATAAGCAAACCCTTGAGAAAGGCATTTTCTCCAAAAATGGTTTTTACTCTGATCAGGTGGAGCTGTGCTTTATGCTGGGAGGGGGGTTAGATTGCAGGGCAGCACAGCCTCCTCCTGGAGTCCTGCAAATTCTATCAAAATTAGCTGGTGAACAAGCACAAAAATAATGCATAGCAACAAGAAAAGAGAAAAAGTTTATTATGTTAGCCCATAAAGGCACTGCTGACGTCCTGCTGTGCCCCCAATTAGACTCCCTTGTTTACAGTCTTTAAAGGTTGCTTTTCGGGGAGATTTCTTTATTGCCTAGGTGGGCCTGTTGAAATCTGTAATCAGCTAATAGGTGTAATACAAATCAAAGAAGCCAAGAAAACTGCATTTGAAGCCATGTGTGTTGTTGCACAATGATTTCCAAAGCAAATGGAATCAATCCAAAGTTAAGATTTTTCCTCCTATCTGCCAGCCCTACAGACTCAGCCTGAGTTCTTTGCTGATTGCACATTGTTATTAGTAATAGGTTCTGCAGATCAAATTAGTTGATCTGTAACAGTTTCTCTTGGCTAGCTCACCCTTGTAACCTACTGTCTATTCTACTCTTCTAGCTTCTTATATTTATGGGGTACCAAGTCTTCAAAGGTTTGGAACTTGGTAAACACTTCTGTAGATGAATAGATTCCAGCACACCATCTCTTAGCTGTGCTGTTCTGCCACATCACTGAAGTGGGTGGATGAGACTTGAAATACGCCTAGGGAGCAAAAACATTGAGTAAGACACTCAATAGGACACTTGATAGGGGGCTTGTATAACATGCTCAGTGTTATATGTCCCCAGTAGTGGAACGTCTGAATAAAGAATAAGAACCTACTATTTCTAGAAGCTAATGAAGTTTCTCCTTCAGCTGAAGTGCTAGAGGCCAGTGCTTTGGTGCATGAACTCCTGGGTTCTGTCACCAAGGCTGATCTTTACAAAGAGTCTCTACTCTGTGCTAAAGAAGGCACTTCATTCACTGTTATCAATATGAGGCACTTTATATGGAGTAGGCACGAAAGGGGGACTTGACACATTTACTTGGTGTGTTCCAGAAGTCAGTTTTCAGCACAGAACCAAACTTTAAACTGTGCCTGCGCAGACCATGTAATTGTTACTTAAGGGTTTGAAAATAACTCCTTTCTAAACCGGTTTAGAATCTACACCAGTCTCTGCATAGAGCCTAAAGAATCTGTCCCCTGTCCCCTCTATATGTGGTATTGTACACTTTAAAGAAATAAAACACTTCCCAGTAACATTTGTGGAGTGGTGGTTTTTTGTTTGTTTGGTTGGTTTTTTTGGGGCCAAAACAGGGCTCCTCAAACCTACTAAAAGCTACACTGTACTAGAAGAGTAGAATGATCAGCAGATAGTCACAGGGATAAAAAAGCCAGCCAAGAGGTACTAGTCAAATTAATGGAAGAAAGGAGTGGAATCCCTTTCTTTAAAGGAAAAGATGGTTTTGTTGTTTATTTTTAAACACTTCAATAACAGGAGGTGGGGCCAGATCAGGTCAACTCAAATGATTTCTCTATTCCTAATTGTTTCTAGAACACAAAGACCTGGACTTGTGAGAGGAGGTAAAAATCACAGAAGACAGAACAGCTGGCTGCTAGAGCTATTCAACCTCTAAAGAGAAAAAGATCCACTGTGACTGCATAAACAATAGAATGCCCACTGGACAGCGCACAGGTGCAAGGAAGAAATGTGCTTTTCCTGTTATTATTGCTTGGGGGTCAATATTAACCCTTTCTCTCCTACTGCTGTGGATAGTGGCAAAGTGAAAACAATATTTGTCAGGGGTTGAAGGAGGCAATATGCAGAGAGAGAAACAGGCAATTTAGAAATAGACAAAACCTTTGGACCATGGGTCTTATTCTGATCTCACTTAAAATACTGAGAGTCACGAGTAACTTCAGTGAAATCAGTGGAGTTACACCTTGGGAAAAACCCAGTGGTAGCTGGCGCCCAAAATAACCCCTCAAGGTTAATCATATTTGAAAATAAAAAACTGGGGTAGCGTTGGGGAGGTGTTACAGGAAAGTCCTTTGGTGGGGATATGGGGAAGTGGGGCAGGGGAGAGAAGGGGGATGCCCTCTTCCACATCAGTGCCCTGCTCTTCAGAGTGAAAAACTGAGACACTTCACCATAAAGGGCAGGGTGGGTGAACACAGTTCTCTCCTCATCACAACCTCTCTCCCTTCCTCCCTCCCCTCCTTCCCTCCTAGATAGCTCTACCCTATCATCTCCCTGCTGTCTCCCCATTCCCACACTCACCACTAAGTCACCCCCATCTTCATTCACTAAAGGATTTAATTGCCTCCTGAACTCAACTCTGTAACCCAGCACATCCTACTCCTAGCTCAGAACCTCCCCAAGCCTCCCCAGCTTCCTCCAGCCCAACCAGTGTAGACCCTGCCCCCCATGACGGTTGCCACCTCTGAAGTACAAAAAACCAGGACAACTGGGATGATTTTGAGAGCCCATAAAATTTGACAGCCGGCTGTGTGTACTGAGCATTTCCCAGGACAGCTACTTCAGAAAAAGGGACGATCCTGGGAAAATGTGGCTAGGTGGCAACCCTACCCTCATACCTATCCAAAAGCCCTTCCACTGCTTACCTAACCTCTCCACATCTCAGAACCAGCCCTTCAGCTCTGAAACCTTCCCCCCCCCCCATCCATCTCTCTCTCTCACACACACACACGTCAGAAAACTCCTCTGCAAGCACAGAACCTGCCTCCCTCCTACCAGACATCCACCAACAACTAACTCAGGACTACGCTACATCCACCTGCCCACCCACATGTACACTGCTGGTCCTGGAGAAGTAGAAGCAGCAGGGAAGGACTGTGGCTGCAGGTAGCCCTATACTCCACATCAAGAGAGAACTGGTTCTACAGGAATCAGTATTCCATGCTTTGTGCCTCCCCTTTGCTGCCTTGGAGTCTATGGGCTTCAGAACCAGGATGACTCAGGGCAGCCACCTATATGACATCCCGAATCCAGAGACTGCAGAAGCTTCAGCCTCCCCCCAGTGGCAGTCAATGGCACTGCACACTGCAGTACCTCAGCTGTGCTACACAGCTCTGTCTCCAGCATAGCTGACATTATTGATAGGGCTTAGTTCCATTAGCTCCCAGTAAGACTAGTATAAATGAAGTCAGGATAGATTCAGAATGGAAGACAGTGCAATGGGTTGAGTGCTAGACTGACTTGGGAGACCACAGTTCAATTTCTTCCTCTGACACACACCTTCTGTGTGACCTGGGGCAAGTCCCTTGCTTGTTCTGTTCCTCAGATGTCCATCATAAAATGGGGTTAGCAGCACTTCCCTCCTTCACAGGGGTATTGTGAGGATAAATACGTTAGAGATATTATAGGTACTTATATTGCTCCCATTGCTAAAACATAGAAAGGATCCAGCCCCATGTACACATACTGTACATATTGGCAATTTTCCTAGTGTTTCAAAGCCAAGGTTTCTACTTTTCAGGTGGGAGGCCAGTTCCTTTTACTAGGAGTAAGTGGATGAAATTAAGAAAAGGAAGATGTAGGTCGAATATGAGGAAACATTCCTGACTGCAAGATCTCTAATCCTGTGGAACAGTTTCTAATAGAAAGGGGTGGAAGACTAGGGTCCTGGTCTACACTATGAGTTTAGGTCAAATTTAGCAGCGTTAAATCGAATTAACCCTGCACCCGTCCACACAATGAAGCCATTTATTTCGAAATAAAGGGCTCTTAAAATAGATTTCTGTACTTCTCCCTGATGAGGGGAGTAGCGCCGAAATTGACATTGCCCTTTCGAATTAGGGTTAGTGTGGCTGCAATTTGAAGGTATTGGCCTCCGGGAGCTATCCCACAGTGCACCATTGTGACCGCCCTGGACAGCAATCTGAACTCGGATGCACTGGCCAGGTAGACAGGAAAAGCGCCACAAACTTTTGAATTTCATTTCCTGTTTGCCCAGCGTGGACAGCACAGGTGACCACGCAGAGCTCATCAGCACAGGTAACCATGCAGTCCAAGAATCGAAAAAGAGCATCAGCATGGACCGTACGGGAGGTATTGGATCTGATCGCTATATGGGGAGAGGATTCTGTGCTAGCAGAGCTACGTTCCAAAAAGACGAAATGCCGAAACATTTGAAAAAATCTCCAAGGGCATGATGGAGAGAGGCCACAATAGGTATTCATATCAGTGCAGCGTGAAAGTTAAGGAGCTCAGACAAGCCTACCAGAAAATCAAAGCAGCAAACGGAAGGTCTGGGGCAGAGCCGCAGACATGCCACTTCTATGCTGAGCTGCATGCAATTCTAGGGGGGGCTGCCACCACTACCCCATCTCTGACCATGGATTCCGAGGAGGGGGTAATCTCAGCCATGCCTGAGGATTCTGCAGACGGGGAAGATGAGGACGAGCTTGCGGAGAGTATACAGCACTCCGTTCTCCCCAACAGGCAGGATCTTTTTATCAGCCTGACTGAAGTACCCTCCCAACCCTCCAAAGGCGTTATCCCAGACCATGAAGCCATGGAAGGGACCTCTGGTGCGTGTACCTTTGTAAATATAAACCATGGTTAAAAGCAAGTGTTTTTTAATGATTAATTTGCCCTGAGGACTTGGGATGCATTCGCAGCCAGTACAGACTACAGGAAAAGTCTGTTAACGTGTCTGGGGATGGAGCGGAAATCCTCCAGGGACATCTCCATGAAGCTCTCCTGGAGCTACTCCAAAAGCCTTTGCAGAAGGTTTCGGGCAGTGCAGCCTTATTCCATCCTCCATGGTAGGACACTTGACCACGCCATGCTAGTAGCAAGTAATCTGGTATCATTGCATGACAAAGCCTGGCATTCAAACAACATCCATTCTTTATCTCACTGGGTTATCCTCAGGAGAGTGATATTGTTCATGGTAACCTGGTTGAAATACAGGAATTTAATTAAGGGCACGGAGGTGGCCATTCCTACTGGGCTGTTTGCCTGTGCTGAAAATCCTTCCCTGCAATTAGCCAAGCGGGGGGGTGGGGAGGGCATTGGCGCTGAGCTTTTCACGTTTGGCTAGCAGGGATCTTCCCTGATACCAGCGACACGGTGGGGGGGAGGGATAAAGAGAAATGGATGGGGGGGGGGGTGTTAGTTTGGTTTCTGCTGCTGCACGTCAACAGGAAAACTGCAGCACTCAACGGGCTTTGCTTGGTATGTGGGAAAGGGAGGGCGCTGCTTTTATGAAGGCTGCAGAAGCCGAAAGACAACGGCTTACCATGGCCGCATGCAAGCCGAATTCTGTTTCCCAGACCTGTATCTGTGATCTCTAACACCAAAGCCGCAGGCACTCAATATTAAGATGCAAAATGCGACCTTGTGCCAAAATCACATGTGCTATGTAATGTGAATAGTGTTGTTCACTGTGAAAGAGTATAAGCATTGTTCTGTAAAATGTATCTTTTTAAATACTTCTCTACCTTTTTTCCCTCCCTCCCGCAGCTGCAAATTTTTCAAGCCTCCCTCCTCCGTCCCGAAGGCTAACTCAGATAAGGTGGTGAAAAAAAACGGACGCGAGACAAAATGTTCTCTGAAATCATGGAATTGACCCACAATGAAAGAGCTCATCTGAATGAGTGGAAGGACATGGTATCAAAGTACAGAAAAGATGCCAGTGAACATGAGGACAGGAGGGACCAACATGAGGGACCAACGGGAGGAGAGGAGAGATGCTCGAGATGAGAGGTGGCGGCAGGAAGATCAGAGGAGGCAGGATGCAACGCTTGGCTGCTACGTGAGCAAACAGACATGCTCCGGCATCTGGTGGAGCTTCAGGAACAGCAGCAGGATCACAGAGTGCCGCTGCAGCCCCTGTATAACAGTCCTTCCCCCTCACCACGTTCCATAGCCTCCTCTCCCAGACGTGTAAGAACGCGGTGCGGGGAGGCTCCATGCACCCTCCCACTCCACCCAGTGGACAGCCCAAACAAAGGCGGTCATTATTTTGAACTTTTTTAGTGGCCTTTTTCTTCCCTCCTATCCTCCTCCCAAACCCCACGTGGGCTACCTTGTCAGTTCTCTCCCTCTTTTTATAATCAATTAATAAAGAATACATGATTTTTAACTCATAGTGACTTTATTTCCTTTGAAAGCAAGCTGTGATCGAAGGGGGAGGGTGGGTTGCTTACAGAGAATGAGTCAATTAAGGGACGGGTTTTCATCAAGGAGAAACAAACAGAACTTTCACACCATAGCCTGGCCAGTCACGAAACTGGTTTTCAAAGCTTCTCTGATGCGCAGCGCTTCCTGGTGTGCTCTTCTAATCGCCCTGGTGTCTGGCTGTGCATAATCAGCAGCCAGGCAATTTGCCTCAGCCTCCCACTCCGCCATAAAGGTCTCCCCCTTACTCTCACAGAGATTGTGGAGCACACAGCAAGCAGCAATAACAATGGGAATATTGGTTTGGCTGAGGTCTGAGTGAGTCAGTAACATGCACCAGCAACCCTTTAAATGTCCAAATGCACGTTCTACCACCATTCTGCACTTGCTCAGCCTGTAGTTGAACAGCTCCTGACTACTGTCCAGGCTGCCCGCGTATGGCTTCGAGCCATGGCATTAAGGGGTAGGCTGGGTCCCCAAGGATAACTATAGGCATTTCAACATCCCCAATGGTTATTTTCTGGTCTGGGAAGTAAATCCCTTGCTGCAGCTGTTTAAACAGCTGAAGACGCGAGTGTCATGAACCCTTCCCGGCCATCCCATGCTGATGTTGGTGAAATCTCCCTTGTGATCCACCAGTGCTTGCAGCACCATTGAAAAGTACCCCTTGCGATTTATGTACTGGCTGCCCTGGTGCTCCGGTGCCAAGCTAGGGATATGGCTTCCATCTATCGCCCCACCACAGTTAGGAAATCCCATTGCAGCAAAGCCATCCACTATGACCTGCACATTTCCCAGAGTCACCTTTGGTAGCAGCAGCTCAGTGATTGCTTTGGCTACTTGCATCACAGCAGCCCCCACAGTAGATTTGCCCACTCCAAATTGATTCCTGACTGACCGGTAGCCGTCTGGCATTGCAAGCTTCCACAGGGCTATCGCCACTCGCTTCTCAACTGTGAGGGCTGCTCTCATCTTGGTATTCTGGTGCTTCAGGGCAGGGGAAAGCAAGTCAAAGTTCCATGAAAGTGCCCTTACGCATGCAAAAGTTTCACAGCCACTGGGAATCATCCCAGACCTGCAACACTATGCGGTCCCACCAGTCTGTGCTTGTTTCCCAGGCCCAGGATCGGCGTTCCATGGCTATAACCTGCCCCATTAACAGCATGATCTCCAAAGCGCCGTGGCCCGCGTTTTGAGAGAATTCTGTGTCCATGTCCTCATCACTCTCGTCGCCGCGCTGCCATCGCCGCCTCCTCCTCGCCTGGTTTTTCAGGTCCAGGTTCAGCATAAACTGCACGATAATGCGTGAGGTGTTTACAATGTTCATGACTGCTGACTTGAGCTGAGCGGGCTCCATGCTTCCCGTGGTATGGCATCTGCAGTGTTCACCCAGGAAAAAAGGCGTGAAACAGTTGTCTGCCATTGCTTTCATGGAGGGAGGGGTGAAACTGTACCCAGAACTACCAGCGACAATGTTTTTTGCCCCATCAGGCATTGGGATCTCAACCCAGAATTCCAATGGGCGGGGGAGACTGCGGGAACTATGGGATAGCTACCCACAGTGCAACGCTCCGTAAGTCGATGCTAGCCTCGGTACATAGACGCACACCGCCGAATTAATGTGCTTAGTGTGGCCGCATGCACTCAATGTTATACAATCAGTTGCCAAAAATCAAATTCTGTAAATTCGGAGTAATCCCGTAGTGTAGACATACCCTATTGCTGTCCACTTGAAATCTAAGCAGTTTCAGAGAACGAGTTAAAAGTAGTTTCAAGTAAAGCACGTGTCCCTGAGTCCGCCAGCCAATTTGTTGTGGTTTCACACTAACATTTTCTTTTAAAATGTTTTTATCACACTTGTTTGTGTGGATGTTTTGTACAACAAAAAGGAAACCAACTGACTGACCAGATGGGAAAAACAATGAAATTGTCTATGTGCACAGTGATACCAAATGCACAAACTAAGCCAATGGAAAAAGAGAGAGAAATCCCCCTTCTTAGCTTCTTTCAGTCATGGTATCTTAGCAGCTATTTTTAACAGTAGTAGGTACAAAACTTTCAGACAGACGTGGGATTTTTAAATTGACAAATCCCTTTAAAAGTAACCGAAATAAAACACTAGTGAATGTAAAATGGGGACAATTGGGCACTGGCAAGGAGATGGCCTAGATAATCAAATAAATCTTTCCCATCTCCCTGGTTCATGAAAAAGTGGGGAGGGATTTTACTCCTGGCAATATGACAAAGAATTTATCCTGCTCATTCCCTCTACTACTGTGATTCAGAGGCAGGCAGGAAAGGGTGTGTCTCACCATAGTGACACTGAATTCTTAGAATCACATCCAGTTCTAGACTGGCTCCAAAGTGGTAATGCAAAGAATTTGGGTCAAAAGTGTGAGAGAGTGTATTCAGGGCCGGTGCAAGGATATTTTGCGCCCTAGGCAAAACTTCCCCCTTGCACCACCCTCTCCCCTCCCGCCAGAGTATCGCTTATTATAAACTTTCAAAAAATGAATACAGTGGAGTCACATCTTATGCGGGGGTTAGGTTCTAAGGTTAGCGTGTAAGAGGAAAATTGCATACAGTGAAAATTACCATAAAGTACAGTACACACATTATACACAGTATACACTAGAGCAGGGGTCCTCAACCTATGGCACGCGTGCCAAAGGTGGCACGCGAGCTGATTTTTTTTAATGAGCCGAATTTTTTTAAAATGAGCCCGCTGCCACCCTGGGGTTCCGTTCACTCAGCCGGCAGCGGGCTAAGCGGGGCCAGCAGCAGGCTGAGCAGGGTGGCGGCCGGGACCCAAGCTGGCAGGAGCCGGCTGCCGGTCTGGGGTTCCATCCGCCAGCTCCTGCCAGCTGGGGTCCCGGCCGCCGGCCCACTCAGCCTGCTGCCGGCTGAGTGAACGGAACCCCAGGCTGGCAGCGGGCTCAGTGGCGGCCAGGACCCGCAGCCTGCCATAAAAAAAAAAAAAAAAAAAAAAAAAAAAAAATCGGCTCGCATGCCATCTTTGGCACGCATGCCGTAGTTGAGGACCCCTGTTCTAGTGTATACAGTGTATACTATGTATACTGTGTGTACTGTACTTTATGGTAATTTTCACTATACACGACTTTCCTCTTATGCACCTAAACCCCGGGTAAAATGGGACTCTACTGTAGCGTAAAAAAATTTTGGGGCACCGCTTTTTGGAGCCCGCAAATCTTGGTGCCCTAGGCGGCTGCCTAGTTTCCCTAGTGGTTATACTGGCCCTGAGTGTATTGGAAGGGTTGGGAGCGATACCTTGGCTCCATGATAGCAGACCAGGAGCACTATTGATCAAGCCTTGAAGAGGATCAGCAGACTGCATGTTAATGAAGAGAACCTGTAAAACAAGGGGCTGCAATTCATTAGAGTCTAGTTTAATACACAAGATCTCAGCTTCCTTCAAAGTCTGTGCTTGGCAGGAGACGGTGGAGCTTCTGTGGAGAAGGGTTCCTGTGAACAGCAGATGATCATGAATCTTTCAGCCCAAGAGAGTGAAAGCTACCATTCTGAAGCTGACTGGGGAAAAAAGTTGCTATCATGATACCCCATCAAAGAGTATAACACTCAGTAACAATCAATATTTCATGCATATGGACAGGATTAGATTTCTGTCTGCATGTCATCTCATCCATAGTATACACGACAAATTAAAGAAACAGGTGCAGAAGTTCTCACCCAAGAGCAAAAAGAGAACAGGATTTAACACCAACATCAAAATAAAAAACTCAGCTCAAGGCAGAAATGAACATGACATAAGAGGGATAAAAAGGAGAGTAGCCACTGAATCCATCCAAAATTTTTTGCACAAAAAGTTACCTAAGGAAAAATGGCTTTTTACTGAAAACAGAACTTTTTGTAAAATATTGTGTGACAAAGTTCCTCCTCTATCTTGGCGGGTCCTGCACTTATTGGCGGATTTTCTTGCCTCAGAGATTCACCATGTGGGTTGGGGAACAGCCCAGAGACCTTCTCCTCTGGAAGAACCGACAGTCCAGGTCAATTGGGAGGTTTGGGGGGAACCCAGGCCCACCCTCTACTCCGGGTTCCAGCCCAGGGCCCTGTGGACTGCAGCTGTCTATAGTGCCTCCTGTAACAGCTGCATGACAGCTACAACTCCCTGGGCTACTTCCCTATGGCCTCCTCCAAACACCTTCCTTATTCTCACCACAGGACCTTCCTCGTGGTGTCTGATAACGCTTGTACTCCTCAGTCCTCCAGCAGCACACCCTCTCACTCTCAGCTCCTTGTGCCTCTTGCTCCCAGCTCCTCACACTCACACCACAAACTGAAGTGAGCTTCTTTTAAAACCCAGGTGCCCTGATTAGCCTGCCTTAATTGATTCTAGCAGCTTCTTCTTAATTAGCTCCATGTGTCCTAATTAGCCTGCCTGCCTTAACTGGTTCTAGCAGGTTCCTGATTACTCTAGTGCAGCCCCTTCTCTGGTCACTCAGGGAACAGAAAACTACTCATCCAGTGACCAGTATATTTGCCCTCTACCAGACTCCTGTACCCCACTGGTCTGGGTCTGTCACAATTGTCAACAACTTGAACATTTTCACAAAAGTTTGTGTGATGTTAATCAAACTGCTTATTTAAACCGTGACAACATTTAAAAGTTTAATAACTATTTCAAATACAATTCTGGTAACATTTTGATAGAAAAAATTGATGAGATCCCAGAATTGGGTTTGAAAAATACATCCATTTTGAACATTGCTATAATTACAAAATCTCATGCGAAATGTTTTTTGTCTTTCAGACAGCTCCATAGGCCACTGATGGAGCCTGCTTCAGAACAGGGACATATGCTTGATCTGATTTAGTATGGTGAATGGTATCGTATGTTCAGCAATGGCACATAGCTCCCAAATACACCTGACAATTGTACTATGCAGGAAAGAAATTCCTTCTTGACCACCGTGGCAATCTCCTGATGCACTGGAGCATGAGATTTCATCAATGGCGATTAGCCAGGATGGGCAGAAATGGTGTCCCTAGTCTCTGTTTGCCAGAAGCTGGGAATGAGCGACGGGCTGGATCACGTGATGATTACCTGTTCTGTTCGTTCTCTCTGGGGCACCTGGCACTGGCCACTGTCAGAAGACAAGATACTGGGCTAGATGGACCCTTGGTCTGACCCAGTATAGCCATTCTTATGTTCTGGTTCAGAGGTAACGTCTTCAAAAGCAGTAAGTGACTTAGGAGCCTAAATCATACTGACTTCCAAGACTCCTAAGTGCCTAAGTCGCTTTTGAATATGGGATTGGGCTTTGAAAAACTTTTCCTTGGGTCTTCAAATGTGATTTGTTACAGAAGAGTATGTAGGTTCTAATATTTGCATGGTTTTTCACAGGCACTAAGCAGTCATTTTACAAGATGGAAATGTGAGATCTAGTCCTCTCACAACATTATAGTTCCTGGATTGTGGAAATACTGTAAGAAGCTCAGATCTTGCATTATTTCAGCCCCAAAATGGCTTCTTGAGGCAAAAAAGTATTTAAAACAAGACCTCAAACACTGAGCTCTCCACGTGTTGCCTGAACACATTGATTCTATTTGGCACACGCAGGGTTAACTTAGTGCTCATGGACACAGTCCTGGTTTATTATCCGATTAAGTTCTGGTTGAGGAACAAATGAAAATTGTGTACATTAAAAAGCAAATGACAGCAAAATAGTGCCCCATAGGGGGTGGGGAGAGGGAAAGAGACTTGAACTATTGCTCTCTTTTAAAGACTCTCAAACTGGGCCAGAAACTGGATGTGCAGCTTTTCTAATTTGAGGTAAGATCAACAATGCTGGAAAACAGTTTGTTTTCCCAGAGCTCATTTGTTTTGTTTGCCAATGACATCACCGTGTTCTGATAGGTTTTGCTTCCTGAGGATGCCTGTTATCTCGCCAGTGTTTCCGACTTGTCAAAGTCGGCCGGTCCAGCTCCAGTGGAAACATGGGTCAAACTTTCTTTGGCTACCTCTAAGCTACAATGCTCAGAGTCAAAGAAACAAGTATGCATTAGAACACACATACACAAGCATAGTTAAGGATTAAAATCTCCAGTACGGGGATACAATGGAACCCCTGGAGGGGGGACATTAAAAGAGTTCCTGGTTGTGTATTATCAAACACCAAAATGCTTTGTTTGTGCATTTGTCTTGGGCCCTTAATGTTTCCTTAGCTTTAAAAAGAAAGAATGGTTCTTCTTGCCCAAAGGACGAGAGAAGATAAATGATATTGATACCATAGGGCAGTATCATTGAAAGATGCACATGCTAGACCTATTGAGTGTATACAAGCAGTATTCGTATGGTGAATGGAATGGCAGCGCCGCAGCGAGGTGGCAGAACTGGAGCGTGCTGCACAGTGTATGTTCTATCTCATCATCCGAGTCTGAGGCCTTGGCTACACTTACCCGCTAGTTCGACGGCTGGAAATCGAACTTCTGGGTTCGACTTATCGCGTCTAGTCTGGACGCGATAAGTCGAACCCGGAAGTGCTCGCCGTCAACTGCGGTACTCCAGCTCGGCGAGAGGAGTACCGCGGAGTCGACGGGGGAGCCTGCCTGCCGAGTGTGGACCAAGGTAAGTTCGAACTAAGGTACTTCGACTTCAGCTACGTTATTCACGTAGCTGAAGTTGCGTACCTTAGTTCGAATTAGGGGGGTAGTGTAGACCAAGCCTGATATACGTTCTCTTGTTCTCGACATATTCCATTAGAGCCTGAGCTGTAGAAATGCTGAGCACTGACCACTCTAATTGAAGCCAGTGGGAGGTGCCGTGCCCAGCATCTCTGTAAATCAGACCCTGAACGAGTAACAACCCCTGCTATGATATATGTTCACGCCCAGCTCCCAATGACTTCAGTTGCAGCTCTGAGTGCTCAGCACTTCTGCAAATCAGACCTCAGGGTCTCAAGTCAGACACCCAGAAAATGAGGAACACGCTATAATGACCACCTGGGAAAAGTTTGGTTTAAGTGACTTGTCTATTTCCTTAGAGAGACAAGGTGGGTGAGGTAATAGCTTATCGGACCAAATTTTGTTGGTGAGAGAGAGAAGATTTTGAGCTACACAGAGCTCTTCTTCAGATCTGGGAAAGAAACTCCCAGCATCACAGCTAAATACAAGTGTTTAGCATAAGTAGTTAGCACATATTGTAAGGGACCATTCGAGGTAGAGTGATCCGCTAACACTTCTGCAGTCATAGGACAAAAAGAGCGGGTTAGCGAGCTACAGATTGTTGTAATAAGCCATAAATCCAATGTCTCTGTTCTGTCCATGAGTTTTAGTGTCTAGCAGAGTAATGAATCAAAGCTCCCAGGCTCGTCTTTTGAAAGTGTTGTGCAAGTTTCCTTTGAGGATGAGGAGTGCTCTAAAGTGATTGCTTCGTAAAAAGTGTTCACCCACAAGTGATTTTTTTTCCGTCTTATCATTTTCCTGTGTGAGTCTCCTTGCCCAGCTAGTTCCAATTCTCCTCTTCTGGCCCCTGGTCTGATCTGCCTTGCCGCTCCCCCTCACTGCCTCTCAGTTCCAGTCTGCCTCTCTGGGCTCTTCCAGAGGCGGATTAGGGTTTTGTGGGGCCGTGGGCCACAGCAAGTGGGGGCCCTTCCCCACCCCTTCCACCTGCAGTCCCCCCTACCCCTGTGCTCCTGCCAGGGCATGGGGGCTCGCCCCACCCTGCCCAGTGCTCCTGCGGGAGTGGGACACGGTGGCTTGCCCCGCTCCACCCGCCCGGTGCTCCTGCTAGAGAGTGGGGTCGGGGCACGGGGTGCTCATTTTTCTGGGGCACCGCAATTGGCTGAGGTCTCTGGGCATGGGCCCCGTCGGCCCTGTGGCTAATCAGCCCCGGGGCTCTTCATCCAACCTCAGTCTTGTCTCACCTCCTCCTCTAGCCAGGATCCCCACTCCCTCTCTCTGTGTCCCAGTTTCCTTGTCCAGCCAAGCCCAGTCTCCCTTCCTTTGCGCAGCTTCTTATCCAATTTCAGTGGCCGAGGCCCCCTCTAAACAACCAAGGAACTGGCTTTCAGTTCACCCCCCATTTCCCTCACTGGTTCACAGTCCCAGTCTCCCCCTGGCTCCCAGTTGCCAACCAGCCCGTCTCCCCTTCTTCATCCTCCAGCTCCTAGTCCCAGCCTCCTCCCCCACCCCAACTCCCAGTCTCAGCATCCCTGTCTCTCCTCAGCTCTCAGTCTCCTTGCCCATCCAGTAGCAGTCTCCCCCATCATGCTCCAGCACAGTGTTCCTCTCCTGCTCCAGTCCTAGTCTCAGCAGACTCCTTCTCCCAATCTACTCCTCTTCATCCTTTACCCCAGTTCAGCTTTTGTTGCCTCTACATTTCACTCAGACAGCTTCCTCAAACTCAGACTTTAAGGTCAGAAGAAACCATCATGATCATCTAGTCTGACCTCCTGCACATTGCAGGCCACAGAACTACTCAATGTGGAATGAATAATATTAACAATGTGGGAACTGAGGCAAAGAGGTTTTGACTGACCCACACAGTGTCAGTGACACATCCCGAATTAGAATTTAGGATGCCTGAATCTCAGTCTTATGCTTACTCCACTGGACCACGCTACCGCTAAAATATTCCTCTGGTGTTTAAGTTCTTACAGCGTATTAACAACAACCACCATCACCACCACCACCCTGCTGTGAATATATGGTAGGGTGCAGACAAGAGAGGAAGATGGGATTGGGCATATATGGTACAAGTATAAATCCGGGGGGCAGTCCAGAAGAGGGACATTGATTCCACATAAAATATGCTAACAGGGTGGATTTTCACAGGCACGGCAAAAAGCATATATTCCTGACATAGAGGCCACACCTCTGACAAATTTCAAGTTGCTGATCCAAAACACGGGGGCACTAGAGCTTCTCAATGAATGAAATGGCTGAAAGATTTTTTTTTTCAGTAAGAGCAAAACAATGTATTTCTCCCAACCTTGTTCTCAGAAACAGATAAGCTCTTTTAGCGGAAATTTTCAAAAGAAATTCATCCTGCGGCTCATACTCAGCATGGGAAATTTCAGCTCAAATGGTTAAAGTTTGGCAAAAGTTATAAGCGACTGAAAACGGGATCTTATATGGAAGTGTTGGGCAACTTTAATAATGGGCAGTGCTGGCTTTGGTGTTTTAACCTCTTCCGTTTCCCACTCCTTTTCTTTTCTGTAGCAGACAGTGTATTAAAAACAAACATTTTAAATAGGATCTGGTTTTTACCTTGACCATTTAATCTTCTTTTAAATAGTAAAATCCAATTAGACTGTAAACTCTTCAGGAAAAGGAAGTGACCAAATGCAATTTAATGTTTTGTTGAACTGATTCAAAATGAAATATTTTGGGTCAGTTAAAAAAAAAAAAGAAATATTCTGATTCAGTGGTTGGTGTCAGATCACAAACACCCATCACCACAAGGCTGTTGGTTGTAATGGAAACTCTCCTAATACCATACTTCGGGGTTCAAAGGCAACAGACCTAATTGAAAAAGCATCTCTGATGATTGCAAGTAAAAAGTGTATGTCAAGGTCATTGTAGACTGAGAAATGTAACTTTATGTTGGGACCCTGTGTGCTCCCAGGCATGCACATCTCTCTAATTCCGCTCACAAGAAGATACAAATCTGTGAATTTTGCATTTAACCTTCACTGCAGACAGGAGAGTGCGTACATTTTTCCCCAAGGAGAAAGCAAAAAGTGTATATGTTCACATTCACTGAAAATCATGGTCCATATTCTACCATCAATTTCTGAGCAGATTTCCCCAATGAAATTAATCAGGTGTTGTGCCTAATAATAATAAAAAAATTGTGGCACAATATGGCTCCCAAGAAAGTTTGGAAGTGGGAGCAAAAAAATAAAAGGAAAAAGTGTTACCAAATAGACTAAATAGTGTATTTCAGAGACTGACCCTTGCCCCGTAACATATTAGCACAGTGGTGGTCAGTGGAGGCACCTGAGCGGAAGCAACGTTGTTACAAGAACGAGGGAATGGCTGGCAGGGCATTCTCCACTGGAGCCCCAGACCTTTGGGAATGGCTTCTGCCCAGGTCTGTAACAGCCTGAGTTTGCTAGCCTTCAGGGCATGCAGCAAAGCTTTCCTCCAGTGTTCATGAGGAGACAGGTACTGGATAGGGCTGTTTGTGGTGATGTGGGACTCTGGTGGGAATTGAATGTGCATTGAGAGTTGAGCTATTTCTCTGGTATATATGTTGTTATTGGGTGGCCTGAGGGAATAGATCTGGGTTTGTTTAGTTATTTTGTGTATTTAAAAAGCTTGCCCACTGTGCCCAGAGCACTGGATAAGTGCTCTTTCATTGTAGCATGCACAAATCCAGATAAGGTAAACACAAAGGCAGAGGGGGGGATCTTTGAATATTCGCCATTATGATCAGATCCAAAGAGCCGGTTTTCAGAATGTCGAGAGCTTGCTGCCATGGATGACAAAGCACCACATTACTAGTCTGAAAACAGACCAAGAGGATTTTCTTTTTTCTGGTTTTCTTTTTAATAAAGAAGGAGCGATTTTTAAACACTGTTCACTGACATTCCATACTGAAGATGTAACAGGTTCCTAGAGAAGTTGGCAGTGTGTGGTAGAAGTATTTCCTTTGACAGTTCTACTGTTGTAATAAATAGTAACGTATTTTATTAAACAAAAAGTAAACAGCCAACTCCCTTCCCTCCGTGCCCTCTCCACCCCACCCCCTCCAAAAAAACACCTACAAAAGAAAACATGTTTTCAAACTGAGACACGTGTTCTCATGCTGTTCATGCTGCTTTCCATGGGTAAAATCTGTCAAAGCTTTGTTGGAACAAAATAAAGGGAACTTTAATTTTAAGAGTCAAGAAATGTAAGTCCTTAAGAGCTAACAGTTCCACTTTAAATACCTACATGCAAAGCCCCAATAAACTGTTCCCACACTAAACTAAGTGGATTTTTCTTCTAACCAGCAGAAACAGCTCTCAGTTTGGGCAAAACACAGAGGAGATCACCATAATTGTATTTAGTCATATGGAGTAAGAAATGTTTTAATAAGGGATCCATCACAGAGCTGGATTTTGAGATGACAGCGACATTGATTATAAAGCTTGGGCTCCATGATCAAAAGGATTACACACATGAGCATTCTCCTAATCACAGCAGGATCTGCCAGCCATTCAGGCCAGGATTCAAGAAAACAAACAAACAAACAAACAAACATGTAAACACACACTTTCCCCTTCTCACAAATGTAGTTGGTGGCTTGTGATGGGGACTCTGCAGGGTTTGGCCTGGCCTCCCCTACTTTCAGACTCCTCCATAAAGATCATGTCTGCTGGAGTAAATAGAGTCTGAGCACATCTGTGTCTGCTTTGCTCACTTACTTTCACATGTTACCAGCCTCTCTTGCCTCCCGTTCGCATACTTCTATGTGGAATCAACGTCCCTCTTCTGGACTGCCCCCCAGATCTATACTTGTACCATAGATGCCCAACCCCATCTTCCTCTCTTGTCTGTGTCCTACCATATATTCACAGCAGGGCTTTTGTTGTTGTTGTTGTCAATATGCTGGATGAACTTAAACACCAGAGGAATATTTTAGCGGTATCGAGATCCAATGGAGTAAGGATAAGACTGAGATTCAAGAATCCTAAATTCTAATTCAGGGGATGTCACTGACACACTGTGTGGCCGTGGGTCAGTCGAAACCTCTTTGCCTCAGTTTCCACATTGTTAATATTATTCATTCCACATTAAGTAGTTTAATATTTGGTATTTGACAATAAGGAAAGCAGAACTTAAGGGCTAGAATACACAAGAAAAGTTATACCAAGATAATATATTGCTTAGGGTGATTTTTTAAACCTAGTGTGGACACTTATACCAGTATAAAGGTACCTTACACCAATATAGATTATTCATCTTCCCACACAAGAATAAAACTATACTAGTACAACTGCAACCACGCTAGGGAAGGGTTTGTTATTTTAACTGCACTGGTGTAGTTAAAGTGGCAAATCTTTCTAGTGTAGACAAGCCCTTAGAGACTGAATAGGTAAGTGATAGCCAATCAGTACCACAGAGAAAGAGGGACTGTCCTGAATTTTCAAAAATTGCCACAAATTTTAGATGCCAACTTTAAGATATATGACTGTGTCTTTTGCATGCAAAATTAGTAGCCACTTTTGAAAATCTGGCCCAGTATAGTTAATACTATAAACATACTTCCCATCTAATATTGTCTGAGTAATCACTGACAAATTTCAATAATGTTCTAATCATGAACTACTTGGGCAACGTACATGCTGTTGCAATTTTTCACTGTCTACTATAATCAGCACTATATTGCACAGAGACATATTTAGCTTATTCCTGCTGTAGGTGTTAAAAGATCCCATCAATCTATGTAGATATCTACATTTGGATCTTAAAGGTGGTATAAAGTTGTTGAAAGACTGACCTACCCTTTCCTTTGTAGCTGGACCTAGTGAGTAAGCTTCCCCCAGCATTCCTCAAGTCCACAGGCTCTTGAAACAAAGCACAATAGCAAGGTTTTAGCAAGTGAGATAACCCTTTCCACTCATGAAGGGGAAAACAACATCTGTTAAAACCAAACAAATTGGTGTAAGGAGTTCAGCAAGAGACCCAGAGGATTTTGAAGACATAGCTCTTGGTTGGGTCAACACACTGTGAAAAGAAAATTACAAGAGAACAATTGTTTCATACTCTGCTCTCCTACCCCTAAACTCCCTCAAGATTAATTAGGCTGGACTCTGGCCAAATTCATTAAAATGGAAGATTTGGCCAGGACCTTGCAGCCTGCTTGTAAGCAGCTCGAAAAATATGGAGAAGTTCAGAAATGCATCACCCTCCAACCAGATCTGCTTTTGGCAAAACCCAAGTTTGCATGTGCCATGTCATTGCTGTGACAGTCAGGAGAATTATTTTAAAATGATCTTTTCTTAATTAGATAGCGACGCAGAAAACATTTGCTTTTCCCCACTGAACAATAGATCCTTGTTTATTTTCCGTGTGCTCTTTAGGTCGTGAGAAAGCCAGTCAAGTTATGTATCTAACAATATACTACTGTAATCCGTTAACACTCGAAAGACTAAAACCGACAGATTCAGTCCGATTAGTATTTTCTGAGCACAGGAGACTGTTTTACAGCCAGCAATTTTGAATAATGCTACAGGAAGTGAGGACACAAACTAGGGCCCCATCCTGAAAACAATGGGCTAGACTGATTTCACAATCTGCCTTGTGCATGTAGTGGTGTGCTGCCATGTCACCAAGGAGCAGTGCAGGGAAGGAATCATGCCTCAGAGATTTGCCATCCCACCCTGTGATCCAGGCGATAGTAATTTGCTATTGGTCCTTTCTACATTACAACCCTTATTCCATGGCAATTCAACTGCACGGGCTGGTGCACTGGGGAAAAAGCATAGAACCAATGTTCCTGTCACTACCCACTCTCCTGCTTTGTGGAGAATAGTGGACACACAATAAGAGTGGCAGAACCAGGTCCCAAGTGAGTAAAAGCCATGAGATTCCTCGCCAATTCGTACTGCAGTAGTTTATTCAGAAGTTGCTTATTCTGCTCTTTAACAATTGAATTTAATTGGGTCGTTATTTTCCATGTAACTATTTATAACAACAACAAATGGTAACATCTTTTTTGACTTAATACAGACCCTTTAAAGCAATGAAAGGAAAACGGTTCAGCTACTGCTCAGGAACGTGGCTGAATGCTTTAGGCTAGAAGGCAAGATACGCATTGCATTGTCACTAAGATTTGGTATCCTGACAACACGGATCAAAATGCTTGCTCATGCAGTTGTACTCAGATTTTTACTTAAGAGCATGAGCTGAAGTGTCTTAGCTTCTGGGACTCCTAACAACGGAAAAACAATTTCTCTGAATCCTTAACAAACCCCCAATCCAGAAGAGATTCCGTAGAGACACAACAGTCCATTGGCATGGATTCGATGCCCAAATCAGGGCTATAATTTGTAGTTCTAGGACAATTTAAAATGTAATATTCAGCCTAACACCTAATGGAAAAACAACAGATTTTTTCTTCTCTTTGCAATGATAACTGAGTAAAGTGTAAAAGGGCCCGCTTATAATAGAAAGCACTAAGACTGATGATAAACTTTTGCAGCTTCAGGTTTAAGGCCCTGACCCTGCAAACTAATCTGTGCAAGTGGACCACCACTAAAGTCAATGGGGCTCATATGGACACAGGGGTAGCTGTATAGATCAATTTGAGGGATTAATGCCTATGACTGTATTATCACATTCTAACAATCAGGTTTTTAAAGGCAATTTTAGTTTCTAAGACAGACAGTAACTTGATTGTGACTCTTCATGGGAGTAAAGTTAAGCATGAGTTGGGTCACATTTGCAGAACCAGGGCCTTTCACTTCACTAAAGAATTCATCTCTCCTGTTCAGAAAGTGGGTTACAATGTGGGGATAGACAAGAATTAACATGTAGAAAAGGGACATGAACAGAGACAGAAGCCTCAAACTGTCATAGGCAGTACCACACACAGACGTGCGTGAGCTTTTCAGGGTGAAAGCAAGTTTGTAGCTTTAAAAGAAAGAAAATAGCAAAGCAGGAAAGAAATTCAAAAGCTAGAGAGAGAGAGAGAGAGAGGATTGCTTCACAGTCTGTTTTCTTATTTGATGTGCTTAGACACAAACAAGATTATGGCTCTTCACAAAAAATACTTTGCAAGATTTGGAGATTTAACTAAATGTCTTTAATTTAGTTATAAAAGCGCTGGTGTTTTTAGTGCTGCTAATTCACCCGTCATGGGGGGGAAGGAACAAAGGTTAGTTTCCAATAGCTGCCTGGTATTAACCATCCACACATTTTGTCTCATATGTACAAATGAGAGTAACTGATGCTTTGTTGTTATGATTGTAGAGTGGAATAATTTAGTTTTTGAAACATCCAGATGGATCCCAAGCATTAAATTTCTGTTATTCCTGGCAAGAAGCTAATGCAGGTTCTTTTATTAGTAAGCTAGTTCATGTTGCAGCAGAGCAGTCATCTCTCTGCTATAAAGTACCTAAATGTTTCATTTTATGGCTAAACTGGTAACATCTTGAGAGAGATGCTTGGAAAATCAGAGACTCTGGGCTGGCTATAGTGCTCAATAAACAATCTTTACAGCATCTCCCTTACAGGAGCTTAGTTGGGAAGAATAAACACCGTAAGAAAACTTGTGGGATGTAGCAGCAAGGCACCATGAAGGAGACCTGCACAGAGGCACTTAGATTTCACAGTCACAGATTACCAAACCCTAATCCCTAAAGCACTAAACCCTCTCTGTGAGGGGTGGTGCTTTCCGCAGCCTGGGTTAACATCATTATTTCTTTGATGGAACATTTTAAAAGTCAAAAATGTGGGGGGAAAGTTTGTAAACTTTGCAGGGCTATCAGTACAGAAATTGAATCGGCTATAGTCACTGAATCAATTAATCAGCAGGTCACCTGAAGTGACCACAGGCTGCAATTTACTGCAGAAGACTCATCAGAAGCATACAGCTGACCTAAAACCTGCCCTGAAAATATGATCTCTTTCCACTGCTGTGTGGCAAGACAACCCTTTTGCTTTGCTCTGATCTTTGATTCCACCTACCCAGTGCAAAAGGGTAAGGGGCTGCTAGCAGCAGACTTTAGGTCCCCCTATGTCCAAGCCAAATGGGGAAACACATACCTCACGTAATCTTCAAACAATTGAAGGAAAGAGCCAAGCTGCTTGTAAACACATACTCTCTGGTACTCAAACAGTTACATCTGCAACTAACACCAGCGGAGACCAGATAATCTACTGCTGCTCCAGCAAAACTATTAATCTGTTTGAAAATGGTCAGCGCAGCATGTGCAGCATACACTCAGAGCTCCGGAACAGAGCAAAAAGCCTATGGTTTGACATGAGGAGAGAAACTTAGAGATGCAGTTAGAATCGTTGGCAGCTGCATGACAGCTTTGCAGTGGATTGGTTCCTTTTTGCAGCATGCCTTACAGAGAAACAACAAAGCCACCCACACAATTCCCTTGAACTCTTAATTCAGGCTGAATAAATTAAGTGGTTTTAACTTGGAGATGTAGGAAGAGAATGTCGCTGACTTACCAGGTGGCTCCCCCATGCTTCCCTCTGTTCTCTGCGTTTGGGAGTATTGTGAGAGAGCCCAGCCTTGCATGAAGCAGTCACTGCGGAGCATGCCTAGTGCAGACAGTTTGCCTTGCCTTTCCTCCCCAGCAGCTTAATGACTTTGAAGTGAACCTCAAGCTTCCTGGAAATTATCAAAGATTCCTCCACAACAGAAAACTTTTTTTTTAAAGGAATAAACCACTCTAGTTTCAACCCAGGTGGCATGGCTGTTGTGTAATTCCATCTGATCTCTCTTCATTATCACCTCTCCGAACATTCTAGCCACGTGAAGTAGCTTAGCCCCCAGGATTAAGAACATTCTTGTTAATATGCTGCAGATATATTACACACACACACACACACACACCCTTCAAACGTTAATCTTCACAAAAACATGCGATGCTGGGTTAAGACGAAATGGGGCCCAGATCCAATCCAATCCAAGGGCTCCCCCCAAAGCAAAGAGCAGCCCACAACAAATCAAATACTCTCCCCCCCCCCCCCGACCTGATAATCATCCCTCATGTCCCACGTCCCTGTGACAGACCCCCTATGGAGCCCCTTCCTATAGATCTGAACTTTAGCCCCGGTCTTGCAACTTGTTTTGCGTAAGCGGAGGATCTTGCTGTGCAGAACAAGTTGTTGGTTTGGGGCCCTTGTGAGTTTCTGGGTGTATGGGTTCCCCTCTAGCCCAAGACCTGGATCTACAGCTTCATGAATCCTGCTCTAAACCACCCCTGTAAACGTGCTTACTTGTGCTGTGGGAAGTCAGAGTCCTGCACAGCACTTCCAGGAGGTAAAGCATACACACTGCATTTGAAAGCTAAATAAAAGGGAATGTCTGAGGAGCTCTGTGGCTGGTTAGCTTCAAGCAGATATCCCCATCACTCGAAGCAGTGTGCCTTTGCAGGCCTCCTACACAGGCGTCTAGCTATGAAGCCGAGTCAGACAGACTTCCAAATGCCGTATCCTCCCAGAAAAACAACACCAGGGAAGCAGAAAAGCCTGACCCAAGAGCACCAGCCGCCAGTTCTGACAACAGCAGACTTGCTGGGAACATCCTTCAGCATGGGGTATATTGTTTCCTTTGAGAGGACAAACAAAACACCTCCAGCTCTCCTACAGGAGCTGCTGAGTCTGTAAGTGCTGTACAGTTAATAAGAAAAACATCAGCTCTCTCTGTGCATGGAAAATCTGTAGGATGGAAGATTATAGTCTATCAAAGGGAAAATAGGATGCACTTTTAAAATTAATGCTGTCTGACAGGCTTGGCTGGTACCCAGGACAAGAAATCAAAGGGGTTCCCCTCCTCCAGAGAAGTGCTTTTGGGGCACCTGGGAGCCAGGATACTGGTGGCAGGAGATGATAATCATTGCATGTAAGTGATGGCTGGCGAGACAGCCCTATGCTTCCAAATCCACCCACCGGCAACTTCTCCTAACTAAAACAGAATTATTTGGCTTCTTAAATGCACCCAGATAGCTGGGACAGGATTCTATTACAACAGGCCTAGCTCTGTTTTAATGATACTACTACCAGAGTTGGCCCAATATGATTTGAGTAATTTAGTTGATGAATTTCATGATCTCTTTTAAAGAGGAATTGGAGGAATATTTTTTCCATCATTTGCTCAAGCGATAGAGCTGGGCAAATCATTGGTGAATAGATTCCAGCTTAGTGAAATTTTCCATATTTGAGAGTCATTTCTTTCATTATTCACTTGGCTTTACCTGCCTACCCAAAGGGCTTTGACCACGTTCATGAACGGAGCCTCACATCACCCCTGTCAAGTATGTGATGCACTATAGCGCCATTACACAGCCGGGGAAACAGGAAGAGAATCTCTAAGTGACTTGCCCAAGGTCATCCAAAGAGTCTGCAAAAGAGCCAGTATAGAATACCGATTTCCTGCTCCCCCATTCTTATGCTTCAGCCATAAGACCACTGTTCTCCTGGCATTGTCTATTATCTAACAATCTTTCTTTCTTATCTAACCTGCCAGCACTTAAGCACGTGCATAACTTTCCACACGAGTTCTCCCCACTGACTCCAGTGGGATGTCACTGCCTTCAATGAGGCTACTCACATGTATAAAGTTATGTATGGGCTTAGTACCCACAGGATCAGGGTCTGTACAGAAAAAGCTGTATAGAAAAAGCTGTACTCCTTTTGCTGCTAAATGTCTACACCAGGTTTCAGTCAGCTACACTCATCATAGAAAAATTACATAGTCTCACTACAACCGTAGGGGTTTTATCACAGATACTCCCTAGATGTGATAACACAATTTGCCATAGTCAAAAGGACTGACAGTGGATCGAACATTTAAATCTTTTCACTGTGTTAAGAAAACTGGGAGGTAGTTCAAATAAAAAATAATCAGAATCTGACTCTTTTTGCAAAAACTTTTCTGGGATGATTAGCGTCATTTGCATGTGTGTAATCTTATCTCAATCAGGAACTGTTTGCTATTCTATGGCAGCTGTTCGCTAGGAGAACAGAGTCATGGGAAGCAGCGTTGTTTACTTCCCCCTTCCTCCTTGGCCTCAACACCTCTCACTCGCTATTGTGGCGTTTACTATGCAATATACAAAACACCTCTTCACTCCAGCGCTGGTAACTCTCTGCTGATTTCATTAGGGAAAGGCTGCCATGGCATTCCAGGGAGTGAGAATGGGGTGAGTTGCCAATGTAGAGGAGGGGATTGTTATTTATTGAGCACCATCAGGGTGCAGAAAAAGGAAAGGACAGTCCTTGCCTCAAGGGGTTTACAATCTAAGTACAGTACAGTACAAACACACAATCTACCATATAATCGGATGCTGCTCACATCTCAGAGCAGTGTGGATATTTTTTGGTAATGTAATTTTCCAGAATTCTTAGACTGGGGCTTGCTATCAATCGAATTATGGAAGAAGTGCAGCGCTGTCAAATCCAGTGATTTAATTGGAAATCTTGCCATAGTTCCTGTTTTTCTTAAAGTCCCAGCTCCTGGAGCTGAGAATCTCAACTTTAATTAAAAAAAAAAAAAAAAGTTTCTGAAAAGCCTGACAATGTGAACTCAATGTAACCTAAACGCTCAGAAACTGGATAGCAAATATTTTAAAAAAGGATTATTTTTTTAAAAGGCTAAATGATTTTTAAACCATAACGCCTGATGTTTTGGGGCCAGACTTGTGATTTTTTAAATGCTCAGGGGTGGCAGTACTGGAAGTGCATTTGAGGGATAGATCTGAATGAGAGAGGATGACTTGTGGATAAGGCAGTGGACAGGGACTCAGGAAACCTAGGTTCTATGCCTGGCTCTGACACTATTTTGCAGTGTGACTTTGAGAAAGTCATTTCACTTCTGTTTCCTCTTTCACCCTTTAGACCAGAGGTAGGCAACCTATGGCACGCGCACCAAAGGCGGCACGCGAGCTGATTTTCAATGGCACTCACACTGCCTGGGTCCTGGCCACCGGTCCGGGGGAGACTCTGCATTTTAATTTAATTTTAAATGAAGCTTCTTAAACATTTTAAAAACCTTATTTACTTTACATACAACAATAGTTTAGTTCTATATTATAGACTTATAGAAAGAGATCTTCTAAAAACGTTAAAATGTATTACTGGCACGCAAAACCTTAAATTAGAGTGAATAAATGAAGACTCGGCACACCACTTCTGAAAGGTTGCCGACCCCTGCTTAAACTCTAGATTTCTCAAGGCAGGCATTGTCTCTTACTGTGTGTTTGTACAGCACCCAGAAAAATGGGCCCTTCTCTCAGTTGGAGCCCTGTAGCTGCTACTATACTACAAATAGTAACTCCAGTGAGAAGATCAGGGGCTAAAGTAAGGAGGAGCATGGGAGATGGTGAGGGCAGCTCCCCTTTTTACACTAAAAGTGGAGACAGTGCTCTCCCAGGCCTGGCTGAATAGTGCTTCTTCACAGGTCCCCCTCCACGTTGATTGGTGCAGTGGAGCTCCCCGTCTTGGTTCAATTGACTCCAACCTCTGGAGAAGAGGGTAGGTGTTTGGCACTCAGGAGTATGCAGATTCAAGCATAAAAGGGATTGAAAAAGGTAAAAGATAGCAGTGGGAGAAGTATCTAAGAGGGGGGACATTTAGGAGAGGAAATTGGAAAGAGGAAAGGAAGGAAAAGATGTGGATGGGGCTGGCACTGTGCAGGACCCAAAAGGTGAGGGTGTTGGGGGAAGGAGAGAAGAAGCTGTGGAGGGATCCTGAGAGAGCAGCAACGGGATCCAGTAGCAGGAAGGAAGACCATGTTAGCAATAGCTGCAGAAGGCAGGGTGAGCACAGGGGAGAAGGTTTCAGAATGGCTCTGTCTTCCTGCAAAGGGCTGGACTAGGACCCAGGGAAGGAGGCAAGCCCCGAGCAGGAGTCCTAGGTAAAGTTGCCCCCTATTCACTCAGCTCACATTCTGACAGGTGTCCTGCAGGGCATTTAAAACAGTCTCAAAATATCTGGGGTGACAAATTCCCAGCACAGGAATGCAAGGGGTTTGGTCCTGAGGAACTAGAAAGCAGCATCCATAAGCTGGAGTCAGCAGCTAGTATGGAAAGAAAACTGCTGCATCTGTAGCCCTGGGTGAGGTGCTCTGTCCCGTCTAGTGGCACTGAGAGAGAGAGAGAGAGAGAGAGAGAGAGAGAGAGATGTGTATATATATATATATATATATATATATATTAATGAGTCTGCTCCACAGCCTTCACTAAGAGGCATATGGCTTTTAGCTCATGCAGCAGAGACTCATGCATTTAGCTCCAGAGGTCCCAGGTTCGATCCTGCCAGTTGGCGACAGGGGGTCTGTTGGTGTTACACATCCAAAACTGGACATACAAATACAGAAGAAACTGGCTGGATGGGGGAACATATCAAAGTAATAAGCACAGAAAAGGGAACAAATGCAAACCATGCAACAGCCAGCTCTTCACGGCAACAGCAGTCTTGCTTCTTCGGTGTACTGGAGCCTAGGTCACTTCTTGGCAATGGTGAGTGAGTGGGAAGCACTGCACTGCTTAATGCATTTCCCTGCTGACTTTCTGGTTCACTTTGGGCCAAATTCTGCTTCCATTGAAGTCAGGAGTTTTACCATTGACTTCAGGGGGATCAGGACTTGGCCTTTAGCAATTCTTTCCCAACTGCTCATTCCACTAAGGTTACAGTTCATGTTCCACCCTCGGCTTTGCTCATCAGGGTCAGTGCTTTCCCTCCATTTCTGCTAAGCTCATTATTAGTGTTATGTCTCGTTTCTGGAAGTGACCTCGTGTCAATGATTTTTGCACACCGCCTGGTTGGGAATGTGATAGAGGCTAGAGGTACAGGGCCAGCAAGTGTTCAGTGAATGAAACAGGACTGAAAACACTTTGTACGTTTTTTTTCCCCAACGAGTAGGTGTATTGATTTTTCATAATTTTCTCTATAGCTCTTGTTGCTAGTCTATTGCTGCATTCTAGAACACATGCTGAAACCACCACATACCTGAGAGTTACTATAACTAACTAGTCACAGATGTAGTATTAAATCCACGGCTATTTTCCCTCCCTCTTCTGTCCTATATGGCACACATTACAGCCATAATATATTAAACTTTCTTGGAACAGATGCTATTCATAAGCAAAATTACTATTATGCATTTGCAGAAAAACATGTTACATTGCCCATACGGTCAGCAAACACCTGTTTATAGAATTGGCACCTTTTTTTCATTTGGAGCATGTTAGCTTGAAATATTTTATAGTTACATGGAGGGAAGAGTCAAGACTTGCCACGGAGAGGAGATGTTTTCATTTATCAGTTCTTTTCTGCTTCTTCAGCAGTATTTTTGACCCTTATCACTTGGGGATTCAATTTCTTAACAGCTTCAACAGCTTCCTAAACATTCTTTAGCAAGCAGATTAGAAGGGCTGCCTTTCAGTGGTGGGGAATCAGTCAAGGTATTTTTTAGTGATTATTCTTTTAAAATAATTGAATGTGTGTTTAGTGTTCTTGAAAAGTGCGGTATTGGAAGCTGTGGGGAACTAAGTTCTGTGTTTAAGTCACTGAACTGATAGAGCATGGGTAGCAACAGTGTAGGTTCCTTGCACAGCTTGGTCAGTGTGCTTCAGCCCTGACCTAGAGGGACCACTTCAAGGGATCTTTCAAGTCCATTCAGTCTTTGGCCTCTCTACTGAGGCTCGCTGTAGTGTTAGACTTTGTACCTTGGACACCGGGGTCACTGGGACAGGTCAGAGTTTCTAGTCACCTGTCTCATAATATAAGAACAAGGGCACAATCAATGAAATTGGAGGGCACCAAATTCAAAACTAAGAGGAAAGAGGATAAGAGGAAATGATTTTTCACACAAGCAACCGGTTGGACTGTGGATCTCATTGTCACAAGATATCACTGCAGCCCAGAGCTTAGCAGGAACCAGAAAAAATTATATCAATAACAAAAACGCCTCCTTACTATAATAAATATTCAAAAATAGGAGTTTGGAAGGAATACAATCCTTCAAGTTTCAGGGCATAAACCAACCTCTAGCTACAGGAGGGTTAGGAAGAAACTTTCTCTGGGGCAGGTTACCCCATAAATGCCTACTACAGGGTTTCTTCCTCTGAAGCAGCTGGTATTGGCCACTGTCAATACTGACCAAATATTGGACCAGGTAGACGTTGGGTTTGATCCAGCATGGCAATTTCAAGGTTCCTTTTTGTTTTTGGAAAGTAAGAGATAATTATATCTTCAAAGATTTTTTTTCACAAAACTGTATTAGGATATCATAGGAGTTAGAGAAGGAAAAGACTAAGTCACCTAGTCCATCCACCTGCCAGAGCAAGAATACTCCTCACAGTATGTTACCTAGTACTTTGTCTAGCATAGTTTCACATATCTCATGTCATTGGGCTTCCATAGGTCAATGGGGAGTTTTGGAAAAAAGAAATCAACAAAATGGCACCCGTTGGTATGAAACAATGGCAAATTGGTTTGATACAATGGTTTCCTAATTTAACACAAAGCGCTGTGTCAAAGGCAATGATGCGATAATATCTTTAGCACACCGTTTTATGTTACAGTAGGAAATTAACTTGAGTCTAGAACAGTGACCAGGCCGTGACGTACGTGACAGTAATAAAAATAGCTTTATTGTAAGTGCTTTGTGCTATAGACCCTACAGTTCTATAGAATTTAAGAGGGAGGAAACCAATAGGCTTCTATAGAAATTAAATCGAATTTGTTTATGAACCTAAGTCCTTTTTGAACTGTCCTACAGATGTTAATGAGGAATTATGCCCCTGATATAGAATCATATGGTTGGTTTAAAAGTATCTATAGAAAGAATAACATTTATGTGACTCTTCCATAAGGAAAGTAGTTAGTATATGATAATGAGAGTGCGGTGTGAAGGAAGACATATCTACTACATACACATCCAGATAGCTCTACGAGAGACTGCAGAACCCCTTCAAACCATGAGGCCCTCACAAAAAAGAAATGCACTACCCAAGGAACTAAAGAACGACAATAATTTTGAATTGACAAGAATATTTTGAGGGCAGTTTTTGGTTTTGAATGTGAACTGCTATATTTACCTCAAAACAGTAGCTTTATAGATGCAACTGACATCCACTGGGTTAAACAGTAGACAGAAAAATACAGATACATGCCCTTAACTGAGGAACACTGAGCATTAGACAATCCAGTTCTGAGGTGGGTAAGGTTCTTGTTATCTAACTGATATATACCAGAAGTGCCACAATTTTTACAAATCCAAACAAATCTTGACATGGGAGGTTATACAGATTCTGGAGCTGCTGGAAAGAGGCCAGGGAAATGAACCAATCCCAGAGCAGCCCATCAAGACAGGAACAGGGAGAGCTATTCTACATAGTTATCCAATGTCACAAATGATCCTTAATATTTCTATGGGGTCCTAGAAATTTTAATAGAAAATCATTCTAAAATTGCTGACTGGCAGGTGACACAGCTATCAAACTGTTTCATGGTTGTACTGTTATCTATGCAAAAGCATTGGTCCACTTTGGTCCACTGTATGTTGAACATATGAATCCAGGCAAAATTATCTCTAGATGAAGCATACCAGTTGCACAAATGCATGATAGACCAACTTCATTTTCCCTTGAACCCCTCGTAACATGGAGAGATTCTGCCTTTAGGTGAACGTCTGCCTTTTAGACAAACGAACAGGTGTGAGTCTCATTGCATTCAATGCATGGCCTGTGCACATATACAAAGGCAGAATTTACCCCAGTGCACATTACACACTTCCTCCTCTATATACACTTAGGACCAACCACTAATGTCCCACTAAAGTCTTAGCCCCACTCCACTGGAAATGCTTCCCAAGGAAGACCAACTAAGAACTGCATGATTTGGCTGTCTTAAAATAATGTGTGTCTACTCTAATACCTCTGAATACATACTGGTGATGACTAAGAGAAATGTATATTAGTGGTGGAAAAGTCATGTTAATTACACTGATTCTGCCCAAGGGTCATGGTAATGTTAGTATAGTGTATTTACATAAAAAGGCTAGAAAAGAAGTAGTCACCCTACCAAGGTGAAAGTCTTTGAAATCTATTAATTCTTTATACCAATATCGTTTTGTCAGAAAATTGTTGTTATTACAAACAAATCTTGTTAAGAGGCAAAAGGCATCAGCACAGATTTTGTTATTTTCATGTTATAACTGTTTTTTTAAAAATTAAGTTAAGGTGTTACCTTCCATTCTGGAATACAGAGGAAGTACCAGTTCTTAATTAACCGGGGGCTAAACATTACAACAATAAAATCCTTTATTAGGCAAAGTCTCATTTGGATTAATGAGAAGGAGCCAACGTACACTTTATTAGGCTTTTTCTTAAAAATCTAGGAAAATATGATTTAAGGCTGCCACTGCATCTTTAACTTGCCCAGGCTATCCCCATATGGTTCTCTTGTAGGGGATTCAGAACTATAGTTGTACCTATATACAATGCCATATGTGCCGCACTTAGGATCAAAAGGGCAAATAAAGGATACTGTGAAAATCTTAATTAATTTATTGGTTTAAGTCTCAATCCTGACATTGGATGGGTTATAGGCATTGTGAGAAATAACCTTCAAGTACCCTTTCATTAAAGGTTAGGCTGATTAAAGGCTTGAATAATGTGAGGATACACTTGTACTGTGCAAATTCTTTTTCTAATCAGATACCAATCCCACAGCAGTAGAGATCATGTGAGATTCAAAAATTAATCTGTTCATTCCTAACACACACATCACTGATATCACACAGAGGAAAATATAAACTTTCTAGCAACCCCTTATTGGTAGTGGAGTGACTATAACCTGAGAGGGTGATACTGCTCAGAGCAAAAGAGGTTGTGAACACAGGGTAACCGATGGAAGGACAGAACGTAGAGTTCAGCTCTCAAATTATGAGCCCAGTCATCCCCACAGGCAATTCCCCACTGCAGGGGAAAACGCCCAGGAGGAACTCTGTGAGGTTCATCTCATGAAGTTGCCTTCCCAGTCTCACTTCACGGGGTAGGGATGTCCAACCCCATATTAGGGGACAGAGTGTGGCCTAGATACCACATGCAGGCTAGGGCTACACAAACCAATCAGGCTGCAAGCTGGCAGTTTCCCAGGCAGCTGCACAGCCAGCCCAGCCCTTTCACGTGCTTCCTAGTCAGCCCACTTCACCCAACAATACACTAGGAGCCATGCTGTCATGGGGTCTTCCCTTCCCCCCCCCCCCACACATCTATTCCCTACTAACACGACATGCTCTGCTTCAACCACAAGCTGTCGGGTGCAGGAATCACCATGGGAGGTTCTACGGCCTTGTTAAGTAGCTGGTCAGACTACCTAGAATATCTTAAAACTTTTGAAAGCTGAGGGCCCCTTCAGAAATATGAAACCAGTTGTGCGTCCCTTGAGCCCTGGCATGAGTTGTTAAAGGCCAATCCCAAGTGAGGGTCACAAGGTATGTCGACGCTATGGCTATACCTGCATAGCAGTGTTAGCATAGCCCTATAGGGTAGTCACGGCCTACACTGACAGAAGGGGTTTTCTGTCAGTGTAGGAACACCACCTCCTGTCACAATGTTAGCTACATCTACGGAACCACTCTTCTGTTTACGTAGCTGCGTCTACACTGGGGGTTATGTCAGCAAAGATCTGTCAGTCAGGGGTGCGTTTGTTTTCACTCCACTGACCAATGTAAATACACCACTATAACTTAAAAGTGCAGACCACGCTTCAGAATACACTGGGTTCCTCCTCAAGTGATCCTCCCTCTCCTTACACATTAGGATGCGTAGTGAAAGTGTTAACAATGTTATCATTTAAAGTATCAACATTAGCATCTGGGTTAGCACCCACTGAAATGAATGGAGCAGTTCACATTGTTTCAGTTTGTTACCTGAACCTTCATCAGCCCCCTACCATGCAATGTCTTTCTCAGGACAATTCAGCAGCAGTGAAACCTCATTGCCAGAGCTGAACCATCGTTTGTGGAAACCCTGTCTTCCAGGCGCAGCACTTCCCAAAGGGACATTTTAGCAAGGGCATTGGAGCCTTCCCAAAAGTGTGTGTGTGGGGGGGGACTGGGGGCCCACCCTCCTGTTCCCCCCGAAGGCCTCTCTTCTTCCCCCAAAGCTCCACACCCACCCCACCTCTTCCCCTGGAGACCCTGCCCCCGGCCAAGCTGGAAGTCAGAGCAGGACCAGGGAGCCTGGACCCCTCTCTGCTCGGGGTGGGGGAGGGGAACGAAAGCAGCCCCCTGCCTTTGTCCCCACCCCAGGGAGATGGAGGGACTTTGTAGAGTAAACAGAGCTACACCAAAATAGACCAGTTGAGGATCTATCCCAGAAAGGGTATTCAGCTCCCTTCAACCCGTGAGTATTCCAAAATGGACATGAACCTAGAAGGAAATTCTTGGCCAAAACAGTAGTTAAAGACCCCCGTGTGCATTCAGAAAAGTTTGGGGGGGATAGATAAGCAACATCTAAACAAATTACCATTCAAAATAAAATTAACACACAAAATGTTGCAATATGTCAGAACAACACTGAAGATCTAACTTAAATCCACTAAAACCAGGAAATTAAAATAGAGTTAAATCTTCTTACTACGTCCTTCTTTTGTTGTGCCTTGTAGGAATCCAAGAGCACATGTGTGATCGTGCACATAATACAATTTATACTGCAAATGCAAGGCAAAAATGACCTGAGTGAGGAATGGCGAGTGGTGCCCTACCTCTTAATTTCCACCTTTTTTTAAAAAGCAAGCAACAGAGGAGTTTGTTTTCTGATCCTTAAACAATGGTCTCCCTCTATTTCTCAATGGTCTCCTCACCACAAACGGCCTTAGTACTTGGCATCCTTATTAGTCTCAACAGAGACGGTAATGAGTGAATGGTGTGGAAACAGAACTACACCTCTACCTCGATATAATGCTGTCCTCGGGAGCCAAAAATTCTTCCCGCGTTATAGGTGAAACCGCATTATATTGAATTTGCTTTGATCCACCGGAGTGCACAGCCCCAACCCCCGGAGCACTGCTTTACCGCGTTATATCCAAATTCACATTATATCGAGGTAAGGATACGAGGGTACACCACTAGCGGTGGTTACTCCAGATTAGGACTGAGACACATAAATGTGGCAGCCTGGAGAGTTTACATTGCTGCTTGCCCTGTGACCAGACAGAGGACTTCAGTTTCCAGGCAGGCCATTCTAGCACTTTTGATGACCACAAACATTTCCTTAAAAAAAAAAAAAAATAAATAAATAAATAAAAAAAAAAACCCAAACCTTAAAATTAGCATTAACTGAATTAAGCATTTAGTGTTTATTATTTATTTTTTCTCTCATGAATTGAACAGACATGTCTTGAATCTCTAACAATTACACAAGAGACTAGAAGCATAATATAAACTCATTCTTAGCCCTACATAGTTTTTTTTAAGTTAACCAAGCATCCCAATGCGATGCTGAATTTGTCATACATATTCCTCTCCCCTTAAGCTAGACATAAAAATAATAAGAAAGTTATGAAAATCCTGGTACAAAGAGAGAGAGTATCTCACCATTTCACTGCACTGAATTCATCCCAAATACAAAAAGCAAATTATCTTTATGCATGGTGTGCAGAGAAATGAGCAGTTGAGAAACGTGTGTAGGGAACTCATCTATTTTGATGGCAGTACCTTTTGCTGGAGATGGAATATCTGTTTGGGTGATCTGACAAAAATCTTTCAACCAAGTTCTTGTGCTATAAGTGCATTACATTTGGCTAGATTCTTCTCTCATGTGATAAAGCAGTTAGGGGTCCATGTAACAGACACTCTTGCACGTCTCAAATATTTGTCTCTCGCAGGGTTCCACATGAACAATCTGCTCTTCTCATCAAACCCTTCTGTTTGACAAACTTTAATGCAGTTTACCTAAATCCGTGCTAGACTGTAAATGGCCTAATCGATTTAACATGTTTATTCCTGATGATGTCAGGCAATGGTTATAACAAGCCACCAGATGAACTGATCTGGTGGCAGGTAAACTTAGGTTTCCAATCAGAGGCTTATAACCTTAAAATCAAATGCTCTAAGCGTAGCTCATTCCTGAAAGCATGCATCCATCCGTGATAAAATTGTTTCAGTGAGTTACACCAATACCAGGGCCGGCTCTAGCCACCAGGAAAACAAGCTGGTGCTTGGGGCGGCACATTTTTAGGGGGGGGCATGGCCGGCACCAGAATGCCGCCCCTACAAATGTGCCTCGGCCGCCCCAGCTCACCTCCGCTGCTGCTGCCACGGCGCGTGAAACAGCTGATTTGCGCGCCGCTACTCGCCCTCCCTCCCAGGCTCTCAAGCCTGGGAGGGAGGGGGAGCAGCGGCGCGCGAATCAGCTGTTTCACGTGCCGCGGCCACTCGGAGTCTCCCCCTCCCTCCCAGGCTCTCAAACCTGGGAGTGGGGGAGACTCCGAGTGGCCACAGCGCAGGCGCTGCTTCTCCCCCTCCCTCCCTCCCTCCTAGGCTTGAGAGCCTGGGGGGAGGAGGCAGGGCTGGGGATTTGGGGAAGGGGCGGAGTTGAGGCGGGGCTGGGGTAATTAAAGAACCGGGGGGGGGGGGGGTTGGCCAAAATCCTAGAGCCGGCCCTGACCAATACCACAAAGAAAAAATCCCTCCCTCCCAATACTATACTGCATTCTCATATTGATACCTTAAAGAATAGCATGCAGATGTGGAGATACATTTCAAAAAGAAATTAGAAGTAAATCTAGGATTAGAAGTAAAAGTTTCCCTTTAAAAACTAAATACCACAAGTTATCAGCACCATGATTAGAAGAAGGATGAAGAAACTCTTTAAATATGGGAATGACGGAAGAAGAAAAAGTTCTGCTCTCAGTCTTGCACAGTAATGTGCAAATGTAGTGTCTCCTCTGCCTATGTGTGTATGTTTCCTGCTTGACATCAGCAGGAAATCTACACATATAGGTTTGCAGAATACTGAAGATGACCACTACTGAGAGCGTCTCAGAAGAGAAATTGGCTCTCTGTCTGTATATGTGCGGTATACTGTATGTTTCCTGTAGTTGGCCATTGTACTCCAGTTGTATTACAATGCATGTTTCAAAGGGACCATCATTTCTCTTGAAATTACTGGCACTGGAGGAGCAGCAGAGCTAGCAAGCATGGTTTCAGGAGTTTATATATCTTTCAATCCACGTGAAATAGGTCTAAGTAGCAATTTTCTTGGAAAGCCAAACACAGAGGTTTTACTTAGGTTGGAAACGGCAAAGTATTTGTATTACAAAAATAGTTACAATGCACTGGATATTTTGCTGATTGCAATAATTATAGCAGAGATTTCCTTTTATCTAGTTCAAAGTCTCCGCTGCTTCAAGTTTAGAGCTGTCGCACAGCCAAATGAATAATACAGGGCCCACATTCAATGGAGACAGTGCACCCAAACCAGCTGCTGGCAGTGGCCTACTTTTGCAAATCTACAGGGAGTGAGGGAAGGACGGAGTAGACCAGGATGCAAGCTCCCATCTACAGTTAACATTACTCTGATTCACAATAGCCTATCCGGAGTATCACAGGTTAGAGCAACAACTGGATTCTTGAGGGGGATAAGCCAGCATTTACACTGAACTCTACATACAGGCAGAAATCAGTATTACTGCAAAGCTGTCATATATGCCATCGTGTGAGTGCCTTCTTATTTTAAATAAGATCATGTTAATGTGAAGAAACATCGGGCACATTATGAAATTAGGGGGAATCGGAGAAGAAAGTTGAGCTGCAGCTGATCTCTTTGAGAATGAAGGTGGCACATCCTAACAGTGTTACTTGTCTAGGAGAGGATTTTTTTTTTTATAACATAACATTTAGTTTTAACTTTAGAAAAAGGTTTTGTAATCTGACATGCTAAAGGTAGGTGGCATTAGCCAATACTAGCTGACAAACAGGGGTGGCTCTATGTATTTTGCCGCTCCAAGCATGGCAGTCAGGTGGCTTTCGGCGGCGCGCCTGCGGGCGGTCCGCTGGTAACGCTGATTCAGCGGCATGCCTGCGGGAGTATTGCTGGTCCCGCACCTTTGGCATACCCGCCGCCGAATTACCACCAAAACCGCGGGACCGGTGGACCTCCCACAGGCACGCTGCCGAAGGCAGCCTGTCTGCCGCCCTCACGGCTTGCCGCCCCAGGCATGCGCTTGGTGCGCTGGTGCTTGGAGCCGCCCCTGCTGACAAAGTCCTAGTGCAGAGGGTTCTAAATATCCAACCTCTCCTCATTTGCCATTTAAGCAGCTTTATAATTTGCAGAATATTAGTATATCTTTACAAGCCAACTGCAGCATAGCTAGTCATAACTAGACAGATAACCACTGTAACAGGAGTGCATACAGAGTGGCATGCGGGTACACCACAGGATAACTGAGGAGTAAGTGAACCTTAGTTTTCTAGGTACTTTTTACAGGAGACCGATGAAAAGTGTAGCTTTTCTGTGAATTTCTGATAGATCCCTCAGCAGGAAACAATTGCATGTAATACCAATTTCCTGCAGAATCTCACAAATCCGTCCCTGCAGGGATTTCACCTTTCAGTGGTCTCCACTGTACAGTACACAAATCTAATTGGAAAGGTACAAAGGCAGATCTGTGAAGCGACACATGTTTTGTACTCTCTGAAGGCTGGAGAAAATAGTCTCTCATCTTTTAATAAAACAGTGTCGCCAAACTATGCACCCTCCAGTGACCAAGATGATTCTGCACAAAGCCAAGAGGTGGATGTAATGCATGGTGGGGAGGACAGGAACAAGCACATACAGCAGGTCCTGCTGCTTTTGAGGCACAAGATTATACTTCTGCCTTGACAGCAAAACTGGTAAGAGTTACGTCTGTGATAATTGGACACACTCGGGCATTGAAACATCAGTGAAAGGGTGCACTTCCTTAATGACAGCCCGCTAGAAAGAGGAAAGCCTCCTGGGAGTGCATTTCAACAACACTGCACTCTCCAGCTACACCATCAGGATAAAAGTGGCTGACGCCCCAGAGCTCTGTTGGAACGGTTGTCATTCTCCACCAGTAACAGCAAGCGTGCCAGTGCTGAGGAGATCACAGAGGCAAAGATCAGATACACATTTAAAAACAAATTAGAGAGAGTTGCTAACTAGAAACAGATCCTCAGCTGGTGCAAATTGGGTTAACTTCACTGAAGCCGAAGGAGCTACACCAGTTTACCCCACAGGATGATTTGGCCCAAGAGTCCAGCTCCTAGTGGGCGTGCATCCATAAACAACAAACTACCACCACAATTTACACTAACAGGTATTCTTGTTGGCAGACTCAGCAGGGAGAGTGAGAGCTGAATGGACGGGGAAAACGCACTACCTTTGCCCCAGGGCTAGTCCCTCCCGTGTGGGTTGAGGCAGGACAGTAAGGGGACTCTCACACTGCTGCCTGTGCTGGTTCTGCTCTGTAGGTGAACAGAGATTTCCAGTCTCCAGGACCCTCAGCCTGGCAATGAAAATTCACCTGCACTAAACTCACTTAAAGAAACCAAGCAAAATAGCCCAGGGGTTCTATTGGATTATTGTCAGCTCACTTTATTGTTTTGGATGCCATTGTCTTTTTCTAGTAGCTGCTGCTTTCTTGAATGGCTGCCAGCATGAACGTGGGCCCAGTTTTCAAAGGGCCCCCACTTTCTGCACACTCAACGTTTGCTCAGGCCTCCAAACCGCAGACTTACACAGCCAAAGTGGGTACTTAAGTACACAGTTTCCTGATTACTGTGTGCAGGCAGATGTGCACACACAGACCCTAGGCCCTTTGAAAACTTACTTCTATGTATGTGCATTTGTCTGTCTTATTCTTTAAAGCATCATAATATGTCTCATATGTGCAGACACTGTGATCAGCAGCTAACTGCACATTTGTGGCATTGGAAACAGAATTAACTGGTGAGCTTGGCCAGTAGCGTTTACCTGTGAGCAATCTGACATATCCCCCCAGCAAAGGAGGATGGTAAACACAAGCCATTCCATTACAAGATGGTCTGTATCTTAGAAATTCTGACAGGTAAACACCAATGGGACTTGTCCTACTTGGTCATGGTTATAAATATTCAATTGTTTGTTTGTTTTTTAAACTCTTTGTCTTTTCCAGTATTGAGCTATTTATTAACTCCAGCTCAGGTGGACTTGACATTAACACTCCAGTTGAATCTGATCTCAGTTTCTAACTGTTAGCGCCCTTACAGCTTTATCATTTAGAAAGGAATTTCAGCCCGGGAAGCACATTGTCATCTAAGACTTAATTTTGAGCGTTAATAAAGAAAGGCAACAAGGTATGTGCTGCTGGCAAAGTAATAATTCAAATCTTCGCTAGGATGGGGCTGAAATAGTGAGAGGACTAAAACAGCTGAGAAAGCTGTTTGGTTGCAGTCAGCTTTCTGGGGACCAGGCTGTGCCACACTGCTCTGCGGGTATGCAAGGAAGGGAGTAGGGTGCCTCTGAGTGGCAGCCAGGCACAAACGCATTCCCTGCCTGTTTTGGAGTCCAGAAACTGCCCCCTCTCTGTATCCCTTGAAATAGTGGGTGTGGAGGAGATGAGGTTATGGATCTGCCCCCAAGCACTGGCAAGCAGAGCGGACAAGGTGGATAGGGGGGAATATGTGGCACCCTGTATGTGTGCCAGGGAGCTCCAAAAGGAATTCTGCCTCTGCTGGGTTTCCACCCCACCCCAATGCAGAGCGGTGTCATAGAGCTGGTCTACACTCGGGGCGGGGGGAAATCGATCCAAGATACGCAACTTCAGCTACGCAAATAGCGTAGCTGAAGTCTAAGTATCTTGGATCGAATTACCTGGGGTCCAGACGGCGTGGGATCGATGGCCGTGGCTCCCCAGTCGACTGCGCTACCGCCACTCGCTCTGGTGGAGTTCCGGAGTCGACGGTGAGCGCGTTCGGGGATCGATATAGCGCGTCTTAATGAGACGCAATATATCGATCCCGGATAAATCGATTGCTACCCACTGATACGGCGGGTAGTGAAGACGTACCCTAAATGACACAATAGAGGGGGAGGAAGAAAGGGTAGTGTAGAAGTACAGAGTGTAAAAATCTGTGACCATTTCAGGCTTTGACCTTCTGTGCTGGTCTCTATCACCTGAAGAGAGCAGAGAGAGGGAACAGTTCTGTGCATGAGACTTGAAGAAAGCATGACGATATCTGTAGCAATTTTTTTTAAATTGTTCGTTGCTTTCTAACTTGGGAGAGTTGAAGGGCACAGGGTGTTATCCCTTTCAGAGAAGTCAGAATTTAGAGGCCACTTTTGCTATTTTCAAAGAGCTTAAAATCTATAAGACAAGGCTCTGGCCTACTCTCTCACCACAGAAGCTCATCTTAGTCTGGACTGGCTGCCATATCACCATCTCTTGGCTATTTGGAAAGTTAATTCTTTTCTCTCCACTACAGCTCGTCAAAAATGCATTTTTCCCCTCATGAAAATTTTTGAAAGAAAATTTCTCATTTCATATGTTTCATTTATCCCAGAAAACTACACATAATGTTTCCATCCAACATTTTGATTATATTTGATTCAAATGTTTTTTTGAAAACTAAAAAAAGTTTGGTATCAAAGGGGAAGCCGTGTTAGTCTGGATCTGTAAAAGCAGCAAAGAGTCCTGTGGCACCTTATAGACTAACAGACGTATAGGAGCATGAGCTTTCGTGGGTGAATACCCACTTCTTGCATCCGAAGAAGTGGGTATTCACCCACGAAAGCTCATGCTCCGATACGTCTGTTAGTCTATAAGGTGCCACAGGACTCTTTGCTGCTTTCAAAAAAAGTTTGAAAAGTCAAAATTTTGGATTTTGTTTTTCCATAGATCCCAAGGCTGGAAGGGACCATTGTGATAATCTTGTCTGGCCTTCTGTAAATCACAGGCCATAAAACTTCCCCAAAATATCTTAGAAAAACATCCAATCTTGAGTTAAACATTGTCCATGATAGAAAATTCATCACAACCGTGATAAATTGTTCCAATGGTTAATTACACTCACTGTTAAAATTTTTCTCATGATTTCCAGTCTGAATTTGTCTAGTTTCAACTTCCAGCCATTGGATTATGTTATACCTTTTGCTGTTAGATTGAAGAGCCCACTATTAAATATTTGTTCCTTACATAGTTACTTACGGGCTGTAATCAAATCATCCCTTAACCTCCTCTTTGTTAAGCTAAATAGACTCAAGGAGCTCAGTCACTATAAGGCAGGTTTTCTATTCCTTTAATCATTCTCGTGGCTCTTCTCTGAACCCTCTCCAATTATTCAAAAATTTTCTTAAATTGCGAGCACCAGTACTGGACATAATATTCCAGCAAAAGTCACACCAGTGCCAAATACAGAGGGAAAATAACCTCTCTACCTTTACTCAAGATCCCCTTGTTTATTCATCCAAGGATCACACTAGCCCTTTTGGCTATAGCATCACAGTTGGAGCTTATGTTCAGCAGATTATCTGTCTCCCTCCCCAAATCTTTTTCAGAGTCACTGCTTCCCAGGATAGAGTCCCCCATCCTGAAAGTATGGCCTACATTCTTTGTTCCTAGATGTCTACAGTTACATTTAGCTGTATTAAAATGCATGCCATTTTCCCTATCCTGCCTTTTCACTACCGAATTCAATAGGCTGAAAAATGTTTAGTTTTCTCCCTCTATTTATTTCTACCTCCCCCTTTCCACTCTAACTTTTAAAATTTCATCAGCTTTAGAAAAGCTACAGTGCTTTCCTTTTGCCACTCTGCAAGTTTTCCAAAGTTGGAGCCATTTTGAAAAGTCACAGTATAAAAAGAATAAAAAGGAAAGATAGAAAAATGTAAAAAAAAAAAAAAAAAAAAAACCCAAGAAAAACCATTGTACAGTATTCATTGTATTGAACTCGGTGACAAAAAGAGGGAGAAAGGGGGAAAAACAAAAATTCAAAATTTTGAAAAAAATTTGGTTTTCAAAAAATGAAACAAAATTTAAATTTAAATGTGAAATTAAATGAAAATGCTAGTTTCAGTTCACTTTGAAATTTTCCATTGAAAAATGTAATCCAAAGTGACATCTTCCTGCAACAAGCATCATTTTTGACTAAATCTCACTTTTTGGCAGGAACATTTTTTGACCAGCTTTGCTCCCCAATATGGAGGATTCAACATATTCTTTCATCACCTCTAGGCTGGATTGCTACAATTTGTTCTGCTTTGGGTTCCCCTTGAAGTTGATCCAGAAATTGCACCACCTTCAGAGGGAGGTAGAAAGTGTGTTGCTTACCCTTCGAGATGTGCACTTATTGCTAAGAAGCCAATGGATGCTCCCTAGGGCTTTAATGTTGAGATATAAAAAGCCATGGGGCACAGAGCCCAGCTTTCAGTATCTCACCTGATATTCATGTCACCTCATCTGTTTGTATTCATAATCTTGTAGATGTTGGGATTTCTCTAACAATCTCTAATTCAAACACTGCATTCCCCACTTGAGATCTTAGAAAGAAAGGAGCCAGGGTAAACATGTAATTTACATGTTAATAGAGGTCTGCTTGAAAGGAGGTGTGTGTCCTAGACCAATTAGCCACACAACTGGCAAATTAATTGATATGCATTTTTTAAATTGCAAAAAAGACCACAAGATAAAATATGTGTTTGTAAAAGCAATAAAGAAACAATGAAAGAAAAAAGAAGTTTAATCCTTTCCTATCTGTGGCATTTTGAAGTGTTAATTTATATCAGGGTAAATCCAGGATTGAAATTATTCTACAGCATTGAAGACTATCATTAAGTCATGTGTGTGAAAGGAAGTTGTACTTTAGGCTATCCAAAACCTTACACAAAGACAAAGGCATAGTTTGATACAGCTCTAAAAGGAATTACTTCTTGTTGCGATTTGTGTCACCTTTACTCATAATGGAGGGGAAAGATAAAGGAATAGACCTTGACCAATGCTTTATGGGTACATAAAAACAGCCATACTGGGTCAGACCAATGGTCCATCTAGCCCAGTATCCTATCGTCCAACAGTGGCCAATCCCGGGTGTTTCAGAGGGAATGAACAGAATAGGTAATCATCAAGTGATCCATCCCCTGTTGCCCATTCCCAGCTTCTGACAACCAGGGGTAATCTATTTTTGGCAAGGTCCAAATTTCTTGGTCAAGGTATAGTCAAGGTCCAGACTCCAGAGAAAATAATGCAAAAACAATAACGATAATGATAATAATAAGGAAATAAAAAGATTTTGCGGTCCGCTTATTGATTACCCCTGGATCCCTGCCCATCCTGGCTAATAGCCATTGATGGACCTATCCTCCATGAACTTATCTTGTTCTTTTTTTGAACCCTGTTATAGTCTTGGCCTTCACAACAGCCTCTGGCAAGGAGTTCCACAGGTTGACTGTGCATTGTGTGAAAAAAACTTCCTTTTTTTGTTTTAAATTAATTTATTAATTTCATTTGCTGACCCCTAGTTCTTGTGTTACAAGGAGGAGTAAATAACACTTCCTTATTTACTTTCCACACACAAGTCATGATTTGATAGACATCTATCACATCCCCCTTAGTCATCTCTTTTGAAAGCTGAAAAGTCCCAGTCTTATTAATGTCTCCTCATATGGAAGCTGTTCCATACCCCATATCATTTCTGATGCTCTTTTCTGAACCTTTTCCAATTCCAATACATCTTTTTTGAGATGGGGCGACCACATCTACACACAGTATTCAAGACATTGACATACCATGAATTGATATAAAGGCAATATGATATTTTCTGTCTTATTATCTATCCCTTTCTTAATGATTCACAACATTCTGCTCACTTTTTGACTGCTGCTGCACATTGAGTGGATGTTTTCAGAGAACTATCCACAATGATTCCAAGATCTCTTTCTTGAGTGGTCAGAGCTAATTTAGACCCCATCATTTTATATCTATAATTGGGGAGGGTATGAGGAATTTTCTCCTTTCCCTATGGCCCTCTACTGAGGCTCACTCATCTCTTTTGGGGGGTTTTTGTAGGATCTTCTTCCTCTGATCATCCCCACAAGTTCTAGATGCCTAAAAGATGGCAGAGTGAAAGCATGTCTGCACACCACCGAACAGAGCTGGCTGGGCTCAGAGAAGGAAGTGTGCTGTGCCTGCCTCAAGAGTGGCACAGGGGTGCACCATAGATGATGCCCAGAAGGAATCTGGCTGAGGTCACAGGATACAGAAGAATTCTTCCTAGAGACTGCTGCTGCTGTGGGGTCCTGGCCACTCTGCTCTAACACACTGCACAATCTAGCCCCAAATCAGTAGGGTTACAGAAGAACCCTTGATTGATGGAACATCTAAGGCTACATGAGACAACTAAACACGCTAGGTTTTAAATGTGTTTCATACTGGTCCTTTCATCTTTCCTGTGCGACTCTTAACACTTGCTTGTACAGTCTTATTGTAGGGCCTATTTTAAAGTGTATTGTTACCTTTAGCCAGTCTCCAGTCAAAACTGTAGGAAGTTAAAACATGGTGTTGTGTGTGTGTGTGTGTGTGTGTGTCTTTTGTGTTTTATTTTAATTGGGAAGCTACCAAATCAGTTGTGGAGAAGTAATATGCGGTCAATGAAACCTTTACAAAATTACTAACGGTACAAGTGAAAACAATGACACCTGATGTGCACTGGTATAAATAAGAGAACCAGACCCAGAAATTCTGGCATGCCTGAGAAATAAACACTTGTGCAGTATGTAATTACTGCATTACAATTGATAGTGTTTCTGATGCATGCTCTTAAGTTGACAAGCACTCTTATCTTTAGCGATATTAGTTGCCTATTCCACTTTCATACCAGAAACATCTGGCTGCCTTTTGTACTATCAGGATGAAAAAAATAACCACCAACTATTAGCAACATCATTCTTTGCTTGAATCCTTTTAAGCCAACTTTACGCTTGGAGCTTATTTTCCCAACCAAGCTGCAGTACTCCGGGAACAGGGGCTGACTGTATACTAGAGATGCAGGTAGGCCTGTAACTCTAGGTGTACAAACATTAAACAGTTCCCAAAATGTTGTTTACAATACTTACTGGTATAGTCAAAGTAAATAATTCCATTGGAGTCACTTCTGCATGTGTGAATTTGATGCTCTTCGTTGGCTAGAACTAAGCACAATGAACCACTCTTGCACTAGTATAAATCTGGAATAACACCATTGAATTTGTCCCTGTGTGGGCAGGCACTGTTCCATTCTGGATCCCACTTCTACCAATACACCTCAATTCTGGTCTGAAACTTCCTGCGTGCTCTGGGGTGGCCTGCTCTTTTAAGGCCCTGAGACCTGGAGCTGACCATCTCCATCCTGTTAGCCTACCTCACACACCTGGGATGGGGTCTGGGGTTAATTAGTAGAACCAACTGAGTATGGAAGAGCTGATTCTCCCATAAAGAGCAGTAGGAAGCGGTGGGGGAAGAGAATGACGAGGAGGAGAAAATGTATTCAGGAAGTTTAGCGAGAGACTACAGAACATGGGAGAGGCTCCTGCAGGGAAGACCTTGAGACTAGGGAAGTTGCTCCAACTAGGAAGGGTTGGGAGTAACCTGCTAAGGCAGGAAGGATCTTGAGACACCAGAAGAGTTTCGGGCTGTGCCTAGCTTAAGGTTGGAGAGAAAACTTCTGGGTTTATTGTTGAACTTTAGTGTAATAAACCACGCCCTAAGGAGGGCTGTTGTCATTGCATTCAAGAAAGCCTGTATGAAGTTGATTTAAGAAGCCCCTTGAAGAAAAGGAAAGTGAGGCAAGTCACCTGCAGAGCAACCTCTGGCCATGGGGAAGGGCTCAAGAGGCAGCCAGTGTGGTAATTCTGCTATACCAATCTTAGGCATATCTCAATCATATCCAGGGCCGACGAGGGGGGGGGGGGGAAGCTGGTACAAATTACCGGGACCCGGCGGTCCGGAAGGGGGCCCAGGGCCCGGCTTCCCCCCCTCTCGTCGCCTTACCAGGGTCAGGCGGTCTGGAAGAGGGCCCGGGGCCCAGCTTCCCCTCCCCTCTCATCGGCCCTGTTTAGCCAGTCCGCCCTTACTGGGGGACCCAAAAAATTTTTTTCACTGAGGCCCGAACCCGCTCTTGGCGGCCCTGATCATATCAACGGTATGGTGGTTTCTACCAGGGAGAAATGCTGATTAAAGTTTAGGTTGAGGCCATTCAAATCTTTCCCACCTGTGACCCTGAGTCAGGACTGAAATCCCAGATACTCCACTCAGAATGGGGTAAATCAGGAGCTTCTCCGTTTAAGTCAATAGTTATACCAGTGTAATACTGGAGTAAGCAAGCAGGAAATCAAGTCTTAGGTCTCCAGAGGAAACAAGCCTTTAGTTCAGAGTCTTTCACTGAAAAGAAGGGTTTGTAATAGAAACAAAGATCCATAGTTTCATATAAATTACCATAATAAAAGAAATGCATAAGCAATCAAAGAAAATGATGCAATTAATTTGTATATGAATCTCTTGCTCCCAACTCTTACTCAAGATAAAGTTATATAATTGGAAAGCTAGATCAGTGAATGGACTTCAGTTATGTTTCTTTCTGAAACATTGTATCTGCCCGTTTCCCTCCCCTCCCCCCCCAAGCACTTGATTTGGGAGATGCTTGGACAGGTTATTATTTATGTCAGCACAAACTGGTGGTACCAGGCATGCCTCTGCAGTAGGGAAGGAAAATACTAGCACCAGCATCTTTGCACAGCATATGTATGTGATGAGATAATACTCATCTGGCACTGAGCAGCTACTGGAACTCAGTAAATCTTTGTTTTGTAATTGTGTGCAGAACAGCTACTGCCAACATCGTACATGATTATATAGCATGCTGTAATAAATTAAAGATCTTGATAAAGCTCTAATTGTGTAAAGTTCATGTTATTTCCAGAACTTCAGCTAAACACTTAGGGCCTGATTCCCCTCTTACTTTCACTGGTGTAAATCAGAAATAGCCACTTGGAAGTTAATAGAACTACACAGGTGTAAAACTGGTGCAAGGGAGAGTCAGTGGCCTCTTAAACTCAGGTGGAAGACATCAGAGATGAATCACTCTAAAAAGCTGTATTAGTATTTATAGGGTAACCTAGAGTTAACTTTAACTAGTCTATGTTACTGGCATTTTTAAAGGAACTGGGAATCAGCCATTCATTAGAAATTGCTTATGTTTATGTCCTGCAACAGATCTTGCCATATAGAATATTATTCTGTTAATCAAATTACGTGATGAGGTATTTCCAGTTCAAAACCCATCAGGTTAAATATGGCCAGATTCTGCTCCCTCTTACATTGCTGTAAAATCTAGGATAACTCTACTGACCTCAGCTTGGTCCAGAGTGCATCCCTGTGGCTTTTGTTGGTAAATTGGTGGGACATTTCATCTCTCATAGCACTAACAGGAGCAGAGTGTCCAGTTCCACTGCATGGTGTTCTGCAACTATTTGTTTGAATGGCCACGTTTGAGTGAAACAAAAATGAGAGAGAGAGAGAGAGAGAGAGATGTGGAAAAATCTCTTTATGCCTATAAAAGGATCACATCGAAACCACAGGATTTTGTATAGGAACCTATTTCCTTAAATAGTAGTAACTGTCATTAGATACATTCCCTCAGTTAAACAAATGGTGGCACAGAAAAGTACTACTATATCACACAGCCGTTCCCTCTCTTCCTCCTCCTCCCCCTCCTCACATGTCTCTTGCCTTCAGAAACTGCAGATTTAGGACACAGAAGAGGAAAGTGATTGCAAAATAAATATACAATTAAAGGAAAATCTGCAGGGTGGGATTTCACTGCCCTCCTCAAAAACCACCATTTTCTTCATCTGAACTAGAGTAACTGAAACCTTGAACTAATTCTTACTGGACTACTAAAATATTGTACAAATTCACACTGGAGTCCTGCCACCTGAGGCCTACCCAGTGTCCAGAATGAACTAGAGAAGAGTGGAGAGTCAAAACTGTTTAGAAGCCACTGAGCCCAGTCCTGCCATTATCGACCAGCCTGAATAATCCTACTGATGTCAGTCAGGGCAGGAGTTAGTCAGTGTCCCTTGTTTAGGGTGGGATTCTGACTGCTCCTCAAGGGCCAGCAGTTGAGGAATTTGGGTGGTTCCATTGCAGGGGGTGTGGCAGAAGTCAGTGACTCTGCTCCCTGTGTGAAATGGAACCCAGTTTTGTGGGAGCATCCCACGCATCCCAAGAGAGTGGGGTTGGCAGAGGATGAAGCAGAACAGGTAAGAGGAGAAATGGGGACAGGGCCACAGGGTCCACCATTGCATGCAATGCCTCCAAGGCAGCAGCTCCAGTTACTGCAGCTTCAAGTTCAACTACTACCCTGCAAGCTAGAGAGGGCTAGGAAGGGGGAGAAGATTCCTGACACCCCAGCCCCTATGGAGCTCCCTTGGCACCAAGCATGTGGTAGGGTAGGGGAAGGGTTAGGGTTGGAGAAAGAAGATAGGCTTTAATATTTACATTGCATGAGAGACCCCTCAGCCTGAGCATAACCTTTAATATGAGGTTTTGTTGGAAAAGGCAGTGGTTGTCATTTATATGGGGAGTGTGTGTGGTGATTTGCTGATTAGCGTGATGCACATGCTGTACAGAATGGTCTGTGTAGCCCTTCCCTTTCCCTGGCAGAGTGAGGATGTTATCTGTGGCCCTGGGGATAATTCTTGGTAGGGTGAAGGCCAATCCCTGCCTCCCTCGCAAAAAACCTGAATAAAGGGCTTTGGAGAGAAGTCACGCCACAGACTGCATGCTAAGCATGGAGCACGGCAGCAGCCCATCAATGGCAGCTATTCCAGCACTCCATGTGGACATGAGCATTGCAGGCCCATAGGTCATGCCCCAGCTCAGTATGCAGCCCCCCTTGCTTGCTCTCAGAGAGGCAACACAGAGCAATGGCCAGGGCCCTCAACCAGGATGCAGGAAACCAAGATTCAAATCCCTGTGCTGCCAATGGTCTGCTGTGGGAGCTTGGGCGAGTAACTTCATCTCTGCCTGTGGCCATTTTCTCTCCCACCCTTCAGCTGTTTATTTAGATGGTAAGCTCTTTAGAGCAGGGAGTGTCTGTCATGATGGCTTTGTACAGCACTTAGCACGATGGGATCCCAATCTCAGTTAGGGCCTGTAATATAAATAAAAAATATAATAATAAAAAGCTGGGGAGTGACCACCCCCAGAACAGTGAATTGCTGTATTTCTTCTGCTTTGGGGGCTCTTCCGTTCCGTGCCTTCACTCAGTTCCACCCTTTGTGAATAGCAGGGCACTTGCTCTGTGTATGTACATTGCTAATAAAAATATGAATGCTATTAATGAAGGACATCTAGGACTCTCATATTCAACCTCTCACCCTTTATAGTGTGTACCTGAAGGGAAAGAAAGGTTGTGTGAATGGAGGGACACTGCACCAGAAAGAACTGGTTTGTATACTTCTTGAACTTTTTAATGTGACTGGGCAGCAAACCAGTGCAAATGGCGTGTTATTTTTCCATGCCTTTGTCCCAAAATGTGTATTTCATGGGCTTAAAAGAATAGTCTATTAAATGTGATAAATGAGGCCATTTGTCACCAGCCTTTTAGCTTTTCTATTAAAGTAGGATACAAGATAATGAGGAGGGCTTGAAGAAATCCTTTGTGGTGTTGGAAACCAGGGGCACATGATATATGGAGTGGATTTTATGCCTCTTCCATCATGTGAATGAGATCTGACAATATTCCCCTCAGACCTTGTGAGTCTTTGACAGAGAAATCAGAGACAAGAAAAAAATCACTAATGGACCAAAAATCAGTGACAGGTTCAGGGGCGAAAAAGCAATAAAGATAAGAAGAAATGCACTTAGTGTAGGGTAAACCGGTCTCTACTTGGTTTCTTTAACCTCTTATTTTAGAATTTGGTTAATAGCACATCTCGGTCTCCACAGTGGTATCCCTAATTAGCCAGACTTTCTCAATAACAAACGTGGTAAAAAGCCTCAAGCGATTTAGTCTCATCTCCGCTGAAAGGAATTATGGACTAGATTTGGCCCCTACAGTGGAGGCTGGAGGGAGTGGTGATGTAGGAGCTGGTTTATAGCAGCTAGACACTCCTCCACAGTAGAGCAATCCCCAGGTGGGGAGATCCTTTTAGGCTCCTTTGTGCCACCAGAGCAGGTCAAAGTGGGCCAGACTGTTCTGATTTGTTCAGAATTACACATTTTGGGCCACATGTTCAAGAGAGCCCCATGTACTGTTCATCTCTACAGTTACATGCAGTTGCACTGATTCAATGGGCAAATTGGGTGATTCCACATGCAAATAGCTGTTCAGGCAACTGATTTTTATGGTAGGAATAACACCCAGGCCACTTGTAGTAATTAGGTAATGCCTAGGTTCAGCTGGATTAATTGAGCATGGAATTTGAATGTGACCCTTATTTTCTAGGCACGTCCCCTGACTAGCACTGCAATTACTGTACGGATTAAACTTTTACTGCATATACCTCTATACATTAGGAAACAATCTACTGTGATGTGTGAGACAGATGTATGCTCATAGAAATGCTAACTGAATGTAAAGAAAATTTCATAGGCTTTATTACCATACATTAGGCACTTCAAAAATAGCACTTGTATTTTAATTCCGCCTACATTCTAAATGCTGCATTTGTACCTTTCTCCTGCTCTCACCTTTGCGCTTTCCTCCATGCTATCATTAAAGTGCAGCACTTCCTCCCTTTCCTTTTGCCTAAAAATCAACATACATATACAGAGCAAGATAGAGATATAGGTACATATAGATGACTGTAGCCACAAACAAATAACCAAAGAGACCAGAGTCTCTGGAAGTTTGAATCTATGTTGTATGTATCAAATATATCTATACTGTATGGTCTGTGTTTGAATTAGATTGTCCCATGGATCTTCCACAGGCTCTGGGTGAGATCCACAAAGGGACTTAGCCGTTGCAATGCTGAGCATCATGGTGTCCAGGCTGCAGGAAGGCACCTTGCGCTGCTTAGCACTCCGTGAGTGGGAACCAGCTGTTTGCAGGCCGGTGGCTTAGGTGCCTACGCCATTACTTGCAGGAATTAATGATGCATCTGTCTTGCTCCACACAAACATTTAGCTGAGTGGTTAGCACACATGCCAATATGTAGGAGACCCAGGTTCAATTCCCTCTTCCCTGTCAGAGGAAGGAACAGGGGTTTCCCTCCCCTCCCCTCCGACGACCAGTCTAACCCCTGAGCTATGGGATATTCTGACGTGGGGCTCCGTCAATCTCTCCTGTTGAAGCTGTTGCACTCTAGATAAGTAATGAAGAGTGATTGGGACAGGGGGAACGGACCCAGGGTTTCCCACCTCCCAGGTGAGTGTCTGTGACCCAAAAAACCTCTTTATGTCAACTGCCAGAGGGCAGAAGGGGTGCACAGAATCCTTGTGTCAAGTATGTGCACCATAATTCACCACAGGGTGGCCTATAAGGCCCCTCCTGAGAGGCAGTAGCTCACCGGTCATTGTAATCATTGTGAAATACAGATAATATTTAAGAACTTATGGACCTATACTGGAAATTATGTTCTTAAAGCCTTGAAGTTAAAGGCAGGTCACCAAGAGGGGCATGGGGCTGTAAATGCTTATCTCTCTATCTGGTCATTGTCTATTTGCATACTGAGCCACCAGCTGATCAAGAATGCAAAACTGACGAGATCGTGAAATCTACAGGAAGACACACACAGCAGGAGGGTGTCTGTTTATGACTAAAGATCAAAGGACTGTTTTGATATATCTGGGGTTGCAAAGAGACACACGGTATCCTTCACCGAAGGGACAAATGGCAGTGTGTTTTGTCTGATGTAAAAAGGATCACAGCAAGGCCTGGCTGAAAATCCTGGAAGGACTTTGGGGTGAGCTTTGCTTTATAAGACACCAAAGTATCTAGTTAAATAAATCTAGCTTCTAGAATGTGTGTTATGATTTGATTTGATCTGTACCCCTTTGTGAAAAACACTTCCACTTGCTATCATTTGAATCTCTTTGTTAAATAAACTTTGGCTTGGTTTCGCTATAAACCCGTAGGCCCGGACTCCGTGGCTGCTCACCACCCACCAGCCACAGTTGATCCCCGGCCCCGCTCATCAGCTTGGGGAGGGTGGAGAGCGGCGAGTGGGCAGGGGCCTCAGAGGGGATGGAGTGGGGGTGGGGAAGAGCTGGGGAAAGGGCAGGGCCTTTGGGGACGGGGCGGAACGAGGGCAGGAAGAGACAAAGTAAAGGTGAGGCTTTGGGGGAAGGGGTGGAGTGGGGCTGAGGCCTCAGGATGAAGCAGGAGTGAAGCCGCTCCAGGGAAAAGGAAAAGTCAGCATCTGTGAATAAACTTATCTAAATGCTGTGTGTTAAACAGAGCAGTGATCAGAGGTAAAACTGGTAAGCTGGGGTGTACTGCTTCTCTGGGAGCAGTGACTGAGTACTGTGAGTGTTCAGTGGAGCAGGGGCAGGACCCTCCAGGCACATGCTCACAGGGCTCAAGGTACCTATCCCTAACCCGCAGAGGGACAGTGGAGCCTGTGCAGGATGAGAGGAGAGGGTTTGTGTTGCTTGTGACCAATGGAGTTAGGGAGCTGACCCCTGGAAGCCATAGACAGGCTTCCTCACGCTAAGGGCAGATGGTAGCAAGGTGCCTCACAACCCTGAAGCATCACAGTGCCCCAACCATGAGCACCCACCTGGGAAGTAGAAGACTCTGGGTTTATTCCTGATGCTCTAACCATTCTTTCATTATTTATCCAGAATGCAACAGCTTCAATAGGAGAGACTGAGGGAGCCCCACATCAGAATATCCCATAGCTGTGATTGAAGACCTCTCCTGAGGGGTAGGAAACCCCTGTTCAAACCCTTTCTCCCACACTAGCAAATGGGAGATTTGAACCTTGGTCTCTAGCCATTAGGCTAAAAGTTATAAGTTGGGCACTGGTAGAACCATCATCACCACCTCCTCAATTTTGAATGGGAGTCGATCCGGTAGGCGTGCTCGGAGGCTGACTAGCAGATTGGGGCCCGCCTGTGACTTAGGCGGGTGAATGCCTATATTTCCCTGGTCCATGGCTCACTCTGGGGCTTAGCAGGACATAGGTGTCCAGATGGCTAGTGAGGCAGGATTGTGCATACCCAAAGGTAGGAACACAGATGCCTAGGGAGTTTTTACTCTGAAAAACGTAGGTGCCGCGTGAGTTTAGGGTCCTATAGGTTGGATGGGAGTTTTGTGGATCGCAGTGGAGCCAAAACTGGGACTTGCGTGTCTACACCCTGCATTTAGGCACCTAAGTCTGGGGTTTAGGTGCCTCAGTGCCTTTGTGGCTCCCACCTCTGTCTTCTTCTGTATGTGAACAGCACCATGCAGATGGTTGGCACTCGATAAATAAGTAGATGTCCATAGATATTAAAAATCAACTTACAGAGACCAGTGTCTACCAAGAGGTTTCAGAGGAAGCCCAGCAAAAATGAAGATTTTAAATCCTATTAAAGGAATTCCACAAAACTAATTCCCAATCAAGGGTACCAATTAAGTGAATGTTGCTATAAACTGCATCTTTACTAAGGACCCAGTTCAGCCAATCACTTAAGCACTTGCTTAACTTTAAGGCAATGAGATTTAAAACCATGCTTAAAGTTAAACATGAGCTTAAGAGCTTTGTTGAGTTAGGGCCTTAGAGCGCTCTAACTGGGTCTGATCTTGCAAACACTTCCTAGCAAGCTTAAGACTTAGGCTTTGTCTACACTGAACTTTCGTTGTTAAAACTTTTGTCGCTCAGGGGCGTGGAACCCTCCCGCCCCGAATGACAGAAGTTTTAATGACGAAAAGCGCTGGTGTGGACAGCGCTTAGTCATCAGGAGACAGTCTCCCGGCAATGAAGCTACTGCCCCTCATTGGGGGTGGTTTTATTTTGTTGCTGGAAGAGCTCTCGCCCATCGACAAACACCGGCTACACTGCGCACCTTACAACGGCATGCCTGCAGCAGCCCTGCCACGCCATTGTAAGGTGCACAGTGTAGACATAGCCTTAGTAATGGGAATAGTTCCCCAGAAGACAATGGGACTAGTCATTTAGAAAGTTCTAGGCCTGGTCGTAGTTTTCAGATCAGGCCTTAAATTAACATTTTGGGGCTCAGTGCTGCATTATTAAAGTCAATGAAAGTTTTGCCATTGATTTCAATGGGAGCAGAGTCAACCCCTAGCTGCAGGCTGCCCAGACTACATCTCACTGAAAGAGTGGAATAGCATTGCTCATACATGAAGTCTTGATGGTCTTCCCATTTCCCCTCCTCCTCCTCCTCACTCGCTCAGTTCCAAAACAAATTGCTGTTGGAAAGGCTCAGACGGTTTTACTTAAGCATTCCTGCTTGTAATATGATCCCCTTTGTATAGGGAAGTGAACTGGTATAATGCATTGAATCCTGAAAGAAACAAAAATCAAATAGTCATAGGAAATATCAAGAAATATTTCATAAAATACATCCTAAACCACACAGTAGATTGAATGCTGCAGATGCACAGCTTAGATCAGCCTCTTTAACTGGTGCATTTTCAAAAGCACAATGGCCTATCACTAAAACTAGCAGGCAATGGAGTTCATAACAGCACTCCTTGAGTTCACAGAAACAAATCCATCCTTCCATCATAGACATGTGGGAGGCAAAGGCAGTGGAACGGGTGCCCAGTTATGCAGAGGATCTGCAGCTATATGGATCCCAAACCCTCTATCTTCCTATACTTCTCTCCCTGCTGCGAGATCTGAGCCCACACTGGAGTCCAAACACTGAGGTTGTAATAGCGAAACATGCAGGGATTTTGTCCATCCCTAATGCTGCAGAGCCCCCCCAACACAATTGATTCAGGATAAGAGGATTATGAGGATTTGACTCACAGCAATATACTATTTGGAACTGAAGGAAAGTGGTTTTGTTGTGAACACCTTTAATTGGCTTGTTCATCTTATTAGTTCTAAAAGGGTTAGGAATTAAAAAAAAAAAACCCACAATGAGCCAATACTGCCCCAAGTGACACCATGGACAATTCTATTAACTTTAGTGAGTTCAGAGCTGGTCAGCAATATGCTTTGCTAGAACAGTTGTAGCTTGTTACGGAGTTCAGGAGCTGTTCAAAACATTTACTTATCTGACTGACAAAACGATATTAAATAACTTACGCAGTTAAAGTAACCATGGTTCGGTGTAAACAATGTATAGTGCCAAGACTGATGCTAGACGCTATTTGGAGAATAGCAAGGCTGATTATATATATATATATATATATAAATGAAGCTGAGAGGTTGCGGCCTCATTTTCAAAAATGGTTTCTAATTTCAATTTTTTGGATTTCTAATTTTCTGGCCAAGGTGTTTAATTTTCAAATATAGATGCCTAAGGTTAAGCACCTAAATACGAGTGGCCTGATTCTCTGAAGTGCTGAGCACTTACAGCTCCCATTGTAGTCAGTTCTACCACTGTGATGCACTATGGGAGTCACATGACCTCAGTGATTTCCAGCCAGCTCTCCTTAACATGCTCTTGGTCTGGAAACGACGTTATAAAAACAACTGAAAGGCAAAGACTTAAACTTGAAAAGAAAGAAAAGTTCCAAGCTTCGTTTGTGTTAATAAGGTACTGTTCAGATAATGTAGCACAAAATAGCAATTTAAAGAAATAACTGAAGCCCTTCTCCCTGGATATATTCTCCTGGACAGATTTAAACTCACAAGTCCACTACTACATGACGCAAGTGAAGACAGAGCGGAAAATTAAAGGAAGAGCCTAAAGAATCAACACTGACACTAATGCAGGATGGTTGGCTGAACGTGAGGAATGGCTATATAATGGCTACAAGTTCCCAAACAGGGAAAAATGTGTTTCTGCTTAATGGATTGAGGTAATGAAGTATTGATTCTACATCTGAAATTAAACGGTGGAACATTGCATCCATTTTGCTGCAGATGCCATCCAGTAATTCAGAGAACAGTATGACAAAAGGTTTTTTTTTTTGCAGTTGCTCCATCAATGAAAATAGAACAAAAAGGATGAGAACTACTGAGGTCTAGATATTCAGCACAATACATTAACCTTATGGGAAAACATTGTAGTATATCATGCAGTGTTACAATGCATTGTGCAAATTCAAAAATGCTTCTGCAGCCATCATCAGCCTCAGGGTTGATTGAATGAAAAGGATGGCTGACACCCCACCTTTCCCAAAACACTCCATGGAGCTCTCTGGAGGATGCATCTCTTCAGTTAGTTCAAAACTATCATAAGTATGTTGGGATTTGCACCCAGCACAAGAAGGGTTTTGATTCAAACAGCGCATTTTATACACAAGGGACTCTACAGAAAAACACTAAGTTTACAGAAGCAACTGAAGGTTTCAGAGGGACTTGACAGATTGCAGGCTGATGACACTACTATTGTAGTTTCTGTGGAAATCTGGCTTGATGTAATTAACAAGAAAGAACTCAAACCACACAAGGACAAGGTCAAAAAAAATGATTCAGAGCCGCCACGGACTCTTTCATTGCTTTGCCATAATGACTAAACCCAAATGGCCTAGAACAGGAAGAAGTGGCTGAATTTTAGGTGATGGATCATAACCCTGAGTCCCTTCCTTCTCTTCTACCATTTAAAAGTGAAGAGTCAGTTTTCTACCCCAAATCTATGTTTGCAGAGGTTTTGTCACTGCTTGTTTGCATCAAAATGGCGGATGACTGAGGAAGTAAAATCAAGGAAGACAGGACAGAAATTCACAAAAGCCAACATGCTAGGCAGAGAGCTGCCTAAGCTAATCAGTGGCAGATGCCAACCACAGGGGTGTTTGCTAAGCCCCGCCTTTCTCATGGAGATATAGGGATCTCCCTGCAGCCTCTCTGCTAGCAATTCACAACCTGGGACCCCCTCTGGAGTTAGGAGCCTGTGACGTTTTTGCAAAAACACAGGTGCTGAGGAAGCTTTTTGCTGAAACAATTTAGGCACCAAGTGAGTTTAGGTGCCTACAAGTTTCAGTGGGAGTTTTGTGAATCACAGTGGAGCCTAAAACTGGGACTTAGAAACCTAAAACCAGACCTAGGCTCCTAAATCAGGCTTTAGGCACCTAAATACGTTTGTGAATCTAGACCTTTTTAGGCAAGGAACAGAGCACACAGAGCTTGTGTTGACTTCAATGAGAGCTGTGAGTATTGAGCATTTTTGAAATCAGGCCATTTATTGAGGTGCCTCACGTAGTCATCTGACTCTGTGGGGAAAAAAACACTAGATGATCCCTCTCTTGGAGAATTATTATTTAATCAAATTTGGTTTAAAAATTCAGTTATTTTAAGTTAAAACAAATATTTGATATAGATGTTTGTATTTTCACCCAAGCTTGTAAGAGTTACTGCTTATTAATGACAAGAGAAAAAGAACCCGTGCTGTTAGCATTGCATGTCTTCAGAAATAATTGACTGTGGACCAAAACAATTCCTCTTCCTGGAAGTCATTAAAACATTAAATTTCTGGGACAGCAATAATACCAACAGAAAACTTGCAAAAAATCAACTCAGAGATTGTGTGACACTCGGCACTGTGATTGTGGCAGTCCCATGGCATGATCTGCGTATCAATAAGAAGATCTCAGACCTTTTACAAAATGAGATCCACTAAAATAACATGGGTAAAATATGACTTGCTTAGTAGACATTATTTTGTCTTGATTCATATTTAAAGAAAAGGTGCATTATGTGAGTTAAAAGTAGACTGTTTCAACCAGGGCCGGCTCTAACTTTTTTGCTGCCCCAAGCAGCAAAAAAAAGTGCCGCCCAGCCGAGCCCCCGCCGCCGGAGCCCGCTGCCCCCCCGCCGAGCTCCGCCGAAAACCCCCCCCCCAGCACCGTGGCCCGCGCTGCCCCCCCCGCCGAGCTCCGCGCCGCCAGAACCCTCCCTCCCAGCACCGCGGCCCGCGCTGCCCCCCCCGCCGAGCGCCGCGTCGCCAGAGCCCGCCCCCCCCCGCCGAGCGCCGGAGCGCCCCCCGCCGAGCACCGCCGGAGCGCCCCTCCCCACCGCAGAATGCTGCGCCGCGCTGCCCCCCGCCACCCCAAGATTGGCTGCCCCTTACCAGGTGCCGCCCCAAGCATGTGCTTGGTTGCCTGGTGCCGGCCCTGGTTTCAACACGTGAAAAGTGTGTGTGTGTGTGTGTGTGTGTGTGTGTGTGTGAGAGAGAGAGAAAGATCTTCAGCATGGAATAAAGAAGAGGGAGGAGGCTATTTGTGTTTCTTCAAGATGCAATATTGACAACAGTATTTCTATTTTAAATGTCTACTTTGCACTGAAGTATATATGAGTGATTGCAGCAAAGTTTAGTACACCGTAAATAAAGCCCTCTTTATGCTGACATACACCCTTTTCAACCCTGTCTAAATTGGTAAAATTGCCCAGGAGGCATGTCAAATTATACTCCATCATGTGTTGTGACTGCTCCCCATGCTAGAAGGACTGGAAGTTCTAGGTACATTTTCATTTTAAAACCTTTGTGATCTGTGTGGGGCACAGGGATGGAAACCACAAGAGTTATGTTTGTTAGGCTCCTATGGCTCCCTTTTGGGCACTGCACTGAGTTGTGCAGCATAGCTCAGCACAGTGCGAAGTTTAACATCAGACTACATCAGAGGTTTAACAAAAGGAGGCACTTTCTTCCCTGCAGGTAGAAAAGTGCCAGGAGCATAAACAGCCAAGCTTCAGTACCTGCAAAATAAGAGAGAGAGAGACAGAAAAAGAGAATGGGAACACACTGCCAAGGAGCCACACTATTAAGTAAAAGGGGATATCATTTCTGTATCAAGAGGCCTTGACCAGACACCAAAACTCCAGTGCTTTTGATGTGATTAGAACCCTGCATATATTCTATTCTATTACTTATATTTTCCCTGTGCAAGTCTCTGGCAATTTATATATTTAATTTTAAAAAATGGGCCCAAACTTTAGGGGAGTTCAGAATCAAAACCTACATCTGGATCTGAATTTCCCAGAGGGGTCTTATCTCTGTAAAGTGGTGAAACACCCATTCTCCCCTCACACCACCTAGATTCAGCGGCCGATCTGAACAGGACTTTGGGGTATTTAAAATCATCCCTTGGATGAGGGAGGCATTAAATAAGTGTAAAGAACTATCCCCTAAGTTTTGTGACTCTAGGTCACTTCTGCTTATTTTTACCGATTTACGTATTCTCAAACAAGAGGTAGTACATTAACCCCTTGTCTTTACACATGCTTCTGGGCAACTACATTTGCATTGCACTGATACCATCACGACATACCAGGTAATTTCAACAGTCCAGGAGATACACGTCTGATGGATATCCAGGAGTTGGTATGTTGGACAGCACTGGTTAAGAACTGACAGAAATTCCCCTCTCACTGCTCATGCCCAGTGGTTTGTTCCTCATTGCTGCTTCCTTCCTAAATTCACCAGGGCTACCCAGAGGCTTCAGGGGGCCTGGGGCAAAACAATTTCGGGGGCCCCTTCCATTAAAAAAAAGTTGCAATACTATAGAATACTATATTCTTGTGGGGGCCCCTCTGGGGCCCGGGGCAAATTGCCCCACTTGCCCCTCCCCCCGGGAGGCCCTGAAATTCACCCAGCACCACTAGAAATGCAATTTGCCGAACTTCCCTGACTCGTCCTCTAGATGCCTCCTCTGCTTTAAAGTATTTGACACACAATGAAACAACCAGCTCACAGTGTGCCTCGCATTTCAGAACAGTGTGACATATACAAGTAACTGAGGGGCTGTCTACACTGCAGTTAGACACCCACAGCTGGCCCATGCCAGCCAACTTGGGCTCATGGGGCTTGGGCTAAGGGGCTGTTTAATTGCAGTGGAGATGTTCGGGCTCAGCCCAGCTCCGGGACCCTTCCACCGTGCAGGGTTCTCAGAGTTTGGGCTCCAGCCTGAGCATCTACAGTATAAACAAACAGCCCCTTAACCTGAGCCTTGTAAGCCTGAATCAGCTGGCATGGGCCAACTGAGGGTTATTAATTGTAGTGCAGACATACTCATAATCACAAGAATGAAAGTACATACCTAAAGCATCCACTTAGATAGATAACTAATTATTAGATTCCCACTATCTACTTCTACTGTTAATGAAAAAGTAAGGCCAGATATTGTTCTCTCTCTGTTACCAGACCTCTATTCACTCCTCAATTGGAACTGAATCACAAGCAAATAGAAAACAAATCAAGTCTTACAAATCAGATTTTTTTTGTATTAACCCTGAATTTTATAAACTTCTTTAAGGGTCTCACATCTCCAAATGTGCACATTGTTTAGTGGTGGTGTGTGAAGTTAACATGAGGCCTATTATAGAGTGTGATCTGTTTTATATAGAAACATATTGTTTGGAACATCAAGAAAATTTGTTACAAGAGATTGTATTGTCACCTAAGATTGTATTCCTTGAGAGACAAAATCCTTTCTGCAGTTATCTGAATTGTTCATCACATATTTCCCTTACCCCATCTCACCGGTTTGAGCATAACACAGGAACAGATTCTGACACCTGCTGAAGTTCTTTGTACCAGTCCGCTGGCACAAAGCCACTGTACAGATGGCAGACCAAGCTGCCTGAATAATTTTCCAGCATGAGGGAACCGCCAGGTGGAGTATGCCTGGGGTAGTGGCCTTTATGCTATCTTCCCCCGCCCCCGGTCCATGGTGGAGGGGGTGTGGGCGGGAAAAAAGGTATGGCTAGAGTGCTCCCATGCCCTGGCAATCCTTGCCTTGCTGGAACAGCTCCTGAGACTTGGGCAGCGTGAGCAACTTAGAGCAGCCATGACCCTGCTCTAAATTGTGCTTTGGGATTGACCTGGTGCTTAGCGGCCTCAAGATCTGAGAACTATAAAGGTGGCTTCAAACCACTTTTCCAAACCCTGCCCCCCTGCAGCACAGACACGGCAGATCCGAGGACCTGGGCCACAGTGTCAGAAGAGAAGGAACATATGAAACATATTTTAAATGTATCATTAACAACAAATAATGACCTGTAAGAATTAAAAGACAGTTAATTCATAAGTATGTGGAAACCAGTTGGGAAGATAAATCGCACAAGAGCCATCATTTTTCTGTGAGGAACTGCAGAATTAGCTTCATATCCATTACTCTGCAGCAAATACCAACTCTCCAACCAGATCCCCAATAACAGTACTACAGTATTTGTTGGTTTAGGCAATAACCTAATGGGTTATAGCAAACCAAATATAAAGAGTAACTATTTGGGGTAAGGGGTGCAGTAAGAGCTGGGTTCAAATCCCAACTGGGTTAGAAATAAAAAATGAGTTGGATGGTGTTAGGTTAGTTCCTCAGAGATGTTTGTCGTATGTGTCAGATACTGCACTGTTTACTATTAACAATGAAAGGACTGGAACAGCAAGTGTTGCAGGTTAGGAGTTAGATGCTTTTCTAGAGCTATGTGAAGAAGCTTGTACAATTCATGCCTGCACTAGGCACAATGGTGATCACATTCCTGGACTACAATCCAACTAATATATTAGTCCACCACCTTCTTGAGCACCATATTCACCCAGTAGATAGTAAATAAACAACGCTAATAATTAATATACTATAATGATTTCTTCTTCAATAGCTTTCACATGAGCATCTCACAGCACTTCAGAAGCAGTAACCAATTCAGCCTCAAAGCCAGCGCTCCTTTGTGCTAGGTCAGATCATGCAGGATTCTGTCCCTCAAACTGCCTCCACCAGGGGAGGGTTCAAACACGAGGGCAACAGGGAATGTATCCAGAACTGGTATGTATGCTTGCAAATGGAATTACGGGAATGGTGGATGGAGGTGTCCTCTTAAATAGGGGGAGGGAGAAGCTGTTTGTTCTCCACAAAACACGTCACTGGAACATAACCCACAAGTATCACCGGGACATTTCAACTCATCTCTGATGGGCTGGGATCCCCATAATCCAAGGCCCTCTGCAGCTGAACGTTTGGCAGCATTGCCTAAACCATCTCTGTACATGAATTCACTCACCACTAGTACACAGCCACTTCGCGATGAAGCACAGCAGCTGTTCAATAGTGCACAAAACTACACAACAGGATAGGGCAGAAAGTGAAAGACGTCCAACAACTTGACACTCCGGGGGCATTCAGACCGGAAGAACCTAATTGCCTAGGTTGGAAAGGTGGGACTCCAAGTGGTCAGGACCTCCATTTTACATTTCAATCATCTGCATTCATCTGTTAAAGCACCATGCCCATCTATGGTGCTGTATATATAACAACATTCAAACAGTAGAAAAAGAGAAAGGCTGGTGATGCTATCAACCAGTTTTGCTGAAACCATCCTCCCTCCATAACATTCATGCACATTTGAGCTTCTCCTTTCTTGGGTAAAGGGAGCTTACAGTAAAATATAATGGTTCTCTGAACATACGCATCATTATCAATAAAAAAATAACACAACACACACTCCTCTGGCAGGTTCCCATAAATATCTTCCATAAAAGTTCATTTTTCCACATGAACAAATTGTAAGTATGTGGGGTTTTTTTTTCCTCTGAATCTTGATACGGAACTTCAATTCTTGGCACTAGCCTGTGAAGTTAAAATGACATCAGCTTGACTTTCTAGGCTGAAGTTTTATAGTTGCTGCCTAACCACATTTCTTTGTCCTGAGAATATTCACTCTCCTCTTGGCTGCCTCTTTAATAGGGCTTACTGTTCATGGGTATCATTAAAAGCTGTGCATGTGTATTCACTATAATTCCCCGTGATCCATACCACAAAGCAAGTGGTGGTATGGAGTGAGAAAGCTGCATTTCTCTCTACAAGACAAAGAGGCGCTGTCAGTTTAGATGTGTGTGGCTTTGCCAACCTAATGGCTTTATAGTGGCATTGCATAGTCTGTGACATGAGAAACCTGACTTTGCTATCCACCTCAGGACTGTTTCTCCCTAGGACCAGTGGAGTCCAGGACATACTGTGGGAGGTGACGCATGTTGGGGATAGTGGGGGCAGGTGACAACCACTTATTGTATGAATACAGCCCACTGGCTGAAGCCACTCTACCAGCTATCAAACAGAGAAAATAGATGAATTGGAAGAGAGGGGGCAGTGGGAAAGTTAGTACCTCAACATGTGAATGGGCTGGAGGATTCAGAGTGCCACCTGTAACAGCATTTGTTTGGTGTTGTGTGCAGTTAGGGAGAACACAAAGAGCCTGGGAATGGGGCAGGATAGTGAGTGGCAACATGAAAAAGAATTAAACAAGCAATTATCTCAGTAATGGACGCTGCCAGGATTTTCAGATGATGTGACCACTGATTTCTAAGAATGAAGACCCTAAGGACTGATTTCATGCCCAGGATCTGGGATGATCTAAACTGTGGGGGAGAAGCAGGGCAGGTACAATTTGTACAGTTCAAACCTCTGAATAGAGTTCAAGCTCTGTTTGGAGCACTATGTTTCATGCCTGCATTTCAAAATCAAATAGGGTTTCAAGAAAGAGAGGATTTTTTACTACACCGTGTCTTTGAAAGCAACACAGCAAATATAAAGGCACTTAATTATCTGGCAACACTGCATCAAAAATACTCCAGAATAATAGCTCTGTTGTTATTTAACAGCACTAACATATACACTGTAAACATATCCAGTGTGATCCTAGAGTGCACCGCTTGAGCCTTCTGCATGGAGATTACACTGGTCAGACAACCCTGGGAGTGACTGTACTTAACATTCAACAAAACAAATCAGGTTCTAGTTTAGCATTAGGCTGACTCAAACAGAATAAAATCCAGTTTTGTTACTGCACCAAACCCTATTTCATCTATTCCCTAAACACTCAGCCTCTTTTCCATGTGACAGAGAATCAGTGCTGCTATCCTCTCTCCATGTAAGCTTATCATTTCATCATTTCACTCCTGTTGTATTGAAATAGCCACAAGACCAGATTAACAGTTAAAGATTGTGAAGCCATTTGCCAAATGCTTCTTGCTCTATTAGTAGCAACATTTTTGCAGTTTTCACACACAGACACACACAGAGATATATACACAGATTGCAGGAAATTTTTACCTTGCATGCAAACAGGAGAGATCCTGGTTTCCTCTCATGGATCAGAAGTAGGATAAAAAAAACGCACCAAAACCCTAACAGACTCATCTGCTGAGAGTTCTCTAAATCCCAAGTCTGCTTCAGCTAGCGGCTCTAAGTTTGTGCTCTGAATAGAGGCTGTGTTATTTTAACCACAGGATTTCTAGTCATGGGGGAGGAGAGATGGATTAGGTACGTTTGCAATCTAATGCTTCACGTTTACCTCAAGTGAAATTAACTACTCTAAGCCTGATGTAAATAAGAACTTCTGAGATATAAATTTCAAGAGCCCTCAAACCAATTATGCCTAAACTAACATGTTAAATAACTGTGGAAAATTCCAGAGGAATAAGATAACATACTTTTGTGTTCTAAATAAAAGGCATGTGTGGAATTTCATGCTAGATACTGACACAAGTGAGACACAACAGATGAACTCTACAGACTAACCTATATAAGGTACAGTACCTTATACAGTAATATTCCCAACACCTGTTAGGATGTATTTCATCAGACATCAGAGCAATTCAATTTATCATGATCCATGACAATTACATAGTTAGATGTAATATTTCAGTAAAGCAAATAGCATCTTTTTAGAATAAAAAGCAACATTTGTAAAGGGGCCTCACCAGGCTCTCCAGTTTTGTAGGTGCATAGGTGTCAGTCAGCAGGAGCAAGGAGATAACAAGAGCTCTTGAAACTATCATTTGCACTCGCAGACAGCTGTAGTCATAGTTAAATGCAGGAAAAAACTTGCGTCCACAAAACTTTTGAAAAATCAAGCTGAAAAGCTGTATTCATTGCCTGGTTTCTCATAACAAACACAGTGGTAAAGTATCATGGTTTGGCATGGGCTAAGTGACAGACTTCAGTGCTCACCTCAAAAGCAATGATTTACAAAAATTGCAGCCAATAGGCCTCCTTTCTGAGCTGAAAGTCATTTTTGTAAATAAAACATGCCCTTGAATTTTGGACTTAACAGAGGGGAATCATTCGCATGGGGAAAAAAACAGTGAAAACAAGAATACACTCTAATCTGGCCTTGACAACAAAAACACCATGAACAGGAATTTGGCTCCATTTTGAGTAAACCTAAGATCTACAAATATCATCTTACATTTACATAATGCTTTTCAGCCCAAAGCATTCCTAAGTGCTTTAAAAGCATAATTGACTCATTTGTAAACTATCAGCAGACATCATTTCACTCACCACTAAAATGTAGCCACTACTGGGGTGAGATGCAGAAATTGTTTAATAGAGCACAGGAACACTACCCCAAAGTTTAGGGTAGGAAGTGGGGAATAGCATAGCCAGCTGAAACTACAGGAGGGTTAGGCAGGTAGCAAGTACTGTAATTACCTGAGTTGGAATTTGGCCAATATATCAAGGTCAATCCCCTAACTCTTGTGAAAATGAAATGAGGGGCGTGGGGTCAAAACTTCAGCTGGTGTAAATTGGCAGAGCTGCACTGGCTTCATTGGAATTTATGCTGATTTACGACTGCTGAGGATCAAGCCCAAGTGCCTCTTTAATGACCACCAGCCGTCAAGAGCTGTTTTACATTTCATCCAAATGAGCTGTCTAGTGACAAAATGCTTCCTAATAACATGCTGGGGCATTTGTTCCATACACACTACACAGGAAGTGCCACCTTCTGACTCACCAACCCTACTTCCTGCACCAAGCACTCTGCATGTTCCTTGGAAGCCTCTCGTCTTCTGACTGAGCCAGCCTCACACAATTTAGCTAATTATTTTTGGCTATGACACTTTTGCATTTGGAACAGAAGAGGCTATTGGAACCCTAAGCATTTGAAATGTGAACCAGGCAAAGTCATACACCTAAACCAGAAAATAAAATGATCAGAATCCCCACATTTATGTAGGATTTTGTGATACTGTTATTATGGTCCATCCTACTCTCTCCATTTTCTCCCAGTGAATCTCCACATAATCTATCCCTTTCCTAATCCAGACACCTCTTTATTATTGCCACAGTCACGGGAAAATCCATGTCATTGACAATTTCTGGAACAGTGTGGGCTTGATTGTCTGTATAGGTCCTCAAAAGGGGAGAGGTTGCAAGAAGCTTTCTGGTTCCTATATCTGCTGCACAGAGGATAGGTACAGCTGCAGTCCCTATAATCTCCTCAAGCCAAGGTCTCTCCCTGCTAGCATCCCCATGAGCATTAGTCACTCAAAAGTCAGTAGGATAGAAGTGGAACTAAAGGTCCATTGACTACACGCCAGCTATTGGAGATAGCTGGGAGCGTGAGCCTCACCCTCCGAAAGTGGGGAGGGCACTACAGACTCATCCCCTGCATTTTGTGATTCTCAGAGGCACGTTTTGATTTACAACACTATTTGAAAGTTCCACCTGGCTGGTGCAGTTCTGCATAATCTAAACGTGTGCCTATGCCTTAATGGCCTGAATTTGCAACTAGGACACATGCCTTGATAATGAGGTTATTAATTTTCCCCTCTTGGGTTGTATAGGCTATAAACGGTCACTCCATCTGGCACTGTACTGCTATTACAGTACAGACCTGAAAGCTGCACTCTGCTTCCAAAGCAAAGTGCCTTTTACATACTTTCATAGGGCTATTCCCCTCCCATCCGACCCTAACATTACAGACCATGGCTATTTTCTGAGCTTAAACAGCAACAAATTAGTGTCCAAATGTGAGACAAACATTCCTCTCAGAACATTCATTATGTTGCTTTGAAACATATGGGCTGTTAGCAGCTCTAAAGAGAGCCTTTGGGAGCCTGCATCCTGGTCACTTAGATCACCCAGGGCACTGGGTGTGGTTAGAGTAGGAGTGGGTTTGGAAGGTGAGAAGGGATCACTTGTACCTGTAGAGAACCTGATGAGCTAATGAGGTAATTAGGTCACCAGATGAAGAGCGGGGAGAAGAAGGCAAGCAGGATAAAAGGATGAGCCATGGAGCCTGAAGGGGGGTTTCTATTAACTACTGCTATGTTAGTGGTGACAGTACCCTGGTGAACTGTGTATGCTGTTTAATTCACCCACAGGGCTTATCAGCCAGGGTTTCCAGGAGGTAAAGGGGAAACCTATTTACAAGGGTTTAGTCCTGCAAGCTGCTGAAATCAGCCAATTCCCACTGAAGTCTATATTATAATGTGTCCTATATTTGAATATTTAGGTATTATATTTTGCATTTCAGTCATTGACTAGAGAAACATGGATGACAAATGAAAGGAAATATGAATTACAGTGAGCTATGTTATCAATCAATGGCATGTCAGCAGAAATGCCCACACTAGCCTCACCCTCTCTGGATGAAGGGCTCATAGTAGACTTTGTTGATAAAAACACACAATAGGATTCAAGGATGGGTGCACCAATTTTGCCTAATTTGTCAGTCTTGTAAGGTGCACAGAGACTAAGACCAGGGCAAAACAGTCTTTTGAAGTAGGAAGAAGTTGCTATAAGTAGAAATGCCAACCCAAAGTGTTAACAAAATCACATATTAGTCTCCAATAATCATGAGATTGTCTTAAAACCATGAAATTAAAAAAAAAAAAATTGAGGTATTTTTTATTTGCTGTTTGGTTTTTAACCTTCAGGGTGCACTTGGGCCACATTTTCAAGCTTTTTTCTGCAATTATGGGGTCTAGAAACTTACTTTTATTTTAAAAGAAAGCTGAGCTCCTCACATAATCAAAGGACTCCAGAGCCTGGGGCTTAAAAATACACAAGCAGCAAATAACCCAAGAATCCTGATTTAAAAGATGAGCGTTAGCAACAACGCAAAGACATTAGAAGCATAGGATTGGTTTTAGTTGATCAGTCCTGGATCACTTTATTCTAGATGGCAGCCATAATAATTTTTTTTAAATGTATTTTAATTTTTAAAATTTCTAAAATTGCCCCCATCACAACTGTCTCTAAGAACCTGAATTTAAAAAAAAAATGAAAACAACCAACCAACTCCCTAGTTAACAAATATTAACTAAAACTGAATAGGTTATCCAGCAGAATTCCTCATTAAACGCAATATGCTGTGAACATCCTCTCTCCTCATCCTCTCAGGAAAAAGCCAGGGAAAACAGATGGACCTGAAGGTCAACCGACCCAGGCTCTGTCAGACCAATGAGGGAAGCAAATTCCAGAGTCAATAGCCCTCCACTAAAAATGCCCTCCCACTAGCCCTGGACATTCAAATCTCGAGACTCTTATCGCAAATGCATTGACTGATCTCAATAGAGCAGAGGAAGAGAAGCAGTCCACTGATAGCTAGGAGCCAAACCGTACAGGGTTTTAAAATCAGTAACAATACTTTTAATTGCACTAGGAAGTGAACAGGAAGCCAGTGCAGTCTCTGAAGCACTGAGTTAAGGATGCACCTTAAGGCTTGTCCCACTAAAAAAAGCCTCTGCCTCCTGCACTGGCTGTAGCATTTACACAAGCGGAGTGTTGAAGCTCCGTACAGAACACATTGCAATATTCCAATGTGGAGGGTCATAAGGTACTGGGTAACTGTGGCAAAGCCCACAGATCACAGAGAAACTGACACCAATACTATGCTAAACAGATAAAGAAGGCTCTTATTCCACCATTGTCCCCTAGGACTCCAGGAACAAACAGAAAGTCGGAGAGTCCTCACTTGTAAGTCTTTTTGCCAAGGAAAGGACAAACATTCTGTAAGGGGCAGACCTCTCCCCCCGTAACATACGATCCCCACCCACCCAACCAATATCAATTCCATCTTAACTAGAGCAAACCTCAGCCAGCTCACTTGCTCTCTCAGCCCAGCAGTGGGAAAACACAGACCCCATGCTATCCAGGTGCACAGAGAACGAGACTCCGAACTGTGTGTACTGTAATTATGCAGCGTAGCGGTAGCCGTGTCGGTCCCAGGATATTAGAGAGACAAGGTGGATTAGGTAATATCTTTTATTGACCAATTTCTGCTGGTGAGAGAGAGAAGCTTTCAAATTTCTCTGTGTGAGCTCAAAAGCTTGTCTCTCTCCTCACCAGAAGTTGGTCAAATAAAAAAGATATTACCTCACCCACCTTGTCTTTCTGTACTGAACATGGCAAGAGACTCACAGCAGACTGCTGGAGGGAAGCCGACATCTTGTCTGTCTTTTTCTAGGGAAACATGAACTATTAAAACCAACCAAATGAAACAATTTACTAGGCACTAGAATCAATGTGTCTTATGAATGCATTAAGGATGAAGCCACTCAGCACAGGATAATGGTTGTTATGATGGCCATGACATTCAGCACTAGGCCAGACTAAAACTGAATCAGTTCAGCTGAGATACTGAGGACATGCCAGGATGGCCTGAATGCCACAACTAGTCCCAGTTAAGTCATATTCTGAATTTCTAGTGTACTGGGCATCTCAAATTAATCTATTTTTAAAACAGCACCTTCTGAAATCCCATTCAGAAAACACAGCCACATTGCACCCTTATCCCCCTTTTATGTCTTAAAGGGCAAAAAGGGTGCATTTTTCAAGCAAATTAGTTTAACATGATTACACCCTCCTCTCTAGGCTAAAACACAGCCAGCTAACATGGCTTCAGACATGTACACAAATACACCCTTGTTGCCCTTTAATAGAGGATCTTAGCTCATGCTGAACCCAATATCTGTCCAGAGCGAGCAGTGCTGACAAAGACTTTGTTCCATCTTTCAGGCAGGTATCAGTTATGTAAGTGAGAAGGGGAAGAATTTTAGGGAACTATGATGGTGGGTTCCAGGATTCCGCATAGGAATGCAGGGCTCCTCTGTTGAGTCACCAGAAGATCTGGTGCTAAACCCCCATCCAAAGATGCAGAGTAATTCTGGCTGACTCGTGCTATCCAGCAGTTCCTATAGGTCATAGGAAGGTTTGGAGCATCTCTCTGGGGCAGAGGAAGCAGGCAACTGACACAGAGAAAGTCCTGCAGGAAAGTCCTAGGAATAGCTGAGCTCGAGGAGAATATTCAGACTGAGGGCTTGTCTACGCTTACAGAACTGCAGTGGTACATCTACGCCGCTGTAGCACTTAGTGAGGATGCTCCCTATGCAGATGGGAGAGCTTCTCCTGTCGGTGTAGGTACTCCACCTCCCCGAGGCACTAGCTATGGTGATGGGAGTAGCCTGATGGGATGTAGGGCTGTCTACATCAGGGGGTAGGTCGGTACAACTACATCTCTCAGGGGGGTAGATTTTCCAAGCACTAGGAAAACACAGACACCATTCTACCCAGGCTTAGTGCTTTCCACACCCCCTGAGTGACATAGTTAAACCGACATAGATTTGTAAGGTACCCCAGGGCTGAGGTTTGTGTTTTGTTCTGTAATTGGAATTACCAGTAAGGAAAAGGGGTACATTTGGCTTGTATATGGTGTGTAAAGACTGTTCAAAGCAGGGTGGGAATTTTGCTTGCTTAGCTGGCTCTTTTGGCAAAATTAAGCAGTTTAGAGAACCTGATAAGGAAAATATATGACTTTCCCCAGAATACCTTAGGGTATGTCTTTACTGCAGAGTTATTTCAGGCTCTTACTCTAGTGTTGACTGGAGCTGGGAGAATACCTGATTTTTCAGTTCAGTGGCAGTTCTGAAAAATTGCAAATAAATAAATAAATTCATTTGTGTCAGACCAAATCTGAATATTTGGTTGATCCAAAAAAGAGAGCATTTGAACCTGGATCTCCTGCTCCCCAGCTGAGTTCTGTAACCAATAAAGGTGATAAGAGGGTAGTGGCTGCTTCTCCTCCTCCAGCCATTTGGTGAGTGGCAAAACTATTCATGTCAAATTTATGAATAGTTTCAGGTGAACTGAAAATGCATTTTTCATCAAACTATTTGTCTGAAAAATGTTGCTCTAGTGTTGCCCCAAATCCCATTCCCGTCCACACACAAAACCTCTCGCTTGAGTTTGATGGTGCTGTGAACCCAAGCTAGTGGGCCTACCTGGAGGAATAGGCTAGAGCTCAGGTGCAGCTTTCACTCAGGCCGATAACCCGCTCACTTTGTAGTGAGGATGCAGGCTAAATTACTCAAGAACTGATAGTCCTCCACTGCTTTCCCATAATTCCCCCTGTGTGCCTAGAAGGACAGACACGTTCCTCCACAATTCATTGGGAAAGAATCATAGAGTGGCTCAGCCACACAAAGAACTCTGGCCTATGCCTCCAGAACTCCTAGTGATACATAGGGGTGAGTGCAGCACCAGTGAGGACACAGTAACTCAGGTCTGGCTTTGCAGTGGGTGGCTGCTCACAGCTGGCTTAGGCTGAGATGGATGCTAATCACCAGAGTGAACTGTGCAGTGAAGCTGTACCCTAAGGACCAGGGCAGTGCCTAGCAGATCTCCCAGAGGAATGGGAAGCGTTTATGCTTGTTGCTTTATGCTTGTTTTGGACTTTGAGTGCCCCAGAAGGGGTAAAACAGTAAGAGACCTAGACCTTCTGGCTAGGTCTCTGCAACCCAAAAGACAGTGGCGGCTGAGCGTCCAGGAAGAGAGTCAGGAAACTCAGGCGAATTGTCTGCTGCACAGCACGATGCTGAAAGGGGGCGCTCTGGTAACGGTGCACAATAACAAATATTTTTGGTTTGGTTAGGTAGAGGAAACAAAGGGATTAAAGGAGGCGAAGTCTGTGGACTCAATCGTGGATCACGAGGTTGGAAAAGGGGAGCTCTTGGATTCAAGGAATGAAATGACCAAAGACTTGGATTTGCCTGTACTTGAGAGGGTAACTTGGCCCTAAATTTTTTAATATAACAATACCTTATTATAAGTTCCTTATTGTAATTTGTTCCAGAAGTGACTTCCTATTTGTGGGAGGATTTCAGTTAATATTAATATGCTGAAAAAGCTTCTGTTTTATTTTGGCATATGGTCCTGGTCAGCTGTGAGTACTTTATTATTACTTTTAGAGGTGGGTGGCATGTACTACCTACATCCTGTTCAAGCTTCTACATTCCTCTTTAGGACAGGGAGGTTCTGTACATACCTGTGACTTATAGTTAAGGCTACATAACAGCTTTCCTCACTTTTGGAGGAAGTCCAATGTTAGGCAATTGACATGGAATGGTGACTATTATAACTTGGAGGTCTTTTCTTTGAGACATTTTACGGCCAGTGTTGTTCTGTTATTTCACACGGAGTCCCTACATGGATTTGTGGGAAGCCAGCCCATTTAATAGTGGTGAGAAGGATTTATAGCTCATTCAGTGTCTAGGTGTTTGTTTGTAGAGCTTGTCAGAAATTTTCCAGTGGAACGCTTCTCTGTCAAAAATGCCAAGTTGTCAGAAGTGAAACGTTTGGTGGAAACATGTCTATGTTGATGAATCTTTGGAGGGAATACATGCAGGTTTCAAAACTTGCATGACAGACAGACAGCTTCCTCTCAGCAACTTGCTTAGCTCCCCACCCGTTCACCCACCCATCTCCTTGGCAGCCTGGAGGACTGTCCCAGGATCAGGTACTCCAGGACTTACAAGGTCAGTGGCTCTAGTGAAGCCTGCCATGCAGACTGCCCCAGTGTCAGAGACTCAAGGGCTTCCAGGTTCCCTGATGTGGAGCCAGGAACTGGCAGCTGAAGTTCTCATAGGATTTACAGGCTCCATAGTAGGAGAGTTGAAGCCTGGGTAGAAGGGTTGGATTGTGATTTAGGTTGTATTATTATTTACCTCGTTAATAGAATCAACTGCCAAGAACAGAGTGAGTTTGGCCTGACAGTGTGTTCAGACTCTCAATCCTGCCTGCTCCCAGAGCCCAGTGAGGAAGGTACTATTATACCCATTGTACAGATGGAGAAACTGAGGTAGATGGAGGCTACAAGATATTAGACCTATTCTCACTCCTATTGAAATCCAGGGCCTTCCAGGAGGGGGCGAAGGGCAAAAGGGACAGTTGTAACCTGGTATATGAGTTTGACTCACTTGCCTCTCTATGATTGAGGGGTAACCAGGCCAAACTTGAATGGCACTGTGACCCCAAAGACTAGGTTGCAATGCCAGGAGCAGGAAGTCGGGCCCAGCCCCGTAGGCTAGGAGCTGCGACTGCAGGGTGAGTGCAGGGCGGGCTCGTTCCACACCCCCCATTGGTCCTTCCCTCAGTGGTAATTTTTTTGGAAGGGAAGGGGCCTGGTAAGAACATAAGAACGGCCATACTAGGTCAGACCAATGGTCCATCTAATCCAGTACCCTGTCTTCCGACTGTGGATGTTGCCAGATGCTTCAGAGGGAATGAACAGAACAGAGCAATTATTGAGTGATCCATCCCCTGTCATCCCGTCCCAGTTTCTGGCAGTCAAAGGTTTAGAGACACCCAGAGCATGGGGTTGCATCCTTAACCATTTTGGCTAATAGCCACTGATGGACCTATCCTCCATATTTGAGATTTTGCCCCAGGTCTCTCAGAACCTCTGTGTAGTCCTGCTGAAATCGGTAAGATTTTTGCCAGTAACCTGAATGACAGCAAATTGGGATTAGAACTCCCAACTCCCAGTCTGTGTTGCAGCTAGTCCACCAAGCTCTTTCCCTTTTCTTATAATTGTTTCACCCATCTGTTTATTATTAATCATTTGCAGGAGGTTAGGGTGGAGCTGTACAAATAATGAAGCTTTCAGCTTGCTGGCAATTCTGAAAAAAATCAGGGAAAAAATAAGTTCAGGTTGACCCCAAAGTGATTTTTTTTTAAATTTTTGGCAAATTGAAGTTTAAAACAAAGAAACAAAAAAGGCTCGAGTCGAACTAAGTGTTTCGTTTTGATTCTGAGCTTTTCAACTTTTAAAAAAAAAATTAAAGGAAATTTCAAAACAAAGAGCCATTTTGAATAAAAAAAACAAAACTTTGTTTCAAAACTGTTGAAACAAAATGTTTCAATTTTTGGGGAATTTTTTTGTTTTGTTTTTCCTGACCAAAACAATTTGATGAAATTGACATGACTTTGCTCAATGTCACTAAATCAGCATTTTTCGCTGAAAAAAGTTGCAGTCCAAATTTTTTGCCTGGCTCTAGTTGGGGCCCCATTGTGCTAGGCACTGTACAAATACACAGTAAGAGCCAATCCCTGCTCTGAAGAGCTTAGTCTAAATAGACAAGACAGAAAAAAAAAAAAACGGGAAGGCAAATGGGCATGGAGAGGTGAAGTGAGTTGTCGAAGGTCACACAGTAGGTCAGTGGAATTTCCCTGATTGTTTCCTGCGTGAAACCTTGCCCACTGAAATCTAAGTGCTACCCACCTCCTGTCTGTCCTGGATGTTGTTTTCTCAGCAGTTTGGTCACTTTTTGCTTAGCTATCACAGCAAGAAAGAAGACAACAAAGCAGTTGATATGGGTGGGGAAATGAATGCAGGCTCAAAATTTTAGCCCATACTTCTAAAAAAAGTATCTACCTATCAGCTGCACCATGAGGTGTCTTTCTTCTAGCTATTTATTTATATTACAGTTGGCCAAATTGCTGACTAGAACACGACTTTAATCTGACTGAAGATGGTGCTGAGGGGAAAATATAATTAATAAAAAAATATTATGAATTAAACACAGAGAAAGATTACCAACAAACCTACACTACCAAACCAATGTTTACCTCCCACACAGCTAACAAAGCATTCAGTCTTGCTGAAACAAAAGATTTCCCATACATGATTCCTAAAAAACTCTAACTGCTACAGTCTTCCTTTGTTTCATCTGCTAAAGAACTTTCTCCCTGCTGTTAAACCACCATCAGTTTGGAAATCCTGGCAATATTTATTCAGAAATTATCCAAGATTAATTGAGTGTGGAAGGTGAAATATCCTATTACACCTCCATGGCTGAAGAAGAAGCTGAATCATGCCTTTCCTCCACCCAAAATACGGTAGTATAGCTCACCACCTCAGTACAATCTTAAACTGGGGGCAGAGTATAACAGCACAACCCCAAAGCAGTGTTAGTGCCATTCCTCCTAGGAGGGGCAGAATGCCTCCCAGAACTCTCCCAGCGAAAAACACACAGATTGCTACACCCCTTTCATTAACGGCAGAATCTGGTTTATGTCATTTTCTCTGACACAAAGATGGCTCAACCAGGGCTAAACAACATACAAACACAGCAAAAAAAATAATAATAATAAAAAGTTACCCAGGGTTAGAGCAGACTGCAACACGTGCAGCGGTTGTGTCCCTGACCGTCACAGCTAATAGCCATTGATGGATCTTAGCTAATTCTTTTTTGAACCCAGTGATACTTTTGGCCTTCACAACATCCCCTGGCAACAAGTTCCACAGGTTGGCTGTGCGTTGTGTGAAGAACTTCCTTATGTTTGTTTTAAATCTGCTGCCTATTAATTTCATTGACTAACCCCTGGTTCTTTTGTTATGGGAAGGGGTAAATAGCACTTTCTTAGTCACCGTTGCCACAATTTGTGATTTTATAGACCTCTGTCATATCCCCTCTTAGTCGTCTCTTTTCTAAACTGAACAGTTCCAGTCTTTTTAATCTCTCCTCAGATGGAAGCTGTTCCATACCCCTAATAATTTTTTGTTGCCCTTGTCTGTACTTTTCCCAGTTCTAATGTATCTTTTTTGAGATGGGGTGAGCAGAACTGCACAGTATCAAGGTGTGGATCTACCATGGATTTATATAGTGGCATTAGATATTTTCTGTTTCATTATCGATCCCTTTCCTAATGGTTCCTAACATTGTTAGCTTTTTTTGACTGCCACTGTACATTGAATGGATGTTTTCAGAGAACTATCCAAAATGACTCCAAGATCTCTTTCTCAATTGGTAACAGCTAATTTAGACCCCATCATTTTATAGGTATAGTTGGGATTATGTTTTCCAATGTGCATTACTTTGCATTTATCAACATTGAATTTCATCTGCCATTTTGTTGCCCAGTCACCCAGTTTGGTGAGATCCTTTTGTAATTCTTCGCAGCCAGCTTTGGATTTAACTTTCTTGAATAATTTTGTATTGTCTGCAAACGATATTCATGGGGGTTCAGCACCGGGCTCTAACACAGGCCTCCTGTGTGATTTAGGGGAGATGATTTAGGGTCAGATTTTCAAGTGCTCAGCACCCACAGTTGGGGCCAGACTTTCATTGCATTTAAGTCAGAGCCAGACTTTCAAAAGTGCTCACCATCCAGTGTCCTGAGTTCTTCTGAAAAACTGGCTGCTTAGTTTGATGTTTAAGGCTATGTCTACACTACACCACTTTTGGCAGCATGTAGTGTACACACCTGCTGCTGGAGCTCTTCCCCTCTGCAGGAAAAAGACACCCCCAGCGAGGGAAGACTGTGGCAGTGAGGAAAGGCTCTGCCGGCTCCCTGCTGCCAGAGCCTTCCTCTGCTGCAGGAAAAGACTCCGGCAGCACACAGTGGCCACAATTTTTTCCCTTCATGGGGAAAGGCTCTGACAGGGGGCAGGCTCAGCCTTTCCTAAATGCCTTTGACCGCCAGAGGCTTTCCTTGCCTCAGTGAAAGGCTCCAGCAGAGGAGCTAGTGAAGCTTTTCCCTGCTGTCTCTCTCCTGCCAGAGCCTTTCTCTGACGTGTAGTTACCCACTGCAGAGTGGACACCACCTGCGTTTCACTGTGCGTGTAGCTACTTATACACTACATGCTGCCAAAAGTGATGTGCAGTGTAGACATAGCCTAAATGGGAGCTAAGCTCTTCTGAAAATTTGTCACTGATTGAGGGTGCTGAGCTACTTAGAAAATCTAGACTCAAATCTCCCTTTGCCTCAGTTTCTTATCTGTAAAGTGGCAGCAACCATCCTTCCTTTCTTTCTCTCTTTGTCTGGTTCACTGAGATTGTGCACTGTTCCTGACCGGGATTAGCTTGTACTATGTGTATGTGCACACCTAGCTAACTAAGAAGCCCTGATCTCACGTGAGGGGCTCTAAATGCCATTGTAATACAACTACTACTAATAATAAGCGTCAAATTAAAAAAATACAAAGGGAAACGCTGGAAAAGAAACAGTCTTGTTACATTTTTGCCCTTTCTTAATCTGTTCTTTCTTTGTCTACTTAGACGATAAAATGGTATGCTCCTTGGGCACAAGCATGAATGTAGCACAGCTAGTACACTTTTGGGTACTCTATAAGCAACAATATGGATAAACAAGCATTTGCACACCTTGTCTACAGTTAACACCATCTGAGAGGGCAGAAAAACAGGATCTCCTGGGAATTGTAAAGAAAACACGGAACCAAAGCTCCTGGTTACAGATAAACTGAATGTCCTTCCACTTTATTGCTGCATTCATTCTGTGGTTTGGAAGGTTGGAATTAACACTTATGACTTTTCAGCTTCAAACACCAAAGCTGCACCTACTGGATCTGAAGATTAATTCACAAAATAATGCTGCAGAGGGTGTTGCAACCAAATTACACACTGTCTCTGGGAGAGTGAAAATCATTACTACCTGTTGTTAGCGAGAATGGGACCAGTCAAACACTGCCTGCCCCTGGAGTTTTTCATTCTGCAGCAATTCAAAGCTAGTCACATACATATAGGTCACTCACTGATTGGCAGCATTCAACTGTTTAGATGTACTGGAGAGAGACAAGGATATTTTGGCAGCCCTCAAATTTTAAACTAGGAGTTATGTTAAAACTGAATAAAAGCAGCTTTTCCTATCAAATATTTCAATAAAACATGGTAAAATTAAGAAAAATAACCCAGTGATTTGAAAACAAGTCACAAGTGCCATACTTCACTGCGAAGATCTGTATAGCTGACAGTTAGGGCCTCATTCTGCCTGAGCAGGTCCTGGATGGTGCTGAGTGCCCTCAGCTCCAACTGAAGTCATCACACTCAGCTCCTCAGAGATCTTGAGGTAACTGCAAGGTGCCACTTAATCCGCCTGGAGCAATGGGAGCAGGTTGTGTTGCTCCAGCAGCAGTGCAGGGACCGAACTGTGACTCAAAGTCAGAAAGGAATCTCTGCTTCCCCCGTGCCCCATGGAGGAAGCACACTGTGCCAGTCCTTTTCCTGGCGCAGCTTACTTCCCCCTATGTGCTGGCCGGGGCCTTTGAGGTGGAGCCACGGCTAAACCCACTCCCTGCCTCTGCCCACCCTCTTGCATCCTACTCATGTGGGAGGGGGAGCAGGGACCCCAGAGAGGCTGCTCTCCCTCTCCCCAGATGCAGGTAGCGCTTGGAGGGAAGTGAGGGGACACGTCCTGTAACCAAGAATGGCTGTAGGAGCTGAATCCAGGCTCTCTGACCAGGGGGTGAAATGCAATGAAGTTTCTGTCAGTAGAATCAGTACCAATCCCTCCCTCTGTCCTGTTTATCGGCTTTTCCCAGTTATTCCATCGAGTCAGCAAACACACACGAGGCCACCATCCTCACTTGCAACGCAAAGGCAGTGCAGAGAGGTTCCAGAAAAGATTGGAAGCTATTCCTCAGATTGTAAGTAAACTCCTGGGGACAGTGACCACGTCTGTGTATGTGTTGGTCCAGCATCCTAGCAAAATGGAGCCCCTATCATGAGCCGGGTGTCTCTGGGAGCCACTGCAATACACATTTCTAATACTTACTTAATAATAGTCTGAGAGGGCTCCTGGAACACTTACAAAGAAGTAGTGAACATCCAACCAATGAAAAGGGCTTTTGCATACATAATAGCAATACTCAGGCTTTTGTGCATGGTACAGAGCCCAAATATTGTAATATCATAAGTGATCCCCACAAAAGTGTATCTTTGGAGTCTGAAGGTGGTTTAATGATGTCCATGTATCTTTCACTGAGCAACACAAAGGCTGGAAGAGAGGCAATGCGCTGTAATTTTCCTTCATACCACCTTTTGTTCCCCAGCAAATGAAAAAAACCTCCACATTTTTTGCAGAACAGCAGCCACCAGACTCCCTGGAAAGTCAGGGGTCCCTGGCTGCCAGGTGAGCTGCTGGGGACCCAGGGCTGGCCTAGTGGAACTGTAGATCATGGGAACCGAGATGGCCAAGGAGCGTGAGGCTGGAAGCTTGGGTTTCCAGGACTTCCAGGTAGCCCATCAGTCTGCCAGATGGACTGCTGAGGAGCTGGAAGCCTGGGCCACTGAGGGCCAAGCAAGCCTGCAGTAAACCGGGCAGGTTTTGAAACCTGCCTGGTTTCCATGGAACATTTCAGTTTTGACAAATTGCCATTTCCCAACAGACAAACTTCCCATCAGAAAATTTCCAACCAGCTCTAGCCCTTAGAATGTACTGATTATTATTTATTCTTTGTATCACTGTAGTGCCCAAGCTAAAACTCTGCTTTATAAACACCTCTACAATACAGATTGGCACGGCAGTGTACAATGCAGTGAGTCCAAAAGGAGTCTTCCCCTGCTGTATGGTATCCAACGCCTGCTTATTAACATGGCAAAAATCTGTGTGTTAGCAAGCCCATGCTATGCCACAAACTATATCATAGCAACTTCATGGCAGCTGTTATGATAATCAAGTGACCTGATCAATCAACTCAAAATCCCATGGAAACCAAACTGCCTGGAAATGTATTTTCATTCTCTTCCTCCTCCTAGATGCAACTGCTGGAGTAAAATCCAAAAAGTATATAAACTCCCAAGACCCAAATCTGGCCTCAGAGATACCTGTGTGTCTCCCAATGAAAGTTAGTGGGGTGTTGCATGTACCAATCTGAGGGCAGAATTGAATTCCTGCCTTAAAAAATGGACAGAAGGAAGGAAACTGGAGATGAGAAGCCAATCTCCATTTTCCACCTGGCCCCCTTTCTGGAGGCTTTACATCAGATAATGCTGCCTTTTCAAAGTGCGGCACAAACCTTAATTGACCAATTTGCACAGCATCCCTGGGAGAGAAATGTTGTTCTCCCCATTGTACAGATGATGAAATGGAGATGCAGGATGGTCACATAGCAAGTCATTGTCAGAACTAAGAGTGGAATTCAGGGAGTGATTCCCAGCTCATGCTTAATCCACTAGATCAGCCTGCCCTCAAAGAGGGCCTGAATCTGTGCTCTTGTACACCAGCATAAATCATGAATAATTCCACTGGTATCAGTGTAGTTACAGCAAGGTAAAACCAAGGTAAGCTCAGGATCAGAGTTAACTGCAAATATTGTACTGCGTGCTCTGCAACAGACAGGCACAAAGCACTGCTAATTACCCTTCCACTGACCTCGCTGTTATCTCTTATTTTTTCCTTTTCTCTTTATTTGCTCTAATCCAGTTCTGTCAGGATATGCTGCCCCTATGCCTGGAATGATCTCCCAGAACCTACTCCTCAAGCCTCATTCAATCCCTCGTAAAAATTACAGGGTGCCACTAAGGTTAAAAGAAGTGATTCCAGTAAAATGCAAATTTTCAGAAAGAATATACACTGTTCACAAAGATGACTCCATGAGCCATTAGAGTCATCACATGGTCTTATTTATGGCAATACTGCCAGCTCTTGCAATACTTAGTGTTTTTCAAAGGCCCAGTTCATGGAATCATGTGACTATATGAGCATCTCAGCTTTCATTAAAAAAAAAAAAATTCTAACCCTCATGTTTGTGAAGAAAGCCTTGAAAATATGAAACCAGAAGACAAATAAACAGAACCCCCAAATTATTATTTTATAAAAGTTCATGATCTTCAAATCAATCTTAGGCTCATGACTTATGCATGCGGCACAGTGAATAATGGATTTTTCGGTTTGGAAGGAGACGAACCAAAACAACAACAAAAAATCAGGATAATTTCAAACCAAAAATCTTTTCTTTCCTGAAAGTTTTGTTGAAATAAAAACGCAAAGAAAAAATTATTTTCAAGACGACTCAATGTTTTGAGTTGTCTCAAAACATTATTTTTTTACTTCTTGTTTCAGAATTAGCTATTTGGGGTGTTTTTCACATTTTTTTTTATAAGTGTGTGGGTGGTTGTTTTTTTTAATACTGGCCAAACATTTATTTGAAAGGCTGTTTTGAATTGAAAAATGAAATGAAATGCTTTGAAACAATGTTTTTTGTCTCTCTCAGGAAAAAAAAAATCAGCCAAAACCTTTCATAGAATCATAGAATATCAGGGTTGGAAGGGACCTCAGGAGGTCATCTAGTCCAACCCCCTGCTCAAAGCAGGACCAATCCCCAAATTTCACCAAATTTGACCCAAATGACCCTCCAAATGATCCCCCAAAATGATTTTTCAGCAAATAAAGTGTGTGTGTGTGTGGGGGGGGGGGTGTTACATTGCTGCCCTCTCCTAGGTTCTCAAGCCAGGGAGTACAGCTTTAACATGTGCTCAGTGCTCCATAGGAGCCCTGCTAGTAGAAACGCATTTACTAGGATGATGTACCCCCTATAAGAACTTGGAAGGATAGATAGAGGCTGTGCAGGGGATTCAGTGATATGGCACATCCCCAGGTGCACTGGCTGTGTTTTCAGGCAGTGCCACTTAGTTTTAGGGCTGTGATGTCTGGTGCTGGAACCTCCACTCTTTTGCTGCAGATGTCTTGCAATACCATCGCCACCTTCTATGCAGACTTTCTGGCCCCAAGGACCCTGTGCCTCACATTACACCAAAACATGACTGTATAAACCATGGTTGAATTGAGGCCATTATTTTTGTAGGAGTGTGTGTGATTTTTTTAAGTGGAAGAGGATAAAAATGGTGGCATAATTTCCTCCCTAAGCTTCCTCTGAAATATTTACCACTTTATCCTGAGCATGGTAGTCACCCCATATACTCAGGGGTCAGATCCAGAGCAGGTGTAAGCAGGTGCTGCAGTTTGTTTTTTAACTTCCTAGTGGCACATTCCTTAGGGTGCACTAGTACCGTATTTTGTCCCTCCGCAGACATACTGCTGGATATCTATATCTAACCATCTGCTGTGCTAGCAATTGCATTGCATGTAATGGTATGTCTACCTTCTGAGATAATGGGCATTTTGCAGGCAGGGAGCGTGTTGTGTGGGCAAAGGCCGAGGGATCAGCCAGGGGGCAGATACATTTCAAATTGCTAGCTACAGCACAGATTCTGAAGGCTAGGGAGCTTTGCTGTGTCAGTTTTAACTCAGTAAAGCAGATGCAGCACCTTCAGCAAGGTTGGTCTCATCAACCAGCAGGGAAACACATGGCTCTGTGGAGAATAGCCAAACCCCTGACTGTCCTCCAACATAAACACATTTTTGCATGAGGTGTCCTTGACTCTAGAACTTGGTCCCTTGCTCTGGTTCCACAGAGACTGGATTTACAGAGAGCTTCAGGGTACGCTGCAAGGCATATCTACTTTCCAAAGCTTTTTCTGAAGAGCTGGGAAGAGGGATAGTGGAGAGTTTGATGAGAGAGGCTACAAGCAGCTTGCACATTTGGGAGGATCCAATACTAATAAATAACACTAATTAATTGCTGTGGGACCACTGCAATCCTTAGATTAAAGTTGCTGCTTCTAGCTCTTGTGCTGCTATGCATATACTGCTGACACTGTTCAGCACAAGCAGCATATTTCCAGCAACAGTATTCATACACATAAAGTATATCTTCTAGCTATTTCATAATGGTCTCTGAAGCTTTGGCAGTGAGGTCAAAGGTAAGAGTGCGCTTTGCAAGGCAGAATTAGGGAAGGCTGTATAATTAATAATACTCATTACCGCAGTTGGCTGGTATGTGCAATGGCTCTGTTTTTGAGAAATCGCCATTTCTGTGTGCATGTTGGTGATAGAACAAGTGCTTGGAGGCACCAGAAGAATGGCCTCCCGCAAGGATCAGTATTATCTTCACTATTATTCAACTTATATTTGAATGACCTACCATATATCAGGTCTTGCAAGTTTGCTTATGCAGATGATATACGCTTTGGCACTCAGTCACATTCCTTTGACATACGTGAGAGTGTTTTGAATGCAGATATGGTGGCTATGGACAATTATTATCGTTGGTGGCACCTGATACCAAGTGGAAGTAAGACTCTGTCAAGTGTTTTCTACTTACATCATGCACAAGTGGGCAGAGAGCTGAATATAGTTCTCAATAGTCAGTGAATAAAGCATGATTCACACCAGGTGCTACAATGGATAGAACTCTCACATATCGTGACCATCTTACAAAGACAGCAACTGAGGTTAAATTGCACAACAACCCGCTTGGAAAACTGGCCGGAATGACATGGGGTGCCAACACCCAAACGTTACGCACTTCAGCGTTGGCACTCTGTTATTCAGTGGTGGAGTACTAGGTCCAGTGTAGGCTCACTGGTCTCACACAAGGATGATCGACATACAACTTAATTGCACCATGCATATTATTTCAGGCACACTTAAATCTACTCCTCTACCACTGGTTACCGGTTCTCTGCAATATTGCACCACCCAGTGTTTGCAGAGAAGAAAGCATAGCAAAACTTGTGACAAAATTGCATGATATGCCACATCTACCATTAATTAAAGACTTGTTTAATCCACCACATGGTTGTCTGCCCTCACAGTGCCCATTGTGGGTAAGTTTTTGTGAATAGGGATTTATGGTAGAGGACACATGGTGAGCTTCATGGTCCACAGAGAAAGTAACAAATAACTATTTTGTCTCAGACCCACTCAACATCAACCTGGGTTTGATTTACCACGAAGGCAATGGAGCCTTCTCAACCGGTTTTATACCAGACATGGAATTTGTACTGCAGCAGAATTTTGGTGGCATTTTAGAGACAGTCCACTATATCAATAAGGGAAGCCACAAACCATGACACACATTGTTGAGGACTGCGATGACTCAACTTCCTGGAGGTCTTTGTGCCTTGAACGTTGTTGATAAGAATACTGTGGCTTGGCTTGACTGGACTGCATATCCCAAATAAATAAATAAATTACCACAGCATCTGAGCACTTCAAAAACTTTGCAATCCTCTTGTGAGGTAGGATAGTATTGTCATCCTCATCTTACAGATGAGGAATTGTTGATTAAGAAGTCTATGGCTGAGCCAGGAATAGAACCAAGATCTTCTGATTCCCAGCCCAGTGCATTAATCATAAGACTATCATTCTTCTATACTTAAGACCCTATCAAATTCATGGCCATGAAAAACACGTCATGGACTGTGAAATCTGGTCTCTCCCTGTGAAATCTGGTCTTTTGTGTACTTTTAATCTATACTATACAGATTTAATGGGGGCAACCAATGTTTCCCAAACTGGGGGTCCTAACCCAAAAAGAGGAGGCGGGGGAGTCACAAGGTTATTGGAGGGGGGTGGCTCTCTATATTGCCACCCTTACTTCTGCATTGCCTTCAGAGCTGGGGGGCCAGAGAGTAGCGGCTGCTAGCAGGGCGCCCAACTCTGAAGGCAGCGCCGCTGCCAGCACCCACGCAGAAGTAAGGATGGCATGGTATGATATTGCCACTCTTACTTTTGCACTTCTGCCTTCAGAGCTGGGCACCAGGCCAGCAGCCACAGTTCTCCAGCAGCCCAGCTCTGAAGGCAGTGCTGCTGTCAGCAGCAGCACAGAAGAATGGCAATACTGCAACCCTCCTACAATAAACCTGTGACTCCGCCACAATTCTCTTTTGGGTCAGGCCCCCACAGTTACAACACTGTGAAATATCAGAGTTTAAATAGCTGAAATAATGAAGTTAACAATTTTTAAAATCCTATGACCATGAAATTGACCAAAATGGACCGTGAATTTAGCAGGGCCCTATCTATACTACACGGGAGTTATTTAGAGCATTATCCATTTAATTATTTGAATGCATCCATCCCCTAGCAGATTGTGGGATGCTGTATAAAAAAAATCCCAAATAAAATATGAGCCAAAAACTCAAGCCAGCTCAGACGCAGCTGTCCAATAAACCTGAGCTAATAAAGAAAAGAAATCTCTCCGTCTCTCATGCACACACCCACATGCATACGGGGCAAATGGTCCAAGGTGTACAAAACTGGTCTAAACAGAAAAAACTGAGCTCTGAATAGATCCTCTCCTCTGAAAGCTCTACAGCTCAGCTAACCTCAGGCAGAACCTTGGGCTGGAGCATAAAGATAATTGGGCTGGTTTCTAAAGCTTTAGGGACATAGCGGGATGGTGATTCCTCAACACTGAGGGATTAGTGTCCCAATTCAGGAAAGCGCTTCAGCATGTGCTTCAATCCTATTGACTTCAATGAAATTTAACAACATACTTAAACATCCTTCCTGAATACTTCCCCGAGTCAGAGCTTAGTTTATTAATGTTTTCTTTGCATCACATTATTTATTAATATTCTCTATTACTTGGTGTAATAAGATAACAGCCATGCACAATAGTATTCATGCAGTCACCCCGAGCAAGTCATTTTTTTGACAGCTGAGCTTCTTTATATTGACATGTTTGTATTAGAATGAAAATATCACATTTGGAAGTCATAACTATCATCGTTATGGTGAAAAATGTGCAAGCAGATTTTGGGCTCTGGCTGCTCAATTTTTATAACAATTTTACAACCCTATAATTGACACACATAATGTGACTGTTGTTTATAGTCATGATTACTCTCTAGCCAGCGCAGTAAAGGAAGTTATCACCATAGGAATAGGATAATGCTCTACTTGTTCATATCAGGGTGCTAACAGCAAAGCAAGAATAAGGGGGTGGTTTTTTGATTGCTCTCTCTCCTTTCCCTTCCTACCTCAAACAGGAGGAATGTGTCCTCAAAATGACCTCATTTCAACATGAGATTTTAAATAGTTTAAATGACTGAAGTAGGGAAAAGATCATTTGATCAAAGTAAGATATTGAAAACAATGATGCACAAAGGAAGCTGAAGTGAAAATATAATTCTCTTTTCAATGTGTGGAGATACAGACTCCAAATTACACACACTTGCTGCTGATATTGTTTCCAGATATGTGAAAATACTGTCCAACCAGCCTAGAGATTTCAGTTGCAATGGTGGCTTCCTAAGAATCTGGAACTACCTTATATAACGCTGCAATAGGAGACTGTATCCAAAAGAATACCGTTCTTTATTCCTTTAGTGATGGACTGTAGCAGTAGGAGATACTACAGCGTATTTGACAAAGGACTTGTTCCTGCAGTGTGCTGAGTGCCTTCTAAAGGTTCCAAACACCCACAACTTCAGGACGTCATTTCAGGACTTAGGGCTTGTTGTCTATACTATGAAGTTAATCTACTTTAATTGTGCTGGTATACTTAAAACAGTACTGGCCTCCTAGTGTGGAGTTAAGGGGCACTAAGTACATCTCAAGCTCCTCAGAAAAGAAGAGTCAATTTACCTCAGAATGGTGCTGAGAGGTATAATTCACCTATTTGTTAATGGACCCAATCTGCAAGGCCATAGTGCCCAGAATTCCCATTAACTTCAGTGGGAAGTTAACCTCCCATTAACCTAAAGCAGGTGGCATTCGTAGAGCATTCTGAAGAGGCAAAGTGGTAAGCATCATTATTTATTATTAGTATTCTCAGTGTCTCTTTTTGAAATTCTCAGTTCAGAGATAAAACGAGGAGTCCTTGTGGTATCTTAGAGACTAACAAATTAGTTTTGCCTAAACCTTGCCTTGTAGAGCCAACACTAAGCATGGTACTCCACATCTTCAATGAGCTGGAAGCTCAGTTTGTTCTGGCAAATATTTTAAAGCACTAGAAGAATGTAAAAAGGGTTTTGGTTGTCTTTTTGGGGGAGGGGTGTTAAATAATGCTTTTCTGAAATAACAGAAGGAAAGAAACACCATAGTCCAGAGGGGAATTCAGAATGCCAACTGATCACATAGACTAGCACAGTATTGCACTACATAACAAGACCATCATGGTGGCCACATTGCTGAAGCATAACCCTGCTTCAATTATCAACCATGCACTGAAAAAAGAGTAAGAAGAACTCAGTACAAATTTAGAAGTAATTTGTTTCATCCCATCCTATGTAATGGTATTGAGCCTAATCCAACAGTCCTTTCAGATAGAACACCATGGATTTAAATGGGGATTTTGCTTGAGTAAGGACTGGAGGGGCAGGCACTTACTTTGCTAAGTACTATGCTTAACTAAAGTCAGGTACACTGAAAATGGTTAAGGAGAAGTTGCTTATATAAATCTTTGACGGGGTGTAGTTGCCCCGCACTGGACAGGAAGGGGTTAACCCTACACTCTGGGCAGAGGAAGCTATGCCCCCTCACTGCTACTGAGCATGCTGTAAGTGCTGTGTCAGTATAAAAAGGAGCAGCCCAGCTCATTCTAGGCTGACCGCTGGAAAGGAAGGACACATGCTGCTGGCTCCAACCCAGGAGCAGCCGAAGCCCCAGACTGTAGGAGCTGGAGACGCCGACACCCAGGCAGGCGCCTGGATAACTGTGGACGCCCTGTGGAGGGCTGGAGTCACTGGGGGTAGCACAGCCTGAGGAACGTAGAGACCCTGAAGATGCCCAGGACACTGCAGCAGGGGATACAGTATGACGAAGTCCAGGGGACTAGGCAGTGGACCGACTAGAGAACCAGGTTTTGAATCTGTGTGTTTCGGCCAGATCCCCACCAACTCAGTTGCATGCCCACTTGCCACTATCAAGGCCCTGGGCGGGAACCCAGTGGAGGGGGAGGGTCCACATCCCCCTACCCTGGCTGCCACCCCTAGCACTCCAGGTGGTGGCCCACTTCCCCAACTCCAGCCACTAGGCTGCATAGCCCTGCTGAGGAGACCAGCTTCACTGACTCCAGCCACTAGGCTGCATAGCCCTGCTGAGGAAGCCAGCTTCACTGACCCTAGTCACTACGCTGTATAGTCCTGCTGAGGTAGAGTGACCAGACAGCAAGTGTGAAAAATCAGGATGGGGGGTTGGGGGTAATAGGAGTCTATATAAGATCAAGACCCAAAAATCAGGACTGTCCCTATAAAATCGGGACATCTGGTCACCCTATGCTGAGGAGACCAGCTTCACTGACCCTAGTCACTACGCTGTATAGCCCTGCTGAGGAAGCCAGCTTCACTGACCCTAGTCACTACGCTGTATAGCCCTGCTGAGGAAGCCAGCTTCACTGACCCTAGTCACTAGGCTGCATAGCCCCGCTGAGGAGGGCAGCTTTGTTGAGTCAAGCCACTAGGCTGCATAGCCCTGCTGACGAGGGCAGTTATACTGACTATGGCTATTAAGCCATTCTGCCCTCAAGACGAGGACGACCATATTGACCCTGGCCATTGAGCCGTACTGCCCCGAGGCTAAAGGCAGGCAGGCAGACTTAACTATGGGGCTGTGACACCCTTGTCCTGCCCCCAAAGAGGGATGGGGTGTACTTGCCCCACGACACAGTCCTTTAGAAAATTGAAACATTTAAACCCCTATTGCATGGACTTTGCTTCATTCTTTGCAGGAAATTTGTGGAAAACTGTTCTGTCGTTGCTCACAATATTCTGAGTGAATTGGCAGGTTTCCTTAAGAGAAGCCTTTGACCTAATGCTAACTAACACAGAAACTTTCCATTTTCCCTACCTCTTTAAAGCTGGGCTTCATCTCTTGTTTCTGGTTAGATGAGCAAGGGGAAGAGAAGGTGATGAATATTCATCTTTATCATTTTGAAGTGCTACAGAGCAATTTTTTAACTATTATATTTAAGGTTCCTACAACTGTCCAGGCTGAATTTCCAGGAATTTGGGATTGTGGCAAAAAGATATGCAGAAACTACCTCTTATGGATCTAGATGATGCAAAAATTATTTTACCAGAGACTGAATTTGAGGCTTTTTGATGAAAAGTTAACTAATGAAACCTCAAAGGCCCTAGGAAATCTGTTTCAAAAGAAGTAAATTTAACCTTACGCTAAACAATATTTGAGCATTGTAAGGTTAATGGGCTTCACAGAGGTGTCAGACAAGTGCATTTACGCTTTGGCTCTACTCACTATTATACAAATGGAAAAATAACCGGTGAATATTAGAGAACAGGTCTTCAAGACTGATGCTCTGCTCATGGGTCAGGCTGTGAACGGTTAAAACAACTGGGCCCAGAACTATTCTACAATCTAAGTCTGACGTCTGGCAAAGAAGACATTTCAAAGGGATGACGACTATGCCAAGGAAGAGTCTATAGATGGCTAGCAGATCTTGAATAAAGTAAGACAAAGGAACAAGAAATCAAATGATACACCTGTATAACCTGCAGAATGGGGAGCCAGGGAAGAGAGATTTCATCTGGGAATTTGCCCTTGGTTTGGAGACAGCTTGGATAGAGTGAGATACAAGCCACACAAAGCAAAATGAGAAAAGGAGGAAGAAAGTGAATAAGAACTAAGTCTCTTAGAAAGGCATTTGAACAATGATGAGCTCAGTGTTATGAGGTCCTTGACTTGTGCACTCGCTTTAAAAGATAATGGGCTCCCTAGCAGGAGAATAAAGGCGTCTTAAGCCATTAAAAGCAGAGATTTCTCTTTTAAGTTCTCTAATGATAGCAAATAGGTGTCTGGTAGATAGTTTTCAGTGTAACCCTGAAACCAGAGATTCAAAAGCCAGAACAAAAGTCAGCCTGACCCACCTTCTGGAAGTGCTGCCATGGGAAAGTTAGTGTAGCAGTTAGGAGAGATAAAGGGGAAATTATAGCAGAGGGGGAAGCAATGTAAGTAAAGAGGAAACTAACTAGAGAATAACCCAAATCTTAGCCCTGAAGCCTCCTGTCAGTGAGGCCTGCAGGTGTGTCTCTTCATTGCCTGTGGATATCTGGGCACAAGCAGGGCAGCAGATCCCAATATGCCCCTGCCTGCCATTGAGAGCTGGATTTTGTGGAGTTAAGGGGTATCCTGCTCAGCATTTCCTCTCATGTAGGCACTATTCGGCCAACAGCTAAGACCCATAAAGAATGGACAGGAATTAAAATGCTATAATGCAATCACTCCACATATTAAGGGAGTGCTGATGCTCTCGCTCCTCTGATAATTACACTACAAGGGAATTAAAGAGACAAGGGGGGTGTGGTAATATCTATTATTGAAGGGGTTCTCAACCTTTTTCTTTCTGAGGCCCCCACAACATGCTACAAACTCCACAGCCCACCTGTGCCACAACTGTTTTTCTGCATATCCAGTAGATTACAAGCCAGGGCCGGCATTACGGGGTAGCAAGCGGGGTAATGCATGCAGGGGGGCCCACAAAGCTAATTGCTTGGGCTCAGGCTTGGGCTCCAGCCCTGGCTTCAGCCCCAGGCGACGGGGCTCGGGCTTCAGCTTTCTGTCCTGGGCCTCAGCAAATCTAACACCGGCCCTGCTCTCTGGTTTATTTTGGCAGACCCCCTGAAACCGGCTCACGGACCCCCAGAAGGCTGCAGACCCCTGATTGAGAACCACTGTTTTATTGGACCAACTTCTCACCCACCTTGTCTCTCTAATATGCTGGGACCAACATGGCTGCAACAACACTGCAAAAGGAATTAAAAATATCAATCACAAAACAGCACCTATTGTCACATATATTCTATCTTAGGTACGTACACCTCTACCTCGATATAACGCTGACCTCGGGAGCCAAAAAAATCTTACCGTGTTATAGGTGAAACCGTGTTATATTGAACTTGCTTTGATCCACTGGAGTGCGCAGCCCCGCCCCCTCCCCTCCCGGAGCTCTGCTTTACCGCGTTATATCCGAATTCGTGTTATATCGGGTCGCGTTATATCAAGGTAGCGGTGTATTACTTTTGTGAATGACATATGAAGGCAAACATTAGCAGAAATAACACCACTTACTCAACCATACTCTCAATTTCTTGACTTCCATCTAAGAGCCACTATATTTTCCTATGCTTCTCTGAAAAGATCTAAATATCCTGTCCAATTGTAATCCTTTTTTGTAATTGTACTTATTTTAATCCTGCATTTGAAATAGCTGAATTGTGAATAGGTCTTGTTCAAAGTGAGAACTTTCAAATTTGATTCTGCTAGGAGATTGGGAAAGTCCTTTCAGACAAAAAAATAAAGCAGCTTGTTAATGCAAAAATGTTGGGGGGGGACGGGAGGGATAGCTCAATGGTTTGAGCATTGGCCTGCTAAACCCAGGATTGTGAGTTCAATCCTTGAGGGGGCCACTTGGGGATCTGGGGCAAAATCAGTACTTGGTCCTGCTAGTGAAGGCAGGGGGCTGGGCTCAATGACCTTCAAGGTCCCTTCCAGTTCTAAGAGATGGGATATCTCCATTAATTATTATTATTATTTTTCCCATTGAGTTTTAATCACCAAACTCTACTAAAGAGAAAATGCCATTAACCAATCCAGAAGTATTCTCTTGGCCATTCAGTAGATGTGGTGGAGGAATGTATCCCCTTGCCCTCTGGAAAGATGAAAAGGACTTTTAGCCATATAAACAGTTTCAGAGACAGGCAGGGAGACCTTTTCCAAGGGAAACTTCTGTGTGTTAGGACAGATGAAGCTTGCTGCCCTGCAGTAAGAAAAGCAATGTGCAATGAAATGTGTTAAGTTCATGGAATAGCTCTGCTAGACCTATTAAGTTCCGTATACGTTGCAGGCCATGTTTCAAACTTTATTTCAAATATACTTTCTTTATATTACCTTGAAGTAAATATATGTTTTGTCTTATCTAATTTGGGTGAGTTCTGATTGTTACACTGGCTGGTATCTTCAAGAACTCCGTTCCCTTACTCTGATGTTAGGTGCCTTTTTGTATGAGATAACCTATGAACTGTTATGAACTAATGAATGTTGAAAATATTTACTCATCAGCACTGCCAAAAAGAATCCTCTGTGGGCACAGAAAAGGTGAGAGAGCCTGTAGTTAACATGCAGAGCCTGTAGTTAACATGCAGAGCCACAGCTTCACATGGCAAGTCAACCATGGATTTGCTAAATGAGCTGTCTTGTATTAACAGCTTGAATTTAGATTATCTGGTGACTCTAGGTGATATGAAGCCTTTACATCAACATACAGGCCATAAGGTTTTACTTAGAAAAGGAAACATATAATGGACTTGCACTTAGCTATGTAATTCACTTAGAAGTGGTATTTTAGGAGATTACTTTAAATTTCAGAATCAATTTTAATTACAGGCACAAGGAAATGCCACGAGGACTAATAAGACTCTAGCTGAAGCGAACTTTATTATGGGGAGATTAGAAGTAGAATTTATTTACCCCACCCCCTGCCTTCAGTAGCTTTGTTTTACTAATGGCATTTCTCTTATCTAGGCAGGAAACCTCATGGATTTGGAATGTTTTATTACCTACACAAATTCCATCTACTAGTGTCTGTTAGTTTTAGCTTCATTGACATACTTTTTTTAGATGTACCTGTGAGGAACAGAATGGGAGTTTATCAATCACTATGTGTAGAAAGGTTTCAGAGTAGCAGCCGTGTTAGTCTGTATCCGCAAAAAGAAGAACAGGAGGACTTGTGGCATATATGTTCCATTCTATATGCATCCGAAGAAGTGGGCTATAGTCCACGAAAGCTTATGCTCTAATAAATTTGTTAGTCTCTAAGGTGCCACAAGTCCTCCTGTTCTTCTTTTTATGTGTAGAAAGAAAATTACCAAAAAAAATTGCAGGCTGTTAATAACTTTTGAAGAAAGTCTGCATTATAGATGATTTATGTAATGAGAATAGCCCCAGACAGCCATGAAAGCAAAGAAACAGCTGAGGGAAACTACGAAAAACGGGATGGAGAATCAATGGAGAAACTGATGGAAAAAGCTTTAAACACAAGAGCAGGTATCTCTGGCAAAAACAGGACAGGAGAAGAAAAATAATCAGTCAATTTATATTATATAATACTATGTTAAAGCAAATTTCAGACATTACTGTATCCTAAGAGACATGAGATTGGGAAACAAGTGCAAGCGTCTACCTTTATTTTCTTAAGTCCCAAAAAATTTACCGGATATCTCGACTCATTTAGATGCGTCTCTAGATCCACCTTAAAAGATCCAAGCTTTTCCCGAACCAGGGAATTTTCCATGTGGCAGTTGCAGCACAGGTGGATCGTGTGTTAAGTGTCTATCATCCCTGAAGAAGGAAAGAAGTGCAAGTGAAGGACAAGTCCATCTGCGAGTCACATTATAGAGGAGATTAAGTGCCCTTGTAGACATTATGTGGGTGAAGGTACAGGAGCATATGGCTTTTCAAAGAGTGCTCTTCATCAGAATGCTATGCGTGGGAGATTGGATTGTTTAGGGGACTGGTCATGGGATACAAACTCATTCAACTCTAGGTTGCGGGTATGAAAGCTATTCTCTTCTTCTTTTGCTGACCTGTGTAGACTGAGTTCATGGACACAGCCTTGTTCTGAGTGGACATGTGCCCAAATTACAATGGTTATTTTTTGGTAGGCTCAGCAGAAAAGCTCAGGATTGCATAGACATCAAGATCAACCTATCCTCTCCCCCTAAGGGTGTATGCCATGAGTTTGTGTTGGGAAGTGTGCAGTGCTGATGCTCAGACTCTACTGTTGTGGAGATAAACAGTAGACTTTAGTCTCCTTGTCTGTCAGTTCATTTCCTTTCACCGAATGCTCATTTCACTTGAAGACCCACCGCCAACTCAAATTTATAGTGTTAAAATAATGGATATTTAAGAGCTCCAGCCCATGTTACATCTGAGTATATTTTTGTTTTACTTATTTTAAAAAAAGCAAATAAACATCCCAGGGTGGTGCTTTAAAGACTCTTGTAAATACCCACCTAGCTGCATTAATGTGCGTAGGGAATATGTATGGAGGTGGTTCAGAATTGACTTCCAGGTCATGAAGATTTCTAATCTCTAGCCTGAATCTGCACTATTCATCTATCTTTAAGTTTTGGACTTTCATCATCTCTCCAAATATGCAAATATAACATTTGTTGGGTTATTCTTTTACCATATCTCCTCCTCTATTGTTGTTGATCATAGCTCCTGAGACAATGATGATTCTTCCTATATAAGAAATTCATTGTGCTATTGTTTGCATAAAGGGCCAGCATAAAGCACTGCAGACTAGATGACCGCAGCCTATGAAGGAGAAGGAAAACAAGCCTTCATCCTCTTGACTTTCAGAAAGATGCCAGCCACACAGTGACCTGGATGGACACTCCAAAGAGGAATTTAGAGAGAGGTCATCTGCAGCTAGAGGATAAGTGGGAGAGGAGACACCCAGAGAAGCTGATGTATTGGGAAGAAAACTAGAAGAGTTCTATTTTGAAACAGTTCTACTTGTTTTGTTTTATTGGAGTAACATCCTAGACCTCCAATGGTGGTATGCCAGGGATGAATTTGGCCCATGGCATTTTCTAGCAAACTGAGAAAGAAAAAAGCAGCATGCATAGTTCCAGGATCACCCATAACAGGACTTCGAAACAACAACAAAAACTAGAATAGAATGGAAGGGGAAAACAGGAACATCAAGAAAATAGGAAGGAGGGAAGTATAAGCCACCAGAGTAAAAGATTTCAACTGTCTGTCCCACAATGGCGCGTGGCAGAGTGACTGAATACAGCAGGGACAAAATGGGTGAGGTAATACTTTTATTGGACCAACTTTGGCCCAGCAAAAGATATTACCTCACCCACCTTGTCTCTCTAATATCCTAGGACTGACATGGTTACAACAACACTGCATACAACAGTGACATAAATGCAGCTCCAGAAATGCCCTTTGCAATGCACCAGAGGAAACCAGATAAGCACCATTTTTTAAGTAGTTACAATCCCCTGGAGCACAGGATGACATAGTGTTCCTGTAGGAAACTACCATACCCTGTGACACTGCCTAATAACTACCTAGGTTTCACCCCATTGCACTGGAAAGTTTGTCATGCAAGAGTCACTTTCTGTAAGAGACAAATGTCTCTTTCCTTCAGAATATCATGTGGACAACACAGACATGATGCGTGGAATAAACACACAAAATGATGTTGTCAACTTCCATGGACAAATTAAACATGCTGTGTCTTTAAAGCCAGACGATAGGGAGTGTTTGTTTAGACAGTAGCCTTATTGCAAATTTGGAGCTGCCAAACAGACCCTGAAACTTTCAACATAAACAACAAAGACACTAAAATAAACCCTCAGAAAGAATAAAAGTGACAGAAGCCTTTTCATCTGCATGAATCATGTACTAATTATTGTTTCTAAGAAAGTAAACTGGCTTCATATAGTCTTAACCAGCAACTAGAATGGGGAAGGTATCGTTGTCAGAGTTTTCTATAGGTAAATACAAAACTTGATAGGAAAAATGTTCAGTAACATTATGAAAAAAACGGTTTAATTTTTGCAACCCAAAGTGGTATATTCACTGTGTCAGAAACTGAGACTACATTAGACGTGCTGTCTGTGTTAGCAAAGGTGGGAGTGGTAGTGCAGAAGGCTCTGGTAGCTGCTGGAATTTCAGCTATTGGGTTATCTATTGCTTGGCTCAGAGCAAATCTAGATGACACCAGTGGCCCTCAGCACCTTGTCTATGTCAAATACACAGACTCAGGACACCAGGATGAAGGTAACTGCATGACATTTATTGCCTGTTACCCTAGAGCAGTGGTTTCCAACCCGTGGTCCCCTGACCCCTGCGGGTCCGCAAACTAGGTCTACAATTTCCAAGGGGGTCCGCACCTCCATTTGAAATTTTTTAGGGGCCCACAATTGAAAAAAAGGTTGAAAACCACTGCTCTAGCGCTTTCACACTTCTCCCATACAGCTCCCTAGTGGCCAATCTAAATAGCTGCTGTAGGCCTCAGCAATTGACATTGGTGTCTACACTACCACTACCACTCCTGCAGCTACTGGGAAAATTTAAGGAAGAGAAGAGAGGCTAGTATTGACAAGGTCTTACACAACATTGCTACTATCCTTCCTTTAATAGATCAAATAGTAAAGTAATAATATGTCTGTATTGAACTCCCAACACCTTTGTCATCAAGCATTCTGTCTTCATATCACCCCCCACCCCAAAACCAGCAACTCACACCGAACAAACTTTTGCCCATGTTCTGTCCTCTCTTGTCCCCTCTTCAATCCCATTGAATCATAGAATCCAAGGGGCTTGTACAGAATTTGGCCCAGTTTCTGAAAACTAATATGCACGCCAGTTAGTTTTAGTGGAATTCTGTCAATCGCAATAGGAGCAATTCAAGGCGGATGTTGAAGAACTGAAGAGGGTTCAGAGAAGAGAAGACCATGTGAATGATTAAGGGATTGGAAAACCTGCCTTACAGTGAAAGACTCAAAGAGCTCAATCTATTTAGTTTATCAAAGAGAAGGTTTTGGGGTGAGTTGATCACAGGGCCGCCCGGGGGGTGGGAGGGCAAGTGGGGCAATTTGCCCCAGGCCCCGCAGGGGCCCCCATGAGAATGTCGGAGGCTTCTCCCCCGCCTCCGCCTCCCCCCATCCCCCGGCACCTCAGTGCGCTGCGTCCAGGAGCGGCCCTGGACAGCGCTGCAGCGGCATGGCTCGGGCGGGGCCTGGGGTAAGGGGGCGGGGCTGTGAGCTCTGGCGGTCCGAGTGGCAGGAGCTCCTGGACGCAGCTCGCTGAGGCTCTGGGAGGCGGGGATAAGCAGCATGGTAAGCCCCTCTGAGCTGGGCACCCCCCCAGCCCTGATTCCCAGCTCCGAGCCCAGCCCCTCTGAGCTGGGCACCCCCCGACCCCATCCCCCCTGAAGCCCTGACTCCTAGCTCCGAGCCCAGCTCCTCTGAGCCGGACACCCCCTTGACCCCATCCCCCTGCAGCCCTGACCCCCAGCTCCAAGCCCAGCCCCTTTGAGTCGGGCTCCCACCCCCACAGCCCTGACCCCTAGCTCCGAGTCCAGCCCCTCTGAGCCGGACACCCCCCTGACCCCATCCCCCGCAGTCCTGACCCCTAGCTCTGAGCCCAGCCCCTCTGAGCCGGGCACCCCCCGACCCCATCCCCCCCCCAGCCCTGACCCCCCAGCTCCGAGCCCAGCCCCTCTGAGCCGAGCACCCCCCAATCCAGAGCCCAGCTCCCCACCCAGCCCTAGGCAACAGTAGCGCCACCCCCAGGCAGTGACAGCCCATTGGCACCAACCATTACCATCACCCAGCGACAGCCCATTATGTAATTGCAAATGTATACATACCATTAAAGCATTTAATGTTTTTAAATAATGTATTTTGTGTATTTTCAAATGATTAAAAATTAATTTTTGAATGTATTTCACTGGTTATTTTTTACATTTCCAAATACATGTTACTATAGTATTGCAACTTTTTTTTATGGAAGGGGCCCCCAAAATTGCTTTGCCCCAGGCCCCCTGAATCCTCTGGGCGGCCCTGGTTGATCACAGTCTAGAAGTACCGGGAACAGAAATTGGATGGGAAGGCTCTTCAATCTAACAGAAAGGTATAACAAGATCAAATGGCTGGAATATGAAGCTAAATAAATTTAGACTAGACATAAGGCATAACAATTTTTAACAATTAGGGTAAGTAAACTTTGGAATAATTTACCAAGACCTGTGGTGGATTCTCCATTACTGGAAATTTTTAAATCAAGACTGGGTGTTTTTTCCTCAAAGATTTGCGCTAGTTCAGACAGGAATTAATTCAGGGAAGTTCTATGACTTACATAATGCACAAGGTCAGACTAGATGATCACATTAGTCCCTCATTAGTCCCTGGCTTTATAATCTATTAATCTAACTAGCAAACTGGGGACATTTTTCACAATACTAAATTCTTAAAAAAAATCTCAGGTTTGGCAAGTTGCCACATTTCAGTAATCATAACTAGCTACAGTAAACCTGTTCTCAGAGTTCATCCCTCATATCTCTGGCTTAATTAGGAGCCACCATCCTTTTGCTGGGGCTAGTAGAAAAAATGTATTTGCTGAGATTATTCATACTTGCATCAAGAAAGTGATCATTTTGAGAGTGCAATGACTAAAATGCTCAAGGTTTCATCATACAGAACAAAAGAGGATGCAACTGAAACTAGAATTTTGCAGAAATTATGGGGAATGCTTCTCCAACTGAATTGCCTGGACTTGTTTTCATGATTCATCCACCACCTTTGTTTCTACATGAAAGTAGTTATCACTCATTCACACACAATAATGACAAATAACTGGAATGGGAGAAAGTCTGGAGCCAACTTCACAATGGGTCAATCAAGTGTTTTTCAAGTTGGATACAGCATGTGCATTCTTTAGAAAATATTTAAATGAAAGAACATTCATAAGTCAAGGTAGCAAATACATCTTCCCACATCTGACCTTGTTTATTTGGCTAGTCTCTAGAAACACAGAGGTCCTACACTGTACCTTGTGAAGCTGCCACATCACATTAGTTCTGGTTTCCTGGCAGTACAGAGTAAGGCTTTAAAGGAACCAACTCCAGTCTGTCACGTGAGCTTTCCTTCACCTCACAGTTTTGTTGTTTAAAAACAGAAATAGGTGTTCAAAGCAGCAGGCATGTTACTGTGTTTTAATGATAATTTTTAACAAAATGGAATTGAGCATTATTAATAATTTTATTGTGCCTTTTCCTTCCCCGCCTCATTCCAAAAACAGATTTGTTTGCCAGAGGTAGGTCACAGATCCTCTTTTTTATAAGTCTGCTAATTAAGTTAGCTCTTTGGATCAGGGACCATCTTTTTGTTTTGTGTTTGTACAGAGCCTAGCACAATGGGGTCCTGATCAATGCTAGGGGCTCCCATATGCTATGGTAATACAAATAATAAAATAATATACGAATATCCACTAAATGACCTAATGGAAAGGGAAGGGAAGATTTTGGTTGCCACATTCTAAGTTCTAGTGCCTCTCCCTGCTTAGTCACCATTGTCAAGCGAAATGTTATCTGGCCCCCAACTCTGTCCTAGCTGTTCTGCCCATGCTCATCCAGGCATTTGCCAGCTTCTCCTAATCACCTCCATGTCTCTTTCCTGTGGCTCCCTATGCATGATACAACCTCCCCTAGCTCATCCACAAGACTCTTCATATCTAAGTCCCTCTTAAAAGACTAAGGGTACATCTACACTACAGGGGGGAGTCGATTTAAGATACGCAAATTCAGCTATGTGAATAGCGTAGCTGAATTCGATGTATCGCAGCCGACTCACCCCGCTGTGAGGACGGCGGCAAAATCGACTTCTGTGGCTTTCTGTCGACGGCGCTTACTCCCACCTCCGCTGGTGGAGTAAGAGCGTCGATTCGGGGATCGATTGTTGGGACGCGATAAATCGATCCCCGAGAGGTCGATTTCTACCCACCGATTCAGGCGGGTAGTGTAGACCTAGCCCTAGTTTTTCTGTGCTGCCTATCGGCACTAAAGCTGACTTGTATATAAAGTGTATATGAAATAACCTATTGTTATTCTTCTTCCCCTGGTCTCTGTCTACTTATTTCTCCATAAACTGTGAGTTCCTCGGAGCAGGGACTGCTCATCTTAAATGTTTGAAAAGTGCCCGGCACACAGTGGGCACTATGGCAAATAATAAAATCATATTAATAAACTTATTATTTTTCAAGTGCCCTGAAATCACAGCTTGCAACTCCTGCTCCATGAGATGTGCAAACATGCATTGGGTCAGTGATGTCACAAGAACCATGTCTAACTGGCCATATGCAAATATCTCATATACTGTACATAAATTATGTGCGTGCCAATGTTTGCTTGAATTTCCACATACCTAATTTTAAAAATCTGCCTCATTAAAATAAATAATAGAAGTTGGATATTGAAAAGACCTATTAGACTCAGCGATCAATCTCCACTTACATATACTTCGGCTTGCCAGAATTCTATTTTTTAAATATAATTTCAGCGGATAAGATCAATGTTTATTTTTAAGCCTTTATAAAACTTTTTATTGATTTAAATTTCACAGTTGTGGGAAACTATGGGAAGGATCAGGCAATAATTATTTAATGACAGCAGACACTGAGATTTTAAAAGTTAAATCTTTATAACCATTACAATACAAATGGTCAACATCATGTCAAAATATACAAAGTAGATGTCCCTCAACCAAATTATAAATTCTCAAGCAGCATTTCTCTTACTTTGACTATCTGTAAATTTTGATGATCATCTATGGAAATATTTTTTCATCTGTGTTTGTACAGTGAAATTGACATTTACCAAAATTTACTGATAAAAATTAGGGCTGTCAAGCGATTAAAAAAATTAATCACGATTAATCGCACAATTAATCGCACTGTTAAACAATAATAAAATACTATTTATTTAAATATTTTTGGATGTTTTCTACATTTTCAAATATATTGATTTTAATTACAACACAGAATACAAAGTGTACAGTGCTCACTTTATATTTATTTTTATTACAAATATTTGCAGTGTAAAAAACAAAAGAAACAGTATTTTCAATTCATCTAATATAAGTACTGTAGTGCAATCTCTTAATCATGAAAGTTGAACTTACAAATGTAGACTTGTGTACAAAAAATTACTACATTCAAAAATAAAACAATGTAAAACTTTAGAGCCTACAAGTCTACTCAGTCCTACTTCAGCCAATCGCTCAGGCAAACAGTTGGGTTACATTTGAAGGAGATAATGGTGCCCGCTTCTTGTTTACAATGTCACCTGAAAGTGAGAACAGGCGTTCGCATGGCACTGTTGTAACCGGTGTCGCAAGATATTTACGTGCCAGATGCGCTAAAGATTCATATGTCCCTTCCTGCTTCAACCACCATTCCAGAGGATATACATCCATGCTAATGACGGGTTCTGCTCAATAGCAATCCAAAGCAGAGTGGACCGATGCATGTTCATTTTCATCATCTGAGTCAGATGCCATCAGTAGAAGGTTGATTTTCTTTTTTGGGGGTTCGGGTTCTGTAATTTCCGCATCTGAGTGTTGCTCTTTTAAGACTTCTGAAAGCATGCTCCACACTTCATCCCTCTCAGATTTTGGATGGCACTTCAGATTCTTAAACCTTGGGTCTAGAGCTTTATCTATTTTTAGAAATCTCACATTGGTACCTTCTTTGCATTTTGTCAGATCTGCAGTGACAGTGTTCGTAAATCAAACAACATGTGCTGGGTCATTATCCGAGACTGCTATAACAAGAAATATAAGGCAGAATGTGGGTAAAACAGAGCAGGGGACATACATTTCTCCCCCAAGGAGTTCAGTCACAAATTTAATTAATGCACTATTTTTTTAACGATCATCATCAGCATGGAAGCATGTCCTCCAGAATGGTGGCTGAAGCATGAAGGGGCATACAAATGTTTAGCATATCTGGCATGTAAATACCTCGCAATGCCAGCTACAACAGTGCCATGCGAACGCCTGTTCTTACTTTCCGGTGACATTGTAAATAAGAAGCAGTCAGCAGTATCTCCCATAAATGTAAACAAACTTGTTTGTCTTAGCGATTGGCTGAACAAGAAGTAGGACTGAGTGGACTTGTAGGCTCTAAAGTTTTACATTGTTTTGTTTTTGAGTGCAGTTATGTAACAAAAAAAATTACATTTGTAAATTACACGTTCACAATAGAGATTGCACTACAGTACTTGTATTAGGTGCATTGAAAAATACTATATCTTTTGTTTATCATTTTACAGTGCAAATATTTCTAATAAAAATAAATATAAAGTGAGCACTGTACACTTTGTATTCTGTGTTGTAGTAGAAATCAATATATTTGAAAATGTAGAAAAACATCAAAAATATTTAATACATTTCAATTGATATTCTATTGTTTTTTAATCACAGTTAATTTTTTGGAGTTAATTGCACGAGTTAACTGCAATTAATCGATGGCCTTAATAAAAATCGAATCCTACCAAGCCTACAAATACTGTATATAGTCCCCCAATAGAGATCATATCAAATATTTAATGTCACACTACATCTTCAACAAAAGACCATGAAGAACCTATGAGGCATCCAGCACATAAGCTGGTAGTTGCCTAATTCGTTTCCTTAAAGAACTGCAAGTCACTTTTGAAAAGGAAATGAATAAAGGGAAGAACTATTCTGTATGAAGGATGGAAAATATCCTGCATGGTAGCTTTAATGTTTGTGAAATATGGCTATTTGTCATCCATACCTTAAGTGCATTACTAAATGATAACTAAGAGGGCTTCTGAAAATGATGAAGGCTAACCATGTGACCTGGCAGTGTAAGGGCATAGCAGAGTGAATCTTCAAAACGGGATACCCAACTACATACACTAGACATCGGAGGGAACTGCAATAAAATTTATAAAGCAATATACGAGAAGCACTACAGTCCAACCACAATCTCAAAAGAAAAGTACAAATTTAGACTGCCTTGGAAACAGTGGTTCTCAGTCTGCAGGTTACCACCTTCAAGGAGGTCATTAGCAATTGTCTGTGGAGAATGTGAGTCTGATCCCAACCCTCTCTTTCATCTTCTGCTGAAAACAGTCTGTTCAGTCAGTCATTGGCAAGTGGCCTTCCTCAAACACCAAGAGCCAAATGCTGCTCTCCATTACCCTACTGTACAACTCGAGGGATTCCACTGACTTTAGTCGTGTTACTCTGCATTGCAATGGTAAATTGTTCTGCTAGACCAGCAGGACTGTCCCATAAACCACTGCACTGATTCCCCCAATAATTTTTTAGAGTGACATAAGAACTGGCACAAGGGATTCTGAGGAGCATCTGAGTGATCTCTAAGTAAGGGCCGGCATTTAGGAAAGCTCAAGAGTCTCTGTTGTAAAGCCCGCTTACGTAGGAACTTCACTGAGAGCCTTTCAGAGGGAATCTCACACTGCAAGAGTTCAATGGGAGAAGAAACAGTCTATTTTTGATCTGGCTTAGTCAGAAGTTAGACGATATGTGCTAGAGCAGTGTTTCTCAACCTTTTTGATACCAGAAACTGACTCGCTGCCTTACTAAACTGTCAGGGAGATCTCAGGGACTAGCGCCGGTCCACGTTGAGAAACACTGAGCTAGAGGACCTTAAAGAACTGGCCTTTACACAGCAGCCCTGAGGGTGAGCAGCTCACATAAAAAGTAAGGTGTCAACCCAGAGATGACTTTATATGTAAATACCATGGGCCTGAATCTGATCTCACTCACCTAGTAAAAATTAGGATTAAATCCACTGAAGTCAATAGTTACGTGATATCAGATCAGTGTGACTGGAGAATCAGGCCCCAACATTTTAAAACCAATTCACTGACTTTCAGGGAGTCAGCTCAGACATGTAGCACAGCCATGACCCACACAACTCATCTCAGAAATGTACCTGCCACATTCTGAACCAGTAGAGAGAACAGTGAAAGCACGTATCTGTCAGAGAAAGTATATGCTTTTTCTTGGCAACATCTTTCTGATGGAAACATAGGTTGCACTAAAAGTCTGCTACAACATGGAACACAGCCCAGAAACGCACAGAAGAATGACTTTTTGGAAGGTTTTGCTTGTAGAGTCTGTGCTGAATGAACAAGAGAATAAAACCACCTTATAACTGCTAACCAGAAACCCTGCAATTACTGTAGTCAAAGAGTCACAGATATTGGAGATGAGAAAGAGCTATTAAATTAGGTCAGCTAGTCCATCAGTCCTGCCAGTGCAAGCACATCCTAAGGTGCAGAGGGCTTCCCTTACAGAAATACACATACACAAAATACACGCAGTATGTATGCCACCCACATAAAAGGGCAGGCCAGTGTTTTGCACCGGCGAGTAAGGATGGACCAGTGGTTCCGGCCCTACCCAGAAACACAGGAGACCTAGGTTCAGTTCCTTGCTCTGCCATAGACTTCTCATGTGATCTTAGACATATCTCTATGCCTCAGTTCTCACTCTGTAAAATGTGGATAATAGCCTTGCCCAACCTCACAGGGGTGTTGATGATAAATACATTAGAGATTGTGAGGTGTTCAGATACTACAATAATAGAAGCTATATAAGCAGAGAGATATGCCAGTGTAACTGCACTGATAGTGGTGAATCAGGCCCAAGATATCTGTCATTACTTTTAAAATCCCAGCATCTCCTGGTCTGTAATTCACACTAGAACTACTATCTGCACTGGAAAAGCTCATCTTTAAAAACTGTGCATAGTGGGCTGTCCAAACAGGGATACTTGTCTACATTGCTTTTTGGGAGGCTTAGCTGCAACAAGGACTGGGCCTGCTACAGAGCATGGAGTAGGGAATGAATGCCGCTCATTGTTTTATACCCAATTTAGAGAGAGAAATGGAGGCACGGAGAAGTTAATTATCTCAGTCACACAGAAAATCTGTAGCAGAGCTAGGAACAGATCTCCCACCTCTGTATCCAGTACTTTAACCACAAAACCCAGCTTTTTTCTGGTATTCCAAACTGAACATTTTGATTTCTGAGGAGGGGGCACTGAAACGTCCTCATCTACAGGAATTATGACCACAGTGAGGATCCTTGATGGAGAGAAGCAGGATTCCAACAGACATGCAGAGGACCCTCTGCAAAACGAGACCTGGCATTTCATTTAGCAAGGCAGTTTGCTCTGCTAGCCTATATCAACAAAAATTTCCTGAGGAATTTTAGCAAAAATAATCTAAAGCGAGAATAGCCCCTAGGCATGCACTGATACTGTACCCCTTTTAAAAACTTCAAGAAGCCTCGAGGAATGTATTTCACCCTAAAACCTGAATTTCCTGACTTTGGTGCATTTGAGCTAGACTCTAAACATTGTTTTTGTGAGGGAATAAGATCCAAGGTCCTTTGAGAAATGAACACTTTTATGTTGGAGGGAAAGGAATGTCTTGTGTATATAAAACTCACAATGCCACACTGTATCATCAGCTGAGAGTCATGGGGTACCTAGCAGAAAATGGCTTCCCCAATACTGTCTGGTGGAGACAGATTTAACAACAGCAATCGTTTAATAGCTCTGCTGTGCTGCCTGTTTTTCTTTCTTTACAGTCTGCTCCTGTTTTTTTATGGGTAGGGCTATGATATTGGTGAGAGGAAATTAGGTTCCTGGGCTCTTCTCCTGTGTACTGAGGTGAGCTTCAAAATTAACAGGGAGTCTTTCCTACTCCACTCTCAATTATTAAGCCCTGTGAGGTGCTGAGGACCATCAAATCTCATTGTCTTCAATAAACTAACAGGAGGTGTTGAATGAGCCCAATTTGAGCTAATTTCATGGCCATTAGACATAGGCACTAAACTGTGGCCAGGGAAAGACCACTTGGGGATGAATTTGAGTTGTGGGGAATCTCCCTCTGATCTCCAAGGCATGAGGTTGGGTTCTGGGGATCCACTGAGGCCCTCACTTATCTGAGTGAGTCAGCTTGACATTTCTGAGTGAGATGTCACAGGTCTAATTCCTTCACCAGACATGCTTTGAAAAAAGCCTTAAAATCACAATGGAATGTCTGTCACCTTCTCTACCTGCCAGCAGAAGGAAATCCTATTTGTACAGCATCTTGGGGGCCCATCTCAAGCTGGAACAACAGAAACAAATTTCAAGGGCCGACTTCCTTTCCTCTCTTCAAACTCAAATGGAAAGCAGAGAACCCAGTTAACCTCATTTCCCTCCACTCAGCCTGACCAAACATATAGGGGTTTTGTGCTTTATCTTGTAAAAAATGACAGCAATGTGACTGCTTTACCTTGGAGCACTGCTCTCCTTTAACACAGCTTGAATTCACCACTTCTGCAGCCCCCACACAGCTCTGACATGCTCACGTTTGATTTCCTCCTCTCTGCAGGTGCTCAGAGGTGGGAGGTACATTTCACCACTATATCGCTGTCATTTCCTCTGACGCTAGACAGGTCTGTGACCTTGCTGCCAACAGACACTCAGAAGCCAGGGCTACCCTAGTCTTGGCTAGTATTTAACAGGTCTCCAGTCAATCAATCAACCATACTTACGAAGAGAGGCAGAGGTGAATATTTTAGAGCACCAGCTAGTGTGCATGTGCACCACTGCCCTCTAGTGGCTAGCTTACAGAGTATAAAAGGCCTATTAGTGACAGCAAAGGAAGATTCTTCTGGAAAGCTCTCGGATACTACACTGATAAGGGCTGTATAGGAGCCTGCATAGAATTCATAGAATTTTGTTTAGCTGGGGATCTTTCACCTGCTACGCAAGTTAGGGACTCTCTCTCCCCAGTTTTCTCCATTTAATTTCCTCTTTAGCTCGCTTCCTTCCTCCCCATCTCACCACAGACTAAAAGGTTCTTACACTAGCACCAGCTCTGACTGTACTATAAAGATACAGAGAAGTCAGATGCTTCTAGCAAAGGCATCAAAACAGTTTTTCCCTCCTATTACTCTCAGGAGACCCTTTTAGCATCTGCTTTCTCTGAAGTGCTAGCATATCATTGATACTAATAAGAAACATCAGGGTCATTTTTGACAGAAATGATAATTTTAGAAACTTCTCCAGAGGAAAATATTCCACTGTTTAATGAGAAAGAATTCTGACAAGCAGCGGCTTCCAGAGTGATGGGCATTGAATCAGTTCCCTGATCACATGAAGGAGGAGAAATATTAGATTTTCCCCTTATAAAAAAGCTATATACAGTGGTGGATTAACACATAGGCACACAGGGCCTGTGCCCCGTGGCGCTGGCCAATTTGGGGGCCCCTGCAGGAGCACCAGAACCTGTGTAGAAGTGGGGGAGCCACCATCTTCAGAACTGTGGCCCTGCCCCCTGACCAGGCTGGAAGACACTGTGGGGAGCCCCATACCCTCCATCTGCCCTAGCAGGGGCTACACTTTACAGCAGGGGAGCTGATCACCTTATCAGTGCCCCTGCTGCGAAGCGCAGTCTCTGCCGCCACCACCGCTCCACACCTGCCTGAGACTACTACGCCCATGATAAAAAGTGGGCGGGCATGGTTCCGGTGCCCCTGGGCCCTGGGAGGCCTAAATGTTCTTTGCCCCCAGGGCTCCAATAAATCTTAATCCGCCTCTGTGTATCTAGAGAGAGAGAGAGAGAGAGAGAGAAAGCAAGCGCACCTATGCAAACTAGCCGACTCTAATGTAGAGGCACGCTCTTTGCTATATGGCTTTTTGATAGACAGAGACAAAGTCAAGGGATCTAAGCACAGGCCAGTGAGTCTGGAACTCCTGAATGTTAATCCTTCCTGATACTAGCTCTCTCTGTGGCACTGAAGTCACTGAACCTGTCTGCCTCAACTTCCCCATTTGTAAAATGGAGCTAATGATGCTTACCTACCTCACAGAGGATTTCAATATAATTTGAAGATGAAAAATATTATTAGCTAACATGGCAAATAAAGCCAGCTCAATTAACTCTAGTTTGGCTAAGGGATGCTGTTTACTGCTATTGAGCAGGCAGCAGTGTTAGTCACACACCAGTTTCGTGCTCAGAAAAAAATGTACTTTTGGTTTTAAGAAAAAAAGACTGTAATGAAAGGGATAAAATTTGTAATATTTCTCTGTGGCCCCTTCCAGACCTGCATATCTCACATATTTAGATATGTGTGCTGTGTGTATTTTAGGTACTTTTATTGCTTATACTGTAACAGCTCATTTGCAACAGAGCAACACTAGCATGTATGAAACGTGTGCCAGACATGGGCATTCATTTCCAAGTGACATATGCTGCCCAGATGCAACACACACTTCAGTGTGCGGCATGCACATGCACTTTATTGATTGGAGCTTACAGCATCTGTATACTCTAAAAGGATGAGGTGTGTGCCCTGGCATCAAACACAAAGAAAAGGTCCTTAACTTTCCTAATTTGAAAACAGTTTGAGAATTTAGGATAGTTATTTAGGATGTCACCATTTGGTCTCCTCCACAGTCTGTCAGCTCTTATCAACATGCAAGGTACTGAAGCCTTGTCTACACTACAAATGCTTTGCCAGTATAGCTGTACAGTAACTCCTCACTTAACGTTGTAGTTATGTTCCTGAAAAATGCGACTTTAAGTGAAATGATGTTAAGCAAATCCAATTTCGCCATAAGAATTAATGTAAATAGGGGGGGGGTTAGGTTCCAGGGAAAGCGTTTTGCCAGACAAAAGGCATAATATACATTTTAAAGAATTTTAAACAAGCAATTTAATACTACAATCATCACTGCTGAATATGAAGCTTGGTTGTGGTGGTGGAGTCAGAGAGTGGAAGAGGATGGATTGTCCAGCTGCTCCTCTTGCTGTTCTTGCAAGCACAGGCACTGACTTTGCTGGGGGCAGGGGGCTCAACTCTCAGCCCATCCACTGCACCCTTTCCCCCAAGCTCCCACCCTTGACCCGCCTCTTCTCCCCCCCCACCTCCTCCCGCTTTACTTCGCACGCTGTGTCCTCGCTTCTCCCCCCCCCGCCTCCTAAATACTGCAAGCCAGCTGATTGCCGCGGGCAGGAGGCGGGGGGAGGAGGGGAAGGCACTGATCCGCGGGGTCTGCCGGCGGGCGGGAGGTGCTGTGGGGAGGGGGGGGCGTAGGGAGCCTGCCAGCTGTGGAGAAAGCAGGCAGCCAAACAACGTAATAGTGGAGCATTGCACAACTTTAAATGAGCATGTTCCCTAATTGATCAGCAACATAACAACGAAACAACGTTAACCGGGATGACTAAGTGAGGAGTTACTGTATTAGCAGAGCCCCCTTAGTGTAGATGCAATGTACACCAACAGGAGTTTTGCTGCTGGCATCTAATTCCTTGAATGACATTAGCTATGCCAACAGAAGCATTCCTCTCTTGGCAAAGCTGTGTCTGCACTGGAGGTTTGCCAGCAGAGTTAAGACAGCTAGGGATATAGTTTTTTCCACACCATTGACAGACATCGCCATGCTGACAAAACTTTCTAGTGTAGACCTGGCCTGACATAGCCTTACATCCCAACCCAACCCTTTGTTTAGATCAATGATAAGTACCTGAAGGGTATAACTAACTCCTTTCCGCAGGGAAGGCTAAATCGAAAGTGGCATAAACATGATTAGTAGGATGAAACTGAGCAAAGAAATATTCAGGATGAATATCAGGAAGAGTTTTCTAACGAGAAGACTAGGGACTGTGGCAGTCTCCCAAGGGCAGCAGAGCAAACCCCACTGCTAGGCAGATTAAAACCCCCAGAAATTACTTGAGAAGAGTTATTTGCTTGAATTGCCAAAATGCATTTATCTCAAACTCAAGTCACATTACTAAGTGTACAGGAAAGCAATGGAAAAGCCTAACGGAACAGGGTACCCCACCAAAAGCTACCTCCCTTAAACCATGTAAAAGGGCTGGAGCAATTTAAAGGGGCCCCTGGCTCCAGCCAGGAGAGGATATCCCCAACGCAGGTACTATGGCAACAGCCTTCTGGCTGCCTTTCAAGAACTGCTCCTAAGCGCTGCGCTGGCATGGGGGTGGGCTGCTGGGGTATGTCAGGAACGAAGCTGCTGTCTATATTATGCTGGGGGCTCCTCAGCCCCCAAAGCAGCCCAGGATTGGGAAGATACAAAGATGGCTTAAAGCCAGCTTCCTCCCCTCACAGCTGGGCTGTGAGTTCTCACCCCTTAGAAAGATACGCCCTCCCACAACCTCTTGCTGACCCCAAACAACATTACCCACTTCATCCGCCTATTTGCCCCCTGCTACAATCACCCCAGCCACCCATTCCCCAGGAATAGTCTCACACAGAAGGTTCCTGCAGGTCACCCAATCTGGGCTTTTGCAGACTGTCGCAGGTCATGCACACCCCATCCCCTTTTGGGATGAGGCACGGGTCATTATAGGCTCAAGTCTGCGCGACCCCTCTGAGTCTCGGCAGTAATGTGGCCTACCAACCAAAGTCAATCTACTTGCCCTCTCTACCAAGGCTGTGTGGCCTAGCGGCCAGAGTCAGTAGAGCTTCCCGCACAATCAGGGCTGTGTGGCCTAACAGCCAGAATCAATAGAGCTGCCCTCACACTCAGGGCTGATGAGGTGGGGTGTCACCCAGCGTGGGTGGCGGCCAGGATAGGAGGACCCAGGCCTTCCCTCTCCACCTGGTCCCAACCCAGAGCCCTGTCGGTGGTGGGGTTGCCCGCCACCAGCTTGGCAGGGATCCAGCTGAAACATACCAAGCTAGTCTCCAGTTCTCTAACCACCTCCCCGCAAAAACTCTCTGGGTTACTTCCTATCCACTTCTCCACAGCTTGTGGTCTTGTGGTTCCCCCAGTCCCTCCTCCCTCTGTGGCACACAGAGCCTAGGGGCCGTGAGTTGCTGCCATCTGGCTGGCCTCTGCGTTGTGAAATGTTGGTGGTCCTTCAGCAGGAGCCTGCAACACACCTCCTTCCTCTCCAGCAGTCAGCCCCAAATGAAATGGGCTGCTTCCTTTTATACCTGGCCTCCAGCTGGAGCATGCCCAGCAGGGTCGAGGGGGTGTGGCCTCCTCAGCCCAAATTGAGGAATTAACCCCTGCAGTCCCAGTGCGGGGCATGCACGCCCTGTCATACACTCCCCCTTTAAGAGAATGTCTGGTGGTGGTTCCTCTCCTGTATCCTCACTTCCCACTTGGGAAAATAAATCTGTGTTTCCCCGGGCCTTATCGGGTCAGTGGGCAACTTGAAAATCAAAGAGCTGGAGTGAAAGGTACCACCTCATGACCCGGGGATTGGCCCTTCATCCTATTAAGCCATTGAAGTGGCGCATAGTCAGTGACCAACTGGAAGGGGTTCCCCAGCATATAGTACCTAAGGGCGTCAATTGCCCACTTCACCTCCAGGGCCTCCTTCTCTATTGTTGAATACTTCTTCTCTCGGGAAAACAACTTCTTGCTCAAATAGAGCATTGGGTGCTCCTCTCCCTCAACCTCTTGGGACAGCACTGCTCCCAATTCCACTTCTGATGCATCAGTCTGTAATATGAAGGGTCTGTCGAAGTCTGGGTGGAATAGGACAGGTTCCCTAGTTAATTGGTCCTCCAATTCCTGGAAGGCTGTCTCACGCTCTGTTGACCACTGTATCTTGCAAGGCTGTGAGCTCTTCATTAGGTCGGATAAGGGTGCTGCGAGCATTGCAAACAGGGGTTGGCACCATCATGTTGTACGATGGACACATGACAAAATTACCATACTTAGTGATGGAAATGGGGGGGGGGGGTTATGTCTTTCAGTCATTCAACCCATCAAATAGCGCAAAATTTTCCACACTGAAAAAAACCTAGTAACCTAGCTAGCTAATAAATAAATACATACATAAATAAATAATAAATTCAACTCACTTTAGTGTTTTTGAATGTACCTCACCACCGCAACTACATCAAAGTCCTTTGTGCTCATTGTTGAAGTTGCAATATGTCGACAGGCATCAACCCGACAGTTCTCAAGGCAATTCCTTGTGGATGTTATGTTTGAGTTCATGTGTCCAAAGCCTCATTCGCACCAACATGTGTCAGGGCTCAGTGTCAGTAAAGGAAGTGAAAGCCTTGCCAGGTCACTGTATTCACTCTCACTTGACTTAAACAAAAGACACCATAATTTGATAACATTACTGTCACACCGGTCTAAGGTGAAAAGTGTCTTGACCACGTCATCCTCCCAGTACAATGTATACTGCATTTCAACCTTGCTGAAGTCAATGTGCTTTGTAAATTTTGCTGAAAGTTTTTGAATTTCTGAGAGTGGTGGCTTTTGGTTGCAGAGGTCCAAGTAAAGCATGCTTTTCACCACGTCTTTTCAGGAAACCTGGCCTTGAATGTCTGTTCAAGTTTCTTTGCATATTCAATGAACGTTGCTTTTACCTGAGCAATCTCCGTTCTGGCAAGTAGTGCTGCTCCTCACACTCCCTGAGCATCTCTGTGACCTTGGCACTAGGGACAGACAGGTTGCTTGGAGATACGAAAGATTCCAGCATAGAATCCTCATTTGAAGGCTGTTTAATCGGCTTCAAAATGACCTTGTAGTACTTCTCCAGAGAGCAGTATGCGTTGTACAGATGAGAGTTCTCTTTCTGCAATGCCAAATTCATTGCTACAAGAAGTGGAAAAACCCAATTCAGGACAACTGAGATACAGAAGGAATTTAGGAGACTGTAGCGTGTCATAGATATTCTGGTAACCTGTTCTATAATTTAGCGACCCACTCCCAAATGACTCTCTCTCAAAGTATTGCACTAGAGAATCCCGTAGTAGCTTGAACCTCTCAATGCAGGCAGCCAAACTTAACCAGTGAAATTTTTTGTAGCTAACCAGATTTGAATATTCCTCTTCATTCAGCTCACAGATCTGTCTATACTCCTTTTTTCTTGAAGCCCCACTGAAATGTCTAAGTGTCACTTTGATCGTATCTTCCACAAAGTCAGGTACGACTGATTCAGCGTCTCTAGCCATTAAGGCCTGGCAATGGGTCATACAGTGCTGGATGAATAAATCATCATAGCAATCTTTCAGTAGCTTTGAAACGCTTTCATGTGCGGCTAGCATTACAGATGCCGCATCCGATGTAAATCCCACAATTTTCTCCACAGGGTACTTGTTTTGGTCATTTTCCAAACAATCAATGATGGCTGCATTCAGATTTTCAGCATTACAGCGTTCAGCTATTTCAACTAAGCTCAAAAACTTGGAGTGAATTTCACGTGTCTCAACATTCACAAAGCTTTGGTAAATAATAAGCTAACTCTTGTCACTGTGGTCAGTACTCTCATCACACATTACGCTAACAAACGGAGCATTTCCTGCTGCTTTAGCAGTTTCCCTGTAAAGGTAGCCACCTAAATTCTCAGAGTTTTTTGCCACAGTTCTGGCACTGCAGTGCAGTCTTTGAAAAGGAGCAGATTTGGGGTCAATTTTTTTGGCGATTTCTTTGAAGCTGACACCTGCTGTAAATGGCAATTTGGCTTTTGCTAAACTGTAGGCCAGGCAAAGATCATTCTGTGCATCTTTGACATCCCAGTTAAGAAAGTCAGTCATTGACTTTACCTGGCTTCCTCTTTTTGCTTTGGCCTCCTCGATGAATTCGCCCTTCTTTACACTCGACATGTTTGAAGCCTTGGACATTTTTTTGCACCACTTCTCAGCATGGTTGCATGCTACAATTGACTTGAGCTGTTTTATTACTTAGCCACATCTTGTGCACTCCATAAAACAACCTGTGGGTCTTTCGAACAGAAAATATTCTCTTTCCCAAGCTGGGTTGAACGATCTTTTTTCCGAATTCAGTGCCATGTTGTGCACATTTTCCCTCCCACTGGAATGAGAGTAAAAAACGCAGACAAACATTGAATGTAGCTAATGCTATGTCTGATTAAATAACAAAGCCTCTTTTGTTAAGTGTCAAGATTCTACAGTAACCATAGTGACTGTAGAATCTTGGTTTCCCTGTCACTTTATGGAGAGCTGTAGATGCGAGATCTGGCCCATTCACATCGTAATTGGAGATGTTCCTACCATGTGAGGCTGTACAACACTATATTATCTATGTAGGCTGCTGCATACGGGTGGTGGAGTTGCAGCAGCCTGTCCATAAGTTGTTGGAATGTGGCTGCGGCCCCATGCAGACCAAAAGTTGACAGCATGGTGGGAAAGGCCCGGACTTGGTGCCATAGCTCTTCTTGTTGCTCTGGGTCTAGTTCTACTCCAATTGCGACAGGAGTTGGGTCTATGAGTTTGCCAGCCAGCAGGCCCAGTTCAGGTTTTGAGGGATACGGGGTGATCAGTAAGCCCTCCTGGGTCTTTTGCTCCTTTAGGAAGCTTACGTGATAAGTCTGGATTTCTTTCTGTTTACCAAGCAAACACACCTCATAATCTACTGGTCCTACTTGTCTGATCACCTTAAATGGCCCTTGCCATTTGGTGAGCAGTTGGGACTCGGTGGAGAGTAGCAGAACAGGACACTATCTCCAGGTTCAAAATTGTGTCGAAGTCTCACCCCTTGATTGTAGTGGTGTGCCTGGGTCTGTTGTGCTCATAGGAGGTTTTCTTGTGCCAACACCCCAAGCTTCTGGAGCTGCTCCTGGAGCTGCAGTATATAGGGGACTGAGCCCATAGCCTGTGACTCCTGCTCCTCCTAGGTTTCCTTCAGGAGGTCAAGTATTCCCTGGGGTTGCCGCCCATACAGTATTTGGACGGGTGAGAAACCTGTAGAGGCCTGGGGTACATCTCGCACTGTGAACAGCAGGGCTGGCAGCAGTTTTTCACAGTGGCGTGGGTCATCTTCTACAAACTTCCTAAGCATGGACTTCAGTGACCCGTTGAATCTTTCCATGAGGCCGTCTGTCTGCAGGTGATATACGGAGGTCTTTAGCACTCGGATGTCCAGCAGTTGACATAGCTCTGCCATCAGTTTAGATGAGACATTGGTCCCTTGATCAGTTAGTATCTCCCTGGGAATTCCCACCCAGGAGAAGATTTTCAGGAATTCAGCTGCTATGGTAGGTGCTGTGGTGTTCCATAGCAGAACCGCCGCAGGGTACTGGGGCATATAATCCACCACCACTAGTATGTATTGGCAGCCGGATCTGCTCTTTTCCAAGGGCCATACCAGGTTCAGGCCAATTCACTTGATGGCACCCCAACTATGGGGAGTGCGAGCAAGGGCACCTTTGGTACCCCCTTCCAGCCAGCCTGTTGACATTCTGGACAGGCAGCACAGAAGTCCTGCACTTCACAGTGGATGCTGGGCCAGAAGAACCTTTGGGCCACTCATTGCAGGGTTGTCTCCCTCCTCAAGTGCCCTGTGCACTCCGTTGGACTAAGCTGTCATAATTCTTCCTGGGTCAGGGGCTCATGGACCACATGGTATAGCTGGTCTTCATGGATCTCAAATTGGGGTCCCTGGAGAGTCTGTTGCTCGGCGCCCCCTTCCGGGTCAGGGTTTGTCACCTGCTCCCAGGCTCCATTCAGCGTTTGGTCCTCCCATTGTTCCTTCATAAAGGCCCCTCCAAGCTCCAGTCAATCATGCGTGGCTGCCCTGGTCGTCCTGACTTAGGAGAGGGATATTCGGGGGGTACTGGGTTTAGGAGGAGGGGGACCTTCCTCCGTGCCGTCCAGTCCCTCCTGCGCTACGGGCCCTCTCTTTAGTGGGCGGGCTTTTTCTTCGTCTGGTGCCTGAAGGCTCCAGTCCTGCACAATCTTGCAGAGCCCCTGCCAGTCCCATCCCAAAATCACGGGGCCAGCGTCAGGGCCAATCCGACCCGGCACATTTCCTCCTGGTATTCATCTGCCAGTCGTATCCACGCAGCTGGAAACAACCGTACATCCCTGTGGACACACTGTAGGAATATGGGGGCCCCCACTGGGTTGGGAGACTCAATCAAACTGGCCCGGACCAGCATCTGGCTACAGCCTAAGTCAACCAAGGTGGTCACGGGGATCCCTCCACCCGCAAGGTTATTGGGAATTTGGTGGGGCCTTTCCAGTGTGCCTGGGAGCCCGCGGTCAATGCTTGGCCATAGCTGCAATCCAGGAAAGGACAGTCACAATGGAAATGCCCTTCTTGGCCACACTCATAACTCTTCCCCCATCCCACCCCCGTCAGGGCTTCCATGGCTGGGCCAGCCAGTCTCCCTTGAGAGCCGTTTTTCCCTTGACCGGGGGTCGAGTCACCCTGCTGTCTTCTGGACGGTGCCCCCGCCCCACCAGTTGTCGTCAGTTTGGGATGGGGGCTTAAACTCCCCAGCTCATGTGGGCTGGTGACTTGCTCTAATGGTTGGTCTAGGTCTTTGGAGGTCTCAGACTTTTTACTTTGCGCCTCTGACCCTTCGGTGCCCAAATAGTTCTCGATCAGGGAGACAGCCTCCAGCGCCAACAGCAGTCCTGTAGCTTCTGGGACATGGCCCTAGGCCGGGTCCCCAGTGGGTACCATTCCCAACATAACTGTTGTTGGTAAGTTTCGGGAGAAACACCCATCTGATCAAGAATGGCTGCCTTGACCTTCTGGTAATATAATGCATCCTGTGGATCTAGTTTGTGGTAGGCTGTCTGCGCAGTGTCGGTCAAATACAGTGCCAGCAGCGTGGCCCAGTATTCCCTTTGCCACCGAGCATCAGTGGCAACCCTTTCAAAGGTTACCAGAAAGGCCTGAGTGTCATCACCGGCCATCTTGGTCAGCCATATGGGTAGTCCTGTCAGGCCCCCCACAGTATGGGAGTCCAGTGGGGGAATGGGCCTCCATAATGTCGCCATTTGTTGCATCAGGTGCTCCTGTTGGGCCTGCTGTAGGGAGGACACCTCCCGCAGTAGCTGCTGCTGCTGCTCCTGGGCCAATTGCTGCTGCTGCTGAACCGCCATCTGTTGTAAAAGCTGTACTTGATGCTGATGCTGCTGGGCCGCCTGTTGCTGCTGGCTCTCCAGCAGCCATTTTAGGACCTTCTAGGCTTCCATCCCTCTAGGTCACAAGGGTATTCTCACAACCAAAGGAAAGAACAGTGATAACAAAAGGGAAAGGAAGAAGGGGAGTAATGGTTGCAGACCTCCCTTCCAGTGGACCTCTCAGTAGGTCCCGATTGGTGCCCATATTCTCCACCAAGTTGTCACGGGTCATGCACGTCCTGTCCCCTTTTGGGATGGGGCATGGGTTATTACAAGCCCTAGTCAAGTCTGTGGGACCCCTCTGGGTCTTGGAGTAATGTGGCCTACCAGTCAAAGTCAATCTACTCGCCCTCTCTATCAGGGCTGTGCGGCCTAGTGTCCAGAGTCAGTAGAGCTCCAGCACGATCAGGGCTGTGTGGCATAGTGGCCAGAGTCAGTAGAGCTGCCCTCACATTCAGGGCTGGGCGGCCTAGTGGCCAGAGTCAGTAGACTTGCCCTCACAATCAAGGCTGGTGAGGTGGGCCGCTACCACAGCGTGGGTGGCAGCCAGGATAGGGGGACCTGGTCCCAACCCAGGGCCCTGTCGGTGGCGGGGTTGCCTGCCACCAGCTCAGTGGGGATCCAGTTGAAACATGCCGAGCTAGTATTTGGTTCTCCAGCCACCTCCCCGCAAAGACTCCTGTGGTTACTTCCTACCCACTTCTCTGCAGCTTGTGGTATCGTGATTCCTCCAGTCTCTCCTCTCTCTGCGGCACCCTGGGGGTCATGGGTCACTGCCGTCCGGCTGGCCTCCACCTTTTTGAAGTACTGGCAGTCCTTCAGCAGGAGCCTGCAGCACACCTCCTTCCTCTCCGGCAGTCAGCCCCAAATCAAATGGTCTGCTCCCTTCTATACCTGGCCTCCAGCCAGAACATGCCCAACAGGGTTGAGGTGGCATGACCTCCTTGGCCCAAAGAGAGGAATTAACCCCTGCAGTCCTAGTGCGGGGCATGCACGCCCCATCACACAGACCAAGGAATGAAGTCCCAGACTCAAGGACCCCTTCTGAAAACACCCTGATATCAGCTCCCTCCCATTTTTGTATAGCTGAAGGGGGTGCTTAGCTCAAGTGCCCCAGAGAGTAATTGTCATGGGAATGCATGAAGAGAGAGAGAGTCTCTCTAACAGCTGGCACGCAAACCAGAAGGGGATTATCTAGTACCTAACAGGGAACCAGGTGGCATTGGCAGGGGGCGGACAGGTCGGGAGGGCTGCAGTGGGGGCTCAGATAACAGGCCTATAGGTATGCATGCAGACACTCCCCCTAGCAAAGGTGGACCAGCTATTTGTTTAGGTTGCATAAACACCATGAAAATGGAGGTGGGTGGTTACCCTGATTCAATTTTTCTCACTTCACTTCCCGCTCCAGCTGAAGAGGCACATGCCCATGTCAGCACCTGCACAAAGGGAGAAAAGAAACAGCGGGAGCCACTGGTGGGCATGACTCCCTCTGGCAATGTTGCCGCTGGAGGCTAACCGAAGCAGAGCACTACACTATGGTGACCCACACTGAGGAGTGGCAATGAAGGAAGACGTCAGAGGGGAATGTAGTTCCTGGCATGCTGGCCATCTGCATATGTTAAAGAGAGTTCAGGCTCCAAGATTTAGATTTAGGCCCCTTGCTAGTTTAAATGTGGCTCTTTAACTCAGATTAAAAGCCAGAGACACAGGAACTGCCCACTGTACTGCAAATAGAAAATTACTGTGCGGTTCAGCTCTCCTTGTTCCTCGGTCACCCTCGTCACTTAGCAGCCCCATTCTGTTGTATACTGCAGCCTGCTCAAAGATTCAGGCACCTGCAGAGCTTGGCTGCTGAAAATGTTAAGCATGGCCTTTGTGATGCCAGAGGTTGAATTACTTCAGGATACCGTCAGTTAACAAAGGAAAATGAGCAGGAGGAGATTTTCGCAGCTGCGAGCAAGCCTGGGAGGAAGTGTGCTCAGTAAATCAGGCAATTGCAGCCGAACAATTGGAGGAACTGGCTAGAGGAAATGACTAATCTCAGCCAGACGGGACAGTGCTGGAGAGGCTGATTAAAATAAATAATGGATCCACAAAAGCTAAACTGCAAAGGTAAGAGGGAGGGGCTTAGGTCAAACTTCTGTGAACAGAGGTTGCAGGATGAAGGCTGATAGGTATCCCCCACTGCCTATACAGATGAGTGGCACTTCAGCTGTGAGGTTATTGCCACAGGTTTGGGATATTCGGCTAGCGCTGCTCCAGAAGGGGCATCTCTTGGGGCTTGCATAGATTGCAGGGATGTGATCAGAGTGCCAGTTGTAGGAGCATTTCCCAATGCTGCCTGACAAGCATGCCAGCCAGTGGCGGATTAATAATTTTGCTGCCCCTAGGCCAGGAAATAATTGCCGCCCTGGCCCCGCCCTGACTCCGCCCTTTTCCTGCCCCCATTCCAACCCCCTCCCCAAAGTCCCCGCCCGAACTCTGCCCCCTCCCTTCCCCTATTGGATCCCTTCCCCAAATCCCCACCCCCAGCCCCGCCTCTTCCCCCAGCGCACGGCATTCCCCCTCCTCCCCCTTCCCTCCCTGCCCCACGAAACAGCTGTTTCGCGGCGCAAGCGCTGGGAGGGGAGAGAAACAGGATGTGGGGGTGCACTTGCAGAGGAGGCGGAGGTGAGCTGGAGCAGGGGGGCGGGGCGCAGAGGGGAGCTTCCGCCCCTGCAAATTTGCCGCCCTAGGCCTAGGCCTTGTTGGCCTAGGCAATAATACGGCACTGATGCCAGCCAGTGGAGTACAGGGCCCAGTAGTCACGGCCAGCAGGTTCCCCACCAGCAGAGTGGAGGGTGGGATAGACAAAAAAAGACATTTGCCCTCTCACCGTTGCATTGTCCCAAAATGCAAACAGAGTGCCATGATGCAGGCTGTCACACACACTAGGCTGTGGCTCTCTGTGACTGTGTTCAATCACGTGGCTCTTGGAGTGCGGATCTGCTCTGAAAGTGACAGTGAGGCTTCACTCATCTCTCAGTGTGCTTGGGTTACAAAGGTAAAAGGCAGCTTCTCTAACTGCCGTGCCAGTCCTGCAGACAGACCACAGTCAAACTAGGCTCTTGCCATTTCATACATTATCACCGGTCAGAAAGGTTCTGCAGGCCAGGCCCTCGGTTACACCTGCACAACCCCTTTGTACAGCTGGATTTTAGACAACAGTTCTGTTAACGCACAGGGTGGAACAGACTTGTGCTCAGTCTTCCTTAGTTGTGCTGGCTCTGCAAGACACACAAGAGTAAACAGCTGTAAAATCTACCTTTCTCCCTGAAGTCAGCAGCCGTGACACTAAATTCACACAATTCAACTGATCTGTTGGGTGAGAAAGGGAATACCAGTCACTTTACAGACTGGAACTGAACTTCCAGGCTTAGATATTGTTTCCATTACACAGCATATTTCTGTTTAACATTCAATCAATGTTTAGATGTGATAGTGGTTCACTCAAATACAGGTTCTTCACCATCTCCTGTCCTTTCAAAACAATAGGGACAAATTAATCCTTGGCCTAGCGACACTGAAATTAAAATGTTTTCCAAGTGGCTTTGATGAAGAGAAGAGTCACACAGCCAGTGAAGTAAAACCCATCCCCTGTCCCCTTCACTACTGCTCAGATTAATACAGAAATCCACTTTCAGGAGAGAAAGAGCTTTACTGCCTTGTGGGTTCAGCTAAGAAAACAACGAGCCTGCAGAGCATAAACATTCGTCTGTTATCACACTCATTAGCCTCAGCTTCAAAGAACCCAACTGTGTTTATACAAAATACAGGAGAGTTTGCTGAGTTTATTTTAAAATAGGAGCTCTAATAAACAGTACTTTTATAAAAACAAACAAAAGAACATAACTGTTTCTGCCTTTGTTTTATAGAAGACTCAAAACAGAGCTCTCTCCTTTGACTCTAGAATAAATGAGTTTGTTTCTTCGCAACAGTTATCCCCCTATATAAAATGTATTGTTTAATAGCTTTGATCTCCCTACAGGCAGTACTTGAATTTGTTTCAAAGTTCCTTATAGTTAAATGCTACCACATGCTATAAAAATCTCTATACAGCCTTTGCTCTTAACTACAGTAAATTGGAATAAGAATTTGAAAGTCATGCTGCCAAAATAGAGGGTGGTGTCCTTCACACAAGCTAAACACTTTTTCCATCCCTGCCCTGTTCACAGTCACCGTGCAACTTAGCAGTCTGAAGTTTATACAATAGCCATTATGCTATATACAGTAACACTGCAGCCTTTCTGTGGCACTGGGAAATGCAGAATAAATATATCAGCCAAAACAGCAACAGCTATTAAAGTCTTTCTGATCCTTGTTAATCCCTCAGCAACCTGGTTATACTTGTTTCTAAAACCCACAAATGCTTAGACAAAAAAAATGAAGAAGAAAATCAGCAGTGTGTGTGAAAAATCCCCATGCAGTGTAGTCTGATATAATGATTTGGGGAGTTTCATGGAGGGGGCATGGCACTTTCAGGATAAAGAATTTTTTCCATTTCAAACTTTTTCCTGAAAGTGATAACTCAATATTCTTCAGAAGCTCAGTCAGCTGCCGTAAGTCTGTTACAATTTCACCTTCCCTACATATATTCCAGACACCATGGTTTATAAACAGGTATCCCTGTACAAATGATTACATGACTCCTATTTGTCACATAATTCTGTCTGCTTTTAAAGATGATAATGTTTATTTGTATTGTGGTAATTGCTGAAGGCCTAGCCTTACTTTGCTAGGCACCATAAAAACATATAACCGATGGATGGTCCTTGCCGTGAAGAGTTTGCATCTAAAGTGCTGCATCATCTCTTATAGACATAATCTTGATATCATAATTTCCATTCCTGTGTAGTTTAGGAGCACTGAGTGGTAGTAATCTCTTCCCTTCCTGCAGATCTCCTAAACTGTTCAGGAGTGGAACAAAACATTGTCCAGGCTTAGAAGTAGTTCATGGCATGCTGCCAGGGTCCATGCCATTGCCATTTTTAGAATGGGCTACTCTACTGCAATAGCCGCAGGGGCCTGGGGCTGGAGCTGGAGCGAGACAGGCAGGCAGCTAAGCTGATGCAGTGTCTGGCACCCTTCTTTGGTATGAAGACCTCAAAATCCCAACTTCCGTCCATCCTGAACCTCCCAAGCCAACCCAGTAGCTTATGCACTCTCCCACAGTCTACCCCCACAGATACTCTGGATTATAGTTTAACTTTTGGGGGACCACATAACATTAAAGCAAGGAACACAAGTTCCTTTGCAAAGCCTCAACACACACACACATGCACTTTATCCAGACAGCACAAGAGTTAGAGCTAGGCAAAACAAAGCTTCTGAATACAGTCCCCCTTAGACTGGTTTCACCCCTGTTCTGAGTCTCTGGATTTGGTTCAAGTCCTTAAGGGAGACCAGGTCCTTCCTGCCTCCGTTCTTTCTGCTGAGACTTCTGATTCTGGCAATGACATGGCTCCCCTTGCTTAAAGAGCATGTCATTTTTAGAAACAGTGACAATTTTTCTTTGGTCCTGCATGTCTGCTGGGGGAGGGATAGCTCAGTGGTTTGAGCATTAGCCTGCTAAACCCAGGGTTGTGAGGTCAATTCTTGAGGGGCCATTTAGGGAACTGGGGCAAAAATCTGTCTGGGGATTTGTCCTGCTTTGAGCAGGGGGTTGGAATAGATGACCTCCTGAGGTCCCTTCCAACCCTGGTATTCTATGATTCTAACCCTGTATGGGATTGCTGGCAAAGAGTTACTAGAAGTCAAGAGATGTGCCTCTAACTCCAGGGTAGAGCTAATCAGTGTTGATGGCCATGGTTTAGTTTCCCAACATAGCATGTTTTCTGCTACAAAAATGGAAGTTAAATCCATTCTGAAGGTTACAAGTAAATGCTATAAAACAGAGGAATTCATATTTGGACACAGACATGTTCCCCAAACTGTCCCAATGCATGATCTTTGAGCTTCGTTAAAACACTGCTTTTTAGTATTTATTTATTAGTGTTCAGAATATTTCATACCATACTAAGTAATTGAATTATGTACCAATAAAACAAATTCAAACTTCTGTTAGTAACATGTTGTAGGATCATACTTTGTGTTTTGGCCCTCATGGAGATACTTAAAAGACAAAGATGAAACCCCAGACAAGACAAAGTACAGCTCTTCAAGCTTGGCTGGCCGCATGGGGCTAGGGCTGGGAAGAGGCGGGCGGGCAGGCAGGCAGCTTCTCAGCTTAGGCGATGGGACCTGGGGGGGGGGGGGAGGGAGATGCGGAGCGGGGGTGGGATCTATGGGGAGGGGGTGGAGCCAGAATGGGGCACCCGCTGGCAAAACCAAAAGTTAGCACTTATGTCACAAATTGTCACCCTTTTGCTTCCCCTCCACTTTCTCTACTTCTTGGCTGTTTTTGACCCCCAAGACATATGCATAAGGCTACGATTTTGTCACAGAGGTTATGGAAATTGTGAATTTGAATAAAGTCTGTGAAATCTTGGAAATGGCTGTAAAAACATTTGATTAGGCCACAAAAGCAAGTGGCATTGCAAGCCAGTGCACAGAGTTGCAGTGCCACTTAAGTTGGCTGTCTGCCCCTCTGTAGATGGAAGCAGAGGGATGGATGGGGCAAAGTGAATGGTGTTACAACCCCATGTGCTAGGTTCCAGTGCCTGGAGCAGAGAGCTGGCCCGAGCCCCATGGGACAGGAGCTGCTGCTGCAGCATGAGTGCAGGGCAGACTTGCTCTCCAACCCCATGACTCCTTTAGGCTTCACCTTTCAGCATCCCCACTATTCTATAGTGTATGTTAATGTAGAAAAAGCTACATTATTTGGTTACCTTTCTGTGACTTAGCACTTTTTTCCTGCATCACTGCTGTGAAATTTACTAAAAATTTCCTTGCCAAAATCGTAGTCATATTTATGCATATCAACTGCTTATTAGAAGACATCACAAGTCACTCTGTGGAGGCTGGTTGCACTTTGCACCAGCTCCCTTGATGTATAAAAGGAATGAACCCATCATTCACATGTCAACCAACTGATCTGCCAAGCTACCTGACTCTGTCCTTCTCCTGGGTAAATTTGCATATCATTTGGCTTATGGCTTGCTTGGCTTTCTACAGTGTGCAGACCTGGAGCTTCCTTGGTAGAATAAAAGAGTCCATGCAGAGCACTGTTAGCTCTCTCTCTCTTCTACAGCCTTTTGGTGTGAGGGAGACACTGATTGGCCTTGGCAGATTTAACACAGGACAGTACATTTTCCCAAGGCAGGTCGTGTGGCAGTGAGAAAGTGATTGAACTTTCTGCCATGCAGTCTGCCCTAGGAGCAGTTAAGTGTTTTCCTTGGGTCAGGACTGGCACAAGTTATTTTCTCAGCATGTCTTCAGGTTCCATGCTGCATAGGGATTGTTCTTCTTGCATGAGTTCTTTTTCCTTTGGGCAGTCTCTGAGGATTGTTGGAGGTGTTTACAGTCACTTTTCCACAGTGTGGTTGCTTGTTGTTCTCTGGGGCTGGAAATGCAAGGATAAGTTCTCTGGATTGATAAAATATGTGGGTATACTACCTGCTTGGCAGGAATGGTGACCCACCAGGAATTCCTGAGGAGAAGCTTCTCCATGTTTCTTTCCCAGTTTCTAACTGTATATCACCACCCTGATACACTGCCCACAGTGGCAAGTTTCTTGTGAATCCTTTCAGCATAAGGGCCTGGAGTGCTGAAGGCAGCTTTGTCCTGCAGTGGACTGAAAACAGGAAGTAAGAGACCATCTTCAAAGAGGTTTAGGATATTAACTTGATTTGGTTTTTCAGTTTATGCAATTCTTATACTTTGCAGCACTGATGGCTCTTTGGAGAGGTTTCAAAAATTCAATTTATAAAAAAAAAAAGCAATTAGCGCTTACTTCTGCTAACTGTTGAAGTACGAACAACTGATCCTTCTTCCATCTGCCACCCATCTTTGACCCCGATTTCTTACTTGGGACACAAACAGGAATAGCTCAGAGGGGGAAAAACAGTGGGAGAGATATTAAGATTCTGCACTTGTGTTAGAAATATAAATCATCTTTGAAGTATTCAAGTTTTTTTGGCCTCATTAGAGAAAGAACTTTCCCAATCAGAGTAAGGTCACATTGTTGTTATTGCTAGAAATGTACTATTATTCTGGCTGCTGGAAACTGGTATTTGTTCCCACACATTCCACTGGTGATGTGCTAACGGTAACATTTGATGATAAGCTTATTAAAGAGGGGAAAATATAAAATCAGAGTGCATTAAAAAGACAGAGGTAGATATAATTACAATCCCTGCCATGAAAGTGTTACTTTCAGGGAAATATGAGAACAAAGCTAAAGAGAATACACCACACAGTGGTCCCAACTGTAAGCAAGAACATGTTTTAACTTAAATAAAGCATGTGAAGAAATTAGGAGACCACAGTAAAAAAAGAGGACTCTACTCTTGTTCCTCTTGTATATCTATTTTCTTGTCTTCGTTCTCTGTTTTACCATGTTACTACTGATTCCCTCCACAATGTCTTATTGCAGGAGGTTCCTCCTATGCTGACTCAGCAGCATTTGCCTCACACACTTACTAGCTGAATGACAGGAAGTGCTGAGTCCCTAACATTATGCTGGAGGACTGGTTCATTAGTAATTCAGAGGAAAGAATGCCACCTGCTGAATCAGCACAACTTGCTGCAGTACTGAGATCTTCCCAGAGGTCCTCAAGCTGATTAGACTGTGCAACCTGAAAAGATCAAAGCTGGAGGTGGTTTATACAGCTGTGAGGTAGATATACAGCTGCAGGCCAGATATATTTGCATTCGGTGTCAACGAGACAGTTAGTTTGTTTTTATCAGATGAATAAGCAAAAGAAACCATTTGTTCAACTTTAACTGATATTAGTCTTGAGAAAAGAAGTCTAGGGGAGGGTGAGCCTGATAATAGTTTTCCAATATGTTAAAGGATGTTATAAAGATGATGGTGATCAGTTGTTCTCCATGCCCACTGAAGGTAGGATAAGAAGTAATCAGCTTAATCTGCAGCAAGGAAGAATTTATCATCATGGAAGTGGCTGGGGTGGATGGACTAGATGACCTTTCAAGGTCCCTTCCAGCCCTACATTTCTATCATTCTAAATTAAATATGTGCAAATCAGACTGGAAACTCTTGAGGCTGCCTGCCTAATAGTCTAGCAGTCCTCCTCCTACTGAGCTCCTGGGAGAAATAGTAGTTTAAACACAAAGTCCAAACAAACATTCTAGAAACCAAAGAAAGTTTCTGCCTCCAATCTGTAGTCGTGTCTGCACATTCCATTTAGCTCCATGTGCACAGAACAAAAAGCCCAGTTCCCATTACAGATTCATCCACCCCAAAAATGCTAAAGCACGGGTTAGTCGTTGCATCTTCCCAACAGCGACAGCATGACTTTACAGATCTTGGATAATCATTTTTAACAAATCCTGCGCATCAAAGCAGAACCTTAACTTTAAACAAGATCATCCATTGTCTCCAGAATCCTTTATTGCAGTCTGCCCTATGGAGTCCTCCTAATCCCCATCTTTCTGGATTTGAAGTTAATTGCTCAGATAACATATCCAAAAATATGCAAACCAGGGGAGTTTTGCAGGATACATTGAAGATCTGCCCCAGTGCTTTATTCTGCAAAACTTGCTTTTAGAAGGAAATATATATTTTGCTCCTATCCTTTATGTGGTCATTGGCATCTAGTAATACAGTTCAACTCTCCAGGGCCAAAACATGTGCCTTTAGCATTTTAATGTGTGACAAAGATCCAGAATGAGAGAGAACAAAAATATTCGAGAAACTATTTCAGTAATTGTGGAGGGAAGAAGGGTTAAATAAATAAAAAAGAGCTTTACACTTCTTTTTCAATGTGTTTATCAGCAGTTAAAAGATAAAGGCCTGCATGGAGTGGAAGCAAACTTGGGTCTAAAGTTAGCAGTATACCTCATGGTAAAGAATAGCTGAGAAATGCCCAGAATAAGAGACCTTTCTCTTCATATTTAGTTCTTCTTTAAACATGTAGGTATCCCAAACTCCCAGGACCAGCTCCCTCTCCAAACTGGTACTGTAAAGCATAATATTAAACCTGCTTTCTTCCTGCAATCTGTTATCCACAATAGCAAAACAAAATTTACTGACTTGGACACAGTCATCTCCAGCTGCTTTTCTAGTGCACTTGTTCCCAGTTCTGAGTTTCCCAATCTGGCTCTGGTCTTTTAATCACAAATGTTCATAACACTGATGTTAGATGCCAGGGGGTCTTCTCTTTTGCAATCAAAAACTTCTGTCAGTCTGAAGAGAGAAGATCTTTCTGGAAATTGAGAGCTACCATGGGCCTCAGTCTTGAGAGAGAGGAAGTTGGCACTGGAGTTTTTTCTGCCCTCAGAGAGGTTCTTATATAGAACCAGTACTATTCCTTTTCTATTCACTGGTCCTAGACTAATGATCAGAAAGAAAAATTAGCTCCCCAAATCCCAACATGACTACCCATCTGCAATGACCCAACAGCACCATTGCCACCCACATGCATCCAGCAGTCATAGCATCCAGCAGCACCACCCTTCAACACTTGCGATCAGCACTTAACATGAGTGCACAATGTATGTGCACTAGAAGGCGAAGAGGACAATGAGAAAAAGTTGAGTAGGTATCTGCACTAGCAGCAGACCATGACCATTGTGGCCTATATTTGTAGCATACCATCCAAGCTTGTTTCCCAGCCAGTACACCTTTGATCTGCAGTACACTAGGGAATGAATATTATATTGATCTTTGAAATCATCCATGAAGACAATTCTGCTCTCCACTTCAACCAATCTACTTTTTTCCAACATATTCCCTCACTAATATGCTTTGGTCATTTCCACAAGTTATTGTGGAATACAAGCATTCACGGGGAGAAAATAGTTCTGTTGCTGCCTGATGAGGTGAGGGCTTTTAACACTAAGGGTATGTCTACACTGCAATTAGGCTCCCGGGGCTAGCTTTGCCAGCTGACTCAGCCTCGTTGGGCTCGGGCTAAGGGGCTGTTTAACCGCTGTGTTGACATTCGGGCTCAGGCTGGAGCCTGCGCTCTCGGACCCTCCCACCTCACAGGTTCTAGAGCCTGGGTTCCAGCTGGAGCCTGAATGTCTACATTGCAATTAAACAGCCTCTTAGCCCAAGTCAACTGGCAATGGCTAGCCACAGTTTTTAACTGCAGTGTAGACATATCCTAAGATGTCTAGATACCTTCTTCAGCTGTTTGGTCAGTGCAAATATCACTAAGCTAACTATGTGGGATGGAACCTTTCCCTCATTTCAATAATGGAAATGTGCTGAAGCACACAATCGTTTTTCAGTCACTTATTCAGCAGCACACAAAAAATTATACTAGCACTGAAACGTGTGGTTGATCTCCCGCTAAAGAACACAGGCAGCTGGAGGTACTTTGACTTCGATATTGATCACGATTTTTCATAATTTTAATTTCATTTCTAATTATTTCTTCAATCCATCCCCCTTTTGTACGCTCTACATTGGTCTAGCCTAGAACCGGTCAGGAATTTTTCAACTAAACTTTTTCTCTTTCCCTTCAAAAAAATGCTGATTCATTGAAACAAACTGTTCATAAAACAGTGCTGATTTAGACGAATCTCCCAACTCAACATTTAAAAAAAAAAAAGTTTCAAAAATCATATTTTGTTTCAACATTTTTGAACCAAAAAATTCCAGTTTTCTAGTGTGAAATTACTTTTTAATTAGAAATTGAAGGTAATTAGACTGAAAAATGTTTTTAAAATGGTCAAAATCAAATCAAAACATTTTGAAATAATTGAAATTAAATGTCTGGAGTGACACAAACTGAAACAAAATTTGGTTTTTTGGTTCATGAACATTTTAGATATTTTGACACTTCATCCTGATTCAGGACATTAAAAACATTCAAACTCTCATAACTATTTGTAAACTGGGAAAACCATTTCCTGGATAGTCCTGTCTAATCATATTACCAAGGGCTAATGTGGTCTGTGCAATATGTTTTAAACTAAAAGAGTGACTTTAACTGTTAGAAGATGAGAGTAGATAGAGTTGGGGAAAAACCACCAGTACCATATTGCAACTCCTTTCAAGGGAAGACATAGTTCCAAAGAAAGAACACACCACATAACAAATTCAGTCTTAGCCAAAAGGCTCTTTTGGGGTGTAGTCACATACTGAGATTTATTTGGCCACCTAAAGCAAGTCAACATGACTCTTTCAAAGGTACTTGAAAAATATAGTGTCTTGCATGGTGACAGGTTTCAGAGTGGTAGCCGTGTTAGTCTGTATCAGCAAAAACAACGAGGAGTCCTTGTGGCACCTTAGAGACTAACACATGTATTTGTTTTATGCCCAAATAAATTTGTTAGTCTCTAAGGCAGGGGTCAGCAACCTACGGCATGCGTGCCAAAGTTGGCACGCGAGCCGATTTTTCCTGGCACGCGGTGTGGGCTGAGCCGCTCAGCCCCGCCGCCACTCTGGAGTTCCCACTGCCAGCTGCCGGCTCCTGCGGGACCTACTGCGGGTCCAAATCAGCACCTGCTGCTGGCCTGTGGGGGAAGGAACCCCAGGCTGGCAGCGGGCTGAGACCCCGCTGGCAGGAGCCGGCAGCTGAAACCCCAGAGCGGGGGTCGGGCTGAGCCGCTCAGCCCGCCCCGCTCTGGAGTTCCCGCTGCTGGCTCCTGCCAGCCGGGGTCCCCGCGGGTCCCACTCAGCACCTGCTGCCGGCCTGGGTGAAGGAATCCCAGGCTGGCAGCAGGCTGAGACCTCAGCTAGCAGGAGCTGGGGGCAGAAACCCCAGAGTAGCGGCAGGTCGAGCCAGTCGCTGCTCTGGGGTTCTGGCTGCTGGCCCCTCGCCAGCAGGGGTCTCTACTGAGCAGCTCCACTCACCTTGCTTCCGGTTGGAGGCTCTCTTGCAGATAGGGTCCAGGCCTCCAGCCCTGCTCAGGCCTACCAGCCACCTACTCCACTCACCTCAGCTGCCAATCTTGGTTTCCAGCCCTTGCTCATCCTGCTTTCGGGCCTGGAGTCCCAGCAGGCCACCCTTTACATATAACAGTAGTTTGGTTATATATTATAGACTTATAGAGAGACCTTCTAAAAAGCGTTAAAATGTATTACCGGAACGCGAAGCCTTAAATTAGAGTGTATAAATGAAGATTTGGCACACCATTGCTGAAAGGTTGCTGACCCCTGCTCTAAGGTGCCACAAGGACTCCTCATTATTTCTGAAAAATATACTTTTCCATTTTCACTAGTGTCCCTAGCCTCTGCGAGGGGTCAGGGGATGGATCACTTGATGATTACCTGTTTTGTTTATTGCCTCTGAAGCACCTGACATTGGCCACTGTTGGAAGATAGGATACTGGGTTAGATGGACCTTTGGGCTGACCCAATATGGCTGTTCTTATGTTCTTATTGTACATCAGTGTGAATGTTCTAGATGAAAAGCCTTACATCGAGGACTGGATTTTAAAGAGTGGTACTGACCTTAGTATTTGTGCACTCAACTCCTCCAGTGTCCCCTATTGAAAAGAACAGCCCCTGGTACAACTGTCATTATCTTTCAGTGTTTCTCGCGCAGTGGCAAGCCAAAGAGTACTAGAGATTATTTTAAACATATATATCCATTTGTTGTGGTCACAGAAACAAGCAATCCCCACCAACCTTTGTACACTTGGGAACTGATTCCATTTAGGGTGATGGGGCAGCTTGCCTTGAAGGCTATTATATTTTCTCCTGGGTTCTGCCTAGTTATATACTTGTGCTGATTGGGTCTTTGAATCATTTTCAGTGCTTTGTGGTTTTGGACTTTTACTGTACAGTACATAGATGCCTTGTGAGAGGTGGCCTGTAATTGGGTTAAACTGTCTGATTTTAACATAAGTATTTTAACACTCCAGCCTTAGTATTTAACTCAGCCTTCATGAAAAAGTCCTATAGATTTTAATGATTAATTCAATAGGATTCTACAGAAATTACTCCACAATTTTATAGACTTTAATAAAGAATAACAAAGGAATTAACTTTCTATTAAATTCAATAGGATGGTTAAAAAAAGCCCTATGTCAAACTTTTCATTTTGTATTCAACCTTATAAGAGCTTTCCTATCTCAAAAGTTAAAATTACACACTCAAACAGCATGTAATTTAATTGACAACTTTAACAGAAATCTTAAATCCTCAGCACTGGTAGGCCGAAAATTAGACACCGCCACTTTCGGTTTGGTTTGTGGGTGCACATGTGCACATTGTGTTGACCCTGTGCTTTGCCCTGGAAAGCAGGATTCTTGCCAAATGCACTACCCTGTGGGTTCACACACATGGAGCTCAGGGGAGGGTCAAAGGAAGTGTACACATGCCCATTGCTGTGGAGAAATCCAACTCTGAAAGCTTTTTTGTTATAGGGTCTCCCAGGAGAGCACTTTTCATTTGGTTTCTGAACTTTTCACTGCTTTTTCTCCCCAAGGAAAGATTTTGTTTTCCAGGGTGTGGCTTTGGCAGTGGTATGTCTCATAGGCTACGTGGCAAGTTTTCAAAGCAGTAGAGTCCAAAACTCCAGAGAAAACACTCAGATGTTAAAGCTACAGTAGGATCCAGTTGTATTAACAGAGCAGAAGTACAGTGACCATCTCAGAAGATAGAGGTGGCATTGTGCAGCTGGAATGGAGGATGGAGAGTAGGGCTCAGTATGGGGATGGGATTCAGTTGCTGGGGAGGTGTATGGCATGTCAGGGGAAAAGAGGAGGATTTTAAAAAAATCAGCTGGTTGGGACTCTGAACACACAAAGGACAAATCAATATTTAATAAACTATTTTATATTTTTAAAATCAGGAGAGCGTTCTTCTGCTTGAAGAGACATGCATAAAAGGGAAAGAGTCTGTCAGAAAAAAAATGTCATTTTAAAATATACCTGCTCTGCTGAAGCGCGAGGACTGGCATATTTGAAAGTAATAGCTGGAAACTTTAATTGTGCTTGACTTTGACTCATTTGTGAGCTTGATGTGTTTGGAGTGAGCGTTAAAAAAATTCAAATGCTGCTGCTTACTTGACCAGGCAGGATTTTCCAAGCTCTATAATAACCCTGAGCCCGGTCTATGATCTGTTTTGTTGCTGATCATTTTAACCTTGTATAGGCGATGGGGTGGGACATCTGCCCAATGACTGGTCAAAGGCTGGTTACCAAGGTCTACCACAGAAAGCGACTTATCCCAGGCTTGTTGTAGGGGGCAAACCTTTCTGGGAATGTGGGAGCACCAGCTTCTGTTGGAATCCTGCGGCTTGAGACAGGAAGACATGCAACAACAACATACCATTGGGATGAGGGGAGGGATAAGGAGAAAAGTGCAGAGAGTAGCCAGCCAGAGACTCCAGCCAGTAGGAGCAGAAGCAGACAAAGCAGGGACCTTTGGTCTTCTAGACAATCGGACAACTTTCTACAGTTATGACTGGAACTTTCTCTGCCCTGTGCTGATTGGCTGTTTGCGCCAACTCTCTCCTTCCCTCACTATCTCTTCACCTCAGCTGCCCCTCTTACCCTGCCCTGTCCCCATCATGGCCACTTCTTCCTTTTCTTTTCATTTAGCTGATCCCCTCCTCACTAAATTCACCCCCCACCTTGTGGAACTAACATGACCTTTACTCCCATCACTTTGTTCACTCTGCTTGTTACACCCTTCCCCCACCCAGTGTCTGTCGTGTCTACTTAGACTGTAAGATCTTCAGGGCAGGGACTATCTGCTACTGTTTGTACAGCCCCAGCACAACAGGCTCCCACAAGGGGAGTGCAAGGAAACAATGAGACCCATACGGGTCAGCATGACAGGCAGTAATCTCAGCACACCATCAGTCTAACTTGTCTGCTTGCTGCAGGCATCATGACAAAGGAGAGTTTTAAGGAGGACAATGAGGTGGCTTTGGGCATATTTACACCCTTGCATTCTTCACCACCTTTCCAGTGATTGCTGCTAACATTTTAATAAGAGGCTTCCACAAAAATTCTCCCCTTTTAGCCTGCAGTTAGACCCCTTGTCCCACCCCCTCACCCCCTAGTGCTTCCTACACTTGCAGAGAGAAGTGGGGATGTGCTGGGAAATCTATTTGACTCCCCATGTAAACAAAAAACATAACTAACCAAACTATGCATTTTCTGCAACATTAATATTTTGTCCCTGAACACAGCACTCAGCATATTGACTATATAATACAGTGTTCAACTCAGCTAATAAAGTGGTAATTTTGGGGCCAAGACCCTGTTACCCAATAAACTTTTGAAGATACTCCTGACACTTGTAATGTGGTGAGTTTTCAGGTGTTATTTTTGAGTGTTGCCTACTAGTAGTATCGATTATTTACCATGTTTATTAAGGTAGGGCCTATGTAGACAACTGGTGTTTTTGCCTTATACTTTGATTGTAAGCTCTTGGGGCAAAGGTGTATATTTGTTCTGTATTTGGTATTTGATACAGAGAGGGGTTCAGTCAAGCTAGGCTGCATTATCACCCTTGGTGCCAGGGCCCTGATCCAAAGACTTTCAGCTAATTTCAGTGTGTTTAGGATCAAAGCACAGGTAAATTGCAAGTCACCCCATCAATGTTAATGAAGCAGATTACCCATGGAACAGAAAAGACAAAACACACTGAAACCATGTCCAAAAATCACCCATGCACTGAAACTCAGCAGCAGAAAGCAGACTCATGCTGTTCTCTCATGCTGAACAATACTTTTCTGAACACAGTAACTCTCTGAGGGTACATCTACACTACAGCGGGGAGTCGATTTAAGATATGCAAATTCAGCTACGTGAATAGCGTAGCTGAATTCGACGTATTGCAGCCGACTTACCCCGTTGTGAGGACGGCGGCAAAATCGACTTCTGCCGCTTTTTGTCGGCGGCGCTTACTACCACCTCCGCTGGTGGAGTTAGAGCGCTACGATTCGGGGATCGATTGTTGCGTCCTGACGGGACGCGATAAATCGATCCCCGAGAGGTCGATTTCTACCCGCCGATTCAGGCGGGTAGTATAGACCAGACCTGAATAGTTCCTACCTCTCCTGTTGCTTTCAGTGTGTGTGCAGCCACTGTGGAAAGCAAAGACCTTGATGCCCTCTGTTGGCCACACAAGGCCACAATATGGCATAGACAACAACAATAGTTCAGAAGGGATCGAGTGAATAGTTCTGAGGCTCACGTTCACAGATTTGCCACTTTGTTTTACTTTGTTCCTCCTCTCTTGCTATACTGGGACACTGCCTCAGCCATAGCTTTATATTTAAAAGTCCACTGAAAAGTGGACTATTAGTGAATAGCGAAACAATTAAGGATCTCAAATTAGTAACAAGATTTAGGCTTAAAACTAGAGCTATGGCCTAAGGAGCCAGACAGTTCAGAAATGGATCTGAATTTCCCGTACGGTGGTATGTGGTTTAATTTTCATGCCCATCTCATTTACATACTAGATTTAAAAATAAAATATTTGAAATTCAAGTTTGTTCTAAGAAATATCTGAGTTCAAGGTTATTTTTCTCCCTTCCAATACCTGATGCAGTAACATAAGCACTTAGGGCCTGATCCTACTCCCATTAAAATCAAAAACAATCTTTGCATAGATTTTAATGGGAACTGGGCCAGCATCTTAAAGCATAGCAATTCTCTGATTGAGATCATCTCCGCTTGTTGAGGAGACACAAATCTGAACTCAGTACTTGGTAGAATTTTGATTATTTTTTAAAAGTGTAAATATATTGGTATAATTTAAATCCACACATTTGACACAGTTGATCTGGGATCTTAAACAGTATTTTAAAATTGACAGAACATCTCCCTTGTAGGGAAAAGAGCCCTGCATTTGGCTTTTACAGTGCTAGAATCAGAATGCATTTCTAAATGCAGCTGATTTCTCCCTTTGGAACATTTGATTATCATTAACTTTTCAGGACAAGCCCACAAAATTCCTATGCATACACTAGACTTCAGGCTAATATAGATATTTGAATACCTCTTATTCCTTTTATACTGAATATTTGTTGGCAATAGCCCTCACTAGAGACCTCACAATGTCAATTGTTATTACTGTGTTGTATGCAAGATCAGTAGGATGAGGTTAATAAAAAGCCTTCCTTTAGCTCTCTCTCTCTCTCTCTCTCTCTCTCTCTCACACACACACACACACACACACACACACACACAGAGCAGTGTCAGCAACTGATTTAGTATGTGATCTTAGTCCCCAGCATCATGATGTGTTAAACTTCTGGACATGCTGCAAAACCCATCAATTCTCTCAGACATTCAGGAAGAAGGTGGGTTGAGGGATGAAGAGGGAATGAAATGTTGATGTGTGGATTATTCTTATGCGAGGACATTTTTACAGTTGTTGTCCTTTATGGAAAAGTCCAATAGAATTTATTACAAAAAATGAACGTTTATGGGTTTTTAAACCATCTCAAAGAGTTTAACAGCAAATTAGATCCTTGATTTCTATAGAATGGTTCAAAGAAAAAAACAATAGACATGTTTTCTATCAAATTCTATAGGTTTTTAGAGTAATTTCCATAGAAACATACCAAATGTGTACAGAGTCCTATTGCTTTCATCACTATTTAATTCTGCAGAAGCTACAGACCACAAATACAAATTGAAATACATAAGCAAAATCTCCCAGGGTCTACCTCAATAGATTCAGAGCCTGTGCTGGCTGGCACTAAAATCAATGGCCCTAGAAGAAGCTTGCCTCAGATTACTGAGTTCCACCTTTTCACGTGATTCAGCTCCTTGTTTATCAAAGGGAATAATACATGGACCTTTTCATTAATAAGAAGCATCTGATAGTCTAGAAATTATCAACTTTCATTCCTACTGGAAGAGTCCTATCGAATTTCACAGGGATTAAAACCCATACATTTCTATAGAAATTTAATAAGGTTTTAAATAATTGCTCTAAAACTCTAATAGAAAGTAGAAAGCCATAAAATAGCATTTTCTAATAAGTTATATAGGGTGGCACACAAAAAAAACCCCAACACACTACAGAAAAGCTGTTTTCCATTACATTCTAGCGAGCTTTCCCATAAGGGATTGGAAAAACTGGAATTCTTGAACAAGCTAAGGGAGGTGGGCATCTAACTCCTTTAGGCCCCTTTGATAGATTAATGTTTCAACCTCACGATCAAAGGTCAAACATATTTGGTTCTATGCATGTTGTAGCTTTTTGTGTATTGATATTCGCAACTGGCACCTGCAGGAGCAATTTCACATTTCAAAGTACACACTTCAAAAACTCCCCTCCCTCCCCCCGAGCCCTCCCCGTTACAGCCATGTTAGAAAACCAAGGTTTGTAGGCTGGGAGGGAGCTGGATCAGAGAGTCTAGTGGGAGGCAGAACAGACATATAGCTCATACTGAAAAAATTCACCCAAGCTGTTATGATATCTATTAAGTGACTCCTTTAACCTCCCCACCACTGTTTTGATGTCATATGCTTTATTGAAAAGTGGGCCCTCCTCATAAAAGTTTTCAGTTATTTTCCCTCCTTAGGAGCTATTTTTTCTGGCAGAGCCAGGAACACTCTTTGTTTTTCAAAGTTTTCCAAGCAATCTGTTGTGACTTTCTAAAAACTCCAGTAAGCTACATTGGGATGTGTAACTTGGCTACTGCAGTGTACCTTGGGTGGCTGAAGGTGCTTAGCCTCCCAGTGCACTTGAACATACACCAAGACACTCAAATATGTACCCATAGCCAAGTAACCCACACCTTGTTGTTGTGCCTTATAGTGCTTAAGGTAATGGAAAATGGGAGACTGCTTCAGTTTAGTTAAGTAGCAAATATGTTTTGACAATGAACAGCAGCGTAAATTTTAGTCTTCTGTGCAGCGTTGAAGTCATGCAAAATCATGATATGTGGCAGCTCCCGACCCACCAAGTTGCTACTCAACGGGCAGACAACCCAATGTATCTCAGTATATTACATACCATTGCTAAGACAATTCTGTACTTTGCCATTCCTATGCATAATGGAAAGAAAAACTTTACACACCACTACATTTGCCACATGAAAAGATCAGTTGCTCCAAAAATGAATGTGAATTTAAACTGTTTCAATTAATGCTGAGGATAAACCAAAATTAGAACTAGCCTATTTCTTGGGGTTGCAGGAAGTATTGTAATAGGAAGGCAGGTGTAGCTGTGACTGCTCGGTGAGAGGCCAGGTTGAGAATCCTAGGCAAAGGCAGTCCCATCCAGCACTGCCTCTTTAGGCCAAGAATCCCCCCTGCCTCCATTTTACCTGGCCACTCCTACTTTAAGTGCCTGTCCCCCACACTGGTTGATTTGGAGATATGCAGAAGAGGGCAGCCAGCTCAAAGAGCCACAAGTGTCCAGGATAGGGACTTCCTAGCATCAAGCCCAAAAATGGATCTATGCTGAATAAGTTGGTAGGTAGATGGTAGAGAGTGGGTGGCGAGCAGGAGGATGGATAACCACCCACCCACCATCCCTTTCAGCACATGGGAGGGAGAGGAACAAGAAGGGGAGGTGGTTCCAAGCAAGGTGGAAGGAAAGTACGAAACAGGAACACAGAATGTACTCTTCTTTTATCTTGATTTCACCAACAAAAGCAGAACAAAATAAAAAGAACCCAGGCAGAGTTTGCCCAAGAAGAGAAATAGAGGAGGAGTCACACAAAACTGCTTAATGCACCACAGCAATGCATTCATGTCACCATGATGGGCATGGAATATGAACAGAAATAAAACAGAATACTCAGCTCTAATCCCTCACTTTAGGATTCTAGAGCATAACACTTAAACTGCCTAAATACATGGATTTGTGACAAAAATCTATTTAACACAAAACAGCTACATTTATAAAAAAGGCTGATCAAGGACAATTCCGAAGAACCTAGTAACTAATTTGGGGCTAAAGCATCAGTAAGGTCTCTGCCTGTAGGAGCATACTTTGGTGCATGTAGCTGAATGACCCTAACATTGCGGGGGGGGAGTAGTACAGTTTTCATTAGTAAAACTTGTGTGTCCCAGTGGGTTTGGCACTGGAGAATTCTGTTGCCTACTGTGACAGAGTGCAGGGCGTGCGTAGGTGAGCCTGCACTCTGATCACTCTAGAGACTGATTAGTGCCCCAGGAGAATCTGACTGAGGGCAATGATCTGAATCAGACTGGTGGGCTAGGTGAGATAAGAACTTAATTGGCCCCATCAGCCCAGGGCTGATAAAAGAGGCACAGGAAGAAAGTGCAGGGGAGGGGGGGAAGGAAGGAAAGAACGAACAAACGAACGAATAGGGCTAGCTGAGCCTAGACATACAGAGGCCTCAGAGATCTCTGTTCCCCTCAGATCCTGCTCAGAGAACCTAAAGCTCAGCAAATATTGTTAATAGGCAAGAGCACAGGGGACCGTGGTGAAGGGAAACAGAAATAAAGTTACACTAAGAGCACACCTGGTGGAGTCTGTGTGGCTTCTGCAGGGAAGATGATGGGGGTGGAACGGACCCCTGTTACACTTACACATGCAAGTACTGGAATCTTAGGCACCTGCCTGCAGAATAGTGCATGGAAGTGTGCACACAAAGTGCAACACGATCAGAATCCTAAAATCAGTCCTTTGCTTAGATTAGACTGTGTGCATGTCTCTACATACGTACACAGGCCCAGAAATACAGCTCTCTCTAGGATGAACACATGATAACTGTTTAAAAGTACACAGCACGAGTACATGAACATTTAGTACAAGATGCAAAGATATAACAGTAACATAGAAAATGAACAAACCTTGAGGAATTCTTCTCTCAATCAGGGTTGTTACCTTACACACTGGAAAATAAAGTTTTAAGTTAGGGCCTGAGCTTCAGGTCATAAATAGGTGCAGGTAGGAATCTGTTGTTTCTAAATTGCTTTTAAGACACTAACTTTGAAAATGATATGCAATCACACATTCCTTTATGTATCCAAAGAGCTAAGAATGGGTACATGGGGAGACACTCAGGAGACTTTGCAGGACATTGTGGGGTAGCACTGGAGAACTGATTTTGATCGATTGTTGTAACCCTTAACTCAGTGGTTGTTCTCAGCCTATGTCTAAGGGGTCCGCAAAAGGTGTTGTTACCATAGAATAGTGGTTTTCAGCCTGTGGTCCGCGGACCTCTGGGGACCCACAGACATGGGTGGTGTGTACTGGAGGCTAGGGAGGCTGAAAGAGCTCTCACTCCCTGCTGCAGCCCCGCAGCAACTGAAGAGGCACAGAGCATTTCCGGTATTTGGGCTGCGGGGGCGGGGTGTGTGTGTGGAGGTGAAGGAGCGAGCTGGGGGGCAGGGCCTCAGGGGGAAGAGGCGGAGTGGGGGTGGAACAGGGATGGAGCTGTGGGCAGAACTGGGGCAGGGCTGCGGGGGAAAGGGGTGGAATGTGGTGGGGCTAAGGTTGGAGCCACAGGCGGAACAGCGGAGGGGCTCCAGGCTTGGAGGTCCACTAGGGTAGGTCCACGTGGTCCCGGCCAGGACCAAGGCTCTCAGCAGCCTTCCTCCCGCCCCTCCCCCGCCCCATGGCCCCAACCAAGCACTCCCCTGGCCCGGCTGGGGGCTAGCCTCCTCAAGGGGAAGCTTCATCCACTTCCCGTGGCCCACAAACTATGTCAAAGATTTCCAAAGTGGTTCATACATCCATTCGAAAATTTTTAGGGATCCGCAAATGAAAAATGGTTGAGAACCACTGTCTTAACTGACTTGCAGCAACACTGGCACTGATCTGACTTTCACATTATGATTGAGCCTTGCACAGAGATAAAACCTAGACCTCTGCCTACCTGACCTGGCACGATCTGTAACTCAACCACCACACGACTGAAGGGTTTGTGAGTCTGCATGGAGGGTGAGTTAGACTCACAATTGAGGAACAATTGAGCTATAATTCATCCACAAATTCTAATAAAAACAAGGCCAAGAAGGGAAGTCACTTTTCTGCAAGGAGTAATTAGGAGAGACTGGCATGGGAGTAACTCACTAGCTTTAGTGTCTCCCACCTGGCTTTTCAGATTGGTGATAAAAAATAAACTCTCTCTTTATATCTGGTGTGAGGTTGACTTCTTGTAGTGTTAAGGCTGTCTGTGACCTCACAATTCCCCGAGAGATGGTGGCAGCTTGCTGGGCCAGAGTAATGGGTACCATGGGGAAAGGTCTCCATGTTTTGGAACAGTGTTGAATGTGTATACAGACATGTTACTATTGTCATATAGGAAGATGGCCAAGAAACTCATAGACAGCACAATGCTGGTCTCTTTCTAAAAACTTAAAATGTAGATTTACCAATTTATAATTTTCTTACTGATTGCTCACATATTTTTAGTGGGTGTGCTTACTGCTTATGAAAGTGAAAGAAATGTAAGACTGGCTGTAGCCAGAAATAGTGTAGGTAGGTGCTGAGCAAGCTTTCCTTCACAGCTATGTTAGAACATCTGACTTAGCCCCTATAGTCCCCCTTGCTGCTGTTTCAGTCTGAGCTGAATTGCATATCTGTTTACTGATAACAATTTTCACTCAGTATTTGAGCCTAGCAGTCAAATTTGCAGTTGGTGTAAACAAGGCAACTCCATTGATAGCACAGGAGTTGAATTCACTTACAGAAGGGGAGCACTTAATACTAGATCTCCAGAACTGAAATGTTAGAAGAATTTTGCTATTCCATCTAGTATAGTCTGGATGCAGCAAACTATTGACCATCTCACTGAAATAAGGCTGTTCACCCCACACTCAGAAAGGATAGATACTTTTTTAAAACTATGTGATCGCAATCTTTATAATAAAACCTTCCAGTTGGCACCTATGTCAAAGCAGATTCACATTAAAGGTTTAACAATTTTGAGATTGTCCCTAACTCAAAATCCCTGTCCATATTAAGATTGGAACTATCACAGTCAAAAAAGTTTGAATATGTTTTTTTTTCTAGCAGAATTTCAGCATGCTTTCTTTAAATTATATGAACATGAATTTATTTCTGAAAACTGATTGCTAAACTATTATATAGACTACCCTATAGTTAATTTACTACATAGACATAAAACACTTTAGTGAGGTGGGCTAAAGAAGAAACATGTCTACACAAATCAGAGAAGTGATGCCCAAATCTTGCTAGACATACTTCTAATTTACACAAAGTCAAAATTTTAAGAAGTATTTCAAGTAAACACTTCCACTCCACACTGTCAAATGCCTCTTAGCATAAAGGGAGAATGCCTAATGAAGACCTTTTTTGTATATACCGACTTAGACTAAAGCAAGAAATACTTATTTTAAATCAGTTTTATTAAAAATAGGTACATAAAAATTATAGGCATAATTTCTATATATCCATAATCTAGGATATCTGCAAATACTACATTGTATAATATCTGTGCATGACTCTCTTCATTTTCCATAAATCTTTACCAGACTTAGAAACATCAAATGTGAGCCTTGGATAAAGTCTATGTGGGTAAGACTTATCAAAAATTTCCATTATTTGGCTACCATGTTGATGGTACAAAAATTAAACGGGGAGATTAGGTGTTACGATGTGATCCACATGCCTTTCTATACTTGTTTTAACAGTAAAAAGTAGTGGCCATGTTAATTGCAACTATATTATCTTCTTTGACTGAATGATTGAACACATTCAGCAGTGTGAAGGTCAATCACACTTTCATCCCAGGATCGCCTAGTCTATTTGCTGGATCAGTTTTTGAGTTCAAGATGACTTTCATTCCTTCTAAATGCATGTTAGCTCATTTATAGAAATGGAAGATGTGCCAGGCCAGACCTGACTGTCAGTTCATCAAATCTAGTAATCAGTGGCCAATATCTGGTGCTCTAGGGAAGGCATGCCCCCTTCCTTATGCCCTATATATACACTACAATATATATTCAATTGATGTAGTCTGGGGTTTTCAAAAGGCGCCTAAGAATTGAAAATCCCAACTGTGATTACTTAAACAGAGATGCTTATTCACATCATCCAAAATATTTTAATGTGGTGTCCTACTGCTCTACTCCCCATAAACAAGAGTGTAATAATAAAAGCCAAGAAAATCTTTTATTATTTTTCTTATGCACCATTTTCCAACAACAGTGAGCAAGATTCTCAGCTGGCACAAATCCACGTAGCTGTAGCTCCAGAGTCATGGACCTACAGCCATTTATACCAACTGAGGATCTATCCCAATATGCTTAGTTAGTAAAATATTAGAAGGGGAAGACTGACCTTTAATTAGACAGGCTAGGATTTCCCAAGGCTTACTTTTTTGCTGATAAAACTTCAGTTTAACAAGATGCAGATTAATTTTAGCCTTCTGGATGAGATTTTGATTTTAAAGAGATCCTAGACAATTCACTTCCCTTCAGAACCCCAAGTTTTAACTTTAAATTGTTTGCATAAGCATATTTTTGCTTCAAATCTATTATCGCCTCACTTGGTTTTTTTAACTGTTTGAGGCTGATGTTTATGAAATAATTGCACCCTAGAGAAAAGTCTTTCTGCCTTCTATAAAGAGTTGGTATTGATAGAAAGAGGGAACAGTCTCATAAAATCCACAATGTGCATTTAAATGTGCCAAGAAAAGTAGGATCACTAGACAATGTCATGTCCAATGACCAGGATTTATGCACTCTTTTCAAGAGAAAAATAAAGTGGTGTGTAATCTGATCTAGGAACACTGCCTGCAACTGCTTCAAAGACACATTCGAGTCAAAAGGTTCGGAGACTAGAATATAAATCTGTCCTTGAAAGCAAATGATGCAAAGCACCGTAAAATATCCTTTTGCTGCAATCTTTGCCATAATGTATATTCACTTAATTCTGTAAGCCACTGTACATTTCCCCCAAGAATATGAGAACAGACAGACATTCATTCTTGAAGAAGAGGATGGGCTGGGAAAGAAAATAGGTACCTATTGTTAGAACACTAAGCCCTGGTCTACGCTACGAGTTTAGGTCGAATTTAGCAGCGTTAGATCGATTTAATCATGCACCCATCCACACAATGAAGCCGTTTTTGTCGACTTAAAGGGCTCTTAAAATTGATTTCTGTACTCCTCCCCGACGAGAGGATTAGCGCTGAAATCGACCTTGCTGGGTCGAATTTGGGGTAGTGTGAACGCAATTCGACGGTAATGGCCTCTGGGAGGTATCCCAGAGTGCTCCATTGTGACCACTCTGGACAGCACTCTCAACTCAGATGCACTGGCCAGGTAGACAGGAAGAGCCCCATGAACTTTTGAATTTCATTTCCTGTTTGGCCAGCGTGGCAAGCTCAGAGGTGACCGTGCAGATCTCATCAGCAGAGGTGACCATGGAGTCCCAGAATCGCAAAAGAGCTTCAGCATGGACCAAACGGGAGGTACTGGATCTGATCGCTGTATGGGGAGAGGAATCCGTGCTATCAGAACTCCACTCCACCCCAGAGGACTGCCCAAGCAACAGAAAGCTAGCATTCAATAAGTTTTGAAGTGCAGTGTGGCCTTGTCCTTCCCTCCTCCACCACCCCACCCAGTGCTTCCCTCCTCCCCCACCCCTCCGGGCTACCTTGGCAGTTATCCCCCCATTTGTGTGACGAATTAATAAAGAATGCATGAATTTGAAACAACAATTACATTATTGCCTCTGCAAGCGGTGATCAAAGGGGGGGAGGGGAGGGCGGTTGGCTTACAGGGAAGTAAAGTGAACCAAGGGGGCGGGTTTTCATCAAGGAGAAACAAACAGAACTTTCACACCGTAGCCTGGCCAATCATGAAACTGGTTTTCAAAGCTTCTCTGATGTGCAGCACGCCCTGCTGTGCTCTTCTAACCGCCCTGGTGTCTGGCTGCATGTAATCAGCGGCCAGGCGATTTGCCTCAACCTCCTGCCCCCCCATAAACATCTTCCCCTTACTCTCACAGATATTGTGGAGCACACAAAAAGCAGTAATAACAATGGGAATATTGGTTTCGCTGAGGTCTAACCGAGTCAGTAAACTGCAACAGCGCGCTTTTAAATGTCCAAATGCACATTCTACCATCATTCTGCACTTGCTCAGCCTATAGTTGAACTGCTCCTTACTACTGTCCAGGGTTCATGAGCCAAGGGAGCAAGGGGTAGGCTGGAGTAGGTGTGACCGCGTGGTGCTGCTTGCTGGGAGAGCAGCCTGAGGCTGAAGCCTCCAGCTCGCATTATATTCCAGGCAGGACTGAATCTCCATGAGATGAAACTTAAAGAGAATGACCTGGAGTCACTCCCATTTATGTCCAGGCGCCCCGACCGACCTCACTGAGGTCTGCCAGCAGCATCCATGTCTGCCCAGGCGCCCCTGACCGACCTTACTGAGGTCAGCCAGGAGCACCCAGGAGACGACGACAATGGCTAGCAGTCATACTGCACCATCTGCTGCCGCGAAGGCAAGGAGCTGGTGCTGTGTAGCAATGCAGTACCGCGTCTGCCAGCAGCACCCAGGAGACATATGGTGACGGTGAGCTGAGCGGGCTCCATGCTTGCCATGCTATGGCGTCTGCACGGGTAACCCAGGAAAAAAGGCGAGAAATGATTGTTTGCAGTTGCTTTCATGGAGGGAGGGAAGAAGGGGGCCTGACGACATGTATCCAAAACCACCACGACAATGTTTTTGCCCCATCAGGCATTGGGAGCTCAATCCAGAATTCCAATGGGCAGCGGAGACTGTTGGAACTGTGGGATAGCTACGCTCCGAAAGTCGACACTAGATTCAGTACTGTGGACACACTCCGCCGACTAAATGCACTTAGTGGGGACACACACAATCAACTGTATCAAATCGATTTCTAAAAAATCAACTTCTATAAAATCGACCTAATTTCGTAGTGTAGACATACCCTAAGGTACTTCTAGATTTCTGTGCCTCTTTTCTGGCTGTATAGCCATAACTAAATAACTATTCTTAGAATTTATTTATTATTTGTATTGTGGAGGCACCTAGATGCTTCAGTCAGGGACTATGGACCTATTATACTAGGGAGTCCACCAAAAAAGCTTACAATCGAAGGAACTGCGCTGATCCTAGGCTATTTCTGTTCACTTCACTCATACAATGAAATGTATGGGCACACTCTCATGACTGAGTTGAGGGAAGGATGCTTTGGCCAATTATCTCTGACCAGAGTAAAATTTAAAATGTTTTAGGAAGAGACAGTAGGCTGAAGTTAATTGACACTCATTAGAAGGCATTTTGTGGTGATGCAGTAAGGATGCCAAATAAAAGACATTGCATTGTCTTAAAGAAAAGAATACCCATGCTGACTTCATCTCCAAAATATATGCGTGTGTGTGTGTCCTGTGTTTACCAAATGGAGAAGAGAAAGAACAGCCGAGTGGACAATGGCTTGAAAAGCCTGTTTCAAACATTAAAAAAGTACCATATTACAGAAGAGAAATACAAGTTACTTGACAATTTTTTCCATTCTTTAAAATTTTATGTGAATTTAGTGCACATGAAATGGCTAGATTAACAGCCCTGGAAAATTAAACCCCTCCTTTATCTACAGAACATGTACAGCAATGTCAGTGACGTGAGTTGCTCTACAACAAGCTGCCTATACCTACCCCCTATGCTGAAGGGACTAAAAAGAGGCCATGGAATAATTCCTTCCCCAAGCCCACTCAGTCCTTTGCTTCTTTTTTAAGACTGCAAACAAAGATGCCAGTTAGAATCCATTATGCTTTGTGTGTTGCAACACATATGACTGCATTATTAATGTATCAGAAAACATTTGGACTGGGTCATTACTTTGTCCCCTGGCATCATGGCAGAACTGAAAAATTTCTGTTGCAGAATGGCATCTGGATTCTGTATCTACTGTTTGCAGTCCACCATGATACCAACAAGCAAACAATATCCACTATCTGTGAAGGACCTAGTTTGTATTCTTCTAGCAAAAAGAGAAAAAAACACCCACCAAAGAAAACACAATTTTAAATTATATTTCCATGGCTTTGCCAGGACAAACAAGGGAGCAAACAAAGCATAACTTTGTTGTCTTTGGCTCATTAAACTCAGGAAAAAATTCCAGTATGTCAAATGAAAGGAGGAGAAAGATGTTAGGATCATGAACATTATTTTCAAACATTTGAAGAGGTGATAGAAAAACTGCAGAGTGAAAACAGAGCACACTACTTTCCCTTTAGATGGGCCATCAGCTCAAAATTATACTCCTCAGTTATATTCTCCCTCCAAATAGCCCCTGGTATAACTTTTCTACCCACTTTACCTTTATGAAACTAAGAATTTTAGGACCTGATATCTACTGTCATTTAAATTAGTGGGAATGTGATCAAGATTAGATGTTTTTCTAAAAGATAGTTCCTGTTTGAACTAGAGCCTATTTGAGGGAATTTGTGTGGCCTGTGGTATATAAGAGGTCAGACTAGATGATCACAATGGTCCCTTCTGGCCTTGGAATCTAATCTGTGAACACTACAAGTAAAATTTGTGTAAGAAACAAATAATTCTCTGGGACATAAAAGAGGCTGATAAAAACAAACAGATGATCTGGGAAGTCCATGATCAGCTTGACATTAAAAGCTCCCCATTGTCAGAAAGGTTGCCAACTCCAAATGTATAGAACAGTGAAATTAAACCTGTACAGTGAACAGCTGGCACTGGTTAATATTTATGGTCTTCTGCAGCAATGGTGGGAGGGGTTTAAACCGATTCAGGAAATTCAGAGACAAGGTGTCTTTGAATCAAGTCAGCATTGACCTATGTGATCTGAAGCATCTCTCTTACCAGTATTTGGAGCATAAAATCATATCATTTATGCCTAACTGCCACATGTAACTCTGTACATGTGGGATAAAATTAAAGCAAGGCAAACCGAGATGTCCGTATTCTCCCTCTGTAATTTATTGCGACAAAGTCTATATTTTCTGACTGCCCTGGCTTCAAAACTTCAGAGATTCTGCTAAAATAAGAATAAAACTTCAGTTCTGCCCAGTAAGAGTTTTTGTTTGTTTTTAAAAAAATTGTCAGTGCTGCAAAATAATGTTCCCAATCACTTCAGTGAAACAAGAATTCAGGAAGCCTTCCATCATAAGAACATAAGAACGGCCCTACTGGGTCAGACCAAAGGTCCATCTAGCCCAGTATCCTGTCTACTGACAGTGGCCAATGCCAGGTGCCCCAGAGGGAGTGAACCTAACAGGTAATGATCAAGTGATCTCTCTCCTGCCATCCATCTCCACCCTCTGACAAACAGAGTCTAGGGACACCATTCCTTACCCATCATGGCTAATAGCCATTAATGGACTTAACCTCCATGAATTTATCCAGTTCTCTTTTAAACACTGTTATAGTCCTAGCCTTCACAACCTCCTCAGGTAAGGAGTTCCACAAGTTGACTGTGCGCTGTGTGAAGAAGAACTTCCTTTTATTTGTTTTAAACCTGCTGCCCATTAATTTCATTTGGTGACTCCTAGTTCTTGTATTATGGGAATAAGTAAATAACTTTTCCTTATCTACTTTCTCCACATCACTCGTAATTTTATATACCTCTATCATATCCCCCCTTAGTCTCCTCTTTTCCAAGCTGAAAAATCCTAGCCTCTTTAATCTCTCCTCATATGGGACCCTTTCCAAACCCCTAATCATTTTAGTTGCCCTTCTCTGAACCTTTTCTAGTGCCAGTATATCTTTTTTGAGATGAGGAGACCACATCTGTACGCAGTATTCAAGATGTGGGCGTACCATTGATTTATATAAGGGCAATAATATATTCTCCGTCTTATTCTCTATCCCCTTTTTAATGATTCCTAACATCCTGTTTGCTTTTTTGACCGCCTCTGCACACTGCGTGGACATCTTCAGAGAACTATCCACAATGACTCCAAGATCTTTTTCCTGATTTGTTGTAGCTAAATTAGCCCCCATCATATTGTACATATAGTTGGGGCTATTTTTTCCAATGTGCATTACTTTAAATTTATCCACATTAAATTTCATTTGCCATTTTGTTGCCCAATCACTTAGTTATGCGAGATCTTTTTGAAGTTCTTCACAGTCTGCTTTGGTCTTAACTATCTTGAGCAATTTAGTATCATCTGCAAACTTTGCCACCTCACTTTTTACCCCTTTCTTCAGATCATTTATGAATAAGTTGAATAGGATTGGTCCTAGGACTGACCCTTGGGGAACATCACTAGTTACCCCTCTCCATTCTGAGAATTTACCATTAATTCCTACTCTTTGTTCCCTGTCTTTTAACCAGTTCTCAATCCATGAAAGGACCTTCCCTTTTATCCCATGACAACTTAATTTACGTAAGAGCCTTTGGTGAGGGACCTTGTCAAAGGCTTTCTGGAAATCTAAGTACACTATGTCCACTGGATCCCCCTTGTCCACATGTTTGTTGACCCCTTCAAAGAACTCTAATAGATTAGTAAGACATGATTTCCCTTTACAGAAACCATAAATGATTTCCCTTCACAGAAACCATCACTAATCCATCACTAATATTTCATAAGCAAGAAGAGATAAACCTTGTGTATACTGTCACTTAATCAGACAAAATATTAATCATAGAGTGGTGACAAAGTGACAGGAAATTCTACACTGAGGCTATTATTTTATAACCATGCCTTTATAGTACGCACATGTATTTCAGCATGCAAACTAATTTTGCCTACATCTGGAGAAAGAAAGAACTGCACATTTTACTCTTTTTTCTTGAAAGGCAGAACAGTAATATACTGAAATACATGTAATATACTGAAATGCAGAGATCTTATAATGTTGTTACTTACCTATAAGGGTACAGGAGGATTAAGAACTTAAGAACGGCCATACTGGGTCAGACCAATGGTCCATCTAGCCAGTATTCTGTCTTCCAGTAGTGGCCAATGCCAGGAGCTTCAGAGGGAATGAACGGAACAGGGAATCATCAAGTGATCCATCTCTTGTTGTCCACTCCCAGCTTCTGGCAAACAGAGGCTATGGACACTCACAGCATGATGTTGCATCCCTGCCCATCCTGACTAATAGCCATTGATGGACCTATCCTCCATGAACTTACCAAGTTCTTTTTTGAACCTTTTTATACTTTTGGCCCAGAACATCCCCTGGCAAAGAGTTCCACAGGTTGGCCCAAAACATCCCCTGGCAAAGAGCTCCACAGGTGTGTTGCAAAGCACTTAGCACAGTGTTTTTATTCTTCTAAGTTTATTGGTTGTAATGTGTGTGTGTGTGTGGGGGGGGGGCTCAGTTTACACAACTTACATAGGAAAGAGCAAAAGTTGTTTTTTCACTGTAGGAGTCTGTCTGCATACTCTAGATAAGTGGAAATCTTAATAGTCCACATTTCCCAGCCAACCGTAATTTAGCAAAGGAAATTTAAATGTGTATTTTATACTACAGCTAGTAATAAAGTAGGATTTAGTGGTCCAAAACAAAGTGTTTGAAAATCTCATGCTTTTTTAAAAATAAGTCTTACTTGACAAGTTTATGTGTTTGGCAATTACATCAAATCCTTCTTTGACAAATGTCTTAACAATAACAGCATTTTGAAAAGAAAAAAGCATAAGCCACATTAAGACACACCAATATTTGGAGTCACTAAAGATTTCTGAATCTATGTGCATCTGAAACCTTTAAAATAGAGTCCAGAAGACTGTACACCCAATTTTATTTACCTGATACCAGCGCTAAATACTCTTCAAGTACATTTTAGTATTCATCCTTTCCATTCAATTAGCTATCTCAAATAATATCCTTTTATAACAAATTATGTTTCTTTGGAAAGTCCTGTAGTAAATTGAAAAGGAGAAATTACTTACCTTGTACAGCAACTGGAGTCCTCCGAGACGTGTGTCACTATGGATGCTCCATGTGAGGATACGTACGCACCTGTGCACTCTAGACTGGAGATTTTTGGCAGCGGTGTCCACCGGTCTGTGCCTGCTCTTTTGACGCCTTTGTGCTCCAGCATGAAAGTATATAGAGAGGGATGGATCTGCTGCCAGTCCACTTCCTTCTCAACCACAAAAGTCCAACAAGAGACTCCGAAGCAGAGGTAAAGGAGGATGGGTAGCGGAGCACCCATAGGGACACACATCTTGAAGAACTCTAGTTACTGTACAAGGTACGTAACCTCTCCTTCAAGTCGTGTCTCTATAGGTGTTCCAGCTGAGGAGACTACCGAGCAGTACCCCCATCATGGAGGTGGTGCCAAGGAGGAGGATTCAGTACAGATGGTAAAACAGCTTTACAGAAAGACATATCAGCTCTGCAAGCATTTAGGCTTCAGTACACTCCTTATGATCGGAAGGCGCATTCCCATCTGAATCAACAATGGATGATTTTGGCTATGTGGAAAAGCATTAAGTAAAGTACACACCACTGGCTGCGGGTGACTGGCAAATGACACGATGCAGCACACGTCTGGGCAGTAGTCCCTATTTTTGAACATGTTCAATGGAAGGTACCATGCTGCTTAGAGTCATGGACCAGTGCAAGCTCATTATATGTTGCCACTCCAACAATTGTTCACCATTTGGGGCTGCAGTCGCATTACCCCTCTTGCTATGATGACTATTAAAGTCATCAATATGCTCTGCTGGATGCTTAAGCCTTGGGAGAACTTGTGGACCTTATCTTCCACCTGGTGGCTTATATATATTTGTGATTTGAAACCCACCAACTTCAATCATGTCACAAAAGGGTGAACATTCCATATAGACACCATCCAATATATCATTACAGATGTATGTGACTTGGCCATATTTCACATGAAGATCATGACTTGACTTAGATCAAAACCATTGATCTTAAACTGATGTGCTTCATTCAGTGCAATGTGAATTTCTTGTAGACAAATGACGTCAGCTAGAACTTCCTTTGCCAGAACACCAGTGAGTTTCCACTTGGCAGCAGACAACCCTTCAGCATTAAGCTGGAGGACCTTAAGTACCCAACCTATGACAAGAAAATGATTGTCCAGAACCTGGTTGACTGGTTGACTGAGATTCACAATAATCCTTGAATTTGATCTGCTAGTTGGATTCTCCATTTCTTCAGATCACAAACAAACTGCAGTTGGGTACTTATGGGGGACGTGTTGCGAACGCTGATCCATTGGAACAGTTCACCATAGGTTTAAATGGGAGTTTCCTCAGCATGTTGAGGACTAGAGTTGAGGTCCCATGGTAGAGTTGATTCCTTGACAGGTGGACAGAAATTGAAGAGGCCTTTGATAAACCTAGTCATGACTGGGTGGATGAAAACTGAAAACTTCACGATTTGGGAGTGAAAAGTGATAGGTGAACTTTAAAGGAACGTAATGATAATCCTAAGGTTTTTAAATTGAACATATAAATCAAGAAAGTGTTAGACAACACTCAAGAGGAGTTATAGATCAGTGACTGTACCAAGCCTGGAATTGTTTCCACTTCTGCAGATAAATTTTCTTTGTTGTAGGTTGTCTGCTATGAAATAGTACCATTTACTCCTGAGGGAATTCTGCACCAAAAATTTAAAAATTCTGCAAAATTCTGCAAATTTTGTAAATAAATAAATGTGGTTCTAGCATGGCAGTGGGGAGCACAGGCCACTGACTGCATTGAGGTGGGAGATCACCCTGAGGCCCTCACCTCCCCCAGTTGAGGGACTCGGCAGTGAGGCTACACCAGACCCTGACACAGACACAGTGCAAGGGCTGGGCCTGCCCCACAAACACCCTGGGGCCCTGCCCCTCTGCACCACGTGCACCGGGTGGGGGTGGGCAGGCTCAGCCCAGCAGGATCCAACTGTGTAGGGGCTTAGTGTGGGGGAATCCAGGTGTGGGGTGAGAGGTTTCTGTGTGGGGCAATCTGGGTGCGGGTGGCTCAGTGGGAGATCTGGATGCACAGGGGCTTGTTGGGAGGTTTCAGGTGAAGGGGCAATGGGACTCTGCAGGGAATCCAGATGAAGGTGATTGGGGCTCAGCACGGGGGGGTCTGGGTGTGGGAGGCACAGTGGGGGGGTACGGGTGCTGGTGGAGTGGGGCTTGATGGGGTGAGGGTCCGAGTGCCACTGGTTGGGGATTAGTGGGGTTGGGTCTGGGTGTGGTCTCATCAGTGGGGTCTAGGAGTAGGGCAGTAGGGCTTGTCAGGGTGAGGGTTCGATGCGCCTGCTTAACGGGGGAGCCCCAGCTGCTGCTGAGGGGATGCTGCATGCTGGGCTCCTGCTTTCCCCTATTCCATTTTCTTCTCCATCCCCCTCCCTCACTCCCACATTCCCCTCCTCTGCCCTATTCTACCCCTTCCTTCCCCACTGCCTCTTCCCCCATCCCCTCATACTCCCTTCCCTCATTTCCTCCACCCCTTACCCAGCCCCACCGCAGGCACTCACTGTTGCACAGAAAACAGGAAGGCTCCCAGCACACAGAAGGGGAGCACGACTGACACTAGGACCCAGGAGGTGGCATTCAGCTGCAGAGTCAGCGGAACTGAGACAGCCTCTTTCAGCTGGACAGCTCTGCCCTTGCAGAAATGGGGGGAGGGCCAGTGGCACGTAACCCCGTGTGTCCCCCATGCCTCACCTCTGTTTGGGGGGCAATCCCCCCAAAAAACTGCACGCATGGCCCTCCCCTACCCCATGCGGCTTCCCTTTGCTTCCCTGCCATTTTCTGCAGGGAAGCCCAGGAATTGTGTGTGTGTGTGTGTGGTGGGGGGGAGGATAGCATTTTCTGCGGGCACACAGTCATGCAGAATCCCCCCAGGAGTAATCATTTGTACATCTGGGAAGCAGTCTTGTTCTAGACCAGAGAGCCCTCTCATAGCCATGTCTTGAGGTGAAGTGCTGGAAGATTGGGGTGTGTTATGGATCTTGACTTTTGGGTGAAGAGATTCACTGTCAAGGGAAGACAGAGAGGTGGCCATAAAGACACGTGAACCAGTTCTGGGAGCCACACCCGTCTTGGCCAAGATGGTGCTATGAGGATGGCTACCAATTTTTCTTGTTTCAATTTGTTTCAATGTATTCTGATCAGGTGGCCCCAATATGAAATAGGAAGTGCTGGCAAGTGTAACAAAGCTACACTGTTTGGCACTGATCCTGTGAATGTACAAGACCACTACTTACACTGTCAGCAGTCATTATACACCATGTGTTGTAAACTAACAAAGATGAATAACTTTCAAAACAAAAGAGTCTTATTAACTTGCATTTGAACTTAAATATCAGAACCTTCATAAATAAACCAGAGAAAGGAACATTGATGTTCCTTGTAGCTACACATCAGCAATGGCTCTCACAGGTCACTCTCCGTGAAGCTGGGGTTGTCCATGCATTCCCCTAGTGTGGAGTGGTAGGGGTAGTGCTGTCCCTGAGGCCATGAGGAATGCTGCTATGCTGCAGTTCTCCACAGACTGCAATGGGAGTTGAGCCCAGAATTCATGAACCTATAGGTCCACAAGAGTCTGCAGCATCTGAGTTTGCTGACGGAGAAGCCCCATTACAATCTGGGGCATCTCCCTCTCCTTTTCCTGGGCCTTTCTCCTCTTCACTCTTTCCTTCTCTATATAGTCTCCAATATTCACCCTACAAGCCCTCTGCCCAAGGCTGGATGCAGCAATGGCTTGCAGTATCTTGCAGGACAAGTCCTCCCATGTCCTCTTTTTTCTCCTCATCTGGAACAGTCATTCCACAGTCCATACCCCTCAAGGCCACAATGGCTGCAGCTACAGATAAAACACACCAAAGGTACTATTGTCAGTAGAGTAGGAACAGAAAGCTAAACTTAAGATTCAGAACTCCCCCCTTCCCTTGCTTCCCTAAAATATTAAACAAGACAAGCTTAGTGACACTTCTGCTTTGGCGTTCTTGATTCCTGGTGCCACACTCAGCTCAAGCCATGGTGAGTGTGGCCCACTGGGATCATGGGAATGAGAAGGGAATTAATCAGTTGAATGAAATTATGAGAATAAGGCAGTGGCACTGAATACTAGCACCATTTTCCCCAAGTGGTGATGGTTTTAGCTGATCTATCACTCCTGAGGATAACAAAGGCGCAAAGAGCACAACTGCTGCTGCTGGGGTCTCAAAACTGTTTGGGCCCATATGCTGCTAGCCTGGGTAGTGCAATGTTGTCTGCTGAAGTTGTTGCTGACTGGCATGGGAAAGTGTCCTACCATGGAAGAAGAAATAAGGCTCCGATCCTTAGAAACTTTCAGGAGAGAATTGCAGTGAACTTCCTTGGAAGTTTCATTGAGATTTCTCAGGAGGATTCAAAGGACATCTCTGTGTACAGAAACAAAGTGATCAGCATGCCACATTCCCTGCCTAACTCTACAGGGGAATGAAAAGGAGATAGCACCTCTACCTCTCTTTATTGTAGTAGGAATAAATTAATGAACAGTTGATAGTTGGGGGTGCTATCACCGTTATGGAAATTTACACACCTACCCAAGGTTCCTTTCCCAGCATCAGGCTAATCTGTGCTTGACTGGATTACGGTTGAGTTAAAGACAGGTCCTGGCTCACGGCACAGCTGGATCCGCTTGTTGCCCGTCTCCCAGACTCCTACTCTTCTTCATCGGTTCTTGCAGTTCATGGCAGGAGCCTGTGATTTGCGCTCCTCAGAGGTATCCACAGTGGTGTGCAAGGTGGTGGTGGTGTGTCCACCAAGTATGGCATGCAGCTCTTTATAATGGTGCCAGGTCTGAGACTTGGCACTGGATCAACTGTTGACCTTGCTGGGATTCTAGTATGCCTGCTGCAGTTCCTTTGCTTTCACGCAGCACTGCTTCTGGTCCCTATCGTACCCCTTCTCTGCATCCCCTGAGTAATCTGCTAGTAGATGTCAATGTTACTACGGCTGGTTGGGAGCTGTGTTTGCACAGCCTCTTCTCCCCCAGGCCCAGGAGATCCAATTATCTCCTGTCTAAGCCAGGCAGAAACATGTCTGGAGCATGTAGCCAGCATGGTCAGCTGGGGAGTTGTGCACAACAGAGAGCAGATAGGCGTGTGCCCAAGCCACATAAAACCAGGAAAAGCATAACCAATGCTACTAGGTTGGAGAGTCAGAGAAGAGATGTATTTCTAAAATTTCAATATGTTACCAGCCTGATTTTTTAGTAGTATCATGTTTTGGAACCTGTATTTCCAAACTGTGTTAGAGCAAGATTTTAATAACCAGGGAAAAACCTTCTACTTTGTATTAATTCTATCTAGTCTAATTAAAAAGCATATGCTGTAAACAGAGCCATATTATGTCAGCAGCTGCTCACTGATTACGTACTGTTAACGGGGAAATGAAAAGTGAAAGACAAAAACTGGAATCCTAATAACATTTTAAAAGATGAACTGAAAGAAAGGAGTTTAAACAAGCAACCACACAGTAAACCACCTGCTGAACTGGAAAGCAAAAGGGACACTGAAAAGAAGCAGAAGAATTTGTTGGAGCCATTAAGGTAAAAGGAAAGCATCAATGGATCAAAACACTTGCAAAGGTCTGAATTTTCCATTGAGAAGTTGCACAGACAGCACATTGAGTTTCAGAGGGACAAACTAGGAAATAAGAGCAAAACAGAAGGCTATCTAAAAATATTATTATTTTCAGTGCCCCAATCTATGGTATTTATAGAGAGAGCTTCACCATATTATCCAAGGGCTACTTAGATCTCCCTGCTGTCGCCAGATCACACTAATGCTACTGCTTGCTCATCAAACCAGATGAGACTGGGAGGATGAAAGGGTAATATTTTATTAAAAGAAAAGACAATGTGACCCCCATTCAAATATGAAACAGTTACCTAATAATGGGTAACAAATCCAAAAGTTAAAAGGTACTGAACCAATGTGCTATGCCAATGTAAAGCTTTCGAATATAAATTAAATTTTAACCACTTAAGGAAAAAATCCTTGGCTGAAACAAACTACAGTCATGCATATAAATTAAAAATTAGTTGGATGAATCATTAAGCAATAGGAGGCATGGGCAATAGAGTAATTTAACAAATATATTTATGTTCAGAGAATCTTAGAAACTTGATTATGCTACTAACGCTGGATTGTTTCCTAATCTCTGTGTAATAGATAGATGTCCCTGCTAGGAAGTTTTCCCTGATATTCAACCTAATTGTACCTTCCATTAATTGTATCCAATTACTCGTAGTTTGAAAACTTTATGTATCATTCTAAACAATTCTTCTCCCTCAGGGCTGGCCTTACCATGAGGTGAACTGAGGTGGCTGCCTCAGGTGCCAGACTGTCGGGGGCACCACTAGGACCCAGAGTGTAGAAAATTGTGTCTGCTGCTGGTGCATATGTATTCCCTCTGTTCTAGATGCACAGAGATGGTGGAGTGCGTGCTGGAGGAAGGAGGGCACAAGAGATATAACAGGCAGGCAGGAGAAAAGGTGAGAGGGAATAACAGAAAGCAGCAGGAGCTGCAGGGAGAGAGAGGAGAAAGAGCTTCTTATGTACCCCTCTAGCATCACCAGGAGCCTGGACTGATTAACACCAGCTTCTCAGGGAGCTTCCTGTTTCCTGCTGCTTCCCTGCACCCACTTGAGGAGAACAGGCAGTCAACTGAAGTAGTAGGAGCCAGTTAGGCCCTTAAGATGCTGATATCTTCCCTCACTCAGGCCCTGCTACCAGCCTGCTTATTTGTCCCCTTCAATTGTGTGTTGAGAGCCACTATAGCTGGCACAGAACAGCAGTTATGAGTGAAAGAAGAAAATGCCCCTCTGGGGCAGCATTCAGAAAAAGAAAGAAAGCAAAGGAAGCTTTTCTATCTAAGCAGGAAGGAGCTCTCCTGAGATACACAGACACAAATGTTCACAGTGAGCCTTCCGGCCCCAGTGAGGATGTGAGTGATGAGGAGATGCCTGATCTTCCAGTTAGTCAGAGTGCAGATGACCTGGCAGCTACTGCAGCATCCATATCTGCATCTCAAATGGATGTAACCATGCACATTCCTGAAGAAAAGTGTAGATCAGAGAAGAGTGTGGTGGAGGCACAAGAAACAGCTGGTGCTGAGGTTAGTTCCTTAAGTCTAGATGATCCAGACTGTGGACCCACTTGAGCAGTAGCCTGAGGGACTTCCTCGTACTGCATGGGCCACAGCAAGTGAAAAACTTCATGTTCCCCAAAAACAATGAAAATAGAAGTTTCCATCCATCACATTACTGGCGTGAAATCCCCAATGGTGACAAAGTGGAGAGACCATGGCTTATGTACTCAAAAACCCAGAATGCTGCATACTGTTTTTGTTGCAAATTCTTCCAGTGTAATGTTCCAGCCACATTGTGTTCTACAGGAACAAAGGACTGGAAAGATCTGGCTAGAAATCTGGCATGCAATGAGAAGGCTGCAAATCACCAGAGAACATTCCATAGGTGGAAAGAGCTTGAGATGAGACTAAGGTTAAAGGCCACCATAGATGATCAGCATCAAGAGAAGATTGCATCAGAGTCTCTTTACTGGCAAAATGTTCTGAAAAGGTTCATTGCCATTGTGAGAATGCTTGCTACCCAAAACCTAGCACTGTGTGGCACTTCAGATCAGATGTATGTGCTAAACAATGGAAACTTCCTTAAAATTGTGGAGCTGATGGCTGAGTTTGATGCTGTACTCCAGGAGCATCTAAGAAGAGTCACGACTCAAGAAATGTACATACACCACTACCTTGGAAAAACAATTTAAAATGAGATCATACAGTTACTGGCAACAAAAGTCAAACAGAAGATTGTGGCAGATCTGAAGTCAGCAAGATATTACTCTGTTATTCTGAACTGCACACCTGACATCAGCCATACGGAACAAATGACTTTAATGGTGCGTTTTGTAACAACAACAGAACCTGGTGAAAATGTCCCTGCAATGGTGACTGTCAGAGAGCATCTTCTAGAATTTGTTGACATTGATGATACTACAGGAGTTGGTATGACAAATGTGCTTCTTAAAAAGCTGGAAAATACGGGAATTGCGATAGCTGACATGAGAGGTCAGGACTACGATAATGGTGCCAACATGAGAGGAAAGAACAGAGGAGTGTAGACCTGGATCCAAGAGTTAAACCCTCGAGCTTTTTTTGTCCCATGCAGTTCTCAATCATTGAACTTGGTGGTCAATGATGCAGCATCAGCTTCTAGTAAGGCTGCTGAATTTTTTAATGTAATTCAAAGCATCTATGTATTTTTCTCTGCATCAACTCATCAATGGCAAAGTTTGAAGCAACATCTGGGAACATCCTCACTGACACTGAAACCACTGAGTGCCACACGATGGGAAAGTCGAGTGGAGGCGATAAAGCCTATCAAACACCAAATTGGGAAGATAGATGATGCCATAGTTGCCATTATGGAGGATAATACTATGACAGGAACTGTTCATGGGAGAACAGTGGCAGAGGGAAATGGAATCACCAGAAACATACATAACTCAAATTTCTGTGTGGCTTAGTGTTGTGGCATGACATACTTTTGAAATAAATGTTGTAAGCAAGAGACTCCAAGGTGTTGACCTTGATATATCTGAAGCAATGGAACAACTGGACAAAGCAAAGTCATACCTACAGTCTTACCGGTCAGATGAGGGATTTCAAAACGTTCTGAAGAGTGCACAGAAGTTGGCAGAGGAACTTCACACTGAAGCTATTTTCCCACCCATTCAAGAATACAAGAGTCACTGAAGAAGACGACATTTTGATTACAAGGCACGGGATAATCCCATAAGAGACCCCCAAACAACAATTCAAAGTTGAATTTTTTTAACCAGGTGCTAGATTGTGCAATACAGTCAGTTGAAGAATGTTTCATGCAGCTCAAGGAACGCAGCAGTGTATTTGGGATGTTGTATGATATTCCAAAACTCCTCATTATACCTGAAGAAGACCTACACCAGCAATGCAGGGCACTAGAGACAGTGTTGACACATGATGACATGCGCGATATTGATTCGAGTGATTTAGGTGATGAACTGAAAGCCCTTTCAAGATACATTTCAGCAGGATCAACTCCAAAAGCTGTTCTGGAATATATGTGCACAAATAAGATGACCACCCTCTTTCCAAATGCTTTTGTTGCTCTGCACACACTTCTAACACTTCCCAGTGGAGAACACAGCTTCTCCAAACTGAAGTGAATAAAAACACATCTACGCTCCATAATGACACAGGAGAGGCTCGTCGGCCTTGCAACCATCTCAATAGAGCATGAGCTGGCCCAGATTGTGGACCTTCAGGAAGCAGTTCAAATCTTCGCAACCAAGAAGGCATGGAAAGCACCACTTTGATTATTCAAACAGATAAAAATGCCAGTGTTTACTATGCAGACAAGAAAAGTTACATTTGCTGTTCAGGCATTTGAAAGTTAAGTGTTAATTAAAATTTTTGAACGAGGCATTTTAAGTTGTTAGTTCTCCTTTATTGGGATTGGTAGCAGAGCAGTACCATGAAAGGAGTAGAACAGGAAGAAGGCAGAATTGAGACCTTTCAAAGTTTTGGCCCAAGCAAGGGGGCATCATTTGAGCTCCCTGCCTCAGGTGCCAAAATGTGGTGGGCTGGTCCTGTTCTCCCTCCTTGAAAAACTCCAAAAGGGAAAAGAGAAACAGGGTTTAAAACACTCTCCAATGTTAAGATGCAAATGAATGAGGGGATGGAGGAAGAAATAAGTTGATACTGGACAGAAAAAGAAAGCTGATGTTAATAGCTTGGAATATTCAAAAATATGTACATATTCCTCTATTTGAAAGAGAACAGTGGAGTTTTATCGTGCTTGAAATGGGAAAGAGTCACACAGAGTTATGGCAGTGGTTAGATACTGAGGAATCATGTCAGAAAAATGAATGGGAGTATATATCTCAGGAATTCATGGTGGTTTTCCTTCCTGTATCAGACTATAAAGACAATATGTAGAAGAGACATTTTCTGGGAGTAATTCCATGTAAAATTCCAAATCAAGGCTGTAATGTTTATGTTTAACATGAATTTGTATCCATAAGTAAGAGAGCTCAGCATGAGAACTAAAATGTAACTGAGGCCTTTCTGTAAAATAAATTGAAAATAAGTTTCCCATCATTAAGGAAAAACAGAACTACTTCTAAAGTGTAAATGGAAAACTGTCACAAAAAGTTTCAGGCACTCTATATGGAAGTTATAACTTCCCATACTGCAGACAGAGTTAAACAATAATTCCTTATCTGAAGAGACTTATTTTCATGCAAATCCTGAATATATAAGTCATCTGACACATATGGTATGTCTACATTGCAATTCAAAACCCACAGCTAGTCGGAGCCAGCTGATTTGGGCTCACGGGGCTTGGGCTAAAGGCTGTTTAATTGCAGTGTAGACGTTTGAGCTCAGGCTGGAGTCCGGGCTCTGGGACCCTGTACGGTGGGAGGGTTCCATAGCTCAGGCTCCAGACCGAGCTCGAATGTCTACACTGCAATTAAAGAGCCTCTTAGCCTGAGTCAGCTGGCATGGGCCAGCCGCGGGTGTCTAATTGCAGTGTAGACATACCCTTAAAGTCCAGCTTTGGCCACAAAGATTTACATCATAATACTAGTCCATTAAATAGGAATGGGCAGTGGTGCTCATAGGCTTGAGACAGACAGGTTAAGCAGTGCAGAAGAAAGTGAGATGCACAGTGATTGAGAAGAGCCACTTAAAAATGACCCCAACTTCTTGGATATGACAGTCTCCACAAGATGCCAATGGCTGTGGCCAGATCAACTGACTTTAATGTTAGTGCTTGCAAATAAAACCCAGATGAGCCTGGAAGGACAAAAGCAGACTGCTTATAGAACAGTAACTCTGGAGAAAGAATCTTTCATCAACATCACAATGGCACTGAATGGTGAGATTTAAATAAAAGGTCAAATATAAGGAATGCACAGCCAAAGCTGTTGAAGACCTACCTCAGAGAACAAGTACCATGAACAGTATTACAGTTAACTAGATATACTGTTTTAGGGCTGGTCCACACTAACTCCCCAGTTCGAACTAAGATACACAACTTCAGCTACATGAATAACATAGCTGAAGTCGAAGTATCTTAGTTCGAAATACAAGGTACTTACCGCGGGTCCACACGCGGCAGGCAGGCTCCCCCGTCAACTGCACGTACTCCTCTCATGGAGCAGCAGTACCGGTGTTGACGGCGAGCAGTTCCGGGATCGATTTATCACGTCTAGACAAGAGGTGATAAATTGATCCCAGAAGATCGATTGCTTACTGCCGAACCCGGAGGTAAGTATAGACGTACCCTTAGAGAGGGATTAAAAATGATTCTGAGAATCAGTTTTAGTTAAAGATTTTCAAAGCCACATGTCAAACAACCAACCTACTAGATTTGGATGGATAATCACCCACCCATTTATTTCAGACTGGCAAAGGGGATTGTGAATTCTGGATCACCTTGTTGGTGTCACTAGGCATAGCTACCAGGTAACTCGGGGGAGTGGAAGGCCACAAGTGCCGATGAAACTCCCCTGCTCTGGGTCTAGGTGAGCCACAGTAACTCCATCTTGTGAACTTTGACCTACCTCCATGCTAACAGCTTAAAAAGCAGAAATGTAATGGTCAGCTTTTTCTAGCAGACAGCTGCAGTTTCGTTCACACTAGCAAAACTTTTAGAGATAATGCGGAGGAAAAGGGGGAGGGAAAGACTGCGTGTGCATGAACCTACAAGGTCGAAGATAAGCATACGGACGGGAATCTTTCTAACTGTAACTGCTCGAGGAGGGAGGGGTAGGAGGGGTAAGAGGGAGTAACAGAACAAAGGCTTACACACAAACAGCTTGGAATATAAAAGGGAAAATTTGCTTGTATGTGCTGCGCTTGATTTGAGACATGCTGGTCTCCTAGTGCCTATTCAGAGCTCTTGAATAAGCTTGGTTTGCTTTTCCACCCTGGTGTGTCTATTGGTGCGGCGCACACCGGGGAACGAACCCTGTTGCCCCCTTGGGGCCCATTTGGGCCGGCAACAGTTTTGGCGCCCAACGTGGGGCTCGAGGCTGAAATTTAGCCTTGCCCGGATCCCTCCTGGAGGCCGACGGATTACGGCAACGACTGACACCCAGCACGCACCGGTGACTTCATTGGAGGCCTCGGCTGAGACGTGGTGTGATTGACCCCGGAGGGCACAATGGTGCAACGCGCTTGAGTAGTGGAGAAGCAGTTGGGGGCGATGGTGAGGAACCGGACCCTTGGATAAGGTAGGAACAGTCCAGTGGGGACTTTACCAGTGTCTCCCTGGAGTATTGGGCAGGGACAGAGTACTCTAGGCAGGGCAAGGTGTACGCCCTTAGAACGCATTCTGGTGAACTGGAAAGTGTTTGGATCGGATCCGTTGATTAGAAGTAAATTAAAAAGATTCTGTACAGTAGACTGGCCTCAGTATCAACTAGAGTGCCAGGAAAGGTGGCCACCGGAAGGATCACTTAATTACAACACAATCCTTCAGTTACTTTTGTTTTGTCGGCGAACAGGTAAATGGAATGAACATCTCTATGCGTATACATTTATGATGTTAAGAAATAGGCCTGATATTTTGCTAGGGTTACCATACGTCCTCTTTTTCCTGGACATGTCTGGCTTTTCGGCACTCAAACCCCTGTCCGGGGGGAATTGCCAAAAAGCCGAACATGTCCGGGAAAATGGCGGCTCTGCTCCTCCCCTGACTCTTCGGCTCTGTTTAAGAGCCGAGCTGCCCGAGCGCTATGGGCTTCAGGCAGCCCCCTTGCCTCCGGACCCCAGCCGCTGGCCGGGCACTTCCCCTCCCGGGCTCCGGCGGCGCAGGGTCCGGAGGCATGGGGGCTGCCTGAAGCCAGTAGCGTTGGGGCAGCCCGGCTCTTAAACAGAGCCGAAGAGTCAGGGGAGGAGCAGAGCCTCCAGCCGCGGCAGCTCTGCTCCTCCCCGACTCTTCGGCTCTGTTTAAGAGCCGAGCGCTACGGGCTTTGGGCAGCCCCCATACCTCCGGACCCTGCGCCGCCGGAGCCCGGGAGGGGAAGTGCCCGGCTGGGGGCGCAGGGTCCGGAGGCAAGGGGGCTGCCCGAAGCCCAAGCGCTACTGGCTTCACGGTTTGCCGGGCAGACTCCAGACCCTGCGCCCCTGGCTGGGCGCTTCCCCTCCCGGGCTCCAGCTGCGCTGGGGAAGCGCCGGCCGGGGGCACAGGGTCTGGGGGCTGCCCAGCAAACCGTGAAGCCGGTAGCGCTCGGGCAGCCCTTTCCGCGTGGCCGGGAGTGGGAGGGAGGAGGGGCGGGGCTGGGGGTGGGAAATGGGCGGGATATGGTAACCCTAATTTTGCACAAGTGTCATTTGACTCCGACAGACTCGGTAGTACCTGCTGCTAATCCTCAGAACCCCCCCCCCCACAGTTGTAATGGCAGAATCAGTGTCCCCTTCGGCTCCAGCACCCCCACAGGCTCCAGAGAGTACCCCCTCAGTGGGATTGTATCCGTTGATTACTGAGAATGTGGTAGCCCGTCCAGGAACACAGGATTGTGCAGCCCAGATTGTGCCAGTGTATTCTCATGTTCCTTTTAACCCAGTGCACCTAGCTGCCTTTAAGGCAGAAGCAGGGGAATTCTCAACGAATCCAAGAAAGTTTATTTCAATCTTTAGAGGATGTCTAGCAAGCCATAAGCCTAACTGGGATGATTGCAATATACTAATGAGAACCTTGTTGTCTAAGGTGGAGTGGACTCAGGTTATAGCCAAGGCTAGGGAAGAGGCACAGCAAAGGCATAATGAGGACAGAGAAGGCAAGCCCCTGCCTGAGATCGCTGTCCCTACAGCGGACCCCCAGTGGAACCCAAATGAGGAGAGGGATTGAGGATGCTTAACTCCTATAAGGAACTGCTTATGTTTGGCCTCCGGCACTCAGCTGTCAGACATAACAATTGGGCCAAGCCGTATGAATTAATCCAAGAATCAAAAGAGAGTCCAGTGGCTTTCCTGCAGTGTATTCGGGATACCATCAGGCAAACTAATAATGCAGACCCAGATGATCAGGCAACTGAGGCAATTATAAAGGGTATCTTTACCAGCCGTACGGCCCCTGATATTAAAAGGAAACTGTAGAAAAAGGAGGATTTAATGGGAATGTCTATGGCTCAGATTTTGGAGACTGCAAATAGGGCTCATACCCTTAGAGAAGGAGAGAAGGAAAAAAGGCAAGTGAAAATGATGGTAGCAGCAGTGCAGGCCGGCGGCAGAGGAAGGTCACAGAAAGGTGAAAGGGGCTGGGGAATGAGAGGTCGTGGTCGTGGGCGCCCCAGTCCCCAGGACAGGCGCCTGGGTCACAATCAGTGTGCCATATGCCGAAAGGAGGGACATTGGAAAAATGAGTGCCCTGAAAGGGAATGTACCCCTATGATGGCAGCGGAGGATCAAGACTAGGGGTGTCAGGGGCGACGGACCATCCTGCCCCCGAAACCTCGAGTAAAAATGAGGGTGGAAAATTTAGAAATAGGTTTTTTAGTAGACTCTGGAGCAGCAGGACCGCTGTAAATCAACCCCTTCAGCTGCCAGTGGCAGACTCCCTCACTGTGGTGGGAGCCACAGGGAAAGGAACTAAGTGCCCAGTGTATGCCCCAGCGGAATGTGCTCTGGGAAACAAAACTGTATCTCACAAGCTGGTTTACCTCCCTGATTGTCCAACACCCCTACTAGGACGGGACTTGCTTTGTCACTTAGGTGTCACCCTGCATTTCACTCAAGATGATATAACTCTCACCTTACCCCCTGAGAATGCTTGGATAATGACCCTTGCAGTTGAACCCTCAGCCATGCAAGCCCCAGAGTGCGAGTGGGAAGACCAGGTGTATTCCCTTGTCTGGGCATCAGGGGTCCCAGGGAAAGCAACCCGTCAAACCCCTGTTCATATTCAGCTTCTCCCAGGAAAAAGCCCAGTGCGAATCAAACAGTATCCAATTAAGAGGGAAGCCAGAAAGGGACTGCAAGAGACTATAGATCGGTTTCTAGAGTATGCTGTACTACGAGAATGCCAGTCAGGTTGGAACACCCCCATTCTACCCGTGCAAAAGCCCAGTGGCTCGTACAGGACCTCAGGGCAGTCAATGAACGGGTTAAGACTCTGCACCCCCGGTTCCAAACCCATATACACTGTTGGCCTCTATAGGGGGGGCAGTATACCCATTTCTCGGTCCTAGATTTAAAAGACGCTTTTTTCACAATTCCAGTCGACGCCCAATCTCAGGAGATATTCTCCTTCGAGTGGGAGGACAACAGAAGGGTTAAAAAGCAGTTTTGCTGGACAGTATTGGCCCAGGGATTTAAAAATTCCCCCACTCTGTTTGGCCAGGCTCTGGCCAGAGACTTGGAGGAGTGGGACAATGAGAACAAAGCCCTGCTCCTGCAATATGTAGATGACTTGTTAATTGCTGCTGTGGGTCTAATCCCTTGTCTCAAAGCTACTGTGAGTCTCCTGAACTTTGTTGGACTCCGAGGATACAGGGTAGCTCGAAGCAAGGCTCAAATTGCACTCTCTGAAGTACAGTATCTGGGATTTCACATAAGGCAAGGAGAAAGGCGGCTCTCAAATGACAGAAAGGAGGCTATCTGCCAAGTTCCTATCCCTAGCAACCATAAACGGCTCAGAACATTTCTGGGCATGGCAGGCTTTTCCAGAATATGGATCCCAGAGTTTGGACTGTGGGCTAAACCACTGTATGAATGTGTTAAGGGAGTGGATCATGACCCCTTTCACTGGTCCCCAGAAGCGGACAGGGCATTTAAAATCTTGAAAAGGAAGCTAATGAAAGCCCCAGCCCTGGGTCTGCCAGAACTTTCTAAGCCATTCCAACTGCATGCGCATGAAAGGAAAGGGATAGCCCTGGGAGTGCTTACTCAGCTATTAGGTACCTGGAAACGTCCTGTGGCATATTTCTCTAAACAACTGGATCAAATTGCAAAGGGGTGGCCAGCATGCTTGAGGGCGGTCGCAGCCACTGCCCTAGTGCTTGGAGAAGCTGAAAAACTAACACTGGGAGGAACTGTGTAAGTGTATATTCCCCATATGGTTCAAGCCCTGCTGGATACTAAGGGTGGTCTTTGGCTCACACAGGCTCGGGTTGCTCGGTACCAGGCAAAACTGTTAGGGAATCCTGAAGTTACCCTGAAAACCTCTCCCTCCCTTAATCCAGCTACCCTGCTACCAGAAACAGAAAAGCAGGAACATGACTGTCTGGAAATCATAGATGCCCACTATTCTAGCCGCCCAGATTTAAAAGATCGACCACTCCCAAATGCTGACTTGGAATGGTATACCGATGGCAGTAGTACCGTTGTGGATGGGCAAAGGAGAGCGGGTTATGCTATTGTGACTCTTCATAATACTGTGGAAGCTGAGAGTTTACCTGCTGGGACATCTGCCCAACTTGCTGAACTAGTGGCCCTGACTCGTGCACTCGAGCTGGCAAAAGACAAATGGGTTAATATCTTTACTGACTCAAAGTATGCTTTTGGGGTATTGCATGCTCACGCTGGTCTGTGGAAGCAAAGAGGGATGCTAACAGCCCAAGGTTCTCCGGTTAAGCATGGGTCTCAAATTCTCCAGCTGTTAGAAGCAGTACAACTCCCCTCAGCAGTAGCAGTGGTGCATTGCAAAGCCCATCAAAGGGAAGATCAAGATATAACTAAGGGCAATGCCAGAGCAGACAGGGAAGCCAAGCGCGCTGCTACCCTAAAATCACCAACAGAGGAGAATGCCCAAATGCATGCCCTCATCCCATCAGTAGGTGAGCTTGCAGCTCCTCAGTACTCCCATGATGACAGAAACCTGGCTGACAGACTCGGTCTCCAGGAAAAGGAGGGATGGCTTTATTCCACAGGGGGAAAAATCCTCCTGCCCAAGGGCCTGATCCGACCAGTGTTGCAGAAACTGCATCAAACCACCCACGCAGGCAGAGAGGCTCTTACCCAGCTTATGAATAAATATTTTCTAACCTTTGGACTTAAACCCCTAGCGTCACAGGTTCAGGCTAAATATTTAATCTGCCAAAAGAACAACCCTCGACCAGGAGTAGCAGTGTTGCCAGCCACTCTGGAACCTACCCCAGGCCCAGGATTGGTGTGGCAAATAGACTTTACTGAGTTTCCCAGGACCCAAGGGTACAGGTACCTCCTCGTCCTGGTGGATCGATTCAGTGGATGGCCTGAAGCCTTCCCATGTCGTAACAACACTGCCAAAACGGTGGCTCTTAAGTTTGTCAAGGAGATCATTCCTCGCTTCGGACTTCCCCAGTGGATGGAATCTGATAACGGAACACACTTCACATCTCAAGTTGTTCAAAAGATATCAAGTGCTCTGCAAATCCCCTGGAAGCTCCACACACCATGGCGACCACAAGCCAGTGGAGTAGTGGAACGCACAAATCAGACACTCAAGCGACACCTCTCAAAGGTCTGTCAGGAGGCCTTCTCTTAGGTGGCCTGATACTTTGCCCCTTGTGTTACTCCGCATTCGTGCTCTCCCCAAGGGCAGGTTAGGGCTTAGTCCCTTTGAGATTATGTTTGGAAGGGTATGGCCTCTAAATGGTACACCGGTTCTGGCAGGAGAGTGGGAAATGGGGTGTGGTTTTTTGTCTCAGTACATGTGCTCTCTATCTGCTGTTCTTTCTTCTCTTCACAGATACACCAAAGATTCACAGCCTCTTCTGCTGGATGCCCCGGTTCACTCCTTACAGCCTGGTGACTCCATTCTCATTTGGACCTGGAAGGACGAACCTCTCCAAGAGAAGTGCTTGTCTCCCACACAGCAGCAAAGGTCGAAGGATACAAGAACTGGATTCATCACTCTCAACTGAAAGCAGTACCCACTCCTGAACAGTGGACTGTCCAGCCTGCAGAGAAGACTGCCAGCGACGATTTGGGACTTAAGCTGTTATTCAAAAGACAGTAAGGGTAGCTGGGAATGCCTGGTGATCTCTCTGAACAGCCACAGTGCATTCTCCGCGAAAACCCTGAGCATTGATTCTATCTATTCACAGTAGGCCGACCTAACCTATGGTCTTGGTCCTTTTATTTTTTTGATTTGTTTGGTATCAATAATTCTTATCTTCTGGGCATTTGGGTTGTTGAAATTACAATATGGATTCAGGTTTAGGGTCTCTCACAACATTCCTTTTTGTCACAGAAGTAATCCTTCTGTTACCTACTGTTTCACCCACATCGCATGCAGGATGGGGAGCCATCCCTGCAGATATGGCTACCAATACCTATGAGGCCCTAAAAATTGCCTTTGCCCATGAGTTCAATCTCTCCCACTGTTGGATATGTGCCCAGACTCCCCACCATTCAGCTGGATTACCCTGGAGAGTAGTTCCCCAAAATTGGTCAGACTTTTGTCAAAGGTGGATGGTTACCAGCAGTAGCACCTCTGACAATTTAAGTTTGCGATCTAACTATACTGCGGAAGCTTCTTATGGCCTACACAATGGCTCTTGGAATTCCCACTATAGTAGCACTCTTAAGCCCCAGCCCATTCGTTTACGCTCTCCACCCACTGGTCTCATGTTTTCAGCAAGCCAGTACAAGTAATCAGACCTGGTTTGCAGGCATTAGTACATGTAGATTTTATATTGGTCCTGGTATAAGTCTCACTATTCCTTTACTAAATGCCACCGATTGGCAAACCGGCACTGCATTGTTTGCCCTTTCCCCACAAGCCACCCTACGGGACCTACAAGGTAACAATGGAAAGGCTAGTTATGGTGAAGCATTCTGGGTTTGTGGTAATAGTGCCTATAAATGGCTTCCTCGTGGTTGGCATGGTAGCTGTTACAAAGGCTATCTCGCTCCTCCCCTCCGTGTTCTAACCCAGGCTCCCTCAGGTCGCCCTAGGTACCATCGGTCCTTGAGAGCTACCATTGAACCCATCGGAGGAGACAGGTTTGGGATGATATTCCTCCCTACCTATGGGGTGGGACGGCTAACCCAACTCTACAGGAGACTTTCTAAATTTCTCACTCAGTTTGCCAATGATACCCTGGCCATAGAGAAAAGCATAAGTTCTGAGCTGTATCAGCTTCGATTGCTGGCTCTACAAAACCGCCAGGCCCTAGATTATGTATTAGCCTCACGTGGCAGGGTCTGTGCCCTTATTGGAGAAGAATGTTGTACCTATGACCCAGAGTTTTCACAGGATATTAACAAGCATATCTTGTCAGCCGAACAGGCCTTAAACCAGTGGAAGGCCCAGGAAGGGGAACCCACTATTTTTGATTCCCTTTGGGGTTGGTTACCTAGTCTAGGAGGACTAGGGGGAGGCATTGTTCACATCTTGCTTACAGGTGTTGTGATGTTTTGTTCTCTTTCTTTTGCTCGCTTGCTGTAAAGTGCTCATACGTAAGATTTGTACCTCCCATTCCCCAGAAGTTCCTTTATATTCTCTCACTGATGATCCCAATTGCATGGAGCTTAATCGCATTTTGTCTTTCGAGCATGAGAAAACTCTGTCAAAGGTTTGTTGAATGTTCTCAAAGGAGGGATGTTGGTGTCACTAGGCATAGCTACCAGGTAACTCGGGGGAGTGGAAGGCCATATGAAACTCCCCTGCTCTGGGTCTAGGTGAGCCACAGTAACTCCATCTTGTGAACTTTGACCTACCTCCATGCTAACAGCTTAAAAAGCAGAAATGTAATGGTCAGCTTTTTCTAGCAGACAGCTGCAGTTTCGTTCACACTAGGAAAACTTTTAGTGATAATGCGGGGAAAAAGGGGGAGGGAAAGACTGCGTGCGCATGAACCTACAAGGTCGAAGATAAGCATACGGACGGGAATCTTTCTAACTGTAACTGCTCGAGGAGGGAGGGGTAGGAGGGGTAAGAGGGAGTAACAGAACAAAGGCTTACACACAAACAGCTTGGAATATAAAAGGGAAAATTTGCTTGTATGTGCTGCGCTTGATTTGAGACATGCTGGTCTCCTAGTGCCTATTCAGAGCTCTTGAATAAACTTGGTTTGCTTCTCCACGCTGGTGTGTCTATTGGTGCGGCGCACACCGGGGAACGAACCCTGTTGCCCCCTCGGGGCCCATTTGGGCCGGCAACAACCTGATATGTCATCCAGCTCAGATGACTGACTAGAGTAAGAACAGACAGGTTACCAAAATGAACGACAGACAGGCAGAGAGTGATAGACCAGTAAGACCACTCATGAAGCAGGATACTGAAAGGCCCATCAGCTCCTGCTCTATAAACCAAGGCCCCAGTCCTGCAATCCAATCCATTATGGCAGATCCTCTTCCCTGTGTGGAGTCCCACGGAAGTCCCCAAGGGACTACAAATACAAGATCAGGAGCCAAAGTTGCTACACAAATCTACCCTTGTAAAAGGTATGGGTCACTGTGCAGATCCTCAAGGAACTGGGGAATCTCTGTTTAAAACAATATGCAGCAGAAGTGTATTTACTGATACACTACAGTTTTTAGTAGCAGTGTGTTAAGGAGAAATATTAGCCTTTTCATAGCTAAGTTTCAAGTTTTCTTTCAAATCCAGTTTTTATTTAGGTCCCCAACATGAAACCTAAATCAATCTACTCAAAGTGTCATGGCATGATCTTATATGAGGGTAGAATTTTACTGAAAATTTTGAGAAACTGAACAAGGCATCTAGGAGACACAAGGTTTCAAAAAGGATGATCTCATTTTTGACCAATTTCCCAACTGTTGATTCATCACAGCTCCAAAACAGCTCAGTTTAGAACTCCTAAGCTTGTGTTAGTTGATCTTGGCGAGAATCTTCAACTAGTTTGTTGGCAGAATTATTTAAGTAAAAATGATTTATGTATCTTTATCCTTCCAAGTACCCAAAACTTGTGTTGGATGTCTCACTACACAAGTGAAAACCACAGTTCCTGCCCCATAGAGCATACAAAGTTCAATATGACAGAGAAATGTGGGGAAGGAGAGGGCAAGAGGAAAGGATGTTAAGGGTGACAAGAAGAATGTGGTTTCTCATTGAAGAATGTATGCATCTTGACAGCTATGTTGCTTTTCTGTTGTGTTACATTCCACGGCCCTCCCCTCCCCCCCAAGGCTTCAGAGAAACAAATTTTTAGAAGGAATTTGAAGGTGACAAAGGAAAATGGCTTGGCAAACAGGACCAGGAAGGGCATACCAAGTGAAAGGAAACTGAAACAGACAACCAGGGTACCAAGGCCACTGTCAATGGCAGAACAGAGAGCGAGTATGATTGGCTCTGGAATTCTCAACTTTGTGGCTACACTTGGGCACAGAATCATATAAGAGGTGGATTCTTGTCTGACGGAGTGAGGGAGAGGGTGGAGACCTCCAGTCTGGGGAGCAAAAGGAAACTATAGGAGATAGAGAAAAGGGGAGAGGGTTGAGGGGTCAGTGGCAGCAGCCTCCATCAACACTACCTGCAGGTTCCATTGGGACACTATCACTGATCAATTTCTAAATCTAAAGAAATCCTGGAACAAAAGGCTATGTTAACTTGCAGTTAAATGATATTTACCACCTTACGGCAAGACACCCTTAATAGAATGCTGCAGGTTTCCTTAAATAATTTAATAATTAGAAAACAAGGGGTTTTGAGGCTGCACTTAAAAATAATTCCAGACACAGAAAATAAGGAAATGCAATTCAGATCTCACACCTCTTTAGCTCTGCCCACAGACCCTCCCCTAGGAGGCAATCCAATAATGCACATCAGCAACAAAAACCAGAGGGGTGATCTATGTAGACTCCCTTCCTCGTTAGATTGTTTGTACATAACTGTCACATTTAAACCAGAAGTTGTCAAACTGCTTCTTAGCAGAGCACTTTCTGGGCACAGCAACCCTGTGACAAATATCAGCAGTTGCTGCCATGGAAAGAACAATATTTAGGAAAACATCTAGTGATTTTTAACTCTCTAATATGATAAGCATTGTGTTATTTTAGGAAAAAGATAATCTCCCTGCTACACATGCTTCTTTGCCCTCCTCTCCCCAGGCACACATGCCCCTTGACAGTTCACCCTTGTCTTCCCTGCCTGCTTCTCTTCTCACAAGTAGCTTTAGTCCCTTTAGCATGTAGTTCCCCTTCTGTTTGCAGCTTCAGTTCCTAAAGACAGCTACTCTTTCCTTTCTTCCTCTTGTGTAGCAGCTGTCCCTTGTGGAAACAGGCTAACTTCTTGTTTTCAGATGTTTTACAGGCATCTAGGTTCCTCTTTGCAAGGAGCCTACATGCTTGTTTATGTAGTAGCAGCTGAAAGCAAGGCGAAGCAGCCAGCACTATACCAGCTTTCTGACCACTAGATGTCTAGGCCAAAGTGCACCTGTCTTTACAGCAAACTACTACTGCCTTCGATACATTCACATGCAAATACTAGGAAGCTAGCCTTTTGTATCTTCTTTATCACAAGCGACCATTAGCCCGAACAATCATTTGGGATTATTATTATATTCAGGGTTTCAAGGGTAACAGGGTTGCAACACTGTAAAGCTTTGTATAGCTTCTAGGGATGTCGATTAATCGCAGTTAACTCACACGATTAACTAAAAAAAAAAATCACGCTTAATCGCAGTATTAATTGCACTGTTACACAATAGAATACCAATTGAAATGTATTAAATATTTTGGATGTTTTTCTACATTTTCAAATATATTGATTTCAATTACAACACAATATACAAAGTTGACAGTGCTGACTTTATATTATTTTTTATTACAAATATTTGCCCTGTAAAAATGGCAAACAAAAGAAACAGTATTTTTCACTTCACCGCATACAAGCACTGTAGTGCAATCTCTTTATCGTGTAAGTGCAACTTGCAAATGTAGATTTTTTTGTTACATAACTGCGCTCAAAAACAAAACAAAGTAAAACTTCAGAGCCTACTAGTCCACTCAGTCCTACTTCTTGTTCAGCCAATTGCTAAGACAAACAAGTTTATTTACATTTATGGGAGATAATACTGCCCACTTCTTATTTACAAGGTCTCCTGAAAGTGAGAACAGGCCTTCCCATGGCACTTTTGTAGCTGGCACTGCAAGGTATTTATGTGCCAGTCATGCTAAACATTTGTATGCCCCTTCGTGCTTCGGCCACCAGTCCAGAGGACATGCTTCCATGCTGATAATGCTCGTTAAAACATGTGTTAATTAAATTTGTGACTAAATTCCTTGGAGGAGAATTGTATGTCTCTTATTCTGTTTCACCCACATTCTGCCATGTATTTCATGTTATAGCAGTCTCGGATGATGACCCAGCATATTTTGTTCATTTTAAGAACTTTCACTGCAGATTTGACAAAACACAAAGAAGGTAACAATGTGAGTGTGACACTACACCCCATATTCTTCATAGAAATATTGTTATATGAATATGGCATAACTAAAGTATGTTTTATGCAAGATGGGTCATGTGCGGTATCATTGGAAAGTCTCTGATTTATTGGATATGATTATCTTATTTGTATGCATGTGTCATTTCTATATCTGAAGTTAGGAATATGGACTATGTATCATTTACAAAAGTGTTTGCACCTGGGGACCACCCACCAGACACTAGGCAATCAGTCTGAATGGGCCATTAGCAAGGACAATAAGACTTTGAAGATACTAATCTCCCACCTTCCTGAGAAGCTTCCTGGGATGCTGCTTTGACACTGCAGAGTCACATGATCATGTCAACTGTACAGGATACATCTTGAACAACTGGTATTTCTCCACTGGAAGGAGGTGGGGATCAGACTAGGAAACAAAGGATTCCTGCCCGATGTAAAGCCTATTTAAGGCTGGGGAATGAATTAATCTTGGTTCTTCTCCACTGCCTCCCCGCTCAAGAAGGAAGACTGCTGAAAACACCTGAAGAAACAAAGGAACTAAGGGGGAAGCCGAGCCAAGGCGAGAAAGGTCTAGCCTATAGAAGGAATACCTGGAGATTTAAACTGGATAGGACTAGCACTATAACAGCGTTTAAAAGAGAACTGGATAAATTCATGGTGGTTAAGTCCATTAATGGCTATTAGCCAGGAGGGGTAAGGAATGGTGTCCCTAACCTCGTTTGTCAGAGGATGGAGATGGATGGCAGGAGAGAGATCACTTGATCATTGCCTGTTGGTCCACTCCCTCTGGGGCACCTGGTATTGGCCACTGTCGGTAGACAGGATACTGGGCTAGATGGACCTTTGGTCTGACCCGGTAAGGCCGTTCTTATGTTAACTGCAAGCAGTGCAGTTTAGCCTCAAGAAACTCTGCAACCTGCAAAAAACATTTAGGGTGAGAATTTGCTACTATTAACCAGTCAATTTAGTGCATTAAGCTTAGTTTGCGTGTTTTGCTTTGTTTGCTCAATCTGCTTTGATCTGTTTGCTATCCCTTATAATCACTTAAAATGTATCCTTTGTAGTTAATAAACTTGTTTTGTTTTCTAAAACCCAGTTTGTGCAATTCATAACTGGGGTGAGGCGGCGGGGGGTGTGTGTGTGTTAAAAAGCTGTGTATATCTTCCTCCACGTTGAGAAAGGGAGCGAATTGTATAGATCTCTATACAGTGCAAGACAATATAATTTTGGGTTTACACTCCAGAGGGTGTATGCACTTGAGAGCTGGGCAATCCCTGAACTGAGTCTTCCCACACACAGCTGATTGCAGACTCTGTGTGATTCTAAGGCTGGGTGTGTCCCTACCTGTGTGTGTGCTAGAAAAGGCCTGAGGGCTGGGCCCATCAGGACAGGGTGAGGGAGCCCACACTGGTGGAGTGGGTGGGCTCAGTGGGACCCGAGTACATCAAGTGGCACCCTGAAAGGAGGGGGCAACCCGTCACAGTGAGATTTCTACAGACAGCTACATCATTCGACCCCAGGTTTAAGAATCTGATGTGCCTTCCAAAATCTGAGAGGGACAAGATGTAGAGCATGCTTTTGGAAGTCTTGAAAGAGCAACACTCCAATGCAGAAACTACAGAACCCAAACCACCAAAAAAGAAAATCAACCTTTCTGCTGGTCGCATCAGACTCCGATGATAAAAATGAACATCCGTCGGTCCGCACTGCTTTGGATGGTTATTGAGCAGAACCCGTTATCAGCATGGACACATGTCCCCTGGAATGGTGGTTGAAGCATGAAGGGACATATGAATCTTTAGCACATCTGGCATGTAAATATCTTATGACGCCAGCTACAACAGTGCCATGTGAACACCTGTTCTCACTTTCAGGTGATATTGTAACCAAGAAGCAGGCAGCATTAGCTCCTGCACATGTAAACAAACTTGTCTGTCTGAGCGACTGGCAGAAGAAGAAGTAGGACTGAATGGACTTGTAGGCTGTAAAGTTTAAAATTGTTTTATTTTTGAATGGGGTTTTTTTGCATATAAGTCTACATTTGTAAGATCAACTTTCATGATAAAGATTGCACTACAGTACTTGTATGAGGTGAATTGAAAAATACTATTTCTTTTGTTTTTTACAGTGCAAATAATAAAGTGAGCACTGTACACTTTGTATTCTGTGTTGTAATTGAAATCAATATATTTGAAAATGTAGAAAACATCCAAAACTATTTAAATAAATGGTATTCTATTATTAACAGTGTGATTAATTGCGATTTTTAAAAATTGCACCATTAATTGCAATTTTTTTAATCGCGCGATTAATTGCAATTAATTTTTTAATCGCTTGACAGCCCTAATAGCTACATAGTTACCATGCTCAGGGCTACAAACCTTTTTAAGGACCAAACCAAATATAAAGTAGTTTACATGCCTAGGCACAAGGAACCACATTTGCACATAAGATGTTGACACTAGTAATTACACAGGTAAAATATGATTTTAGTGGACTCCATGCCTTCAACCACAGACTAACAGCTTCTGAACGTTCATATCAAATCCTCATCAAGTCTGCTTGTTTACATGGGAATTAACTTTTAGTGCTAAGATGATGAATAAAGGAAAAGTCATTCCGTTGACAATGCATTTGTGAATCAGAAATTCATACGTGCAGATGGATGTTACTATTTTAAAAACTGTATTAATATGAAATTTATCTAATAAAGAACTTTTAACTCACATGAAGAACCTAACAGATTATAGTGGTGTCTGTTGAAATATTGTCAATATTACTTTTTAGTTTTGGTGTACAGTACAGCAATGGTTCTCAACCTTTTTGGTCTCAAGACCCGTTTGTAAACCTTGAGGACCTGGCAGGTTGTGTAAACCTGCCACAAAACACCCCCAAACTTGATGCCTCCCCCTCCTGATGTCTGTGGGAAGGAGAGGGGCTTAAAACTAGGATTCCAGATGCTCCAGCCAGATGTGAACAGCTGGGGAACCTTCCCCACTAATTGTGGGGGGATGGACAGAGAGCCAATACATCCCCCCAAAATCACACAGCCCTCCTCCTCTTGGCCCCTGGGAACAGAAGGTAAGGGGTAGGGGAAATTTGGGGGCCTGGAGGTGAAGTGGGGAGATTGAGGGCCCTGAAAAATACAGTGAAGAAGTTTTGGGGCTTCTGGGAGAAAGATACAGGGGGTAAGGGGCAGCAAGTCAATAACTCCCCAAAACCAGTTCCTCCCCTCACAGCTCATGAGGACACAGGGTAAAAGTGTGGAAGGATTTGGGGTGCTGGGGACCAGGATGGGTGGTATGGCACAGGGGAAATCATCTGGCTGCGGAGGAAAGAGTACATCAGAGGGCCAGTATTTACTGGAAAACATGACACCAACTGCTCCTTCCCAGCTCCTATTCTGGGGAGTCAGATGGGCTTGGCTCCCCACTCTAAGCATTACCTCTAGGGTCACAGCACCACCCTGGCACCTCTGACTGAGGGCGGCAGGAGAAGGGGGGGGGGGGAGAGGCATGTGACCTGGTGCATGGGATTGCAGTACCACTCAAATTTGGTCCAGTCGCTCTCCTGTCATCATGAAGAGCAGCCATGTGATCTTTTGATGCATTCTGGCAACCCAATTTTGGATCATGACCCATGGATTGACAAACGCTGCACCGCAGAAAACCCTTGTTTGTTTAGTTTAAAATGGTTAAGAAATGCCTTGAGAGCACTGCTATATGAAATTACATGGTAACTATACTAACAAGTTCCAGTCGCTTTATTATATCTTGCACCATTTACATGTGTGGAAAACGGTAACAAAAGGCATCCAAGTACTATGATTTAAAATAGTTTCTAGTGCGTTGATGTGGTGGTGGTGGTGGGGGTTGTGCTAGCCATGATTTCATTGGAAAGAAGTTGCTTCTGACAATTCCTTTGCTTAGCACTGTTTGTTCATTAGCTGACAGGATTCCGGAAGCCCTTTCCCTAGGCCCAATCTGTTTTGCTTTTTGAACTGTACCCAGCTTAAGGCTGCTTCTAAGAAGGTGTATATGAAAGTTGATGTCTGGATGGTCTTCATCCATAGGTCAGGTGGAAGAGTGAGGAGGGCTTTAGAGGAGATAATGCCCAGAGAAACTAAACACTCCTGCACAAGGATTAGGACAGTGGAAGTAGGAGGTAATTTTCTCCATCTCACCTCAAGTAGAAACTAAGTTCAAGTAATGTTCTTCCAATTATTACCACAAGCAATTCTCACAACAGAGTAGCAGCTACTGTGTTTGATTGCTAAAGGTCCTTTTCCCACCATTGTTCACCAAACTTTCTGCATTATTAATCTTCAAAGAGTCCAACAGGCTTTTGATTCGTTCACTTGCCTGTCCCCTCTTCTTCTTGCCCTTGACACAGTTACTGGCTACAGATGGTAGCAGTAGGGCTGCCAGTCCCCAAGGCTGGCTATTACTCAATGAAGAATGACCTTTATCTTCCTGCTGTAAAATCCAGGCACACTCTCTGGCCAAAGCTACAAATCTATCCAGCTGTTTTTCTTGAACATTCTTGCTGATATTGAGGGCCCGTTCAAAGGGGTTCTGGATATAGAGAGGAGAAGGCTCAGGCTTATTTTGTTCCTTTCCCTGCAGATATTTTAAAGATAGGAAAGACAAATATTTCACACGGGTATTATACACACAGCAAATAGAACAGTTCAGCTAAGTTATTACAGCAATATTAAATATCACCTGATTGCAAAGGGCCTTTGACCTAATAAGGAATTTCTTTCATAAAAAGGAAAGTAGATGTTCATCAACTTAATTAGCCTGTCAATCTGACCATGTCATTCCCACTCTTTGTGCCCTTTCAATGGCTACTTCTTTTTCACTATAGCACGTTTAAATGTCTCATCTCCTTCAAGACAATGCACATCTCCACATCTCACACTGTCTCTGATGCAATTCTCCCATTCTCTCTTCTACACCAGCAAGGCAAGTTTCAGCCTTCCACTGTTGTCTCCATCGTGCCCTGTATGCATGGAATGAATACCTTCTGCCATGCTGTCCTTCATGCATGGAATGATTTCTATAAGCCAACATGGCTACAAAAATCCCTCCAAAAAACACTCCATTCTTTCACAATGCCCACTAAAGAATTAATGCGGTAAGTTATTTCCTCGCCTGAATTTCCCCCAGTGCCTCCTGTCTTTTGAACATCTCTCTCTCAGATTTGAAGCTTTTCACAGCAGGGTCTGCCATCTTGTGTTTTCTACAGTGCTGAGCACGTTGTCGAAACTGAAGTGTATTTTTAATTGGTATTCCTGAGTGCCTTTTCACTATTATAAAGTGCTCTTGTGAACTGTTTGGGCAACCCCAACTGCTGCACACCGTGGTGTAAAGCTCAGGGGCTCTCTCACAGACTGAGGAAGGAACCAATGCCATGCCAGAGTCTGTTTCAGGTCCTTGCAGTAGGGCACAATTTATTGGTTAACAGAAAACTCATGAGTAACACCAAAACCAAGCAATTCTCCTGCCAACCATGCCCTGCAGTCCTCGGAGGCTTCTCCCTTGCCTCTCTCAATACTGAAAGGAGAACACACCCTTCCTTTAAATCTCTTGCTGGTTCATGGGACAGGAAGGTAGCCCTTAACCCTTACCTGTCTATTTTACCCTATTACACATAGGTAATAGATAACACGCAAACAACAAATTCTCTTATTTGAAAGAAAGAGGCAAGGGAGTCCTTGTACATGTAACAGAAAGCAACAACATAGACGAGCTGAAGGCCCACTCCACACAGCAACTTTTAAATGTGATCTAGGTAAGCGGTTTGGAGCATGGCCATCTTATTTATTTAGATTTATGCAAATTCTAAAAAAGGTTTATCTTAATTAGTCACAAGTTAACAATGTTCGGGTTGTATCTGCAAAGTAACTTTTCTGCCATTTCAACCAACCAATAAGTCCACACATACCACGACATCCAGCAGTGTTTGTGTCAGTGTCTTCTGCGAAAATCTGGGTAGGTATCTCCTAGTGCGTGAGCAGGAAATTGAGTGCCCAAAGGGTACACCCACATAGCAGCACATGGGACAATATACTCTGGGATCTCCTATCTCACAAAGAGCTAGTAAAACAGGGACTGATTAAGCCAGTTACATAAACATGGTTAGGGAGTCCTGTAAAACATTGCAAACAACTGTGCTGAAGGAATTACACGAAGAAATGCATGTGCCAGAATAGCTCTCTAAGCAGACACAAAACACTTAACTGTCACAGTTACTAACGAAATTTTATCCCTTATGTGTGTGCACACAAACCGTGGGGAACAGCCATGCCAGTAAATAGTTTCAAACTCAGTTAAAAGTTGAAGTATGGAGGGGGTCTAAACTCTGGGTTCCCAACGCAGATCAGTTATTTAAAACGGCAAAGCCTTTAGGGATACACAGTTTGTATGAAGACCAAAAAAATGTTGGATTGTGTTGTACAGTCCAAGTTTTTTTTTTTGTTTTTTTTTTTTTAAATCTCTCTAACCACAAAAGTGGGACAAAGAAAGCAGCTATAAACAATGACACCTCTCATGTAACAGAGCATTCAGCTGAGCAGCTTTATTGGCTTATAGTTAGTGCTTTATAATGCAACAAATAAATTAGTGCTGCAGCACTATCAAGAAGTAGGTAATCAGTGGTTTTGCTTTGTTCTCCAGAATTTAACTCTCTTCATGAATCTGACTGCCAGTTTAGGGATAAAATCAGTTTACAGGTATTCTATGTGTAATTTCTGCAACTGCAAAATGTGCTACATAATAGCAAAACATAAAATGTTTCCTGAATGATACTATTTCCTTATGATAAGAAAATTATTTTTTTATGATTATGAAGAAATGTACATTAGATAGTTAGTCATGTATTAGTTAGTAGGATAAATGGATAAGGACAGCAGAATTTGGCTCTTTATGCAGTATTGCATATTTCTACCTCTCTCATATAGTGAGAGCTGTGACAGTTAAAGAGTAATGGGAAGAGATTAAAATGCATTTACCTTTCGAATATTTATAGAGTTCTTATTGAAAGCAAAATTCCCAAAATATTCAAAGAAGTCACTCAGCAGCACATCTGAAAGGAAAAAGGTAAAATAAGGAAAGGGATATGGTTCTCACAGAAATGGAAAAACCATTGAATGAAGATCCACTTACCCAACGTTTCTGTATTTTCTGTAGGCTTAATTTTGTTCAAATTGCTAGCAAAGGTACAGTCATAACCTTCAATTATATGCTTATCTTCTGCACCTGAAATGACAAGTTATGAACAATGTGTTTAAATGTGATATACTGTAAAAAAAAAGTCCCCCATATTTATTAAGCATTACTCAGACATCCTCTCAAAAAGAAAGCGGTACCATAAATCAGTGCAAGTGGGTACAGAAGGTAAATTACTTTTTACAATTAAATTAGTTAAAGATTTAAATGGTTTAAATTTGTGGATGGGGGAGGGAGAGTGCTTAGGAGAAATAGGAGATTTTTAAAAGCACAAATGGGCAAGTGCATGACTCCTATTTGTTCCTTTGAAAAATCAGCCACTAAGACACTTACACAAAGAGGCCTTACTTATGGCCTGTACCATTACAAATCAGTGGGGTTACAGACACAAGTAAGGGTTGCATGATCAGTATTCTTCCTCTCGGATACTCATGACAGTGCATTGGGATTTTTCTTGTACCATTTCAAGACACCTATTCCATTGTGACTGTCGTAATTCCACATTCGAAATTTCAAAGGGAATTAAAAAATAAACCTTGTTGGTAAACTGATTTTGAAAGCTTTTAAAAGTTGTTTTTACTTCAAAACTACTAAAATTCAGCATGTACCTTAGCCATTATTCTCCACTTCAAAGCCTGGGTGGGAGCACGTCTAATGGTTAGAACAGATGTCTGGTGAGTCAGGACTCTTGGATTCTATTCCCCACTTTTTCACTGGCATACCTTCTTTGATCTCAAGCAAAACTTAATCCATTTACCCATCTACAAAATGAGTAAAAGCTACCTCACAGGGACATTGTGAGAATGATTTGCAAGTCGCTGAGCCGACTTCAGTAAAAGTCATTAGTCAGAAATATATCTTTTGCTTTTAATTTCTTTAAAAGTTGAATATTGATGTCAAAGTTGATGACTACAAAATAATGTATATCATACCAAAGGACAGTGAAAAGATAATATTCCATGGTATTTTATGGCTAATTTATTGAGGAATAGAAGATCAGCAAACCAGAAGAAACAACAACCTGGACTTTTAAGAAAATGCTGACTTTTAATTGTCTGATGCACAGAGCAAGCCCACTCTCTAAGCCAGTTAAAATAAAGCTTTTCTATATGTACCACAGCTCTCCTACTGGGATTAAATGAATAATTTAGTATCAAATTAATGTTGTCAATGGAATTTAATACTGTGACTGGAAAATTTATTTAAAAAGGCAAAATAAATCAAAGTGTTTGATTCTCCAAAATATCCACCTTACAACAGTGAATCAGTACCAATGTTCAACAACTTGGACATTCTCTCAAATATATGGTATTTGCAACATGCAAGATTATTTTGGACCATCAAAAGTGACTGAGATTCACACAAAACTCAATGAAACCAGAGTGGAGAGAAAACACATAAGAGCTAGTTCAGTCCTACTCCAAAATGGAAATGTTCTTACCTGCTAGATCTTTAAGTTGGTCTAGTGTTGGAATGATAGGTGGTGTTCTCTTTTGAAGGAAAAACAAGGCCATTATTGTTAGAGAGAAGTTCGTAATCCAGGGACCGGGAATGGTACTTGTGATGCCATGTACACGGGCCCAGCACCGCACACTGAACACAAGAGCTCTTACACGTGAGTCAAGGCTACCATATATATAAAGGAGTTCTGAACTTCTCATGGCAACTCTGTGAGACACAAATCCAAGGAACAAATTGTAAATATTAAAGAGAATCATCAACTGTCAAATGTAACCCTAACTCATGCTGCTCTAAAACGTAATAATTATAAAGAAAGAGGATCTTTTTTTTTCAAATTGTTGCATATGACATAAGAGTAGCAGAGAACATCTGAAAATGTCTAAGATGAAGTTCCGGATGGCCCTATAATTAGAAACTTAAGTACAGTGGAAGAGAAATACTATCAATACACTTCAGGAGTGGTATTTGCATTGTGTAAAATGTCCATAAAAAATTAATGCAACATTACAACAGAGAAATAAAGCATTCCAGAGACAGAAAATACAAAATTAACTTTGAAAGTGCAGACTTAAATTAGACTTTTATGCTTTTGAGTATCTTAATAGACGATATCTGTGATAAATTATCTAATACAAAACCAAATACAATCTGGAATTTCTTAGATAACCTTGGATACAAAGGGTTACAATACAATGCATTCAAAAATCAAGTAAAATCTAAAGACCTTAATCTCAATGAGATCTACTAAATTTCAGTGAGATCTACAAAACATGCCACGTTTGAAGAAAGTCAATTCAGCAGTTTTCAAATTATGAAGGTTTAAAGTAAAACATCCCCAAGTTTATGACAGCCCAGTGTAAAGTTTTTTTTAAAAGCCAAGTATTAATACCACAAGTGGCAGGTACGGATACACGAGTTACTCGCTCCCAGCATTGCACGTACTCCTCTAGATTATGCGGCACCACCTCAAAAGGACAAATATAAACTTCCTAAAGTCTAAGTCAAATTTTGGGAGTAGAAAAGTTACTTTTCTTTTAAAATTTAGACTGTGCTGAAGTACACTATCCCCAATGTTCTATGCTATTTTAGAACAAGCAAAAGTTGTATATCCATCTGTATATGCACCAAAAAAGGAGGAGAGGGGGGGGAAGCTTTCTACATGCAAAACTACTGAACCACATTTTGCAGTCTTAGCTTCTTCCACAGCCTCATTGAGTATATCTACACTGCACACTAAACCCAAGCTCTGACTCAGATTTGAGCCCAAGCCCACCTATCATCCACACCCAAATCTGCCTGACTTCGGTCAGTAAGCACTTAGGACTAAAGTTCTAGGACCCTGCTAGTGGGGTGGGTCAGAGAGTCCCACCATGACTAAGGTCTAAGCCAGGGGTGGCAAACTTTTTGTCCCAAGGGCCACATCTGGGTATGGAAATTATATGGCGAGCCATGAATGCTTATGAAATTGGGGGTTGGGGTGCGGAAAGGCTCGGGATGAGGGGCTGGGGGTGCAGGAGGATGCTCTGGGCTGGGACCGAGGGGTTCGGAGGGTGGGAGAGGGATCAGGGTTGGGGCAGGAGTTTGGGGCATGGGAGGGAGTCAGGGTGGCAGACTCCGGGTGGTGCTTACCTCAAGCAGCTCCCCGAAACAGCGGCATGTCCCCCCTCTGTCCTGTCTGTAGGCACCACCCCTGCAGCTCCCATTGGCTGCGGTTCCTGGCCAATGGGAGCTGCATGGGGTGGCACTTAATGTGGGGACAGTGTGCGGAACCCTCTGGCTGCCCCTACACATAGGAGTCGGCGTGGGGACGTGCGCTGGTTCTGGGAGCCGTGTGGAGTGGAGCAAGGCCCCGACCCCGCTCCCCGGCTGGAGCGCCTGAGCAGGGCAAGCCCCAGAACTCACTTCCTGGTGGGAGCTCACGGGTCAGATTAAAACATCTGGAGGGCCGGATGTGGCCCCCGGGCTGTAGTTTGCCCACCTCTGGTCTAAAGCCCTGTCATTCTGCATGATGGCTGCAGCTTAAGCTGCAGACCCGAGACAGAAGGTCTGCGTAGCATAGAATGGATGTGTTACAATTACTGGACCTGGCTCTCAGCTGTACTACCCCCAAATTTACAATCCACTGTGGATGCTCAAGCGCAGGCTTGGAAACAAAGTCCACAAGTCCAGGTCCCATAGACCCACGTTTACAATGCTATGTGGACATACCCTTAGCATATCAAAATTTCAGTAATGGCATACATTGTACTCAGTTAACTTGAAAAAAAATTCACCTCTGAGCCGAGTACAAGATTAAAAAAATTCAAAGGAATTTTTCTCTAAAGTTTATGTGCAGTTAAAAAAAGGAAGGGGGATTATGATCATGCTATAAAAAAACAGATCAATCTACATATACACTTCAGTTAGCACATTCTCCCATTTTCACATGGGTGTCCACAAGTAGAATTTGTTAAGAATCGGAGGAGCAGGGAAGAGTATGTGTTTAACTCTGACTTAAAAATGATAATGCAGTGAAAGAATTAAGTGGCATACAAACTACAGTAGTAGGCAATTTTTAAGACCCTGTTGTCAGTTGCTTATAACTTGCCAAACTAACAGGTAGAAATTTTCCATGCCAGGTGTATGCCTTACGATAAATTTTTTTTGAAAGTTTCAGCGAAAATGGTTCAGCCATTTCCCAGAACAGGACTAGGGAAAAACACATTTTGCCTATGTTAAAATTCACATTTCACTAAACATCTCTAGTGTCTCTGTGCTTTGGAGTTGGGACCTGAAATTTGGCAAGGGGTTTGAACTGTGTCAAGGATGTGCCTTTTTCTGTTCCCAAATATCACCCAAATGTGGCCAAAGTTATAAACTTTTGAAAAATCTGTTCGCATACACTTAGTAGAGATTTGCAAAAATTTGGCAGCTAAATTCTCCAAATATTCCATTGTCACTGGACATATTCCTGTGTTTTTATGGGTTTGGGTGTGTACCTTTATACTCATAAAAGAACAGCAGCTCATAAGTCACAAGAAATGTAACTAAAATAAAAAAGTGTGCAATGGACAACAGGGAAATGGTAAAGCAACAGATTTCAGTTTGAAGCTTTCAAGAAGTTATTTGCTACAGTAATACAAATAATAGTAAGCTTAATTTTTTACTGATAGATTTGTTTCATTGTAAATGACACTAAGTCTTGCAGTTACCAAGAGAAGACAACCTCATCTGGTTCTACAACAACACTTCCCATACAATATAGTTAAATTTTGGCCCATTTACATTTACATGCCTCACTGGCATTCATGTGGCTATTTGGTACATGTAATCAAAAAATTAAAGCAAAACTAGGAAGAGAAGTGGCAGGCCAAAGAGCTATTTTTAAGAAATCTACTCCCCCTATTGGGCATCATCACGAAAGGCATCAAGTACTGAAACATCGAGTCTCAATTCCTTTCTCTTAAAAAGAATTGCCTGTTTGCACTGCTTAGGTGGCAATATATTTTGAATGCTAGGCTAATATAAAATAATTCTGTGTTTATCTGTGTACAATCCAAGAAAAAGACAACTTCAAATAGCCTTTCAGTGATCAGACTTCAGGTTAATGAAGGAATATAAATTAACGTTGGTATTATACAATTGCCTAGTCCTAAAAGCAACAGAGAATCAAAAAAGTGATTGAAAAGTTAATGAAAAACCATATGTTCTTGATTTCATATCTATTTTATTATATTGTTTTCTATCCATCTATTATTGTAAGTTTTCATGTCTCTAGTTTTAGAAAAAGTATTTATAATCTGTATTTTTACTGCTAAATTAACTAAGACCCGTCCTCAAAATTAGTCTTCAAAAATGTGACTTTTTTTGTTTTTGTTTTTGTTTTTGTTTTTTTAAAGAGTTGTCAAATATATTTCCTGCTTAGGCTCATGTAGAAAAGGAAAAAAACTTCTCAAAAACGTATCATTTGTTTGATATACAGACACACATATAGAAGCGTATAAGTAATTTTCATTATAGCTTTCCAACATACATATTATTGTTCTATTTAAATTTTTTAAAATGCTATTGCCATATCATTACCTATTGTTAGTTGTCAGGTCACACTGGAACCCCGCTGGTTGATGGGAAAATCTCACCAATGGACAGCGAGCATTGAGTATCTTTTGCACACCCACACAGCCAGCGCCAAAGTTGTCAATGCAATCACCAATCACAGAGAGGATTCTTTGTGATGCTATTCTTTCAGAAGGTACTCTCTTCATCTGATATTCCATATAAAAGGGACCTGTTTTCTAACACAAAAAAGATGAAGGTAAATTACCAGTTCTGAAAGTGACATAAGATTCTGGGACACTTCTGAAAGACAACTGGAATCACTTACAAAGAATGGTTTGTGATTAAAGATTTGAAAAACACATATTGCAAGTAGTTTTATAGGACTTGATAAGAGAAAACATTTTAAAACATCACTTTATCTTTGCCTCTCTTACATTTTTTCCAGATTAACTGGGAAATTAGAAATGCAATTGCTTAGATAAATATATGACTGCTGTAATCTCACTATTGTATACAATAAGCAGTAATTTCCAAGGTATTTTTTCAGTAATGTAAAAACAGAGAGGTCAAGATGAAGCACACTATTTTAGTGACCTAATTTAATAAAAAACTAGAAACAAGAAGTACAACCAAGCTACAAAACATGTTATTTCCTCTCTTTTGACCAAGGTGTTTGTTAGCTTGTACCAACCACATCTGTGAGGTTCTTTGTTAAAGAACATTTCCTTTTAGCTTTTGGAAAATCCCAAAGTTTCAGCACATTGGTTTATCATTACCTCATAATGCAGCCCAGCTTCTTGAAGACTCTTAAATTCATTATCTCAGAAAAGAAAGCTAATGTTCTACGTATTTTATAGAGTCAGAACAATTCTCTATAGCAATATTCTAACCAAGCCAATGTGTATTTTCCTATAATGTGTCCTTATACCTGCTAATTCATGTCTAGTTTAGGTTACAGTAATAAATTTTTATTCATATTGTGAAATAACTGTTCTAGCATATTTAAAAAAAATTCTCAGGCCTTGTCTTCACTGCATGCTAACCTTATGCTCAGCCTGTTTCCCCCCTTAATATGGTATGCCTTCACACATCCACATCTGCCAGAAGGCCACCACCATATGCTAAGTTATAGGGAACACCATAAGGCAGCTTTTAATGAGTGTTGCTACTACGAGGTTTAATGAAGTGAACACGTACAGCTGAGGCACCCATAACAAATCAAGATATCATGGTCCTCCAATACCTTTCCATAAACCCACTGGGCACCATTCCTATGCATTAATTTGCCATCTACCGGTGCTCTCAACCATGACTGGAAGTGGTCTATCTTCATATCCCTTTGCTCAGCATCGATGGTCCACCATATCTGGAGTTTCTCCATACTTGCCCACCTCTGGTGTTTGAAACAACAGAATGGCAGCCCCTAAGCCAGTGTATCAGCCACCTGATCATATGAACACACCAGAATCTTGGTGCAGCTTTGGACTAAAGTGAGAAAAATCCACATTTAATACCAGATAAAAAATATCACACTGTACGAAGGTGTATCTAAATAGCTGCTGGTTGATCATGAGATTGACCAGATGGGACACCAGGACAGGGAGAAAATAAATGGGACACAAGATGAGCTACTGGAAGGCCAGAAATAAAAATAAGAAATTTGGTGAGAATCCCAAAAACCTGTCCATTTTATGACGTGTTGAGAACCCTCATGAGCAGAGAAGCCCATTTCATCTTTAGAGCCGGGGGGAGGGAGGGGGTCTGGAACCTTCATGTCTGTGAAGATACAACCCAACCTCTTCTGGACAGCAAGCAAGGAGATGGAGCAGAGGAACTAGAAGAGGAAGTTGGCCCTAGCCTGGGAGGCAACCTTGGCCACGATTTGTATTAAAACTGCCTCATTCTCTTGATGCGCATCAGAGCAGCAGACTGCACAGGGGAGCAGAAGACACCTTAAGGTGCCTAAAGTCACAACTGGCATGGACACTGCATTGATTTTTCTTGGGGGGGGGGGGGGGGTGTGGCAGGGGGGAGATAACGTATCAGCTTGCCCAAGCTGAAACAGGCCAGATCTCTAGAACACCCTGGCATAGAATCATAGAATATTAGGGTTGGAAGGGACCTCAGGAGGTCATCTAGTCCAACGCCCTGCTCAAAGCAGGACCAATCCCCAGCCAATGCATCTGATGTAGGTATCCATGGATATGCCCTGGAGGTCCACAAGAGCCTGCATAATGATGTAGTAGTATCGTTTCCTATTTATATACTTGCTTGCTTGAGATGGTGGATGGGTATATATGTCCCAATCAATCATACCTGTGCAGTTCAGGAAGCCCATCTGTTCAAGCCCTGCAATTATTTCAGGGATATTTCCAATTCTGGCAAGCCTGGAGGACAATACATCATTAATTGTCTTGCAAACTTCGATGACCACTGAACTACCTGTAAATTTTCCAAACCCAAATAGATTGCCAACAGATCTGTATCAATCTGAGGTTGTCAGTTTTCACAAGGCAAAGAGCAACACAATTCAGGACCATTACTGGCTCTCATGCTCTCTGCAAGGGCAAGGTCCTCACACAGCTCCATGGATGTGTCTTGATGTGAAAGTTCTGGGCTCACTGCTGGTCACCTCATGTTTCCATCACAAAAAGGTCTCACCAGTGAATGTTTGTATTCCTGGTTCAGAAGCAGTGGTCTGAGTAGGGGTCATCTGCCATTACAAACAATACCCGCTCAGTTCACACCTCCGCGTCCAGATGGTCCTGTGGAATTGCTCTTGCTATGCTACTTCTAACAGCAATTCGCTGCCCCGTCTTCTCTAGCCACAAAATAGCCTTTGAAACCCCTGCCAATGTCTTCTGGTAGCAGATGGTGCAGGCACACGAAAAAGAAACACTGCTTCCATAAAAAGCTGTAGTTTTAGACTCTGGTAATTAGGGACAGGAGGATCCATACCTTTGGCCAGCACATAGCAACACAACACTACACCAACTAGGTTACTGCCAGGAAATAAATTTCATGGGCCTAGACCATGCCATCCAACAATCCAAACAGTGAACTAATAAGTTGCACAAAACCAACCCAAGAATATGAGCACAGTGCGACAGTGAGTTGTGGCATCATGAGTCTCAAATTACAAGCTCAGACAGCTGTATTGTTTGTCACAGCCAGTGCAGATAAGGGGTGTGACAGCAATCTGCTATCATGAACAATGTGGTTGCACAGCAGCAGGGCAGGCTACCACACGATTACTTACCCCATGGTTACATGCAGTGAAGACAAAGTTTCATACTATTTCCCTCTTTTGACACAACATCATTACATATGGACACTATTTGTTTTTATCTTCAAATCCACTTGTTGCTACTAATCTGACAATATTCTAACCAGATGAGCTCAATGAGAAAACCCAAAATGGCTTTCATAGCCCCACTGAGAATGTGTGTCAACACCGCCAACTAAAATAACAGCATTGCCAAAGAAAGTGGCTTTAGAGCTCCACTAAATGGCATCAGCAAACAATAGAGTGGGTTAGGGAAAACAAGCAAGATAACCTGTAGCTTTAATTTTACAATACAGGGTGGACAAAAATGAATTATTTTTTTTTTAAATCTGATTTCTATTTAAATGGAACTCTTATTTAAATTAAGTACATTTTGATAATCTATAAAAACCATTTAAATTAGAAAAAATATTAGGCAGGACATATTTGTGGCCAAAGTTTTAAAGAAAGTCAAACTACTGAACTGGTGGAAGTCAACGGCTAAACACATGTAAACCAGCTTTTGACAGCTTTCTTGCAGGTGCAGAAAGATATTTTCCTAATTTCAAGTATCAGAGGGGTAGCCATGTTAGTCTGGATCTGTAAAAGCAGCAAAGAGTCCTGTGGCATGAGCATGCATGCATCTGACAAAGTGGGTATTCACCCACGAAAGCTCATACTCCAATACGTCTGTTAGTCTATAAGGTGCCACAGGGCTCTTTGCTTCCTAATTTCAGTTTATTCCACTAGTTCAGTTCAATGGCTAGTTCATTAAAATTTAAGAAACTGACTGGTAGCTGAACTAGGAAAGCTTATTTTCCTCTTCCAATCTATGAACAAAAACTAATTGTGAGATGAGATCTACAGTTCTGAAATCCCGAAGGACATGGCAAACAGAAACAGTCAGTTCAATTCCCTAACTACATATACTTTTTTTTGTTTAAAAATCAGTTAGGTTTCTATCAAAATATTTTTTGCATTTAACTTACTTTTTTTCCCCCTCTTGTATCCAGCACATTTAAGATATTTTTATCAGTGAAATAAAACTATTTGAAAAACACTCTTTTTATGCAGTTAATTCCAATTTCCAAATAGAACTTGAGACAAATCACAAGTAAAACGCTAAATCTAGTAAAGAAGAAATGCATAATCCACAGTTTTCTAACATAATACAAAATGTAAAAATTAAGAATGAATAAACGTACACTAAGCTTAAACTGCTTAAATAAATGTGCATAGATACAGTCTATCCTCCTGGTTAGCAAGAAGTAGTATCAGTTTTAATGTAAAGGCTATGTTAGTTGCAAATCGACATTTTTAATGGTTACCAACTAATGAAAAATCAACTTTTTTTTAGAAAAATAACTAAGTACAAATGCAAAACCAGATTTAAATTATTTAAATCAAGATTTCCTGCTTGCTGATTTAAATCAATCCACCCTATTACACTAAAGTGCTAGATGCCAGCTGGACTGATGTACTAAAGAAAATCCAGAGCAAGACATCTCAGACCTGCTCACATCCCGGATAATGGCTGAGATAGATTTCAATAGAAGGAGGTTCACCTATGGAACACTGTTCTGGAGTTTAGCTCAACTGACGAACAAAATATTTAGAGGGACTATGAATGCAAATTGCCAACATTCCAGTACATTCGCTGCATTCATTTTTATTGGTAGATGTCTTCTCAATTTGTTCTGATTAATGAAGTTAGTTGGTGCAGTAAACCCAGTACCAGAAAAACTTCCCCAACTGCCACTGGGAAGTGCCAATAATTGGGAAAAATAAGCATTACTCATTCATATACTTCCATGTGGCAGTGAAATACAGTAGCATACGTTGGAGGTGGGTCACAAAGAAAGGCTGGAGAGCTGAAGTGAGGGGTCATTAGACAGACTGTGGCCAGGTCTACACTAGAAAGTTAGGTTGATACAACTATGTCGCTCAGGGATGTGAAAAGTACGCATTCCTAAGTGACATAGCTAAGCTGACCTAACCCCTGGGGTAGACAGCTCTAGGTTGACAGAAGAATTCTTCAACCAACCCAGCTACCACCTCTTGGGGAGGTGGATCAACTACAGCAACAGGAGAACCCTCCCTTCACTGTAGTGAGTGTCTGCACTGAAGCAGTACAGTGGTCTTGCTGTAGCAATTTAAGTGTAAACATAGTCCTAGTCTTATAGACAAAATATGGTGCCCTAGAAACTTAGGACATGCATGGAAAATTCAACAATTTTATATTAAGTTTTTAATCCTCCATGCTCCAAATTCTCCGAAAAAAAATTGTGTGTGTCTTATTTTAAACAAGCCAACTTGCAAACAAATTGATTACTTCACTCAGCAAGTTCAGTTTGGGGTTTTAAAGTATAGACTTCTATTCTAAGCCCGAAGGGTTTTGTCCTGGTGTTTGTCACTGTGGCATCTGAGTGCCTCAGTATTAACTATGGAGTGCAGTTGCTGTACAGTACAGTGAACACCACTGGGGACACTACAGTTTACTTCTTGCCATGATAAGAAAACCTTCTGTTTATTCTTACTGTTTTCACATCACAGTTGTTAATTCATTAAAGGTCTCTAGCTCTGTACACCCCCCCAAAACACCAAATCCTCTTAACAGACTTTATTGGAAATATTTCGAAAACCTCAGTATAGCGTATCCTCTGTTTCACTTATATCTCTATGTGGTTAAATCTGTCAAAGAAGTCCTACAAGTTAGAGACATGCTGTTTACCCTTACCGCTCTTGTAGGGCTCCTCCCAATTTCATCCAGGTCCAAAAACATGTCTAAATCACATCCTAATTTGCCAAAGGTGTTCACTGAGGAGCCAAATGGCTTCACTGTGCACTCTGGGAAATATGCACATGCAATGTCCTGAATCAGAGAACAGACTAGAAACCGGAGCTTAGTGTTCTCCTCTGTTAGCTGATATTCATCCATTAGAGTGTACAACTGATTACTTACCTAATGAAGAAAAAACAAACATCAAAATATATGTTAGTTCCATTTCCTTATTTGTTTGCTTAGCATCCAGTCTTTCTGACCTAATTTAATACCCCCTTCAGAGGCTACTCTTCAACTCCTTAAAATGAATGTCAGTGCTATGTCACTTACATTCTTACACTGCTATAGAAGTAAACAAAATATTTACAAATTAAGATGCCTTCTACAGCTTTAGACACCAGTTCCTTCATTTCAGAAACTACCCTCCCAACACATTTAGAGATATTATTGAGGATTCTTCCTCATGGAGCAGCAAAGTAAAACCCAAAGAAAAAAAGAAGATAATAGATCCAAATGAAAACATGAACAGTGTTGGCCAGCATTTTGACTCTTATCGGATACCAAAGTATTCACCATAAATGATGCAAATGCATCCTGAATGCCCCAATTCCTAAGCTATTCAACTCACCACTGGGGGTTAATCTAGCTCTAGCCCGGAGTACCTCTCCTGGGTGGTTGCAATTTGGTAATGGTTTTTCCAAAAAAGAGAGTCTTTTCGTTTTGAAGAAGAAATGGAATGTTCCCCTCACCTCCACAGATCCCTTCATCCTATCAAGCGATCCAGTCCATTACTGGTGCAATTTCCTACTGCAGGAGAGTGCCCCCATTTCTGTTCAGTCATCTGCAGTGGGTGCCATTAGCTCAGCTCTGAAAGGTATCCCAAATATCTTTGCACTGATAGCAGTAGTGCATCAAAAAAGGTGCTGTGACAGCCCATGCAGATTTCTGGAGTGCATATGAAATTCACGGGTAAATAAGAGGAGAGTGAAGAAAGGTAGAGGGATGTATTCCTCAGCTGGAGAACAACACTGGTAGTATTCCATAGTTCTCTCAGACATTAACATCGTTAAGTGATGTCCTACTTAGCTTATGGCTAAGGCTTTCTGCTCTGGGGCTCTCCGAGCATACTCATTGCTCACCACCATTCAAGAATCTAATCACCACATATGAACCAAAGTGAGCAGTCATTGGGCAAGATTACAGTCTCAGTGACAGCACTGTATATCCAAAGTAACGCAGCACAAATCAATGGAGTTAGTCTGGATTTACACTCTTACACCAGTATAAATCCCGAGTAACTCCATTGGCCTGCCTGCATTCTTGGGATCGGGTAGTACAGAATGCTTAATCAGGAATTCTGCTGCTACTATATAGGGAACATTTCCCCTCTCTACAATTTTCCTCCATGGAGTCCTAAGTCGACCAGTCACTTCTGGCTTAATCAGTACATACATCCACCTTTTTTTTTTTTTTTACTAAAATACATTTACTTATAGCCTGGGAACCTGGTCCCATATTGTAATATTCCAAGAGCCCTCACTCGTATTATCTTCAATAGAAACTTTAGTTAGAGTAATAAATAAAGAGCAAAAAAAACGTGCTCTGGATTGAAGACTCAAAAAAGGTAAATATTAATATATTTTAAGACTTCTGAAAACAATTATTATTTTTTTTTTTTTTCAAAAATTGCAGCGAACTTGTACAAGTCCTCTATGTTCTTGTCTTACCCTGATATGTTGCATTACTCAGACATTACACTTCAAGGTATCAGTCCTACTGTCACAGTAGTTTACTTAAACATGCATCTCCCTCTCCCTTCCACCTCTTTCCACCATTTTTTCTTCTACTTTTTAAAGCTTAGAAATATCAGAAAGGTCAAGTCTTTCTTGTTTTTACTGATGGATTCAGATATGGGCTCAGAAATCTCAAACCTCAAGTTAAGGTGTGAGAATAGTGGAAATAAAAATCAGTTTGTTGAAGAGTCAACTGTTTAATACAAACAGGTGTTAAAAAAGATTTGCAAGACTGAACAGAAGTGAAGAGAACCATCTCATTCAGAGATTGCTTTCATACACACTAATGGTCATAACAAATAAAGTAATCACTTGACATATTTATTTCAATTTATGAAATGCATTTATCCAAGGCAATCCACTAATAGCTCAGATAAATATTTCTGGCCAGTGGAATTGACCTGTAAAAGCCCCAAAGAATCTTTAGATAATTACACATTTCCATAAGCAAATTTAAAAAAAAACAAAACAAAAAAAACCACCTTAAGAGAGCTATAGCCATAGACCAGAAGTGGGCAAAGTACGGCCCATGGGCTACATCCGGCCCGTGGGACCGTCCTGCCCCGACACTGAGCTCCCGGCTGGGGAAGCTAGCCCCCCTCCCCTGCAGCCTCAGCTCACTGCACCGCCGGGCAGCTCAGCACCGGTGCTCCCCCGTGAGGGGTTGGGGGGGGGGGGGGGGAGAGTGGGAAGAGCAGGGAGGGAGGCTCACCTGCAGCCTCAGGGGAGCAGGCGGGCGGTGCGGGTGGCGGGAGCGCGGGTGGAGGATTCAGGAGGAGCACCGGGCGGCCGCAGCAGTCCAGAGAGAAGCGGCGCTTTAAAGGGGAAACCGCCGTTTCTCTCCAGCTGTGTGGCTGCCCCTGCTCCTCCTGAGTCCTCCGCCCATGCTCGCAGGGCCACATTCCGAAAGGGGCGGGGAGGGGTTGGATGGGGAGGTCCCAGGAGGGCGGTTGGGGCAGGGGGTTCCAGGAGGGGGGAGTCAGGGGACAGGGAGGGGGGGTTGGATAGGGGATGGGGTCCCAGGGGGCAGTTAGGGGCGGGGGGTCCCAGGACGGGTCGGTCAGGGGACAGGGAGGGGGGGTTGGATAGGGGGTGGGGTTCCAGGGGGCAGTTAGGGGCGGGGGGTCCCAGGTCGGGTCGGTCAGGGGACAGGGAGGGGGGGTTGGATAGGCGGTGGGGTCCCGGGGGGGGAGAGGGGGGAACAGTTAGGGGCAGGGGTCCCGGAGGGGGCAGTCAGGGGACAAGGGAGCAGGGGGGGGTTGGATGGGCCGGGGGTTCTGAGGGGGACAGGAAGTGGGAGGAGGCGGATGGGGGCAGGGGCCAGGATGTTTGGTGAGGCATAGCCTTCCCTACCCAGCCCTCCATACCATTTTGCAACCCCGATGTGGCCTTCGGGCCAAAAAGTTTGCCCACCCCTGCCATAGACTTACACTGTCAGCACTACAAAGCTTCTGAACAAGATCATTGATTAGAATGGTGGACTGTTTATGACAGTGAACTGGTGCCTGATGAGCAGCTTGAGTTGATGGGTTTTTCAATGTTAAAGTAAAAAGTCTAGATTTAAATGGAACAGCACATTCCTCTTCAATGCCTGGGGTTCGGGTAACATCATGTAGTGAAGCTATGCTGTCTTTTTCAGAAAATTCTACCACGGCATAGGTACCCTAAAAGCATTAAAAAGTGAAGAGACATGGTAAAATAGCTGGTACAAGGCATAAACAATTACATTGATATTACCGTTGCAACAGTAATCATAGCTGTCTAGAGACAATATGATTTTTATCCTATGCATTTCACACTAATTCACACCTCAGCACCTTTGTACTCTTTCACAAGCTGTCAAAAAGAGAATTTAAGATGTATACCATTTGACATAATGAGCACATTTCTGCATTAGAAAGTAATCAAACTAATGAATATATTTATTTCCACTACTGCTAGATTTAGGAAGTGAATGGAGTGCAAATAAATATGTTCTGCTGTTAGGCAAGCAGGCGAGTGGTATGAAACTTACTGATAGAGCTTTAGCCCCGCCCAAAAAAGTTTGCTATCTTCAACTCATTTTGGGTGTCACTATTCAACTAAAAGAAACAAATCTTGACTGAAAAATTGAGAAGTAGGAATAAAAATTCTTGATTTACTTAACATCTTGTAAAATTTAACAAACATGAAAAGAAATACACACAAGTAATTTGTCAAAGAAAGATGCCCAACTTTTGAGAAAGACAAAAACTAGTTTCTTGAAAACCAGAGACTGACATTTCTTTTTGCCCAAATCCAACTTTTACCAAAAGATTTTAATTTAAAATACTCCAAGTACGTACATAGCTTTCATAAAAGTAGTGACTGTTAATTTTTCCATGATGGGACAAATATGTGAGAAATTTTTTCTCACTGATCTTGGCTGGGCAGTTAATTAAAACAGTCCGCTGTGCTTGCTCTAGCCTTTCTGCTTGCACCTCAGAAAACGTCTTCTTTCGGGTACCAACTTTAGAATCTGTGGGAGAGGGTAGAAAAAAAATTCTGCATAAAAATGTAGGTTTTATACAGATTTTGGTAGCTTGATGTTAAGGAACCTACAGAACTCAATTTTAAAACACAAAGTTAATAATGGGCAATCTCCCAAAAGAGAGGTTCTTTCTCCCCCTTGCATCAATTTTTCTTCACCTCCCTACTGTTTTACTTGTTCACCTCTAGTTTTTCCTTCTCCTCCCATGTGTGCACTCCCAAGAGGTTTGCACTGGTGCCCTTTTTCAGCATACAGTATTTCCCCAATGGCACTGACAGGAGCCACAGTGAAACTGGGAACAAAACAAACAAACAAACCCAATCAACCACCAAACAAACAAAAACCACAGGAGTGCTATATGAAAGTGTAAGTGCAATTCTTCCACAATTTTACTAAAATCAGATAAGGGGGAAAACCAACAACAGTGAATTCCCATTCTACAGAAAATGTTTTTCTATAGTGAACCTGTTATGTTGACATTAACGACTGGCTTGATATTTTCTATGTAAAACATCTACTTAAACTGATCCAGAGCATATTACAGTTGAGAGCAGCTGTGATACAAATGCACAACAATCAGATAATGACACATTCTTTAGCCCAGATCAGTAGCTCCCATCCTTCCTTGATCATTAAACTCTACACCAGGGGTCAGCAACGTTTGGCACGCGGCTCACCAGGGTAAGTACCTTGGCGGGCTGGGCCAGTTTATTTACCTGCTGACGCGGCAGGTTCGGCCGATCGCGGCCCCCACTGGCCAATGGGGGCGGCGAGAAGCGGCGCGGGCGAGTGATGTGCTGGCCGCGGCTTCCCGCCGCCCCCATTGGCCAGGAACGGCGAACCGCGGCCAGTGGGGGCCGCGATCGGCCGAACCTGCCGCGTCAGCAGGTAAATAAACTGGCCCGGCCCGCCAAGGTACTTACCCTGGTGAGCCGCGTGCCAAACGTTGCTGACCCCTGCTCTATGTAAAATACGCAACAATATTGGGTCTGGAAACCCATGCCAACTCCCCTTTAATACACTCCATCTTAGTGTAGTCATCACATCTCGCTTTTTCTGACATGCCCCAACTATTTCTCTTTCCCCTCTTCTTTGTTTTTTCCTTTGTCTTTTTCTTTCAGTTTTGCTTTCTGCTTTTTATTCTCTCCCCTCCCCGATTTTCTCTCTCTCATTTCCCAACTATTTTATGCTTATTTTCTCTCCCACCTTTTAACTGTTGCAGGTTCTGTCACCCTACCCCAGTAGCTGACACTAGATCAGTGGTTCTCACCCTATTTACCATTGTGGGCCACTTATGCAGCTCTCTATGTGTTATGTGGGCCTCATCCACACAATATATATACTGTCTGTATGGCCCTGAGGATGACACATGGGCCACAGCTGTGTGTTGATTGGGCTGCCCACAGGTTGAGAACCACTGCACTACAGAGTTCTGCTCCTCGCATGCTATCTGTGTCTGTTGGACAGAGCTGGCAGGCAACGGTGCTATTTAGAGTCACCTGAAGAGGAGCTGGTAGGAGAACACACAGAAATAAAGAGGATGAGTAGCTGCCACTATCTGCAGCACTGCAGCTGGGTTTCAAAACAAATGATCAGGTTTACACAGTAGCAAAGTGGTACTGAACTTTAACAGTAACCATTAATGTGTTGTGCAAACACATGACAAATATGATCCCTGTCCATTATATGTGATGCTTTCTAAAGCTATTCCTAGTAGGGAATTTTGTTTGTTTATTTTTAACATATGAATCATCTATTTTGAGAATCCCAGAGATTCCGTAAACTCAGCTTCCAATGATTCCTGAACAATTTTCTAGGAATAACTGGCAGTACTCTATGAAGAATCATATTGAATCTTTTTCAGTCTTTTGTATTTAACTTTAAAAAAACACCTTTACACAAGTTCAACTGATATGCTTAATGAGAAAAAAGGTCAAGCTTGAAAAAAAACTAGCCACTAGACACTGAAAATAGTATATTTCAGTTTTTAAACTTTTGTTTCTTAACATGACTATTCAGGGGAAAAAGTCAAGATAGGATGTATTCAAATGGGTTGTTTCTGGTTTGCAGAGATTAGAATTTGATATTTTAACTTGCATGGTATGCAAGGCAAAAGCTATTAAAATATAAGCAGCTACAGTTTAAGTCCTGATTAGACAGTCTGAAACAGAACACTGGAATTTCCAACAAGTACAGTAACGCACGTGACAATGCTCTTCAAAACTAGACGCTTAGTACCGCATCTTCCCTGGACACATATTCCCCTCACCCCCGTTTTGACAACAACAGGGTGGTTATTCTCTTTTGATCTTAGTGATGCATATTCAGGAACTGGGATATGGCAGACAGTGACAGCTCTGCCACGTTCTAACACAGTCGTGCCCAGAATGCAGCCCACTAACTGCAAATATGGTGTAAAACTTTTAACATTGAGAACAATCAACCACTGGAACAATTTGCCCAATGTCATGGTGGATTCTGCATCACTAGGAATTTTTAATTAAGGTTAGTTTTTTTTTTAATGATATGCTCTATGAATTATTTTGAGGGAAGTATTTGGCTTGTGTTAAGCAGGTCAGCCTAAATGAGCATAATGGTCCCCTCTGGCCTTGGAATCTATTAATTCTGCAACGTGATCTCATTTCACAGGGTAGTGTAGCCCCCAGCCCCTACAGGGCAGGTACACACCTCAGCCTCAGGGAAGGCTACTGCAGGCCACCTGCTCCCGACGGTAGCTCGGAGCGAGGCTGCAGCCCGCCCGGTTTGTACACAAGCTGCCAACGCAGCCCCTCGAGCGGGCCGAGTCTGGCCCCTCCCAGCCCTAGCCCGAGCCACGGGGTCTGGCAAATGATTCCCACGAGGCCGGCTCTTGCGCGGCGGGGCGGACACAGCCGCTCTCCAGAGAAGCCGGGTCACAGCCCGCTGCGCTCCATTCGCGAGGCTCCCCGAGCTGCCAGGGCACGACAGCCCCGCCCGGCTTCGGGGCTGCTATCGCACCCCTGGCCCGCAGAAGGGCGGAAGCGCAGCCCCAGACAGACCCCGGCGCCCAGCAGCCTCCCGGGCTGCCCCCTTGGCCCAGTGCAACCGCCCCCCCCCCCCCGCCAGGCCCTGTCCCGCCACAGAAGCCTCCTCACCTGCCTCCTCTCGGCCAGGGGCCCTCTGCGCGGCAGCTTCGGTGGAGCTGAGCCGGACCTGGCTGAGGCGCGGCCGCCCCAGAGCGCGGCGCGTCTGGCTTGTCCCCGGCACGGGGAAGCGCAGCCGGCACCACGGCAGCAACAGCTCCAGGCGGGACGCCATTACCGAACGTGAGGCGCGGGTAAGGGTGAGCCGCCGTGCGCAGGCGCGAACTCGCGCGCTGTACGGAGCGGCACGAGAGTCAAATCTCGCACCTAGTTCTGCTTCTTGGCTACTAGAGTCCAGCCCTGCACTTGCGCCCAGGAGCTCCAGCCGGACTCAGTGGGAGCGGGATCTGATCCTCTAGCTCCCGCCTGTGGGCCGGGACCTATTCGCCTCACCGGGCTTGGGCCGGATCCCGCGGGGTGAGGGCGCTGCGAGCCCCTGGGCGCTGAGCATCCCGCAGGCGGGGTCCCCGGCGCCACCAGCCCGTTGCGCTCCGGTCGGGAGCGCGTGCAGCGCTCGCTCCGCATTAGGGGGTGTAGCGGGCACCTAATAGCAAAGAGACGCTCCTCCCTTTCATGCACAGCGCGTTGCCGCTGTGCGAGAGCCCCGGCGTGAGCGGGGCTTGGAAACACGCGTTTCGGCTGAAGGAGGCGCTCCGAGGGGCTCCTCGCTGGAGTCCACCCCCCGGCCGGAGGCACAAGCGAAGGCCCCAGTCCTGCAAACAGTAACCCACGTGCTAACCCTCCCCGGGGGGGGAGGGGAGGGGCAGCCTGTCACTGCCTAGTGTGACCGGGCCCACGGGCTTCTACTTCCCGGGACATAAAAGCAAAGGCGGGTGTGAAACAGACGCCGAAGAAAAGGGGACGAGCCGTGCAAGGGTTTGGGGAAGCAGCCAGGACCCCGTTGTGAGTGATCTGATTATTTGATAAAGTGAAACAGAATACTGCATATTCCCTATTCTTGTTATTGACGTAAACACACACAGTGAGCTACTGCAGTAAATTCAGAATACAGACTCTGTACCTTTACTGCAGTACAGCCATGACAACATGCCTACCTTTGTCAGTGGTATAACTGTACCATTACACGTACCCATAGTGAAACGTTACAGCTATTCATTTCCCTAGGTTACATCTTTTAGAGGTCTCTTTGGAGGGCTCATTTGGCCCTGCACAGGTGTATAAAGTTAGCATATGAGTGGTTGTAGGATCAGAAACTTGAGATAAGACCGTGTGACCTTGAGCAAGTCACACCCCCAGTCTCATTCTCAGTTACCCCATCTATCAAATGGAGATACCTAATTTTGTATAGTACCTTGAAATTTATGGATGAACATTTATATCAGTGTAAATAATTATTTTGTAATCTTAGCCTTGGTTTTAGGATGATACAGGAGAGAGGGAAGAAGATCTTTTAAAGATTACTTCTAGAATTATTCTTCCATGTGACCGGAACATTTCAATTTACTCCACCTATATGTAGCAACTGTGTGTTTTTCCTCTGGAATACTATGACGCATTCCTCATAAATTCACTGATGTGCTTAAGAGGAAAACTCCTCCTCTTCTTCCTGTGAGGCTGGTCTAAAAGAAAAATGATCTAATTAAAATTAATTGTGGGTGTAAGAAAACTAACAACCCCACCAGGTTCCTGAATAATAGCTAAGCTCCAGCTGCATGGTAGCTGGTACATAACCCACCACTAAAACTGTGTTGTTCAAATTCATCCTCCCAACTTCTAGTCTCTGTGCAATTCCACCCTTTTCAGTACCCCAGCTCTCACTTCTTAGAGCAGTAGTTCTCAACCTTTCCAGACTACTGTACCCTGTTCAAGAGTCTGATTTGTCTTGCATACCCCCAAGTTTCACCTCATTTAAAAACTACTAATTGCTGACTTTCTTTTTTTATACTATATAATTTTAAAATAAATCAACTTGAATATAAAAATTGTACAGAACTTACATTGCAGTGTATAGTATATAGAGCAGTATAAACATGTCATTGTATGACATTTTAGTTTGTACTGACTTCACTAGTGCTTTTTATTTAGCTTGTTTTAAAACTAGGCAATATCTAGATGAGTTGATGTACCCCTTGGAAGACCTCTGTGTGCCCCAGAGGTACGTGTACCCCTGGTTGAGAACCACTGTCTTAGAGGACACCTAAGTGTTGCAGGAAGTGGTTTAGGTGCTCGCTAGGTGGCAGTCTGTAATTCTGGAGGATCTCTCTTCCCTCTAACTAACCAAGTGCTAACTTATGGAACAGAGTGTTAGATGGAGCTATGCTGCTGGAGCTGTTGCCTTGTGGATGCATAGACAACTGGTGCCTCCTGGTAACTGGGGGGGCACAATGTAAAGGGGGAACATGTAACCCCCCCCCCCAGTTGCATCTGGGGGGAACTTCCAGCCCTACCTCCCTGGGCCAGGGTTGCTAATTCCTCCAGCTCCTCGGGAGCTGGGGCCACAGGAGTGGGGAGCATATGCCTCTGCACCCGGCTGGGGCCAGCCCTGGCCCAGGGAGACTCACAGCACCAGGGTCTGCCTGGAGATCTTGGACACCTCAGCAAGGGGTGGGGCATGGGCAATGAGCAGAAGCCAGGGAACCTGCTCCTGGTACTATCCCCAGCGACCCCTGCACCCAGCCCAGGCCTGCCACACTTTCCCCACCCCACCAGAGATACCTGTGGAGGAGGGCTCTGTACTTCTCCTGTCATGCCATGTCCCCCCTCCCCCACACACACATATTTGGCCACTTTCCCTGGCAGCAGAGGCTGGGTGGGGAACAGGAGGGAGCCGATTCTTACGCTGGCTGAAGATGGCCGCTCCAGGTTGCTGACTCTGTGCAGCGTGATAGCTGTATGAGAGCACCTGGCTAGGAAAGCGGCAGCAGCCCACTGCCTACACTCCCTGCCCAGGCCCGACTGCCAGGGACAGGGGCTGAGCAAGCCAAAAACATGCGGGGGAAAGGGGGGACTCTGGCTTAGTTGGCCCCTGTCCCCGGCAGCCAGGCCCAAGCTGCCTCCCCAGCTGGGTTCTTGCAGGCAGTCGCCATGCTGCAGAAAGCAGCAGCCTGAGAAGTGGCTGGTCCTGCTCCCAGCCCAGGCCCAGCTGCCAGGGACAGGAGTTGAACAAGCCAGGGGGAGGCCCAGCAGAAGGACAGATCCCTTCCTGCCTCCCCCCTGCAGGCTGAGCAGAAATCTGGGGGGCACTTGATGCTGCATGGCCCCTCTACGGATTGCTATGTTTGGATGAGATGTAGTCCTGAACATTTGTAGTGATTCCAACTCTCGTGACATTTTCCAAGAGTAAAGGTTTTTCACCCAGGGCTGTCACCAAATTCTAAGTTATTTACACTGCCTGCCTAAATCCTCTAGCAGTTTCAGCTAAAGAAGGTAGTCACTTCCTGCTCTAAGTGTGCCAGTGTCTTGCTGTTAAACAGCACCTCTGGTCCACCAATAGGTGACTGCATTTCAGTGGTAAGCGAAATGGTTGCCAACCCTCATGATTTTGTCACGAGTCTCATGATAATTATTGTTTTTCTTAAAGCACCAGCTCCTGGAGTCAAGTGGATATGTGATAATTTCAGCCTTCATTCTTAAAGAGAAACTCCTCATGGCTGTGGAGAAAGCTTTAAAATGTGACCCCAGTGCACCCTAAAGACTCAACAAGCAGAAGGCAAATAAAAAGAACAGCAAATCTATTATTTTAAAGTCAATCTCATGATTTTTGGTGTGCCTGATTCATGATGTTTGAACATTTGGGGTTGGCAATACTGGATGCCTCTCATGTGGGGTTGTGAGACTTAATTAGTAATCTGCATTAAGAGGTTTGGCGGGAGTTCTGTGAGCTAAGGGGGCTGGAGAGGAGCTGCTTGGTTATGCTGTTCAAGCTGTGTAAGCCTAGGTGCTCCCACAGGCTGGAGCCCTAGCATATTTGGTTACCGTGTATATGATGGATACCCGAAAGACCTCCCCCTCCTTGTTTGTATCATACGGGGAAGGGCATTGCGAAACGGTCAGGCCGGCGGCCGGGCAGCTGGGCGGGGACTTCTGGTAACTGGGTCAGCAAAGCCAAGAACAATCTGCACTTTCCGCTGGGGAGGGCAGAGTAGCTAGTCTCCTTCCTTCTCTCTTGCATTGCACCGGGGTGGGGCCGGATATATACCCCCCCCCCCCCAATCAGCTCCCTTGCATTGCACTGGGGTGAGACTACGCCCCCACATCAGCTCTCTTGTATTGCACCGGGGGCGGGAATATACCCCCCCGGACCCCCCCAATCACCTCCCTTGCATTGCATCATGGGGGGGGGAGATAGGGAGTACACCCCCTGTCAGTTGTCTTGCACTCGCACTGGGGTGGGAGTCAGGAATAAGCTCCCCCCGGGCTGAGGATCGGGAAAATATACCCCCTTCCCCATCAGCTCTCTTGCATTGCACCGGGGTGGGGGTCGGGACGATGCTCTTAGGGTCGCACAGAGAAAGATCTTCACTCCAGCTCCCTTGCACGTTACACAGCGGGAGGGGACGGGAGACTTTGCTCCTGCCATGCGTTGCCCACAAGGGGTAGCGTTGTGGCCCCGCGGACCCCCCTTCGGGGCTAGGAAAGACCTTCCCCAGCAGAGCTCAGGTGGGAGGCGGTGGATTTTCCGCCGGTTTCACGACGCGCTGGCCTTTCTCTTTCGGGTTCCGGCAAGTGAAGTAGAAACTACTTCAGGCCCTTCCCGCGGGTGCGTCACCGCCCCCAGGGCGGCTGCTCAGGCACCCGGAGCTACCTGCTCTTCCGCCTCTCGCGGAGTTGCCAGCTGGAGCTCTGCGCTGCCGATGCGCCCGTCACTGCTCCGCTGGATGCGCCGGGCCGGCGCCCCGCTGACTGGAGCCCTGCCTCCCGCGGGGGCGCATAGTGGCAGGTAACGCTGGGAGCGGGGCTGGGCGGTGTGCACCGGGGGAGGCGGGCAGCGGGGAGATCCCTAGCTGGGGCGATGGAGCCTCTCGTTTCGGGGGCCGCTGAGCGCTCCCCACCACATGGCTAGAGCATCTACCCCTGGGTTAAGGGATATAACTGTTTCTGGGCTGGGGGCTTGGGGTGGGCGTTCCTGTATATCGCCCTCCAAACACACCGGGTCCAGGAACTGCTCTCGAGATGAGACTGGGGCCTCCCAGACGCTGCGAATTGCTGGAGCTGCCATCTCCGCCAATGGAATTTCATTTGTTCAAACCCAATCGGTATTGTTTGTAAAATGCGTTGGCAGCTGTTGCCAAAATTGGAGGGGAAACGATCTGTGCACAAACTGTTCACTGTATTGGAGTGGGATGCTCCTTGCTGTTGGAAAGAAATGTTGCCTAGAATGGAAATGTGTAAAAAAATATGAATTTTGGGGAGGAGGGGAAGTTAAGGAAGGAGAGTGGCTGGAGTATTCGCTTTTTCCCCATGACACTTTTGGTGGGTTTTAATGACGCACACGTAAAGATAGAAGAAGTGGTGAGTGAGACAGTGTAGCAGGCAGTAGTGTAGACCTTGTTCTCTATTGAAGTGAAATGTTTAGTGTAACCCAACCTATTCCCTGGGGCTCCAGCAGGGGCATTGCTCACAAATTAGCACTCCCTGCCCAATGCCTCCTTGGCTATGAGCATGGGGATTCAAAACCAAATTCCCATGAAAGACTTTTCCTGTAAACACCTGAAATACATCTCTTTCTTTATTCTCCAATCACACCATGTTAGCACACATCAGTTTTCCTCAGTTGTGAGAGGAAAATGGCAATGTCTGAAGGCTATTTTTAAGGACTTCTGGAGAGGGGAAAAAAGAATATTCCTTTGACCCACATTGAAGTATGTGTTCTAGGTCAATACATGGCCTCACCATGAATTATCTGCTTTGGTCATGTATTTTACTATGGCGAGTTGTATTAAATCAGGTATCGGAAAGATGTAGTCAGAAAACATATTCCTCGAAAATTAGATTATGTCCCTGCTAAAGAGGAACATAGCTGATGTAATGCACAAAGGTATACCTGTGTATGCTCCTAATGGGTCTGTGGCTCACACACTTGAAGCTTGAGTTGGCCAGGATTGTGTTTTAACTAGCTGATAAAGCCCCGATACCCAGGAACCTTTTCCGCCTCCCATTGAATTAGTTAAACACTATGTTAAAGCACTGTTGTTTAAAGGCTACATAATAAACTCTAGACCAGGTCCACTTTAAATATAGATAGAACAAATGGCTGTTCAAGGTACCACAGTTGTAGTAGGTCATATTATTTAATGACATTGTATAAATGGCAGTGAGGTGCAGGCATGTTCTAGTTTGCCTGTGAAAAACCTTTTGAAGGGATTCCTGTCTCCTAATGAAGATTACTGTCCAGAAAATATTCCATCACACTCTCTATATTCAATTAATAGGATAAAGACACGGACAAATTCTGCTTTGAATTACATGGGTGTAAGTCTAGTGTAACTCCACAGAGTTTAATGAAGTAACACCAAATGTCTGTCTATGGAACTCAGCATAGAATTTGGCCCGCTATCAGTAGCTAGTGGCAAATATAAAAATGGGGGAATTACCTGGTACTAACAAAGTCCAGGAACTATGTGATGATAAGAAGCCTAGGGATGTTGCTTAGAAGGTGCTGGGATTCCTATCAAAGCACTGTCCATATTCAGGGGTTCTGTCTACCTTATTAGCCTGTGACTAGCAGCAGTCTGTTAAGTTTGAAAATTCCCCTGTAGAGTTCCTTAAGCTGTAGATTGAAATTGACATGGTTCTTGTCAATTTCATGGCTCCTCTCCCCAATCTGAACAGCCCTAAAGACAATTTAAAGTTATTTAGATTTTTACACTGCTGCAGGTGTCTTTGCTCCGTTTTTATGGGAGCTTCTGTCTGCAGACTAAAGGAGATATAGTTGTGTTGGGAAGGTTATCAGTTACAATCATTAGGGCTAGAAGTTTTTTTTCTGTTGAGAGCCTAAATTTTGTAGGAATAAATGGCATAGGCTTTTCTGCAGGGAAAGTTTCTTCTTCTTCGATGGTGGGAGAGTGTACTTTTCAAGCTCTGTCAATCTTTCCTTGAAATCACTTAAAGTAAAAATACAGGTTTCACTCTTTTACGTATAACTGATGGCCAGTCACACTACAGTAAGACCATGGCTTTTTCTTTTTTTAAATAAGGAAAAAGATAAGTAGAGATGTGGTTTCATTGAGTCAATTAGTTTTCATTTTCAGACCCTGATCCTGCAAGGAATCCTGCATGGATGCAGGTGCCCCGGGGACTCAGAAAATTGAGACCTCCAGTTATGTGTAGGGTTTTTGGTTTCTTTTTAAGACTGAAAATGCAGAAGTTGTTAAAGCAACAGTTTTTCTTTTTCTTGTTTTGTTTTGTGAGGAGGCTTGTGACTAAAAACTGCTTTTGAAAAATAGTGTGACTTGCTAATTTTTCATGTGATGATGATGATGAAGGGATGACAGATGATAAAGGAAGTCTCATGCTTAAACTTTAGCCAGCTCACATAAATGCATACATTTTATTTATTTGGATTCTGTAGGTGAAAGCAGAATTCTATTTAAAAATATGAGTAAAACCAATTTACAGACTTTTGATTTCTACAAATATTTGGACAACACAATTAAAGTGGCAGTGACTTGATCCCCATTTTGCACATTCAAATATACACAGTACTAAGTGGGCTTGGGGGAAAATAGTAAATTCGCCAGGGGCAAGTGGGAGCCATCCTTGTTGCGTGGTGCTTAAGATGCTAAAATTCTGCAGAAATTAGCTTTCTTTTTTTAAAAGAAAAACTTTCTAAACCTTATTGTAATGAAAATCATCTTCCAAATAAAAAAAAGTGTCGTTCATTGCTTTCTCCACACCTGCAGTAACCGCCTAAGTCTCTGATGCAGTCTGCATTTTCCCAAGCCATAGATAAATAAAATTGACAATATTCTGGCCATTTTCATTGCTGCTCAGACCTTTGTGGGCAACAGCAGAACTGTCAATGTGAGTAAAATGCTGCTGCTTGGGAAAGTCTTGAGAAACAGCAGTGAAGTCAGGCAGTGGAGTTACTTCTAACAGAGGCTGTTGGGGAGGTAGGCCTTATCTATGCTATAAGATTTCATTGTATCTGAACAGGATAGCTGTCAATAATTGTGTTAGCTGAACGCCAGTTTATATGATTGGCAAGTGTGTTCAGACACTGTACAGATTTGTAAAAAGGACCTGACCCATCTATAGCAGCCAGCAAGCCCTTTGAGGAGGAATCATAAAGGTTGTTCTCCTTTCTAGCAGTTTAAGAGTGGGCAGGAGAGTGGATTGGCATGTATACATCTACTAGCCAGTGTCTGATACAAAAAGAGAGACCCCAAAGTAGGATCCAAGGATAGCACTGGGGTAGAAATCCCAGTGCTCTTTCCTTTCTCCCAACGGCTGGGGTAGTAATTGGAGTAAACTTCACACCAGTGCATTACCTCCCGGCTTTCTGGTATGTGCCCTCCCTACCCACTTTCATATCTGCCTCTGGCTCTGGTTAGTCGGTGTCTGCTACAAAATGCTGGGTTTTTTTGTGTCCCTCCCACCCTTATAATGCTAGTAATTACTGCTAGTGCCATGCTTTACTCAGCTCCCCCAAAGCCCCCTTCTTAAGGCCAGGGGCATATGTGCTTGCATTCACTTGGCACAGGGTGATCTGAACTGGTCTAAGTTAATGCAGCAACATTAATTTATGCTGCACGTGGGTGTGGGGAGATGCTGCTGCTTTCTGCCCCCTTCTCTTTTTAGCCATGGAGCCTGAAGGGACTGCAGAAAAGCGGGGGAGTATGTTGCAGAGCTGCCACTTCCCTTTCCGTGGTCCAGATCTGCTGAGTTTTCCTGACCTACACTCAAACCTGCACCATGTGGTCTGACGTTATCAGCCAAGTCAGCCACGTCATTTTCTTTACTTTTCTCCAACGCTGGTTCTGACGTAAATGCTCTTGACTTGAGAAATATTTGCCAGAAGGGTTCCATGACCTCACAGGGAGGGGAACAAAGATAACATCTTGACCAGAAACTACAGCTAGGCATGCTGCACTTCCTAACAGCCTTAGCAGATTATGTCCGCTTAGGTGTCACTTTCTGGTTTTCCTCTCCTACCCTGAGTACGTGGGTGTATTAGATTATGGAAAGGGCAAACAGAAGATCTGTGAATGGAATGCACTTTACTCCATTCTAGGGGAAAGGCAGGATCTTCTTTCCCTTGTGTTTCCAAATGGCAGGCATAGAAATTAAAACGTGGAAACCGACACTGCAGGACTGATTTCCTACCCTACTTGGAAATCTAGATCTTTTTGATTCTCATGTGCACTCATAGTTTTTTCTTCAAAAATTCCCCTTATCTGAACCTTATGATCTTCTGCTTTTCTTTCCATGAGACCAGTGAAGTGAATGATCATATGAGCATGGGGCAGTCATTCAGTGTTATGAGGTCTGTCATTTCTGGACAGGTTTGCAGAGTGTTTTGAAAAGAACAAACAAAAGTGCAGAATTTTGTGTCGTCAACTGTGAAGAGGGACTGAATATACAGAAAAATCTGATTGAACTCATTATATTAGGGTGTTTTTAATGGTTTTGTGCAGTGCAACCAGAATTAATTTCAGGTAAGAGTTCATTGGCTAATGAAATCTGCATGAAAGAGAGCCCCCTTAGTCTTATTTAACCTGGATTTTAAGGGGGCTGGGTGTGTGGATGCAGTTTGAGTAGGAAGGTTCTTAGCATTTGTGGGTTGGGGAGTAATTTAAATTTTTGTTAGTGGAAAAGTGCTCTATATAAATTGAAAAACAAACGAAGAACAAATGTATAACCGGAACGAAGAGGAGGATGGTAAGGACAGACATACTTTTTTCAGATTACTGAACTGTAGCATTTTCTTGGCTGCTCTGAATCCTCTTATGCTCTTGCAGGTTTGAATACTGAGCGTTTTGTAGCATATATATACTTGCCTCTTAAAGTCAAACCCCATAGTTTTTATACTGTATAGATTATTCTGTGGTAGGCACTAGTGGTGATGCACCATTTAATTTGTACCACGGTGTTACACCACCTGCATTTTGCTTCTCTCATTGTTTGCTGATCAATATCCTTGATGACTGAATTCTTTATGGGCTATCTAGTGTTCTTTGGGAGTCATAGCGGAGAAGGAGAAATGACACTTTTTTGTAAAGCTGTTGTTCGCTTCTGATATAAAAACAAGGTATATTACTAACACTTCAGTGTACTGCTAATTATGTGCAGATTTACTACTTATATGTGGAAAAAAGATTTCAATTTAAAATCTAATAGTATAACAAATACACATTCATCATCCTGTTCTTTAAGTGCTTATTTAGCCAAAACTATTTGTTTAGATGCTGGTAATGCTTCTAACGTTTATTTTTGTTTGCCTTTTACAGGTGAAGTTTAGAAAACCGGATAGTAATGGAGTATATGAGCACTGATAGTGACAATAAAGGGGAGATTGACTTGTTGCTAACGCACTTAAATGTGTCTGATGTGATAGACATTATGGAAAACTTTTACCCAAATGGAGAGCTGGCAGTTTACGAAGACAGTCTGATTACTATGTGCCAAGAAACAAATCAAAATGGGGGATGTACAGAATCCTTATTATTCCATGGAAGAGAGGTTTCTTTGCTGTCATGTGTCAGGTATGGGACTGAGGAAGACTTGCTCGCTTTTGCAAATCAGGTGTCCAACACTGCAAAGCAAATTAATGGACAAAGACGACAAGAATCTGGAATCCTATTAAACATGGTAGGTCATTTTGCATGAAAAAGAGAATAGAAATTTTTGGATGTAATTACTGCAAACTAAAAACAAACCTACAAATTCTTAAACACACACTGACATAGTGACACCCAACAATAACAATGGGAGGTATGTCATAATTGTAAGGAAAAGAGTGATCAATAAGATTATTCCACTTGACTTTTTGGGGGGAGGCTTTTTGATTAAATTCAATATTGGAACAGTGTATCTCAATAGAATTACTTCTCCCTCTTAATGCTTACTGGTACAAAATGTGATAATCTGATATACACACAATCTATTTACAGACTGTAGAAAATTACAATAAGGAATGGTTAGCAATGCAGTGATTGTTTATGAATTACAATATGCTTTGTTACCACAACTCTCAAATGCCCCTCATTTTGAGGTACATTGTTCATTTTGGTCCCAAAGTTATTTGCGTTCTATAGAAGTCTGTTGTTGAAAACTACTTACATCCATAAATAAACCGTCGTGGAACAGAGTGGTAGAAAGAGTTATGCACACAAAACAAATGAATCCCAGAGCATTTAAAGTTTCCAGGAAGGATTTTTTTGTGTGTGTCTCTTCCTCATTTTGGATCTTTGCCACACTTTGCATCCCACATTTTGGCCTTTGGTAGGTAGAGAGGCATGTTTGTTATCCTGATATATGCCCCCAGTCTGAAAACCCTGGATCTGAACTTTGGGAACATTTGAACTCTGGACTTGAGCCTATCTTTTATACACAGCCGTGAGTAATGATAACTATGAGTGATGGCTTTCAGAGCAGTCCTATTATTACATGTTCTAAGATTCAAAATTAAAAGCTCAAAGGAGTTGGTGGAAATCTAAAAGTGAGGGCTGGTGGTTTCACTAATTCTTGACCTTAGGTCATGGGGTATAAAGAATTTGTTTCTGTTGACTCAAAGCTCTTGTCATCCTTAAATCTCCTAATATGGTGGCCTTCCAGCTGTCAGGAGACCTTCAGGTTAAAGATTGAGCATATATAAATAACAGAGACAAGTTCTAAACCTGAATGAAAAACAAATGAGTCTAAACTCTCAAATGTACTGTTTATTGTATACTGTACTATGACTATTTCTTTTCTTGGGTTCAAAATTCTCTCTCCCTCTCTATCCTAATCTAAATATTATCATGGCCCCCATCACCAGAACACCCCTTTTCGATGTGTTCTGTCTGTTGTGTTAGCAAGGCATTAGCGCAATCATAAACATTTGAGACAATTGGGATTAAGTTTTGCAAAATGTGCAGTATTTTTGTGAACATATGTTCACTTTTTAAACTAGATGACTGTGAAATGTGGCTTTGCTTATTTAGCCTATGCATAGAAACTATTGAAAATATTGTGCGGCATATTTGTGATGCACCTGGGTAGACTTTCAATTAGGTACATGGTTATTTTGTGTGCATATCATTTATTCAGACAGCAGATGTGTGGGTGCAGGCAACCAGTTAGGCAACTGAGGAGTGGAGCCCAGGGTATTGCCAACAGGTCACCTCTATGTGGATCCACCAGTCTCTGCCCACTGAAAAGTGGAGGAGAGGCGGGGTAGGTGCCAGAATGATTGTCATCTTTGGTCTGCTGCAGTGGAAGCCGAGTGGTTCCACCGCCATGCAGTTGTTGGTGGGACAGCTGTCCCTCCATCCCATTCCTTTGCACTCACTTACATAGCTTGGCCTCAAGGACTTCATTCTGGGATGCAGGAATTGCCCTTTTAGTGAAAAGGCTACAGGGCTTATGTTTTTTTAGTTACTATCATATCCTGTGTTTTAGTAACCAAGTTACCTGTGTATTTTTCAAGCCACTTTAAATTAAATGAGATATAAATAAATTATCCTACGGTGATCATAATTTAGGGAACATGTTTCACTACATGTTCAGTTTCTCATTCCCCTGAGGTGAGAGATCAATTGCCCTCACAAAATGTGCTGGGTTAGCACACCAGAAATTGTGATGTTTGACAGATTCTGGCCTCTATTCTTAGTTTATTTTTAATAAAGTTTTCATCTTGTTTTTTAAAATTACCATTGAACCTTGAAGATTACTTCAAAGCATCTCCATTTTCTAAACAACCCAGTAGCTAGATTTAACAAAAGTGAAATTACCAATTGCTCCATTGGTCTTGGTTTTCCCATGGAGCCATTCATATGTTTTTAGGGCTCCAAGATAAAAAGTCCTGTGGCTTCCAGAATACAGAATTGCTTTTGCACCTTCTGACAGAGTCATCAAAGTTTGCTCTGGCAGAATTTTGGAAGCGGAGAGAACCTCCTGATGATATCTTGTGGTCTCGGAAAATATAAGAAATTTTATAAGGGGAAAACTCACGGTTGATCTGTGGCAGAGGGAGAGGCCATAATAGTTTCTTACAAATGTATCTGCTAATTTCTAAAAGATGAAAACATTTCTGAGAAATATGAAATGTTGTTTTACTGGAAAACTTATTACATTCTTCAGCCTCTGTGCTAGTAATGTACAGAATGAACAGAGAGATGGACATTAAATGTATGCTTCTTTTGCATCAGTTTTTGCTCCACTATCCACAATGTGTGTGTAGTGTAATTTGAAATATAACAACTGGTCTTTGTGTCTGCTCATAATCATCAAAATATAAACAAAAAGCTTTCATTATTTTAACATCTTGAAACAAGTTTAATATTAAATATGTATAATCTCATTCTTTCAGGTAGGTGAAATACATAAATATCAGTTTTGTCAGTTGAGAAAATCCTTTTGTTATTGAAAAACCTCTTCTGTTATTTAAAGCATAGATAGATCAGATTTGTTTTTACATGAATGACACTTTAAAAACATTAATCTCCACAACATGCTATTTTATGTAGCGTGCAACTGAGGTGCTTTGCAATACAGTATGTGAGACACCTTGCGTCACAGGTGTGAAACTAATGTACAGTAACTCCTCGCTTAACGTTGTAGTTATATTCCTGAAAAATGTGACTTTAAGCGAAACAATGTTAAGTGAATCCAATTTCCCCATAAGAATTAATGTAAATGGGGGGGGGGGGGGGGTGTTAGCTTCCAGGGAAATTTTTTTCACCAGATAAAAGGCTATATTTATATTTACACACACACACACACACACACTTTTAAACAAACAATTTAATACTATACACAGCAGTGATGATTGTGAAGCTTGGTTACGATGGTGAAGTCAGAGGGTGGGATATTTCCCAGGGAACGCCTTACTGCTGAATGATGAACTAGCACTTGGCTGGGCCCTCAAGGGTTAACTCATTTTGTGTGTGTGTGTGTGTGTGTGTGAGAGAGAGAGAGAGAGAGAGAGAGATGCATTGCCCCTCTAAGTACATTGCCTTTTTAGGTTCATAGATCAGCAAATTGATACAGCAGCTGCTCCCAGCAAGTTCCCTCTGACCTGAACCCTGTCGTGTTTTCCCCCTCCCCCAGCTCTATGGAGATGGGGTAAGCGAGGAGCAGGGACACCCTGACACATTAGCCCTTCCCTCCCCCGCACAGTGAGCAGGAGCAGTACGTGGCAGTGGGGGGAGGGACAGCTGAACTGCCGGCAATTGATAGCCTGCTGGGTGGCTGCTGCACAGGGAATTTAGGGGAGCTGATGCGGGGGTTGCCAGTCCACTCTGTTTCCAAGCCCCCACCAGCTAGCTCCACCAGGCTGCTCTTTCAGCAAGCAGTGGACAAAGCAGGCAGCTACCAAACAACGTTATAAGGGGACCTGGACGACTTTAAGTAAGGAGTTACTGGACTGCATTGGTCCATTTTTGTTTCTTTACGTGAATTCAGAACCTTGTTAAATCCCAGAAAACAGACTATCCATATCTGGAATATATCTTTATAGTAAAATAAGACTGAATTAATTGAAAACTTATTCACTGGAAGTATAATAGCATCAAAAATTGAAGTGCTTAGTATATCATCAATAACACTTACAGATTTATAAAATCATGTAGAACTTTGTTTCATGGTATAATTCAAACAATGTGAGGACACATGGCAAAGTTTAAGCCATATTTCTGCATTTTAGTAAGCTGCAGAAAATCTCATCTCTTGATCATTTGTTAGTCTTATTCCCCTGCACTACATGTGATGTTGGGAAATGCAGAAAGTCTTACTCATCTTCGGTAACATAGTCTGTGAGTAATAGCTATGTGGCATAACAGGTTATCCGATTCCAGTAAAGAACAAACAAGCCTTCAGGTACACTTGCACAACCCTCATGCTTAGTCTCAGTAAATGTGGTGGTGTTGCCAGGCAATTAATTGCAATTTATAGAAGATTAATCATTGGATAAAAATGTAAATATATCTGCCAGTAATGAGTAGGCCTCACGCTATTCTCATTCTATGTTTCTAAATAAATACTATCATAGGAATCACATGTGTGCAAAGGTGTTTGATCAGGAAGTGCTGAATTAAGTAGACTTAAGTGATGACATGATGACTGCACATGTAGAATTTTCTGAAGTTGAAGCACTTACCTTTCTAACATTTGTTTCTTTGCTTCTTTTTTTTCTTCTTGTATAGATCACTCCGAAAAATGGGCGCTATCAAATTGACTCTGATGTGCTTTTGTTTCCATGGAAGCTGACTTACAGGAATATTGGCTCTGATTTTATTCCTCGAGGAGCTTTTGGGAAAGTTTACTTGGCTCAAGACAGAGAGACAAAAAAGCGAATGGCCTGCAAGCTGGTATGTTAGTATGGTGCTTTTCTCCCCAAATAAATATAGTGCAATGTGATCTATTTAACGCATTAAAAGAGGATACTTCTGCATTTAATTTCAGTGCCAGTTGGGGTATCGCTGTTGGTTTTATTGGATTAGATGGCAGGGCGGGGGGGGGGGGGAGGGAGGAGAGAATGTTCTAAAATTAACCTTTGCACTAATAATTTTTTTTTCAATAGCTCTTAGTGTTTGAATGACTAAGCATGGCTTTTTTTTCCTGCTGTACTGTCAGCAAAAAGTTGAAATGTTGCATTCTGCATTTTCTAAGAACGTGCATTTCTTTAGAGGAAAACCCTCATTTTGGGGATGTAAAAGGTAACGGCGTCAGCATTCTGAAAACGTACAATGATTTGTGTAACTGCAGTACTGAGCAGACCTGTTGCCTAGCTAGTATTCTTTGTAAGTCTTTACATTAAATCTTACAGCCATCAGTATGACACAACATTGGAGATGAAAACCTAGCCCCACTGAATTCAGTGGCAAAACTCTCATTGGCTGACTCAAATGGAGCCGCGATTTCATCCTGACTCTCTTTTGAATGGGAAAGGCTTGCATTAAGGTCCCAATTCAGCAGCACACTTACATGCTATTGATTTCACTGGGACTTAAGCTCATGTATAAATGCTTTCCTATATCGGCTTAAGCGAGACTAAATATGTGCTATTTCCATATTTGCTTTGAGTGTATTGTAAGGATAAGTAGAAAAAAATCCATGATTTTCCACAGCCTAGGGTTTTGTCTCAGGCCCATCTCTTGTATGAAAACAACTCTGCATTTATCTTCAAAGTACTATATTGTCTTTAGTAATAATCACGTTGGGCCAAACTAAAGCTCAGGTGAAGCCATGCTCCATGGCTTCCCATCCCCCCTTATAGGCCATGTAACAGTGCCAAGAGTGGGTGCCCTCCTTGCCTTTGCTCAGGGAACGTGGACCTGGCTTTCCCCTGTGCAGAAGACCTGGAAGGAGGAGCTCACATGCGCTTTCCCCATGCACCCAAACTGGGACTTCTTTAGTTTGGCACTTGTTTGTTTAGCTGCAAGTGTAAGTAGGGACAGACACACCTGTTCAGTCAGATGTTAGCAGCAGCAGCAGCAGGTGATTCTCAGCATATAGATGAGACTTCAGATGGCTAATGGGAAAATGCAGCTTTTCTTTTTTTTCTCCTGAGCCAGGAAGTCTGGTCAGAATTTTGCCTACTCCTTTAGGTTTTGATGGGAATGGATGTTGCTAAATCGCTTTTGTCTGGGACATTACAGTCCCCTTGGGCATAAGTCCAAAAGTTGTGTCTGTTTTACACAGGATGTATCTGAAATAGAAAGGAGGAACAATTCAAGAGAGCAAAAATAAGCCTATTTTAATGAGTAAATAGTTGTATTTGCCTTTGATTTTAGTTAACATATAGAACACCAGGCCATAGAACGGCTAACTTCAGAATAAGTTTTGTTCAAGCTGGTCTGTCTTCATTTTGTCTCAATTTGCTAGGTCCCAGTGGAACAGTTCAAACCGTCAGATGTTGAAATCCAGGTCCGCTTCCGCCATGAGAACATTGCTGAGTTATATGGTGCTATTCTGTGGGATGAGACTATCCATCTCTTTATGGAAGCAGGAGAGGGAGGATCTGTCATGGAAAAGTTGGAGAGCTGTGGGCCTATGAGAGAATTCGAGATCATTTGGGTGACAAAGCACATCCTCAAAGGACTTGATTTCCTTCACTCAAAAGGAGTCATCCATCATGATATAAAACGTATGTATCTTTCGTTCTTTAAAAGGCTTTTTCTTTTCCTTGTTACACATGGAATACGTACACTTTTTTTTTAATGCTTCTACTTTAGAGGACAGTTTTTAGGTGCTGAGGACCATCAGATCCTATTGGCCTTAGAGGGGAATTGGCTGACTGACACTCAGTATCTCACAATATCAGGCCTTCAGAATAGAAGCTATTTAAACTTATCTTTTTACTGCTTTTCTTTAATGATTCTGGTGCGCGGAAACATCGCTGTTTGTTCCGGGGCGAAACGTTACAGCCCCTTAAGTAATCCAACTCAAAATGAAAAAAAGAACCTGAAGAGTTCAAACAAACACTCTGATTCAAAACTTTACCTCTCTCTGTCTGTTTTGTCCCAGGGTGAACAGTTTGCCCTTCTGTTTTAGTTTTACATTGTTGGGGTGTGTGTGTTGTGGCTTTGCATTGCTGTTTGAGACTTTGTTCCCACTCTGTAATTGAACTAGGCACATCATTAATTTTTTATTGGGATTATAGTTTACCTTCTATCAAGGCACCTGTAAGTGCTAGAGCCCATAAATATTACTTCTGCCCAGCAACACCACAGAGGTCAAATCCTGCTTGTCTTTCTCAGGGAAGCATGGTTCTTAATTAGTATTTGGTCTCTAATATTTATTTTGCAGCTGATTCTTGCTAAACGTGGGGGTTTAAAAGTAGGACTTGAAACATCTGAACTTACTGTTAGAGTAACAATACACAAAATGGTGGCCCCAGTAGTTTGTCAAAAGCTGCTTAATCTGTGCATGTGATTTTTTTTTTTTAATCTTACAAGTAAACTTTGAAACAGTGGCAACTATTAAGTTAAATCATTTTTTTTCCTAGTTGCATTTTGTGTGTCTTTTTCCAGTAAATATCTTGCAGAGCAATTCAGTCATTGACTGTAACAATGGAATTAATTAAAAGCCTTTCTAAACACCACATATGAGTGATGGATCACATAGAATAATTGATACATATTTGACATTTTAAAGAATTTAAACTTTTTTTTTCTTTCCATTTTCCAGCAACTTTTCACTTCCCTGCTTGGGCTGGGTTAGGAGCATTGGTTAGGTAGATCAAAAGACGGGCTTGAGAGCACCAGTTTTGATTGGTGTTACCACAGGCCTGGATGCTGTGTGGTGGTGATGCATTGCATCATCTTGTGGTAACGAGATGTGTCATTGGCAAGAGAATGGGGATAAGAGGAGAATTGTGTCTGAAAGGAGCCAAGCAGCCTTCAGCTAGCCAGACAAAAGCACATGTGTGTGCAGTGTACTGAGTGGGGCAGAGGATGTCAGTAGTGGTCCCCTCCTCCTGTTTCTATCTGAATGAAGAACTTGACCGTGGTGGAGAATGTGAATTGGCGCAAAACCAACTGAAAATGGAGGGGGAGTAGGAGACTGTCTCTGCTTCCTGGAGCTTTTAGATATTTCATCCATTCTACAAGTTGAAGTTTCAGAAATGAATTTATGTAAAATCTCTGGAGCTGGCAATGGCGTCTCCTGTCTGCTTTTGGAGGAGGAGCAGGATTGTAGTGGGTGTCTCCCCCTTGCCTTCCAGGTAGAAGAGAGGGGGCATTGGTGGAAGGGATGAATCTTTCTTTAGGGGAGAAGAGGTCAAAAAGGACTCCCAACTGGGACAATATTTCTTTCCCCTCCAGGTTCTGTTGGTGGGGAAATCTCAAACTCCAGGATCCGCTTCAGATTCCCCTACCAGCAAATCCTCCCTTCGCCATCCCCCAGTGGAGGAGAAATTCAGGGGAGCAGACCTCCACCAGGCGAGGGCCAGGAAGAGAAACTCCCCCTTGGCTTTCAGCTGCACCTCTCTGAGCTCCTTATTTTTAACCCCTGGCTAAGATGCTGTGATATCAAGAAACTGCTCTTTTGAGGCCCAATCCAAAGCCCATGAAAGTCAATAAGCGTCCTTCCGTTCACTTGAGTGAGCTCAGAATCAGGCCCTTGGTATTTGCATCTCTGCCAAAATGAGGAGTTACTGGAAGTCTTGTGCTAGAGCTTACCCAGATAAGATTTCAAACACTTATCTCAAACTTTGTAGTCTAGGGAACAATAAGTGCAGTTACAGGCACCTATCTCAGTTACTACTTGTGTTTCTAGCAGGGTCACGTTCTGCACTCTCTTGTTCACTTTCGTACTGTATTAATCTGTGTCTTCACAACTGTGCTAACAGATGTTAATAAATCTGTGAAACCAGAGAGCAGACTCATAACCAGAAAAACAGCTGAAAGCTCACTTAAAGAACCAGTAAGGTGCAAAATGACGAGTCTGCTTAATTTTTCAACTTGTACGAAGGCAGATTCTCAGGGACCACAAGGTTGGATGCGGTTTTGGTTTTTGAGTTTTGGGCAAGCAGAAAGTCCCCTTTTTAAAAACACAAATATCTCCCACTACTCATTTGAAAAGAAGAATGGCTGCAAGGATTTAGCTCAGACTTTCCACACACGCAAAAACAACTTCAACCCATAGGTTGTTTTTAAACATGGAAAGTTTCATCCCCCAAAGAGTTGGGTGTGGTTTTTTTATTTTATTTATTTATTTTAAGTTATGAGCAATTGGAAACAACACTAATGATTTTTCTTGCAACTTAAACTATGATGTTCACTACCTTGAAAGATACAACTACATAATAAATATGTGATTCTGCAGATTACTTGGTACTTGCATTCAGGTTCCAGGATAACTACTGTAGCATGTAACCTGCACTCTGTTTTAAAAGACAATCCTGCATGGGTGTAGGAAACCATGAAAGAGACTCAGAGCAGGCCTGTGGCCAGGGGAATAGTCACTTCGTGCATGTTCCCAATCATTTTTACAGTACCTTCTCACTTAAAGTTGTTCCAGTTAACGTTATTTCGTTGTTATGAGCATTGGCCTGCTAAACCCAGGGTTGTGAGTTCAATCCTTGAGGGGGCCATTTAGGGATCTGGGGCAAAAACCTGTCTGGGGATTGGTCCTGCTTTGAGCAGGGGGTTGGACTAGATGACCTCCTGAGGTCCCTTCCAATCCTGATATTCTATGATTCTATGTTGCTGATCAGTTAGGGATCATGCTCGTTTAAAGTTGCACAGTGCTCCCTTATAACGTTGTTTGGCAGCCGCCTGCTTTGTTCACTGCGTGCAGGAAGAGCAGCCCGTTGCAGCTAGCTGGTGGGGGCTTGGAACCAGGGTGGACCGGCAGCCCCCCCATCAGCTCCCCTAAGTTCCCTGTGCGGCAGCTGCCCAGCAGGCTATCAAATGCCGGCAGTTCAGCTGTCCCTCCCCCCACTGCCATGTGCTGCTCCTGCCCTCTGCCTTGGAGCTGCTCCCTGGAGCCTCCTGCTTGCTGTGCCGGGGGGTGTGGGCTAATGTCAGGGTGTCCCCTTCCCCCCTGCTCCTACACCCTGCTTACCCCATCTTCTGTAGAGCAGGGAGACACACCACAGAGCTCAGGACAGAGGGAGCTTCCTGGCAGCAGCTGCGGTCTCAGCTTGCTGATCTACTTAAAAAGGCAATGTACTTAGAGTGGGGTCAGCGTACTTAAAGGAACAATGCCATCTCTCTCACACACACGGTGTGTGTCTGTCTGCCATGCTGTCTTCCCTCCCTCCATTCGTGCTGCCTTGTAGAGTGTGAGGCTACAGTAACAACAATGAGTTAACTCTTGAGGGCTCAGCCAATTGCTAGTTCATCATTCAGCAGTAAGGCATTCCCCAGGAAATATCCCACCCTCTGACTTCACCATCTCAGCCAAGCTTCACAATCATCATTGCAGTGTACCAGTATTAAATTGTTTAACTCTGTGTATAGTGTGTGTGTGTGTGTGTGTATGTGTATATATATATGTATGTATACATACACACACACACACACACACAGTGTATATATATATACAGTATATATATATATATATAAGTCTTTTGTCTGGTGAAATTTTTTTTCCCTTGAACCTACCCCTCCCCCCCCCCCCCCCAATTTACATTAATTCTTATGGGGAAATTGAATTCGCTTAACATCGTTTTACTTAGTTGCATTTTTCAGGAACGTAACTACAACGTTAAGCTAGGAGTTACTGCACTAGGAAAACCATCAAGAAGTTATTGGTCTGAACAGTATTCAATTCAATTCCGCACTGCTAAGATGTACAGGAGAGGCAGTGAGGCACAGGGGTGGTGAGGGAAGCCAGTGGCACTGTGCCAACTGAATTATGACAGCTGCCAATGAGGCTGAGAGCTCAGAGCTCTGTAGAGAGAAAAACCCTACCTGTGAAATCCCTCTCTGCTCTGAATCCTAGGACCCCTAAGGATCTGGCGGCTACGCCATTTACCTGCTCCATGAAGCCCAAACACCTCAAGGTGACCCTTGTAGAATTGTCAATGCCATCCCTGTGGCTTTCACTGTTTGGAAAATAGTCTGACCTATAAGATCCATGTAATACTTAGCAGGAGCGGCGCCGGGGTTTTTGCCGCCCTAGGCGGCAGCGCTCCTCCTATGAGCATTCGGCTCCGGGGGTTCTTCTGCTCTTTGTCTTCAAGGCACTTTGGCAGTGGGTCCCGGAGCGAGTGAAGGACCCGCCGCCGAATTTCCACCGAGGACGGCAAAATGCCGCCCCCCAAATCCTGCTGCCCTAGGCGACCGCCTAGGGTCGCCTAGTGGAAGCACCGGCCCTGATACTTTAAGCTAAATAATTTACTGCCGGTGATGGTGTTGATCTGTGAAGTGACATATAGGCTGAACATACATCTAGAGCTTGGGCTTCTTCCCTTTTCCCGTTCTAGTTCTGCACGAGACGTTTATGTTGCACAATAAATGGCACCAGCTTGCTAGACCCTAAAACCCTGTCTTTTTTTGTTTGTTTGCCTTTAGCCAGCAACATTGTTTTCATGTCAACTAAGGCCGTTTTGGTGGATTTTGGTCTAAGCGTTCAAATGACAGACGACACCTACTACCCCAAAGACCTCCGAGGAACAGAGGTAAGAATGTGTGCACGAGGAAAGCCCTGTGATTGCGTTGTTGTTGCGTTGTAATGATTTTCAGACTTTCCAGAATACTTTAGTGAAATTAATGTCTTATTTTTTAAAAAATCATTTTTTTCTCGCACTTAATTTGTTTTGTGACATAGTCTTAATTACAATTGACTTTTTAGATTAGTGACTGGGGAAATGTGACTGTTCTATCTTGTAAATTTTATTTATTATCCTCAAACTAGTCAATTTACTAACTATGGTTAAATCCAGATCCGAGGGCGAAATTCTAGTCCCACTAAAGCCAATGGTAAAACTCCCATTGACCTCAGTAGGGCTGGGGTTTCACTCCAAGGGATAGTGCCACAAATCCAACATTTGGATCCCAACCCCCCTGCTCAGCTGCAGCCAATCCTGTAGACGTCTAAATTCCCTAGGTGCCTAAGTTTCTGCTAGTGAGCACGCGCAAATCCACCTCCATCCTGACACCTGGTGCCTAGCTCTCGCTTAAGCCCCAGCAGGATCCTCAAACCTGACATTCCTCCATATAGGTGCCTAAAATATATTTTAGGCCCCAATTACGCACAGCTGTAAGCTCTTGGATAAGCCAATAGAGCTCCTCACAGGCTTAAGTCTTTCCGGGATTGGAGTCTTGCTTAGCAACTGAGAAGAGGCAGTTGGCTTGGATGGATGAAGAAAGCATGGCCTTGCTTAGTATTGCCAAAGAGGCTGTGCTACAGGAAATGTTTCCGCTGGAATGCTGACTCTCTTGTCATTTTGATAGGCTTTCCGAGCAAAGAATACATATGTGTTTAAAGGAGACATTTACATAACCCTCTCCAGAGGAGTGATGTGCTACTTGCAAGGGCAGCACAGACTAGTACGTTTCAAAGACGCAATTGATGTTTCAGGGAACATTTTGTTTCAGGAGGATGCTGGAACATTTTTTTCTGGCACGTTTTTTTCTGGCTTTCCAGTCAGAAGAGTTCAGAACGGAGATACTTTTACCTTACTAAAAATAACTAGCTCCATGCTGTTAAGCTGACAAAATGCCTTTTCATTCTGTATGACAGTGTTGGGTATGGAGCTGTGTGGTGGGAAAGAGGTGAAATCCTGAGGTAGACTTTCCAAGGGAGGGAGAAGATGTGTGTAAATAGGGAATATTTAGGTTTGTGGCATGGAAAGGTGGAGTTAGGCTTGCTTAGAATTAGACCAAGAGTGCATGAGCCAAGTTCTGCTTAGTGAGAAAAACACACTTGCTTATTTATGTAGGATTGATTAAATGACTCTGTAGTGTGAAGCCAGTTAAGTGCTCAAAGTCCTGTATATTCACAAGGCATACGCAAATTCATCCAGTCCCTTAGTGCATAGACACATCTTCCACCTCCTGTGGGGGAAAAAAAAAAGACACTCAGGGGGCAATGGTCCTCGGTAGTTGCTGTGCTGTTGGTGCATTGCAGCCTCATAAGAGACATAGGTGAGATTGTGGAGAATGGGGGTGGGGAGACTCAAACTTTAGGTAAAGCTTTGTGGGAATACGCACAGGCTACCCCATGAATTTTAGGGCCTAGAAGGAAAGACTCATACTGTGCTTCCTGCTGGCCTTCATCTCACTCCAACCCCACCCTCAGCAGTGCCTGCCTGGCATGCAAGTTTGCTGTGTCATCAGTGGATGGCCTAGCTGCCAGTGACCCACCTGTGTTGCCTCTGAAAGCTCTAGAGGGATGGTTACTGCTATTCTCTGCTAGGCAGGTATTTATACTGCAATCACACCTCTGTTATCTGAGTGGTAATTGGTGGTAATGCTGTGTGTGACTTGCCACACAGAGCATTCCAAGGGTAAGTTCTTGTTGCAGGGTGATTTCGGATAATGCCAGTTGTTCAGAGGGCATTGGATGAGGGGGAAATGTAAACTAAAGCAAATATACTGGCCTGCAAACCTAATGGGTGGACAATGCAATGGCCTGTTGAAATTTAGCTCCCCAGGCCCGTGAGCTCTGGGAGTGCTGTGCAGGCAGCATCCTCATCCCCAGCAAGAGGGAGTGCCTCCGGCAGTCTGGCCAGCTGATTACTGAATGGAGCTGATGGCTCCAAGTGAAGTTCTCTCCAGGCTGAACTGGAAAGTGGGATGTCTGCGTATTGAGGACAGGCAGGGTGTACAGTTGAACAAATGGGGAGGGGGACTGTCACTGTCCAATTGTGGTGCCTAACCTAGGGGGAAGGCAAAAGCAGAGGCTCACCTTCCTTTGAATGCCCTTCCCAGATTTACATGAGCCCCGAAGTGATACTCTGCAGAGGTCACACGACGAAAGCGGACATCTACAGCATGGGGGCTACCATCATTCACATGCAGACTGGCAGCCCACCATGGGTGAATCGATACCCTCGCACCTCATACCCATCGTACCTCTATATAGTAAGTATCCATAGAACAGCTTACATCAGCCAGCCAAAGAGAGAGAGAGCCTGCTGGGTTCTTGTTCGTAAATCCCCAACCTTCCAGGGGAGTCTGAAAGTATTTGCTGCCAGAGAAATTATGCCATTGGCCCAGCTCTGAAAGAAATATTATAGAGACAAAAAGCAGGTTGTGATAACTTAGGAGGTGACACAGAGACTGAGAGAGAGCCAATATTAAGATTAAACAGCTACAGTTCTATGGCACTTGGATGCTTTGTGAGGATGAGCTTAGAGTTATGCAAAACCCAGTCATTTCAAGTGCACGTGGGTTCACATTTGTTGCCACTATGGGGTTTGAACAAACCTAAAAAACGACGAGAAAAATTAACTAAAAACCTCTCAATTTCACCCAGTTTTGCACTGAAGCCTGGCGATTTTCTCATGCATAATGCTTTAAATGGGCTCCAGTTTTCTTAAAAGGTTTACAGGCCTTTGGCTGAACCAGTCTGAATCTTCGGTTTACATTTAAACCTGAAAACAGGTGAGGTTTGCATGATTACCTGTTCCATTGTGACTGTTCAGCAAAGTGCCAGAGTGGCAAGTTTTTATAACTTGTGAGTTATGAGAGGGGAATTCCCAATTGTCGAAACTGCCAATGGCAACGAGGAAGTTATCATCTTAATGCTGAGAGGTCTTTCTTTCTTGTTTGCTAGATACACAAGCAAGCGCCCCCATTAGAGGACATTGCAGAGGATTGCAGCACCAGCATGAGAGAGCTGCTGGAAGCTGCTCTGGAAAGGAACCCTAATCACAGACTGTCTGCTGCAGACTTACTAAAACATGAGGCCTTGCATCCTCCACCAGAGGACCAGCCACGATGTCAAAGTCTGGACTCAGCCCTGTTTGAAAGGAAAAGGCTGCTGACAAGGAAGGAGCTGGAGTTGCCAGAAAACATTGCAGGTACAACAGCAGGCTTCCTGCTCTTGTGCTTTTATACTCTATTCCCCATCTACATTGTATTCACTGACACAAATAAAGCTCAAGGGCTCCAGGGCCTCTTGACGAGAGAACTCAGTAAAAATCTTGACAAGACGAGGTCAAATGCAGGTCTCAATAAAATGTGGCAAAACTCCCATTGACTTCAGTAGGACCAGAATTTGGCCTAAATTCTGTAATTCCAGAAGAATCAGCTTGCCAGAAAACCCTGGCAGTCCTCCAGGGCAGTTTTATAAAAGTACATATTACTTTACTGAATTGTTTGAACTCTCTCCAGTACTAAGGCCATTTTATTATTAGGTATTAGTTTGGGAGTTTTTTAATATGACCTTGTTTTATTTTAAAAACTCTTTATACCTTGACCATGAAGTTGAGGAGTGTCAGCACTGTCATGCAAGGCCTCTGAAAGGAACTGTTTAAAAATAAAAAGCAAATGATTACTCACATACCAAGCCACCATACTGTGTGCGATACATGCCTATGAAGGGTGAGGCATGAACCAGTTAAAATCTCACGGGGTTCAATATCAGGTCCGAAAGGAGATCTGGCGCCGCCAACCTGTTAACAGCCTGTATTTCTCTTTTCCTTTCTTTTTAAAATATTTGGTGGACGCATCCTGGCAATAGGCACTTAGAAAAACAAAACACAACCAAACAAAAGCCCCAATCCTGGTGAAACACTTCCTTTTATTTACTTTATTTTTAAATAACTTAAATCACACCTATGCCCATGCATAATCAGTAATACAGTACAACAAAACCCTAGCAGCATTAAAGTAATAAAAATAAAACTGTATTTCTGTTTGGGGTGGTGGTAGCTCAGTGGTTTGAGCATTGGTCTGCTAAACCCAGGGTTGTGAGTTCAATCCTTGAGGGGGCCAGTTAGGGATCTGGGGCAAAAATCTGTCTGGGGATTGGCCCTGCTTTGAGCAGCAGGTTGGACTAGATGACCTCCTGAGGTCCCTTCCAACTCTGATATTCTGTGAATGGAGATATTCCATCTCCTAGAACTGGAAGGGACCTCGAAAGGTCATCGAGTCCAGCCCCCTGCCTTCAGTAGCAGGACCGAGTACTTATTTTACCCCAAATCCCCAAGTGGCCCCCTCAAGGATTGAACTCACAACCCTGGGTTTAGCAGGCCAATGCTCAAACCACTGAGCTATCATGGTCCTACTGTTTGCTTTGTTAGGTGCACAGTCCTTTGACCGCTACAGCACTCCAGCGGCAGGGCTCTGTTGAGGATCAAGGGACATTTGGCCATTAATCTGGGACTCTGAGTTCGGCGTCTGAGTGCCCAGGTCACTCGTGATAAAAGTGCTCGAGGGAGTTCTGAGGTTGCAATAGCTTCTTCAGAACCATTGCAATGTATGAAATCGTGCTAAGTAAAGTAGAGGCCCAGCTCCAGTTCTGTACTTTGCACGGCCTAAGGGGAGATGTAATCTGGCCAGTGGAGGGTAGTTCTCAACTGGCATAATGCCAGCAGAGCTCCCTCTATTACGCCAGCCTCTCCTTTGGAATCCTGGCTGAGGGGATGATGGAGCTCTGCTTCCCTCTGGCAATTCCCAGCTGGTATATGGGCCTTTAGAGACCAGATACGACTTTCATTCTGCTCTATCATCAGGAACCAGTTCCAGTCCACCCACGTCCACTGAATGAATCTGGCCCTTTTTTTTGCTCTGGAGATGCTGATGACTTGCAATATTTTGTTTAAAAAATTAAGCTTTTTTGAATAAGTTCAAAAAAAGAGTAAAAAATAAAAATTAGGCCATTAAAAAATGTTGGCAGTGTTTTAAATGAGGTTTTTATCTTAGTTTCTAAGGCATTAACACATTTCACCTCTTTCCTTTTCAGATTCATCTTCATGTACGGGGAGTTCGGAGGAATCGGAGCTGTTAAAAAGGCAAAGGTCACTGTACATAGACCTGGGCGCTTTAGCTGGCTACTTTAACATTGTTAGGGGACCACCAACATTAGAATATGACTGACTCTAGTGATTTCTTGTGTCTGCTGGTCAGAGTTGGAAATCTGTCTCTTCAAGCTAATTTTGTCTATAAAATAGTGCCTTTTTGAGCTGTAAAATGTGAACTGCTTTTAACTGCACAGATGATTAAGCTAACCGATGTGTGGACTCTGGTAAATGTATCCCAAGCAAGCAATGACATGTTCCCTGACAGCAAACCAACAATACGAAAGAGAAAACACCTTTTTGGGAATATTGTTATCTGGAGACTTTCCCTGCACTGTGTGTTTTTTGTACATGCACTTTACATGCTGTGGGCTATTTAAATTTTATACAAGTAGAAAAATCCTTTCATTTAAAAAAATTGAATATTTTGGGGCAGATCCTCCAGGGTGACTGAGCTGCACTCACTGTAAGTCTGGCTGGGGAGACTTTGGGCCATCTTTGGCAATCCTACCTGATCTTCAACTGGCTCAGCCTTCGGCCAGTCTCTCAGGGCAAATTAGGGCAGCTTTTAGATTGATGTGAACCATGCCAGCCACCAGTGGGCCTTGGAGCTATGCATCACTGGGGCGCGGGGGTGTACTGGTCACTCTGTCTTTGTTCTTCCCACACCAGGAAAAAGGTGGGGGGGTATATAGGATTTTTTGAGGTGGCTCCACAGCACATGGAGGTTCTCTGAGAAGGGAGAATCCTCCACAGGCTTTAGGCCAGCTTTGTGCTATGAGAGCAGTGCAACCTCCCCTTACAAGCCAAGCATTCTGGCCCTGAACGTGCACATGATTCTGAATGTTCTGTACATTAGAGCCGATGCAAGTATATCTAGGGCAGAGATGAGTTTGCTGCCAGTAATGTTGGGAGAATTCCTGATTGTTGTATTAATCACTAATAAGCTGAACAGAATGCTTTAAAACTGTCCATGTTGAACTGACTTAATAACTATGTATGGGAAGGCATGTCAATAGTGACACGCTGTGTTTACGTTCCTATGGAAACAATGTATCTTGTTCTTGCTATGCCTAATGTATCTAAAACGTAATGTTTTGGATGATAGTAAAACTGTGTAAACTACATAGTTCTGTACATCCCATGGGATGAGAATGTAAACTTTTATAAAACTCTTCAATGCTTAGGATCATATCTCTTTTAAGCATTTGTTAAAGATGGCATACTATGTATGTTGTATAGCAAATCCCTTATGAAGCAAGGCCTCGTTTTTAGATGTAAATTATTCGATGGCGCCTATCCAAGAGATGATCTTAAACTGATTATTTTCACTTTGATACCAATAGGATTGGATGAATAAATCCGATGTGTTGTGTTGTGAAGTGTTCATTCTGTCAGTTCTTTCAGGATATTTAGTTCTGGTTGAATTTCAGAGCCAACTGGGAGAGTTTACAGTGGGCTTGTGGAACTCTGTTTACACTTTCCCCTGCCAATGTAAATTACTCTTGTCCAATGACAACGTGAGGATTTCGGGGAAGATCAGTGTGACAGTTGTATGGGTGCTCCCAAACCTCTCTGCAATACCAGGTAAAAAGGAGTGATCTTCATGTCATCTCCTGCCATCTGCTTATCAATAGTTGCCAACATTTAGAAAAGTTTCCAAGGTACCCCAACTTTCAAATAAACTTTGGTTGGGGATGGGGAGGTCTTGGGGTGCTAAGCCTCCAGTCAGTGAAGGGTTTTGTGTGCACTCTGGTGAATGTTAGGCAGCTGTATAGATCACTTCACAAACATTAACTGCTTCTCACCCCGCCCCTTCAAGGGCTGGCATGTGAGGAATTGTGTTCTGGTTTCTCACATGGTACATTGGAGGCAGTGGCGGTGACTTAACTAAAGCCTCCAAGGGAGTTGATATTAGAGCTGGGATTGAACCCTAATCATCTAAGCTTCAGCCTCTGAGCATGCACACTGCAGCCTCCCCATAGGCATCCAGATGTCTGTCCCTCACCTAAGTCCTAGGGCAAGGTCCAGTATTGGTTTATTACTGAAGGCTGCAATGTTGTTGCCTTGGTAACGCTGGTCAGGCTGCTCAGTGGTTTTGTCCTAACAGGATATAATGCAGCCTACTAATTCATCAGACCTCCATGTTACTCATAAAGAAAGACCACGGGCCCGGTTTGGTGACAAAGGCACGTGGCCAGATTTACTGCTCTCAAGGCACAGCCCTAGTGCCCTGGCTCTGTGATTACAGGTACACTAACCCATTAGTGCCCAGTGGCAAGGAGTGGCTCAGTCAACAGCAGGAGTCTCTGCTGTCCCCTAGGCTAGGGGTTCCCAAACTGTGGTACCTCTGGGATATGCAAGACCGCTCGGGGGGTATGCGAGAGAAATTGTGTAATGGTGGATTTTATTTATTTATTGCATTTTCATAATAGGCTACTGAGACGAAGTTTTAAAACTCCGTGGGAAATTAATTATTTAAAATACGGCAGTTAATTTACTTCAAGATGTACCAATGAGAACACAGATACATAGAGATGCGGATGTGCAGCACCCTCCCCTCCAATCACCATACAGCATGGGTTCAGTTGCCCAGCAACTGTCAAGTCTAACGGAGTTTAGAATTTAGGGTAGTTTTTTTTCCAGTTGTATATGTCGCACTATAACTATATCTGTATGTAACAGTGAAATAGGGATAGATGGCTAAAGACAGGTAGCGTTAAGAAGAATGCACAAAGTATCGGTGAGGAGAAGGGTACGAGTATGCAGGCAGCTAGTAGATCTGGAAGAGGGTATGCAATAAGAAAAGTTTGGGAAGTTCTGCCCTAGGCCATACAAAGGATCAAGGCAAGGTACCCCAACATTATAGACTCAGATAAACCACTGGGATAAACAACTTACATACCACCTTACGTATTTCAGGACATCTGTTTGTTACCTCCCCTTGTTCCTGATATCTTGGAGACAACCTCCCTACTCATTGTTCTGTCAAACCATCTTATCTTGTACTAGATTGCGGTGTATCTGTACTAGAAGCCTTCTGAAATGTATTTCAAATTTACAAGTATTATTATTTAGCCAACGCTAGGCCTACTCTGGTTCACAGCCTTTGGTTCAGGCCTCAAACTTGCATCAGGCCCTGTGTTCCAGGCTCTCTTTCTCTCTACTACATTCCCCTGCTTTTTGTTATTTTATGGGCAGGACATTTACCCACCAGAAAAGCATAATGCATGAACTGAAAATGACCCAGTGGGCTAAACACTGTTTCTTGTCCATTTTGCTTCACCCATCAATACATTCATGCCCCAAGTGTCCAGTGGTCTGCACATTCACTCATACGACATGCGGACAGATTTCTTCAGTCATTTGATCTTAGTCCCATATCGTGGGCCTGGTAATGTTAGGTCCAGGACTTTAGTTGAGAAGTGTAGTCATAGAATATCAGGGTTGGAAGAGACCTCAGGAGGTCATCTAGTCCAACCCCCTGCCCAAAGCAGGACCAATTCCCAACTAAATCATCCCAGCCAGGGTTTTGTCAAGCCGGGCCTTAAAAACCTCTAAGGAAGGAGATTCCACCACCTCCCTAGGTAACGCATTCCAGTGCTTCACCACCCTCCTAGTGAAATAGTGTTTCCTAATATCCAACCTAGACCTCCCTCACTGCAACTTGAGACCATTTCTCCTTGTTCTGTCATCTGCCACCACTGAGAACAGCCGAGCTCCATCCTCTTTGGAATCCCCCCTCAGGTAGTTGAAAGCAGCAATCCAATTCCCCCCTCATTCTTCTCTTCTGCAGACTAAACAATCCCAGTTCCCTCAGCCTCTCCTCATAAGTCATGTGCTCCAGCCCCCTAATCATTTTTGTTGCCCTCCGCTGGACTCTTTCCAATTTTTCCACATCCTTCTTGTAGTGTGGGGCCCAAAACTGGACACAGTACTCCAGATGAGGCCTCACTAATGTCGAATAGAGGGGAATGATCACATCCCTCGATCTGCTGGCAATGCCCCTACTTATACAGCCCAAAATGCCGTTAGCCTTCTTGGCAACAAGAGCACACTGTTGAGACACTAGTCTTAAATTCATTTTGAAAAACTGGGCTAGGCACTAGTACAATATGTTCCACAGTTCTATGTACATGAGACGTAAAACAGGAATTGGGAATAGTGACATCAAAAATAAGGACTTCATATATAAATTTATTGTAATTAGTTACTACACAGGACTGTCCATCCATGTGACAGATTGCCCTTACTGCTGGTTACCATCTTGGAAGGTTTGCTGGGCAGGAGACAGGAGCAGCTAGCTTCTCTATTCCATTGGATTGGCCTCAATTATTGTGGCCACACACTGGAGTTGCAATGTTAACAACATTCCTGGTATAACAAGCTGGGTGTGGTGCTCTTTAGGTTTGCATTGCTCTCTAATACACCAGTAGTTAAAGTAGATTCATTTGTTTTTTGTAGATGCTGTCTTCCAAATGACCTACTGAATGGACAGTAACCAATTTATCAAATATTGCTGTCAGGATTCAATATTGGTAACCTGACACTGAACAAAATTGTTTTGACTAACATGTGCCTTAGTTAGAATGCAGTGTCACTGATCCCAAATTTTGAGTGATACTAACAGGAAATCTGTCTATATAAATGGCAAGTTACATACAGCAGTGCTATGCTGAGTTGATCAAATTCAAACGTGGGAGGGATGGATGCAGGGTACATCACAGCTCTAAAGTTACACAGAAACCTTCTCCCTTTATATACGTTACACCTCTCATTGCATTTGCTATACATTGCATCACACGTTTTTGCTTTGGCTTGGTTATTTTGCAGGAACCAATCCCTGTGCAGTATGCATTGTCCACACACTGACCATGATTCGACTTCCTCTTTACCTCATCTCTACATTCTTTGTCCCTTGTTATTGAATTTATAGCAAATAGTTCCCTGGGTGTTCTCCCTCTTATCTGAGTTGGCTCAGACATTCTGTCTTCTTAGCCTACTGACCTATTTACTTTTTTATTTAACACAAATGTTCTGTTTTCAACCTAATAATTTATTTCCTTCCCTAATTCTATCTTCCAAAAAATGAGGCCTCCCTCCATGTGTTAATTACTCATGTCAGGCCAGGCCAGGCCAGGCCACAGCTACATTCCTCTGCTTCTTTCTTTTTATATTAGTATTCATTTCATTTGCATTATATTCCTGTCTTTCTGTGCTCCCCACCCCCCAAGTTTATTACCCAGCAGCACATTCCCAAGACCACAGTGGTTGTAACAATTTAAATCACCATTAATATTAGGCTTAAAGTACAAATCAGGGCGTGCAAGCTCACCTCCTCTGGTGCAGCCCACCAGGGCGTCTCCATTCCCTAAACAATATTATCCCCAATTGCTTGTTGCTTGGCTATTAGTTGGGCAATGGGCACCAATTGCCCTATTTTCCTTTGTACCAAATTAGCGGTGTTAATGGACAAGGGAGGTCTGGGTGCAAAAAAGATTAGTCACCAGGGACTCCTATTCGATATTGTCTTGTAAGGATAAGGCCTTTTCCTGTAGCCACATTGTAAGGCCTAAGGCCTTTGTCTGCAGCCATATTTGGAAAGCAGCAGCCATTAGCCAAGAAGCAGAAAGTCACATCCTCACATTCCATCTAAATTACATTAAAACAATGTAATATTGGGCTGTTAAGAAGGCGATCCTGTCCTAATAGCACCCACCATCACCAGACTAAGGGCTGGTCTACAGTGGGTGTGTGTGTGGGGGTGTTGATCTAAGATATGCAACTTCAGCTACGAGAATATCATAGCTGAAGTCGACGTATCTCAGATCAACTTACCTCCCATCCTCACGGCGCGGGATCGATGGCCGCTTCCACCTCTCACCCTGGTGGAGTTCCGGAGCCGACGGGGAGTGCGTTCGGGGATCGATTTATCATGTCTAGACGAGCCGCGATAAATCGACCCCCAATAGATCGATTGCTACCTGTCGATCTGGCGGGTAGTGAAGACGTACCCAAAGAAACAGATCTTAGGATGATTAAAGAAAACAAATGATCACACTCCAACATTCATGTTGGAGAATAATTAGGAAGCCTGGTCTCTGCCTGGTATCCACAGCACAGCATGTCATCCTACAGCAGACACTTAAATCTAGCCACAGAAATAAACCTATAGTTCTTGTGACCGTGCATTTGAGGAGGGCATTCCTAAACCTTCCTGCAGCCTTATCGGCACCTCAGGATACACATAGTTAGCTGAGGAGGATTTGGATTGATGTTTGCTGTTCTGGTGATGTGAAGAAACTGTGACACATGGGAGATGGCCCTCCATAGCTTCTCAGCAGAGGGCTGTAACACTAAGTATTACCTAGATAGCTCTTCTTTTATCCAGAGCAAAGAGGCAAAACCTTAACCACACAAATTGACTGTGATGTGTGAAATTAAAAAAAAAATCCAGCTTTACTCTGCATAGTGTCTCTCATACAAACTGTCTAACACAAAGCCACACAATGAAATAATACATTTCCGAGAGCTAGAATAGCTGTGTGGGGACAGGGGACATGTATTAATCTTTCATTTGAAGTGAGATGGAGAGTCCCTCTGTTGGATACACAGGAAGGCTTTTCCAGATGGCAGGAACTGCACGAGGAGAGAGCTCTCACACCCTCAGTGGCTAGATTGTGTCACAGGACAGGGAGGAGGCTGAGACAGCAATAATATGAGAGAAAAGCAAGATTTCCTTCCTCTTTAACTCTCACTTACAGTAATTCAAGATTAATTCTAGATTCCCTCCTCCCACCCCACCCCCCAAAAAAACCCTCGTGAGTTTTGTATAAAGAGGAAGTCTTTAACTGCTCTGTCCGGAGGTACCAACTCTGTGGATGCTCTGGGGCTCAAGCACCCACCGAAAAAAATAGGGGGTGCTCAGCACCCACAGGGCCAGATTAATCTTTCAGTGTCTTCCACTCACATTCCAGAAGTGACCATGTTTCCTCTTGCAGAGAGAAGCAGGTTGCCCCTGATGTCCAAGGAGGCTTTCAGGACCAGTGCAGCCAAATGTAAATTAGAGCAGCCCTCTGGCTTCTCTAGCTTACGCCTGGGACTGGATCCCTGCCAGCCCTAGCATTCAGGAGCCTTCAAAAGGTGGTATACAGCCACCTGGGTCCATCCCAGATTGCACTGAGCTGAGTTTAGCACAGCTTAGAATCAAGACCAGGGATTGGTCAGCCAATGAGAGCATGTTGTGATGATGCAATGTGATACCTGCTGTAGAGCTATGATGGGGTTGGGGTCTCTGTGAATCACATGGAACAGGAACTATCCTTCACGTGCCTATACAATTTCATAGTTTAGTTCAATTGATTTTCATTCTGACTCCTCAAGAAACTAATTTGATTCTCCATGTGACATTCTATGGGGTTCCTTTGGGCAGTGGCCTGAGCAGCCACAGAGGAGGCCTTTTCTGTTCTGCCTTGGTACCCTTGGTTCAGGTTCCCTGACTGTAACAAGTGCTGTCCACTGTGCAGGCCAGCAGCTTCTCCATAGGTCTCTCTGCAAGCCAGGCTATGTAACACTCTTAGTGGGGTTTTCACACCACATTTTCCAGGTTGTGCAGCACACTGAGCACTTTTGTTTGTTCTACACACAATTTTCTTTTAACCTTTTGGTATAATGACATTGTATGTGTTTGATAAGAACCAGGAAATGAAAAGTTACATGAAAGAGAAAAAGAAAGAGAGAGATGTGGCACTTCCTTCTATATTGCACGTAAATAGCAGCTGGCTGTCTAGAAACATTTTTTTGTAATACAAATATGGGCATTAACTTCAGCTATTATCTAAATTATGGGGTGAGCTCTGCACAGAACCAATTGCATGTGGATAGCACTTCTCCATAGCTGCACTTTTCTTCATGTGTACCCACATTCTAGTATGCAAAGGAACAAAAGCTCATGTGTATCTTAAGAACTTTCAGATGCAATGGCCCAGAAAGGCGTGTGACTGTGCATAGGGCACCAATAGCCATGTTAGATCAAAACTTACCCTAGCCATATGCAGACCGCAGAAGTATGTGGAATAGTTGGGTCCTGGGCTGAAATAACTCTTGTGTATACCTCCAGACACGGAAGGCCATGGGAACAGGGGGAAGAGCAGCATTGCCACTCGTGTGAAATATCCTAGTTTACTTGAGAAACATACCAGATCCTGGCCATTTGTTTCTACCATGTTCACAAGGACAGTTTGCCATCACAACAGAGAGGTCAAATCAATGTGATGTGGAGCCCTGACTCCATATGTAAGGCCCATGGTCAGAAGATTTAGAGGGATGGAATTCTCTGCTCCCGCTGTAAGGGCAGAAGGCAAAAGCTAGCTCTGGCCAGCTTCATTTAAATGAATTATAATATTGTTTACCCAGAATTCCATCTATTGACTTGTGTCGCTTTTGCAGGAATTTGTTTGTTTTGATTGTACAAATCAGGAGTGGCCAAACTGAGGCTCTTTCACAATTAAAGTGCAGCTCACGGAGCCCCCCATGTCCTCCCATTCTCCAGAGAAGCTGAAGCCCCGAGCCCAGGCAGGCGCCTCCCCTGGGGATGGAGTAGGGTGACCAGGTGTCCAGTTTTTGACTGGAACATCCCGGTCAAAAAGGGACTCTGCTCACCGGACCGTTAAAAGTCTGATCGGTGGTGCTGCGGCGCTAAGGCAGGCTAGTCCCTACCTGTCCTGGCTGGCACCGTGCTGCGCCCCGGAAGCAGCCTGCAGGTCCAGCTCCTAGGTGGGGTGGTGGTGGTGGTGGCACAGCGCTCCGCGCGCTGCCCCCAGCCTGAGCACAGGCTCCACACTCCCATTGGCTGGGAACCTGCCAATGAGAGCTGGGGGGGGGGGGGGGCGGTGTCTATGGGCGAGAGTGGCACGTGGAGTCTCCTGACTCTCCCCCCCCCCCCCCCCCCCCCGGACCCAGACCTGCTGGCTGCTTCCGGGGCACACACGCAGCACGCTGCCAGGACAGGCAGGCAGCCTGCCTTAGCCCGGCTGACTGGGAGCCACCTGAGGCAAACCTGCACCCCAATCCCCATGCCCCAACCCCCTGCCCCAGCCCTGAGTGCCCCCATACCTGGATCACCCTCCTGCACCCCAAACTCCTCATCCCAGGCCCCATCCCAGACCTGCACCCCCCATCCCAGAGCCTTCATCCTCTCCTGCACCCCAGCCCCCGGCCTGAACCCGCAGCCCCCTCCCCCACTCCGAATCCCTCAGCCCCAACCCACAGCCTGGACCCCCCTTCTCCACCCCAAACTCCTCATCCCCAGCCCCACCCCAGAGCTAGCATCCCCAGCCCAGAGCCCTCACTCCCTCCTGCACTCTAACCCCCAGCCTGAACCCGGAGCCCTCTCCTGCATCCTGAACCCCACATTTCTGGCCCCACCCCGGAGCCCACACCCCCAGTAAGAGCCCTTACCCCCTCCCACATTCCAACCCCCTGCCCCAGCCCAGTGAAAGTGAGTGGGGGTGGGGGAGAGTGAGCCACTGACGGAGGGAGAATGTAGTGAGTGCGGGGTGGGGCCTTGGGGAAGGGGCGGGGCAGGGGCGAGGTCTTGGACAGGGGTGGGGCTAGGGTGTTCGGTTTTGTGCAACTAGAAAGCTGGCAATCCTAGGCTGAAGCCCCGAGTCCCCTCTCCCTGCGTGGCTGAAGCCCTGAGCCCTGGCAGGTGCACCCTGGCTCTCAAACTTCTGCGTATGCGGCTCGGACAGTCAGTAAGTTTGGCCACCCCTAGTATAAATGGTCATAGGTTGTTATTTTTACTTACTTGTGAAAGAGCATCAGAATGTGCAGGATATGTCCTGGAGGAGTGGGTCACCCTGAAGTCACAGGCAGTGAACTTAGGTTTGGTAACAAAATCTAAACTCAACAGGAAAGCCAGGAGCTCAATCGCAAGAGCAGAGACTCTATCCAAATGGTCCTGTTTTGCTTTATGGTCCTCACCTGGAGATTCTGTACCCTGAGTGGAATAGAGTGGTGTTGATGCCGACAACAGCAATGATGGTGAAGAGCTCCTTAGCAAGGTTTGACCAGCCCAGCAACAATGCAGAGCTAACTTCACAGCACGCTGGCCTATTAAGCCTGTGGAATCAGAGCTAATATAACAGAACTGAGCCAGGTAGCTACACATTGGAGAGGGACCTGGCAGAGCCGTCCTCTATGGAGTGGAGCAGATCAGTAGAGTAGAGCCCGCACCTTCACCATCACCAACCCCAACTGGACTTGTGAGTGGGGTTATACATGGTGGGTCTTGTGATGGAAGTAAGCGTTCTGGACCTCATGATGCCAGGCAATTATTATTTGGGACTAAGGCTTTGACCAAACTCCGGATGCACAGTTTTGGGTTGTTCAGTTTCTTGTATGGAAATATGCTAGTGTGACACTTTCTGGGGGTGTCCAGGACTGCGAATGACCATGCTACCCTCCTGCCTCTAGCAAGACGAAGTCTTTCTTGTGGTAACTGGATGTCAGCTTCCTGACTCTGCTAGCCCTTCAGCTCCTCAGGCATTCTCCTTGGGACTCTGCCAACCCCCTCTTTGGCTTGCAGGTTAACACTTGGTGTACCCCAGTCCCCGCACTGCTCAGAGGTGTCTCCCTGTAGTATCCAGCCCCTGTCACTGGACATTCACAGAAATAACCAGGTAAGCAGTCTCCAAAAAGAGAATGTGCACACCAGCTTGTTTGATTCAACTGAAGATTCACACTTTGCTTAACACCATAGCACTGAAATGTGTTTATAATATAAACAAGAATAAGTTTATTAACAAAGACCAGACATTTAAAGAGACAGAATAGCAGGTTACATATGAAATAAAAGTATATATACTTGAGTAAATATATTTTTATTAGAGTCTAAACCTAATGTTAATAGGCTAAAATCCTACTCTAAAGAAGTTTCTCACCTAAAGCAATCTCCCAAAGCCTTCAGCCCACATGGCTGAGAGCTACCATGCATAGTAACAAAAAATAAAGTCCTTTTTGTTCCCTCAGTGATGGATAAACAGAATCCTTTTGCCTTCCTATTATACTCCACAGTTCATTGTCTCTGCATCCCAGAGACAAGACAACCACATGTGATTTTGATCTCCGGTATCTTCCCATGTTGACTTTGCATCCTCATGTTGACTTGGAATGCCAGTGTAGCTCCCATTGTGTTTTGCTTATAATGCTTAATTTACATGTGGCAGAGAGATACATATCTTATCTCCTGTCTGGAAGAAACCTGTTTGTCAAGTCCTGCTGGCTACATAGTTTGAAACATATTTTTAATAGGTACCATAAGTCCTTACACACCAACCGTACATACATCTTGCAATGCTTATGATGATATCTCACACAACATTCTATATAAATACTATGACAGCAAGGTTTTAGGTGTAGTGAGTTTGTTAGGCCTGTGAGGATTTTTTGATACAGAATAGTGAACTCTTTGCCAACTGGAATCTATGGGCCTCTGTTTTACAACTGGATTTTCGTGTTTCTTTTGATTGTTTTTTCCTTGTCCTCTGGTGAAAAGATACTTGAGGATTCATGTTCCTATAGGACCCTGAGTGCTTGTGAGTGGGGAAGAACCACATGCAAGGCAGACTGGGGACGTTTTATTTGTTTTATTTTAATTTCCAAGGGCCGGAAGTAAGAGTACGTCTCGGGGACCCTTAGGGAGGTTGAATTTGATCCTTGCTGATGCCATTGGCACCTGACAGAAGGGTTGCATACGGAACTATATAAATTATGTCAGTAATAGACTGTCCTCTTTTCAGCTATTTTTTCATATGTGAAAGTGGGAAAGCACTCTTTGCACTGAGGAAAGTTATGTCCATTTTAGACTGCAGTGAGCTGGCTTATTAGCCAGAAGTTGGCCATAAACCATACTTCTGTGTTTTCACACTGTCCTTTTTAATTTTTTACATAATTTTTCTAATTTTTACAATCTTAAAGGTCACCACACTTCACTTATTACACTGACTTTGTAAACAGAAAAAAATCCCTTCTATTTATATCTAGGAAGTGGTTTTAGTGCACCACAGTCACTGCTATGTGAGAAGCAATCCCAGCAGAGGCAAACTGCATGCATGAAAAATTAAAGCCAGAACCCACTGAAAATAGATCCCGTTATCAGAAATGACACATAGAGTGTTTTACTTGCAAATAGTGTCTGGAATAGCATCATGCTGCCAGTGAGTGAGTACCAAATGAGATATGAATTCAATTCCAAATAAACTTGGTCAGCTTTTAAATACTGTGTTGTTTTAAATGAACCATCATTGTAAAGTTTGCTTGAACATGCTTCTTTAACCGAGATGTCAATATCAATAAGCTGAGGTTGCATAAACTTAGCAGTGCAATCAATTGAACATATAAAATGCACGTGCAACTGTATGTCTAATTTTTTAGGTCAATTGCCATGATTAAGTGTGCAAGATGGGTATTTGTATAGGCATTGGGTATTTCTGTGGGATTAATGCCAACAGTCAGATAGATGTTATGGGGCTGCAAGCAGTCAGTGGAAGGGAGCAGCCCTTCTTTGCATGACTCCACTGAGCTGTGCTTCAGGTTCAGCCTAGGATGTGGGACTAAGCAGGAGGGAAGCTGCAGTCTGTTCCAGATTAAGTATGCCCCTCAGACTTGCAACAAAGGTCAGCCTCTTCTTATTCTAGGAGAGTAGAAAGGAGGACAACACCTTAATTGCTAGGGATTCTGCTTTATCCAGAGGTTCTACTTTGTTTGCTGGAACATGGCCACTTGGCAAGTCTTTCAACTGGATCTTTCCTCAGCTCATTATCTGTGCAATCTGCTACGGCCAATGGGAGTCTCCCAAAACCTGCTACCAACTTGATTCTAAAAATAGAAACATGATTAAAGAGAAATCTGGCCAGCAATGGAACTAGGTTCTGAGCAAAAGACAACCTGGACAAGCGCCTTTCAACTACGTGGCAGGCCTCATGAAGAATCAATGCCACAGCTGGCTGTCTGGCACTAGGACACAACCCCATCATTTGCCAGGAGGCCAAATGGTGAAATGCTTTTTCAGGGCTGCAGGTGGCCCTAATAACCAGGTGCTCCCTCCACTTGTGTTGGCAACTGGAGGCATGAAAGGGGCAGCACTGACTCAGGAGTGTACTCTGCAAGCCCATGAAAATCTCTCCACCATAGAGTTGAAGCTTTGAGAGTTGGGGATGGGGCAAGTCATGAGCAGGTGAGGATGGAGCCAGAAGTTTTATACATGGTCTCCTAACTTGATGGCTTTTCTGAGTTGAAATCTGCCTGGGAATTAGCACTGTAACTCTCTCTCCTCTAGACAGGAGATTTATTCTCTTCTTTGTACAAACCTCCCACTGATATTGATGAAAGTTCTGTGTGGAGAGAGAATGTGAAATCTTGGCTTGCACGGCCTTATATTGCATGTTGAAACTTTTATACAATCGTTATACCCCAAACTGGCAGATACAAGAGGAACTCTAGCCCACAGAATGGACTAACACTGTTTCAGCCCCATTCGAGAGTCATCACTGGATCCATACCCACCTCTCCAGTTGCGCTTAATCTCTGCACCCCAAACAACTCTCAGCAGAAGAGACAGTAAATCCAGTGCAGCTCCAGTACTGCTTAGTATTGCAGAATAAGACACATACTTTGAAGCCTGGTCTGCACTACGGAGTTAGGTTGCCACAAGGCAGCTTATGTTGACTTAACTCTGCAAGTATCTATACTAAAATTTTGCTCCTGCTGACATAACTTGCCTATAATATTGACTTAATAGCTCCACCTCCACGAGAGGCATAGCAATTAGGTCAACGTAGTTAGGTCAACGTAGTGTCAGTGTAGACACGTTACTGACATTGACTTTAGTGGCCTACAGAAGGTGTCCCACAATAACCTACCTTGACCGCTCTGGTCACCGTTTTGAACTCTGCTGCCCAGTGGCCAGGTACACAGTTACCTGCCCAGCCTTTTTAAAGCCCTGAGAATTTTAGAAAATCCATTTCCTGATTGCCCTGCTTGGAGAGCACACCTAGCAACTCTCTGGTATTGATTCACACCGCAGATGCGCCCCTGCTTGGACTACTCACTACGAGGTTCATATCAGGGTGGAAAAGAGCAATGCCAGGTAGCGCACACTACAGCAACACACATTACTGTGGCTTACTATTGAAATGGTCTTTCAAAGCCTCCCTGAGTCGAATAGCTCCGCATTGAGCTCTTTGCATAGCCCTGGCATCCGGCCGCTCAAAATCAGCAGACAGCCATTCCACCTCCACCCCGGCAGAAACTTTCCCCTCTTTCCTTCACAGATATTATGCAGGATACACTAGGCAACTATAACCATTGAGATACTATTTTCACTGAGGTCTAATAACGTGTGTAGACAGTGCCAGTGGCCTTTCAAATGGTCAAAGGCACATTCAACCTTCATTCTGCATCTGCCGAGCCTGTAGTTGAACAATAGGCACCGACTCTGTGGGTGCTCTGGGACTGGAACACCCACAGGGAAAAAATGGTGGGTGCTGCCTCCCTATCAGCACCTCCCCATCTCCCCAGTGCCTCCTGCCCACTGGCTGGCCCTGCCGATCAGCGCCTCCCCCTTCCTCCCTGCACCTCCTGTCCGCCGCAATCCGCTGTTTTGCAGCATGGAGGGGGTCTGGGAGGAATGGGGAGGAGCGAGGACGCAGCATGCTTGGGGTAGGGGGCAGAACAGGGCGGGAAGAGGCGGGGCAGGGGAGCAGAAGGGGCCGGAAGACGCGGGTCAGTGGTGGGAAGAGGTGGGGCGGGGGAGGGGTGGAGCATGGCATTGAGGGAGGGGGTTGAATTGGGGGCGGGACCTGGGGAAGGACAATGAAAAATCAGTGCCTGTGAGTTGAAGCTCTCCTTGGTGCTATTGAGGTGGCCGATGTCTGGTTTCATGAGCCACAGGAGTTAAGTGGTAGGCTGGGTCTCCCAGGATCACTACTACCATTTCAACATCCCCAATGGTAATCCATGGTCTGGAAAGAAAGTCCCTGCTTGTGACTTTCTGAACAGTCCTGTGTTCTTAAAGATGTGGGCGTCATGCACTTTCCCTGACCAGTCTGCGTTGATGTTAGTAAAGCATCCCGCTGATCCACCAGCGCTTCTGGTGCCAAAATAGGGATATGCCCTCTATCGTCCCACCGCAGTTTGGGAACCCCATTGCTGCAAAACCATCCACTATGTCCTGCACACTGCCCAGAGTCACACTTTCGTAGCAAGAGGTGATTAATGGTCCTGCACACTTGCATCAAAACAACCCCCAGGGCAGATTTCCCGGCTCCAAATTTATTCCTGACTGATCGGTGTCGTCAGTTGTTGGCTGTGTGTGTGTGTTCTCTCTGCGTGCTGCACTGGCTCTGGCCAGGTAGCCTGTACAGCAGGCCCCAATCCAACTGCCCAAGAAACCCACAGACTCTGTTCTGTACCAAGGGCACCTGGCCAGGTTTATTGTTGATGAAGCACGGTAATAGCACCTGGCAAACTCTACGAGGATAATAAGACATTTATTACCATGACAATGGACTCAGCTCAGTGAATGGCGGGACTTTCCGTTCCTCCCCCTGACCCTATTTTATACACCAATACAAAGAAGTTACATATTGCCCCTCTGACATGGTTAGTTACCACCCTTTACCTTGTACATGCTGGTTCGATCAAAACATCTTTCTATCACGCTGTCATCCTTCTATTTAAGAGAGGCCAGTGTGTCCCTGAATCATCTCCAAGGAGTGTGTTTACACCATAACCTTGTATTAGGGTTATGATAAATGAAGGGGGGGGGCGGAGCTCCCTTTTATAGACACCCAGCCAGCCAGTAGCTATAAAATCCCTCTTAGTAGCTATTCTGTAATTGCTCTACCTGTAAAGGGTTAAAAAGTCTCACTGCTATGCGTAGGTAAAAGGAAGTGAGTGGGCACCTGGCCAAAAGAGCCAATGGGAATGCTAGAACTTCCCATTGCATTGGGTAATGATTTAATTACTGCAGCGGCCGTATGCCGACATAACTTAGCTTGACATAATCTTGTAGTGTAGACAAGCCCTGAGAGCCTTTTTGTCTCTCTGTGATTGTTCTCTTGGAGAGAGGGGACAGAGCAGAGTTATGCTGTAAGAAGCTTAGGGCCAGGTATGAAAAATGCTCAGTATCATACCTAGAAACTACTCATTTGAACCCCAGGTATATAAATAGATCAGGAAATGTCTAGGAAGACGTGATTAGGTTTATCTCTTTTTATTTCTTTATGGCTTGTGTACTCCTCTGTGCTAACCCCAAGTGCTTTTGTTTTGCTTGTAACCTTTAAGATGGACCTCAAGAAAGCTATTCTTGATGCTTAATCCTTGTAGTTGTTTTTTTTTAAATCTAGCAAAAACCTAAATTCCAAGATGTATTTTCTTCTTTTTATTTTATTAATAAAATTTACCTTTTTTAAGAATAGAATTGGATTTTTGTGTCTTAAGAGGTTTCTGCACATGTTGTTTAATTAGCTGGTGGCAACAGCTGATTTCCTTTTTTTTCTTTCTCAGCTCTTCCTGGGAGTGGGGTGTAGGGTGAAAGGGCTTGAGGGTACCCCACAGGAAGGAATTCCCAAGTGCTCCTTCCTGGGCTCTCAAAGGGGTTCTGCACTTGGGTGGTGGCAGCATCTACCAACCAAGGTCAGAGAAAAGCTGTAACCTTGGGAGTTTAATACAAGCTTGGAATGACACATATTAATTTTTAGAGTCCTTGCGGGCCTCCACCTTCTGCACTCGAAGTGTCAGACTGGGGAATCAGCCTTGACAGGAATGTTCTGGTACGATCCTTCTGGAATGTGTTTACGTGAATACTTAGTGCCTAGGAGTGCTTGTGTTTTTGTAACATCAGCCCTGTTTCTGCCAGGTTCTGTGAACTTGCAAATAGGCATGTTTTGTAACAGGGCCTGACTTCTGCTCATAACTTGACTCTTGCTAACTTTGCTTTATCTCAGCAGGGTCTGACTTTAGTTCAGGCCTTAGGCCTTACATCAGGCCCCTTATACCAGGCGTCATGTCTCAGGCTGTCTTTCATTAGCAATCGGGCATTGCAAGTTTCTATAGAGTGATTGCCATTCACTTCTCCACTATCAGTGCAGATCTCATTTTGGTGTTGCTGTTCTGGCATGCTGGGCCCGCGAGCTCTGCCCACAGATCCAGGAATGTGGTCTTGGGCATCCAAAAGTTCTGCAGCCACTGCTCATCATCCCAAACCTGCATGACAATGAGATCCCACCGATCAGTGCCCCTTTCTCGGGCCCAGAACTGGCACTCCACCATCTGCAGCTGCTCTGGGAATGCTACTAACAACTTTGAATAGTTTCTTTTCATGTCCCACAGCAGTCTAGCCTCCAAGGAATCATGATGTTTTTTGCGGCTCCTCTGGCGGTTCTGCAAATATTGCAGGATCAGGCGCCCTGTGCTCACAACACTCATCACAATAGTGCACAGCTGTGCAGGATCCATGCTTCTGACACAGATGGCGGCATTGCAAAATCTTCCCAAAACACCCCGTGCTAGACAGTGGTGTGTTGCACAGTGAGATAGCTACCCAGGGTGCAGTGCTCTCTGAATCGATGCAAGTGTTGCTACCTGCTAGTGAGGATGCGCACCACTGACACACAGAGCATAGTGTGGACACCAAAAATGATTTAATTACTGCAGCGGCCGTATGCCGACATAACTTAGGTTGACATAATCTTGTAGTGTAGACAAGCCCTGAGAAGGCTGCAATGGGAGATGGGAGAGGCTGGTCGTTGCAGGAGGCACGACACACGATCTCCCCAGGATACTTTCCAGAGTGTGTTTAGTTCACTATATCTACACAAGTTTCTCTTCACCTTGAGGTAAGATGCCCAAGCAACAAGCTTTTCCTAAACTGCCTTTAGGACTTCAGCTAAAACATGTGTGTGTCCCAGCCCTTTAGCCAGAAGCATCTGCTGTCTGTGGCTATGTCTGCACTGGAGCTGGAAGGTGTCATTCCCAGCTTGAGGGGACATACCCATGCCGGCACTGATTGAGCTAGCATGCTAAAAGTAGAAGTGTAGCCATGGCAGCGTGGGAGAGGCTGACTGCCCGGGGATGTGCCTAGGGTCTTGGATGGGATTGTCCTCGGGGCGGTGGTGTTAGCCCCTCTCCTGGGTTGCCAACAGTGTATTTCAAAAAGAAGGGACTGTTTTTTTAGCACACCTGCCCTGCCCCACCCCTCCTCCTGATATTATTAACATTTTTATCATCATAATTATTATTAATAATAATGAGCAGTATTCACCTACATTCACCAGGGCTATTTCTTGCTGCTGTTTGTAGCACTCAGCAACTCCCGATCTTGTTGTACAGAGAGGATAAAATAAGGGCTCTCCCTTGTGATATGGGACTGTTGATAACTCTCCCTGCTTGTGCCTCAGTAGCCACGCTTCTATTTTTAGCATGCTAGCACAAGTATGGCTACTAGAGCTGGGAATGACAACATAGAACTCCAACATAGACCTTTCCTGTGTCTCTCTGTCATCCTTTACTACCACCCTGACCTAGCCTGAATCAGACTCTATTAGGGTCTCCAGATGAGGGGAAGAAAATATCGGGACACATGGGGTGGGGAAGGGGGTGCACGCCGGCAGAGAAGAAAAAAAAAAAAAGCCGAGTCCTGCCGGCTGAGCAAAAAAAAATAAAAATCTGCTGCCGGCGGATATCGGGACGGTCCCGATTTTATCAGGACGTCTGGTCACCCTAGACTCTGTGTCTAAATCCCTCCCACCAACCCAACCTACCTACCTAAGAAGTGCTTCTGTGTCTGGCCTTCATTTAGGCATCACTATCCCCCAAGATGGCATCAGCCGTTTTGTACACTCTGACCGATCTCCCACCAAGTCCCATACAATCTGTCTGGAGCTTTCTTGCAAGCAAAGAGGAAACCCACTTGAATTCAGTGATCCCCCCTCTTACACAAGGCTCCAGTTCTAACTGCTAGCTACCTCTTTGTTGCTTAATTACTCATGGTTATGCTATTAACGTTTGGGAGGGCCCCTGTAATTGTCTTCAGCTGCTAGCTTCATACAGGGCAGACATCTCAAGAATTCAATACAAAGCAATATGGCACCGCCTTTGCCACAGCAATAGCTGGTCAGCTATATCTAACAAGCCATGCTATTGTAAACAGGTAGCACCTCATAAAAGAAATAATCATCTTACACAGAAAAGCTTTCCACACCAGGATAATACAGCGAGGATTATTATTCACTCCCTCTCAAACTCCTACATTTGTGTTTAGACACTAAGGGTACATCTATACTTACCTCCGGGTCCGGCGGTAAGCAATCGATCTTCTGGGATCGATTTATCGCGTCTTGTCTAGACTGCTCGGCAAGAGGAGTACGCGGAGTCGACGGGGGAACCTGCCTGCCACGTGTGGACCCGTGGTAAGTTATAACTAAGATAGTTCGACTTAAGTTGCGTATCTTAGTTCGAAGTGGGGGGTTAGTGTGGACCAGCCCTAAGAGTATGTCTATGCGGCAATTAAAACTCAGACTCGAGGGGCTCAGGCTAAGGGGCTGTTTAATTGCAGTATAGATGTTTGGGCTCGGGCTGGAGTTGAGGCTCTAGGACTCTGCACGGTGGGAGGGTCCCAGAGTTTGGGTTGCAGCCTGAGCCTGAACATCTACACTGCAGTGAAACAGCCCCTTAGCAGAGCCTCGTGAGCCTGAGTCACCTGGCATAGACCAGCCACGGGTGTCTAATTGCAGTGTAGACATACCCTAAGGGGATATCGGTGCTGTTGCGGTGATTTTGGCAGTGAGTGATGCTGGTTAATCCGGGCAGTAAGTATCTAGAGATGCTGTGCCTGTGTGCATAGGTGGAAGGAGAGAGGAAAGGTGCATTTTTGGGGCAAAAGGAGTAAAACAAAAATAAGAGACAATGATACATAGATTTTATGATGCTCATCTAGTCCAACCTCCTGCATAACACAGGCCATAGAACTTCCCCCCCAGTAATGCTGGCAATGAAGGGAATTCTTCCCTACCACGTTCCCAGAAGGAGGAGGGGGTTGAAGGAGAGCCATATGTACATAGGACCAGCAAAACAACAACAGGACACTGAAAACCATTTTTGTGTTAATGTGAAATGCAGAAGTCGGCTTCGCACATATGCTCAGATGTTGCATTTGTTTAAAATTCTCAGAAAATTACAATGTGGTAATGGAAGTAGAACAGAATGACTTGGCCCATTTGGGTTTAATTTTCCATTCTCATATAGGAGTGTATTTGCAAGCAGTACTGGATGTGTGTGTCTATGTGTGCAACTGGGCTCATAATTAGAACCGTGCCTGCCTCGCCCTGTGAGTGCATAAATAGCAATACACGTGCATGCAGAATTGGCATGCATTTGCGTGCACTCGCCTGGGTACTGCACACAAAACACTGTATGACTCTTCCTTTACTGTGGTTTTAGGGTAGGAGACATTTGGTATTCCCCATACCAACATTTCACTATAGTGAGTCATCTGTCAAGAGACTTTTACATTTCACTAGTAAGCGCATCTATTAGCTACTATGATAGCTAGATGAGGGAGAAACGATCGTGTCCGGTTAATGACCCAGTGGTTCCAGTTGAGATGGCAACTTGCAGTTTACTCCCCTATTTACAGCCTTCTCAAGCTGAAGTCTCTCATGCATGTGATCAGCCCAGAAGTGAATTGGTTTTGTGGAAAGTTTAAAAACACATTCAATCATTTTTGCATTAACCGAATTTCGGGGTATGAGGGGGGGCCATTTGTTTCTGTTAAGTTGTCAGCTGCTCTTTCTGGGCATGGGTTAGTCAAAAATGGTTTTATTTGAAATCATATCCTGGGAATTGCCAAACAGTCTAAGGGAGTGAGGCATCCACCTACCACTGAATTCAAGGGCAATTGAGCTCCTAACTCCCTTAGGTGCCTTTGAAAAGCCTGGCGGTAACTGGCATATATATTATGTAGTCCTAACCAAGGAACATGTACTTCATCTTGTCAGATGGAAAAGGGTTTTGAAATACCCACCTTATGGATAATTTCTGTCTTCTGACAAGCCTGGCTTGCAGTGGGTATTTGTTTCCTTAGCTTCAGAAAGAATCACTTTGTTGTGATGCTCAGAATGTTTGCTCTTGTATGGGAGGCATTGTAGCCTAGTGGATAGAGGACCGATGTGGGACTCAAGCAACCTGGGTTGGCTCTGCTCTTAGCCTGGTGGGTGACCCTGGGCAAGTCACTTCACTTCTCTGTATGTCTCAGTTTTCCCTCTGCAAAGTGGGGATACTGATACTGACCACTTTGAGATCTACTGATGAATGTGCTGTATAATATAGAAGTACTAGATTATTATTATTATTATTATCATCTCTGGATAGTGAGCAGAGATGGGGATTCTCAGTTATCATGCAGGAAAGCTCATATGCCTGCTAGTGAAGTGCTTCTCAACCTTTTGGGGTCTGTGATCCCAAAAAAGGACCATACAATTTTTCTGAGTCCCAAAGGATAGTGGTATTTGGATCATAGGAAGAACAAAAGGGAGGGTTTTGGGTGCTGTGAAGTGGAGGGATGGGGATGCTGAAGGGTAGGGTGCTGGATTTGAGGGGCTATGTATAGGGCTTAGAACTATTACTAACAGCAACCATTGACCTATTTTCTAGAGATGGGTGAAACTCTAATGAATGTAGTGAGAATATCAACAGAGAAAGTGTTCACACAATTTCATCAGATCTTGCAATATCTCGGGCATTCCCACATTGTGAAGCAGACCTTGCAAAAGAGGATGGGCAGTGTCTGAGGGTATTTTGTATTTCCCAGTCATCTGTGTGTGTGTGTGTGTGTGTGTGTACACAAGCATGTGTGAGGGAGAAATCATACATATAATGTCTGATACAACAGCAAATACAGATTAAAACACAGAAGGACACACATGGAAACAGTAAGGTGTTGTGTGTAGGTGTTTGCATTTTTTGTAAAATCGTATAAAAGTCAATATTTATCAGCTTCAGCTTGTAAAGTTTACTCAACATCTGTAATATGTGAATGAACCTAAAGCAAAGATCTCTCAGGTCAAAACCTTAAATGCCCTTCTATTGAAATTGTTCTATTAGGCCATAGTGGGAGAGGTGATATAGTCTTGAGGCTGTAACACTGGTCTAGTGCTCAGGAAATCTGGCTTATATGCTTTGTTCTGCTGCTGCCCCATTGGGAGACCTTGGGCAACTCCCTTCCATACCTCAGTTTTCCCATCTGTAAAATGAGGATAATCATATTTGTGCTTTGAGATCTGCTGATGAAAATCCTTATATAATAGTTAGTTTTTTTATTATTATTATGAATTAAAATGTTACTGTTGTGACGTTGCACTCCATATGTTTTATGGAAATATGCTTATGAGTGTGAATATGATGTAACTGGAATATGCTTTATGTGAAAGGTCTCTTGTAAGGTATTATAACAAAGGTTATAACCTACTGAATATATTCCTCCTATTTGTATGTATGTATCATTCTTGTTTGAAGCTAGAGATATGAAGTATAACTCTGAGGTCCTATTGTAATTATGCAAAGTGTGGGCTATTAATGGTGGTTTTGGTGGAATCTTGATGGCTCCCATTGACTAGGACAATTGGTTCTAAATGGTTTATTTACCTGCAAGCCTTCCTGTGTACGTGTGGGCCAGCCCGGGGGTAATGAAGAATGAGGTCTTACAGTGACATGCGACCATGTCACATGATACTGAAATCCATCTTAAATCTGGTACTTTTCCATTTAGAAGGAGGGGTGGGGACCCAGAGAGACAAAAGATTCCCACCATGTGCCAAAGCTATAAAAGGGAGTGGAACAGAATAAAGAGCATGGCCAGTCATGAGAAAACCCCTGTTTTCCACCGGAGATGTCTGCTGGAACTAACAAGAACTGTACCGGGGAAAGGATTGGGCCCAGACTAGGAAGGAGTCTAGTCTGTGAAAGAAGCATATTGGAACATCTCTGAGGGTGAGATGTTATCTGTAATCAGTTTCTTAATGTATTGGGCTTAGACTTGCGTATTTTTGCTTTATTTTGCTTGGTGATTTACTTTGTTCTGTCTGTTATTACTTGAAACCACTTAAATCCTACTTTTTATACTTAATAAAATCACTTCTGTTTATTAATAAATCCAGAGTAAGTGATTAATACTTGGGGGAGCAAACAGCTGTGCATACCTTTCTATCAGTGTTATAGAGGGCGGACGATTTATGAGTTTACCCTGTATGAGTTTTATACGGAGTAAAACAGATTTATTTGAGGTTTGGATCCCATTGGGAGCTGAGTGTCTGAGTGCTGTAGGCAGGTAACCTGCTAAGCTGTTTTCAGTTAAGCCTGCAGCTTTGGGGGTGTGGACCAGACGTGGGTCTGTGTTGCAGCAGGCTAGCGTGTCTGGCTCAACAAGGAAGGGTTCTGGAGTCCCAAGCTGGCAGGGAAAACGGGCTCAGAGGTAATCTCAGCACAACAGGTGACAGTCCCAATGGGATCTCTGTGACCGAACCCGGCTCAACTGTGTGCTGGACTTGTAGAAGCTTTGCCTACTAGATGAGACACAAGGCTGAGATTCAGGACAGTTGAATTCTATTCCTGCCCCACACTTGGGGTGTAACCTCAGGCAAGTTACTTATGGCCTGGTTTTCAGAGTTGTTGTCTGTCCCTGTCTACACTGCACAGAACTAGAGTTAGTAGACTCTGGGTTTGGTAACCTAGGGCTTGAGCCTCTACACTCATTTGTAACCTGAGGTTAGGAATTGTTGAACTCTTGGTCCCAACCTGGGGTTCCAGTGTCTATACTGCACTGTGCGGGCCTGAGTCCATCCCACCCTCCCCATCCCAGACTTCCAAAATATCACCTCTCTAGCTCTTTGTTTGTGGTGCGATATGGCAAAACTTGATGGTCCAGAAAACAAAGAACTGTCAGGGATTATGCAATACTTTTGCAGACTTCCAGAGCACGAGTCCAGTAGGGCTGTATCTACATTGCAAAGCAATAGGGCTTGAACTGTGGGTCCTGGCTTGACTCAAGCTTGGACCCTTCAGCCCTGAAGGGTCCTGGGATCTGGGTCTGAGTTCTGGATTAGCACATTTTGTGTGTAGACAGAAGGGGAGCTAGGCTTGATCCTGAATTTGAACCTTGGGCTTACACTGCAGTGTAGACATACCCTCAGTTCCTCCATTAGTGAAATGGTGACAGTAGTGATTACTGGCACTTTGAGAGCCTCAGATGGGAGTTCCTATGGGACAGCAAAGCACTATTACTTATTAACTTTCTGTAATGTGGCAAAATTAGAAATGGAGCATGAATACTATACTTTTCCATCTGGTTCCTGCATGTACCGATCCATCACATTCTCTGCAGTTAACCAACAGTTGAAGAAATTATTAGTGATGAGGAGACCTCAGCGTTCTGGTTTGGTTCAGAAAAGCAACCAGTTTTAGTGGTTTATTTAAACTTCTGCAAACCGGCAGCACAGACATTCACGAAAGTGAAAAAATGATGAAAATGAAAGTTAAACAAGTTTTTTGAACCATCAAAAAAAAAAAATGGTCTGAGCTCTGGGTGGAGGAACTGGCTTGCCCGTCCTTGAAATTATCAGGTGTGGCTAACATGTAGGTTTATCACCATTCGGCGTGACTGTCACCAGACACTGCAAAATGAACAGAGATGGGAGGAAAAGAAGGAGAATAGTTAGAGGGAAAGCATTGCTTGACTTGGAATGGAGCCCAAAAAGCCCTTTTCTCGGCTTTCTCTCCTGGCCAGGGTCCATGTGCTTTTTTGCTCCTCTCTTTTGGCTGCTCCTGCTTTTTGGGTGCTTCACCCTGTTAGATAGATAGATAGATAGATAGATGTACACACACAGACACTCCCTTCAGCTCCTGACCAGCCTGTGTTTTGGGTTTGTTTCAGCTATTTTATGCCAAACTGCTTCTTACATTATTGTGAATGCAGGGCAGATATTATGCCCGCCTGCTTCAATGAGTTTTCACCCATCCTCTGGTGTAACAATATATATGTATATTTTTGAAGCTATTTTATGTAACGTTTAGCATTTTTTTAACTGGATAGTTACAATTTTCCTCTCTCTCTGAGATGTGTTCAGTCAGACTCCTGGTGCTAGGCAAGGGATATGAAAAATAGTACATATACAAACTTTAAACATTTTTCCAAAACATTTCTCCATGGGTTTTCTGTAATATATATGGTGTAGAAAGAGATCAAAACAAGGTAATGGGATTTATAGATTTTATTGCCTTGATTTTTGAGAAACCTATATAATCCTCATCTTTGCCATTTGTGAGTACAGGGGCCAAAACAAACTCATGCTAATAAAACTCTTACAACCACATCATGCCATATAATCTATCTATCCATATAAACACATTTATATACGTAATAGACACACATTTTTTTATGTGACACTGTCATGTGAAAATGTGCCTTTCACCAGAATGGGCACTTTTTGGGCTCCTGTATAAGCAAACATCTCAGGACAATGCTAGTGCTAAATGTCTGTGTGTTGTGTATTGCAGGGGTGGCCAAACTGTGGCTTGTGAACAGCATGCGGCTCTTTTACCATTAAAGTGCAGCTCACGGAGCCCCCCACATGCTCCCCCCATTCTTCACCTACCAGACGGGGGGTGGGGAGCTCAGGAACTCTGCCTTGCAGCAGGATTGTGGGGTAGGGGCTTCTGCCCAGTGGGGAGGGGAGTCTCGGGGTTTCAGCCCTATGGGGCGCACCTGCCAGGGCTCGGGGCTTCAGCAGGAGCAAGGCTGAAGCCCCAACCCCTGGCTCCCAGCAGGTGTACCCTGGCTCTCAAACTTTTGAAGATTGTCATATGTGGCTCTGAGGGCCAATATGTTTGGCCACCCTTCATGTATTGGAAAAATGACTTTTCAGTGAGTCCCCTCCAGGGGTGAAAGTAACTTAAAGGACTTACCGGTATGCCGGAGTCCTGAGCGGGCGTGGCCCCAACCGGAAGAGGCATGGCCTCAATGGGAAGAGGCGGGGCCTTTCAAGATTTAAAGGCCCTGGGGCTCCAGTTGTGGCTGGGAGCCCCAGGGCCTTTAAATCACCCCGGAGCTACCAGCTACAGAGGCGGCTGGGAGCCCCGGGACTCAGGAGCGAATTAAAGGGCCCGGGGTGCCAGCCGCCGTGAAGCTCTGGGCCCTTAAAATCATCACGGGAGCCCTGCTTCCGCTACCCCGGGGCGACAGGGCTTGGGCTAGGGCTGGGGTAGCAGCGGCAGGGCTCTGGCGGTGATTTAAAGGGCCCGGGGCTCCGGCCGTTGCTGGGAGCCCTGGACCCTTTAAATCCCCACCAAAGCCCGGCTCCCGGGGCTCCGACAGCCGGGCTCGGGAGGGGATTTAAAGGGCCCTGTGCACTTGCCATGATGGGGAGCCCCGGGCCCTTTAAATCACTGCCGGAGCTCCTGCAGCGGCCGGAGCTTCGGGACCTTTAAATTGCTGCCAGAGAAGCTGGTCCAGTCCGGCACGGCATACCGGACTGGACCGGACCAGCTTACTTTCACCTCTGGTCCCGCCCCTGCTTTTACTCTGCCCTTTATTCTCAGTGTCAGCAAGAACACCAAGTCAGTGCAGCAACAATATGTGAGAGTAAGGATAGCCCAGTAGTTAGGGGACTAGCCTGAGATTTGGGAGCTCTGGATAAAATTCCCTTCTCTGTCATAGGCTTCCTGTGTGACCTTGGGCAAGTCATGTAGCCACTCTATACCTCAATTTCCTATCTGTAAAATGGGGATTATAGCATTTCCTGGCCTCACAAGAGGTATTGTGAAAATACATACATATTACAGATTGTGGGGTGCTCAGACACTGTGATAGTGGGGGGCCATATAAGTACCATAGCTAGATATGTGAGACTGGAGTTGTAGTAGATGGTAGTGAAACCCCAAAGAAGACTCTCTTATCCAGATCTAAGGTTGCTTTATCTACATTGTGGAGCTCAGACTTTATCTTGATGCTCACTGTATAACATGAGAGGCATGGGATGTACACTGAGGAGGAAAGGTCTATAGGAGGGCACATTTTGACAGGTATGGGAAGCCATCAAAGTGTGCCCTCTCCCCAACTTTCGCCCCAGTGTGGGGAAGGCACATTTTGACCAATACAGGGAATCCACCAAAACATGTCCACACCCACTGTCACACCTGGCCCTAAGGAAGGCACATTTTGATGGCCCTTCCACTCCTAGCAAAATGTGACAGCTCCTGGGCCAGAGGTGAAATCTGGAAGATGAGTACATTTCCTCAGGCTCCCATACCCATCAAAATGTGTCTTCTTTAGGATGGTGGGGGCAATCCAGAGGGTGGGCACATTGCGATAGGCCCCTCATTCCCCTCAAAGTGTGCAGCCATAGATTACAGTGCCCAAAGTTAAGACGGCCACCAGGCACATTTTGAGTAAGGGCATGTTTTGACATGACAACAGCATTTATTTTCCAAAGAGGATCAATTAATTGTGTCTTTGTGCTGCAGTGAATTTTCACGATGGTGAAGAGATGATGCAGAGTGCAATTTATTTGAACCCATTCTTAATTTTCACTTCAATCTCAACTGAAATTTCTATGCATGTTGCCTGACAACAAGGGTCAGCTCTACAAAAAAGCCAATTAATCTCATTTACCGCATGTGACAAAAATAGATGCCTACTACAACCTCTCTCGGGACTACACTAACACTCTGACTGTCACACAAATTACTCACTTGGTGATGACTTTACTCTAAATAATGTTACATTGAATCTCCCTCCCTCTTTGCATCAAGAGTCAAATTAAAATTACCCACTAAGAGGTGGAGTAATTATGATTTATGAAGATGCTGCCATGTGGAAATGCTGTGGTGAAAGGACCACGTGCAGTAAGACTGATGGTGTGAGGCTCTGAGGGTGATCAAGAGTTTCACATGCCCAAGCAAGTGAACAGATAGAAACGCTTTGCCTCTGAATGATGTGACAAATGAGACTCTGGTCACTAAAAAGTCATGCAGCTCCTGCACAAAGCCGAAGCTATAACTCTAATACAATGAGCCAGACTGCGTGTGGTGGAATGTGGCTGTTTACCTCACGTCTGAATAGGCAGGTCCTAAAGCTGCTATCACCAGCCTGGGGAAAGCCAGCCTAGTACAAGGTTGTGGTATCCCCATCACTGGATGGTTTTAAGAATAGTTTGGACAAACACCTTTCAGGGACGGTCTTGGTTTACTTGGTCCTGCCTCAGCACAGGATTGGACTTGATGACTTCTTGAGGTCCCTTCCAGCCCAACATTTCTATGAGAAGTTGGATCCTCTGGTGACAGAGTCAGCACAGTTAGGTTCCCTTTCCACCTTGCTGCCCATTCGAACTGGGCCGAAAAGGGCCTGGCCTGAGGAAAGGAGGCATGGCTGAGATGCCTCTGTGCCATACCAATCCTAAACAGCAGTTTTGGCCCTTTGGGACTGTCAGAAGCCAGTGAAATTGGACCGGTGCACAGGGAGATCAGCCCTGCTTGGGATCATGGGGTGTAAATAAGGAATCTTTTCTCACATCTGACCTGTGTTCTGTGCAGATCAGCTAGACTCCAGCATTGGGCCCAACAAATCCTGATTCATTTGTTTGTAGGTTTCATACAGTGTCATTGTTTGGAAATAGGAAGCAGAAAGCACGGTTCTACCTATCTGATACAAATCATAAACATGCTATTTCTTTGAGAACTTTATTTCTTGCATAACAATCAGATTGAAAACTTCTGATGCCATCTAGTGATGTTTCTTCAAATTTCACACTTCCCTTGACATTTGTAAAGGCAAATTTAAGCATGGTGTTTCTGTCCTCAAAGCCCCAAAAGGTATGGGAAGAAAAAGAACAATGCTACTACAACTGCAGTTAAATAGGCAGCTTAGCAGGTTTTCTCAGTGTTACGCTATAATAAGCATTTTCAAAGCAGCTTTCATCTACTATTATGTCACTTTTCCCAAATGTATCCCTGTATGAATAACACACTTCGTAGCGTGTGGACAGATATGCTATCGATCACACATTCAGTAGTCCAAGTACATTAGCAGCCATCAATTTGCATTGCATGCTCAAAATCTAGAAAACACTGGTGACTTTTCAGTTATTAATTTCCCCCCTCCATCTTAAAGGAGACAATAGGAATAATAATAAAAAAAAGTCTCAATCCACAGATAAGCATATCCTGGAGTCTCTGAATGTCTTTACTAAGGCCTGGTCTACACTACGGGTTTAGGTCGACTTTAGCGGCGTTAAACCGAATTAAGCCTGGACACGTCCACACAACGAAGCCCTTTCTTTCGACTTAAAGGGTCCTTTAAACCGGTTTCTTTACACCACCTCTGACGAGGGGATTAGCGATAAAACCGGTCTTTGCGGGTCGGAATTGGGGTAGTGTGGACGGAATTCGACGTTATTGGCCTCCGGGAGCTATCCCACAGTGCTTCATTGTGACCGCTCTGGACAGCACTCTCAACTCAGATGCACTGACCAGGTAGACAGGAAAAGACCCGCGAAGGTTTGAATTTCATTTCCTGTTTGCCCAGCGTGGAGAGCACAGGTGACCCCGCAGAGCTCATCAGCACAGGTAACCGTGATGGAGTCCTCCCAGGATCGCAAAAGAGCTCCAGCATGGACCGAACGGGAGGTACGAGATCTGCTCGCCATATGGGGAGATGAAGCAGTGATAGCTGAACTCCGTAGCAGTAAAAGAAATGGAAAAGTATTAGAAAAGATCTCCAAGGCCATGAAGGACCGAGGCCATAACAGGGACACACAGCAGTGCCGCGTGAAAATTAAGGAGCTACGGCAAGCTTACCACAAAGCCAGAGAAGCAAACGGAAGGTCCGGGGCAGAGCCGCAAACTTGCCGCTACTACGCGGAGCTGCATGCGATCCTAGGGGGTGCAGCCACCACTACCCCAACCGTGTGCTATGACTCTCTCACTGGAGAAACACACAGGGAAGACGGTTCGGGGAACGAGGAGGATGATGACGATGGAGGTACTGTAGGTAGCTCACAGCAGCAAGGAAGCGGAGAAACCGGTTTCCCCAACAGCCAGGATATGTTTGTGACCCTGGACCTGGAACCAGTAACCCCCGAACTCACCCAAGACCCTCAGGGCACACAGGAGACCTCTGGTGAGTGTAACTTTGTAACTATTTGTAAACATTACAAAAAAAAAGCAAGCGTGTTTAATGATTACTTTGCCCTGGCAATCGCGGCCAGTACATCTACTGGAAAAGTCTGTTAACGTGTATGGGGATGGAGCGGAAATCCTCCAGGGACATCTCCAGAAAGCTCTCCTGGTTGAAATGGGGTGATTTTATTAAGGGGACATTCAGAGGCGCCCGTTCCTGCTCTTCTGACCAGAAATGTTCCCCGCTGTTAACCACGCGGTGGGGGGAGGGGTGAAGTGATCATCCCAGAGAATCGTGTGTGTGTGTGGGGCGGGGGGGTTTACTTGTGTTTGTGCCGCATGTTAACCGGGAAACCGCAGCCACTCCTTTTACATTGAAACCCCATTTTAAATGGACAACCCAATTCATCCTTGATATGGGAAATGCGCTGCTGTTTGCAACCTTTCCCGCATGTTAAGAAGGTTAAAAAAGCCAAAACACTGTGGCCTACGATGGCTGCCTGCAAGCCGAAATATGCGACCTTGTAATGAAAGAGTGTACCCATTGTTCTCTAAAATGTGTCTTTTTTAACCACCTCTCCCTTCTCCTCCGCCAGCTGCAAATGTTTCTCCTTCGCAGAGGCTCGTGAACATTAGAAAGAGAAAACGTAGGACGAGGGACGAGATGTTCACGGAGCTGCAGATGTCCGCCCAGGCTGATAGAGCACAGCAGAATGCGTGGAGGCAGTCAATGACGGAGATGAGAAAAGCCCAATATGAACGAGAGGAGAGGTGGCGGGCTGAATCGCGGGAAGAACAGAGCAAGTGGCGGGCTGAAGACGATAGGTGGCGTCAGCTTGCAGACAGACGGCAAGAGGCAATGCTCCGTCTGCTGGAGCATCAAACTGATATGCTCGAGCGTATGGTTGAGTTGCAGGAAAGGCAGCAGGAGCAGAGACCGCCGCTACAGCCCCTGTGTAACCAACAGCCCTCCTCCCCAAGTTCCATAGCCTCCTCACCCAGACGCCCAAGAACACGGTGGGGGGGCCTCCGTCCACCCAGTCACTCCACCCCAGATGATCGCCCAAGCATCAGAAGGCTGGCCTTCAATAAGAGTTAAAGTTTTAAAATGCAGTGTGTCCTTTTCCATCCCTCCTCCCCCACCCATCCCAGGCTACCTTGGCAATTATCCCCCTACCTCTGTAAGGAACTAATAAAGAATGCATGAATGTTAAAAAAAAATGACTTTATTGCCTCTGCAAGCGGGAGGGGAGGGTGGGGTGGGGTGGTTGGTTTACAGGGAAGTAGAGTGAACCGGGTCGGTGGGGGGGGTTTGGAGGGTTCATCAAGGAGAAACAAACAGAAGTTTCACACAGTAGCCTGGCCAGTCACAAAACTCGTTTTCAAAGCTTCTCTGATGCGCACCGCGCCCTGCTGTGCTCCTCTAACCGCCCTGGTGTCTGGCTGCGCGTAATCAGCGGCCAGGCGAGTTGCCTCAACCTCCCACCCCGCCATAAAGGTCTCCCCCTTACTCTCACAGATATTGTGGAGCGCACAGCAAGTAGCAATAACAATGGGGATATTCTTTTCGCTGAGGTCTGAGCGAGTCAGTAAGCTGCGCCAGCGCGCTTTTAAACGTCCAAATGCACATTCCACCACCATTCGGCACTTGCTCAGCCTGTAGTTGAACAGGTCCTGACTCCTGTCCAGGCTGCCTGTGTACGGCTTCATGAGCCATGGCATTAAGGGGTAGGCTGGGTCCCCAAGGATCACGATAGGCATTTCAACATCCCCAATGGTCACTTTCTGGTCCGGGAAGAAAGTCCCTTCCTCCAGCTTTCGAAACAGAGCAGAGTTCCTGAAGACGCGAGCATCATGTACCTTTCCCGGCCATCCCACGTTGATGTTGGTGAAACGTCCCTTGTGATCCACCAGGGCTTGCAGCAGCATTGAAAAGTACCCCTTGCGGTTTATGTAGTCGGTGGCTTGGTGCTCCGGTGACAAGATAGGGATATGGGTTCCGTCTATGGCCCCGCCACAGTTTGGGAATCCCATTTCAGCAAAACCATCCACTATTGACTGCACGTTGCCCAGAGTCACTACCCTTGCTATCACCAGGTCTTTCATTGCCCTGGCAAATTGGATCACAGCAGCCCCCACTGTAGATTTGCCCACTCCAAATTGATTCCCGACTGACCGGTAGCTGTCTGGCGTTGCAAGCTTCCACAGGGCTATCGCCACTCGCTTCTCAACTGTGAGGGCTGCTCTCATCTTGGTATCCTGGCGTTTCAGGGCAGGGGACAGCAAGTCACAAAGTTCCATGAAAGTGCCCTTACGCATGCGAAAGTTTCGCAGCCACTGGGAATCGTCCCATACCTGCAGCACGATGCGGTCCCACCAGTCTGTGCTTGTTTCCCGGGCCCAGAATCGGCGTTCCACGGCATCAACCTGCCCCAGTGACACCATGATTTCCACATTGCTGGTGCCTGTGCCTTGTGAGAGGTCTATGTCCATGTCAATTTCCTCATCACTCTCGTCGCCGCGCTGCAATCGCCTCCTCGCCTGGTCCGGGTTTCGCCTTGGCATGTCCTGGCTCTGCATATACTCCAGGACAATGCGCGTGGTGTTCATAGTGCTCATAATTGCCGCGGTGATCTGAGCGGGCTCCATGATCCCAGTGCTAGCTATGGCGCCTGGTCAGAAAAAAGGCGCGAAAGTAGTATCTGATGGACCAGGAGAAGGAGGGAGGGCGGGAGGGAGGGAGGGCCGAGTGACGACATGGCGTACAGGTACAGGAACAGGGAGAAACACAAACAACTGTCACACAGAATGGTCCCCCCAAAGATTAAAATGAAAACCCTGGGCTTAGCAGGCCATTGATTTCACGGAGGAAGGGGAAGCATATGAATACAGAACAAATCTATTTTTTACATCTTAAGGTGGCAGCCGACGGTGCAGCATGAGTGACAGCCATACCAGTACGACGATGACGGATACCAATCATAAAATACCATCATCTGCCAAAAGGCAAGGGGCTGCTGCTGTGTAGCAATGCAGCCCCACGTCTGCCAGCCCCACGTCCGCCAGCACCCAGCATCGCCCTCGGCCTCTTCTGGGTGCTTAGCAGACAATACTGGGCAATTGGCAGAAAATAGTATATTACGACTGGTAGCCATCATCATCGAAACAGTAGCATGTCTGCCCAGGTGGCCATGATTGACAGCCACACCAATACGATGACGACGGATACCAGTCATAATATACCATCGCCTGGCAAGGGGCTGGTGCAATGCAGCCCTACGGCTGCCAGCCCCATGGCTATCACTCATGCTACACCGTCTACCGCCAAAAGGCAGTTAGCAGCTGCTGCTGTGTAGCAATGCAGTCCCACGTCTGCCAGCACCCAGAGGACATATGGTGACGGTGAGCTCAGCTGAGCTGAGCGGGCTCCATGCTTGCCGTGATATGTTGTCTGCACAGGTAACCCAGGTAAAAAGGCGCGAATCTATTGTCTGCGTTGCTGTGACGAGGGGGGAGGGGCCTGACGACATGTACCCAGAACCGCCCGCGACACTGTTTTGCATCATCCGGGCATTGGGATCTCAACCCAGAATTCAAAGAAAAGGCGCGAACCGCTTCTCGGCTCTCTGAGCTGTGGCGCAAACGTAGTATCTGACGGACTAGGGGAAGGAGGGAGGGGGGCCGAGTGACGACATGGCGTACAGGCACAGGGAATTAAAATCAAGAACGGTGGCTGTGCATCAGGGAGAAACACAAACAACTGTCACACAGAATGTTCCCCCCAAAGATTAAACTGAAAACCCTGGGCTTAGCAGGCCGTTGATTTGACGGAGGGAGGGGGAAGCAAATGAATACAGAGCAAATCTATTTTTTACATCTTAAGACGACGGTGCAGCGTGACTGATAGCCCTCGGCATCTTTCTGGGTGCTTGGCAGCAAATACGGGGCGGCGTATGACGATGGTCTTCAGGCCTATTGCACAATCGGCTGCTCGGGGAAGACTCTGCTAATGTGCGATGACCCGACTTGTAATAGGACGGCTAATAGTCGTAATACACCATTTACTGCCAAAAGGCAAGCCCCACGGCTGCCAGCACCCAGATCGCCGATGAAGGCTACCAGTCTACTGCACCGTCTACCGCCAAAAGGCAGTTAGCAGCTGCTGCTGTGCAGCAATGCAGTCCCACGTCTGCCGACACCCAGAGGACATATGGTGACGGTGAGCTCAGCTGAGCGGGCTCCATGTTGTCTGCACAGGTAACTCAGGTAACCCAGGTAAAGAGGCGCGAATCTATTGTCTGCCGTTGCTGTGACGGGGGAGGGAGGGGCCTGACGACATGTACCCAGAACCGCCCGCGACACTGTTTTGCATCATCCGGGCATTGGGATCTCAACCCAGAATTCAAAGGGGCGGCGGAGACTGCGGGAACTGTGGGATAGCTGTGGGATAGCTACCCATAGTGCAATGCTCCGGAAGTCGACGCTAGCCTCGTACTGTGGACGCGGTCCGCCGACTAGAGCACTTAGAGCATTTTATGTGGGGACACACACAATCGGCTGTATACAACCGATTTCTATAAAACCGGCTTCTATTAATTCGACCTAATTTCGTAGTGTAGACATACCCTAAGGTTGAATTCGGGGTATAAATCTCCAAATGATTCAACAGTTGAAATTTTTTTTACAACCTAAGATGTTATAAAATATGAAAGTCATCAGATGCAAGACATACTATGAAATATTAAAGTGACCTAATGCAAATCATACAGCAATTAACAAAAATAACCTAGGTAAGTTGTTGACAGGAAAACATCAAGCATTAATCAAACAATTTTACCAGTCACCCAAATTCAGTCTCCTCCAACAGGGTGTTCACAAACAGAAAACTTTGAAGTGGGGAAACTGAGACATCTGTGTGTTAGCCAGAGATATATTGAGATTTATAGGAAGAAGTGTGAACACATGTGAATTGGCTAAATAATGGCCCTACAAGTTCATTAGCACTGTTTTTAAGATACTTTAATGCAACTGTGTAAAAGCCATATGCTGCATTGATATTTGAGCAAACTCCCAATAGTTTCATTGAATCCCACGCGTGGGACAGAACAATGGCAAGAAATGGCCCTTTTGCAATTTTCCTCTCGTTTTAAACTTTTCTTTACATTATTACAGACAGCATGAGTGTGGACAGTCAAGAGGAAATTGTTTTAAAATTCTAGCTGAGATTTGCAGAAAAAGTGGGCCAACTCTACAACCAGTACAGAAATCCTTGTTGACTCTATAAGTGTCCATTCACATCACTCCATTTCCACAAAGGTCATTTACTTGAACTTATTTTTTGGCTCAACCTTTAAACTTATCTCCCACCCCTCAAAAGTGATCTCACTGGAAAGTCCAAGAAAGCATCAGCACAGAACTTTCAAACTCTTCCAAGGCAGGAAAAACATGGTTACTTCCCATTTTTGTGTAAAATGTGTAGTTTGCTGGATGTTCTTTTCTGTGGTGAGCCAGTAACTGAAGAGTTATGCTCATAGCCTTGGGCTATACTCACAATAAACATCTTCTGAAGTTATATCCATAAAACTTATTGTTTTGTATACTTTCTTTCCAGGCCCCCTATCGCTTTAATCATCACACAACATGATGTGTGTTATTCCCTATAATGTTTTACTGGTCGATGAATCCCTCTTGTGGGAAGTGTAAATTTTTACATTTCTCTTAAAAAAATAATTATTGTACAAAGCCAACACCTATAAAGTATAATCCTTCTCAAGTTGCTTCTTAAACTTTTTTATTTGGTTTGTTGTCATCCATTTCATGCACCAGTGATTAGAAATAAAAAAAAAAATCTAGACGCCTATCAGGGAAATACCCTTGAAAAAGTCAGAAAATCCCAAAATGTATCAGAAAGTCACTTGAATAAAAATTTCTAAGGGACCTCTGTATCAATACACAGCCTCTAAACACTGCAGTGCAAATAGAGGAACCAGAAATGTATTTGCACAGCAGAGGGAATTTCAACATCAAGGAAATAACTGAAACATGAAAATCAGTGGGGGCTAGAGATTGAGAGAGGGAAACTGTTTACACAAAACTGGAGAGGAAAAGAGAGGTCCGAGAAACCCTGGCTCAGCACGAGGAGAGGGACTAGATGACCTCTTGAAGTCTCTTCTAGACCTACGTTTCTATCATTCTATAAAGGATGATTGGAAAATAACAGACAAAACCCTGGAGAAACTACAGGATGGGAAGAAATATCATGGCTCAACATAGTTACTGGGATCAGTTCAGATCTTGTGTAAGTGATTGAGATTCCATTGAAGTGAATAAAGTTTCATCCATTTTCATGAGGATTGACTAAAAGTTAAGGCGCACACATGAGGAAGTTGCTATGGGTTGCCTGATCAGAATGTGCAACATCGAGGGCTTGTTTCCGCTGTGTCAGAGAGGGAACTTGGCAGGAGCCATTCTTGGGTTAGTTTTGAGTGATGTGGCAGTCTCTATGTGACAGGGGCCATGATATGCTTAAGGCTGCAAGTTTATGAGGGTGAAAGTGAGACTAAAAAGGGAGAAATAGAAACGCTGAACTCAGCAAGAACAACCATTGGAAGAAAGTGGGGATGTTGGGTGAACTGATTGGAACAGAGAAGGGGAAACCAGAAGTGTAGTATTTGTATTGCTATTGCAATAACTGTCACTGCACATCAACTGCTTAACCAAGCTCATCTTGTGTCCTCTGGCAATTGGCAGGAGCATGTGACCGTAGATGACTGCTCTTTGCATGTAATGGTTTAAATAAAGGAATGAAGCCAGTGCAAAACTTAAGCTAGCAGGAATGGGAGGTGGGGTAGGAGATGGATCAGGCAGGTGAGAGTATAAAAAGGAATTAAAATAATGCCTATGTCTGAGCAGACTGTTGGAAAACAGGGCAGACACTCCAAACAGGTGGAGCGTTCTATAAGTAGATTTCATCAAGCCAGTAACAAATGGGAACTCCTGGATCACTATATCCATCTTCCCACGGAGTCCAGTCTATCTTGCCACTCAGACAAACTGAACTTTGTGATAAATGGCCACTTGCACCAAAAATCGCAGTACATTCATGTTGCTCCTAGTCCCAAGAGACCAGATCAATTGAGGGTCCTGTGGCACCTTTAAGATTAACAGAAGTATTGGGAGCACTTGCATCTGAAGAAGTGAGGTTCTTACCCACGAAAGCTTATGCTCCCAATACTTCTGTTAGTCTTAAAGGTGCCACAGGATCCTCTGTTGCTTTTTACAGATTCAGACTAACACGGCTACCCCTCTGATACTTGACCCCAGATCAATTGATACCCAAGATTTTACATCAAAGACAATGCTGGCAGCCAATTCTATAATAAATCAACTATAGGTTATTAGCTAAGAAAAGAAAATGAGAGTTATTGAGAGGGGAAAGCTGGTAAAATATACATACAGGTGAGTCAACATTTATAATTCCAAATGGGGGCAATGATGTTGTGATGTGGTGTTCACCCCACATAGGAGTAAAAGGGGTTAATGGAGGCCTGGTGGGCCTGCCACACCCCATCACAGAAAAGAGCAGTGGAGGCAAGTCCTACAAGAGGCCAAGAGAGGTTGAGCAGGAAGCAGCCAATTGGAGGGAGGCTGCATGAAGCAGTCAATCAGGGCCCAGTGGGCTAGTACAAAAGGAGCTGCAAGTAGAGCTGGGCCAGATCCTGGAGTGAGGACTGTGTTCCTAGCTGGCTTCAATAAGGGTAGCACCTTGGACAGAACAGTTGCTGGCAGGGACTGGGGGAGCATGAGGGAGCTCCTGGCTGGCTGCTGGGACTTGCTAGCTGAAAGCCCTGAGAGGACAGCGAAGAAGGTGCTGGGGCTGTGGGGAAGTGGTCCAGGGAATTGAAGCAGCATTGAGGGAAGTGAAAGAGATGCAGTGGGAGGCTGCTATATACAGGTTCTCTGGGTCAGGAGCCAGAGTACTGGGTGTGCCCAGGTCTCCCCCTCCCATCAGCCACTGGGGAAGAGGCCTACATATTGGACTTTGATGAACCCCAGAAAGGGGAAATACAGATGGTGAACTGGCCGGAAGGTTGAGTCATGAAGAGGATGCTGAGGTTCTTGGACTGAGGCTAGTCTGCAGGCAGAGAAGATGATGGGAGAGGCCCTACCAGGAGAGGGAGCACCATATGGAAGAGCTAATACCCGTGATGGTCAGCAAGAGGCACCACTGTGATGAGTGGACCCCATCACAGATGTAATAAACTGCCAGTTTCCCAAAAATCTTTTCAGGGTAGCCAGATTGTCTCTTGGGAACTCCACTTTGCAACTGGTACCCTTCTTTATAAGAGTCCAGACAGTCCGGAGATGAAGGCTCTTTCCCTGAATCCATACTTGGAGCTTCTTCTCGCAGAAAACAACTGACAGTTTCACTATCCACATGGGCTCTTCCTTTGGTGATGGAGAGTGAGGAATGCATTTAAAGGCTTGATCGCCAATCATCACACACAATGACCACTTGCTTTGAAATTAGCACTTTTCTGTTAAAGTCCTTCGTTCGCATTCCACAAGACTTCTTTCTCATTTGATGGGTTATTTAATTACTGTTGTATACACAATGTAAATGTTTGCTATTACATTATTATGGGATACAGATAAGTGAAAACAATGGATCTAACATCCCATTAGTTTTCATGAAATTTAAACACCAAGTACACTCACTTTGATCTATACTAATACACAAGTGAATTGACCTGGCTTCTAGCTATGCATTTGGCACTTGATCTGCCAGCATCACAACACCTTTTTATGGTCACTTTCCATGTCTATTTTAGTGAATTAATTTACTGACAAACTTTCAATGAAACAATGAATTTCAAGCCAATATTTGGAAAAATATTTGAATGCTCTCAAACTATTTGAGAACAAGCTACAGACAAAGAATGATTATTGGCAAATAACTTTGAATAACGAATGTATTTTAAAAATGAGAATCTGCTTAGGGACACTTGGTGAACAGAAAAACTCAATAACCAAATTTGTCATAATAGAGCAACTCTGTTCTTGTCATTGGTGAGAGGGTAACAGTTTCTGGCTCTCTCCCTCATGGCATAGTCTGAAATTATAACGTGTTTGGTGTGGGATGTGGCACCTGAGGTGTGCAATCATTTCAGACAGCTGCAGTGTAATATTAGTGATTGTGCACTGTGGTATTATTGACTTTTTGAGTACTATGTCAGGGAGGAAAGGAGCAGACTAAAGCTATAGGAAGTCATCTGATTTGTGTGACTAGACCCATAATTGCACATATGGAAACCTTAGGCGCAATCCTGCAAAGGGTTTGCATGGAGACCCCTTGAAGCCCATGAGACTTCAAATGGGTGTAAAGAACAATCTGTCAGCAGGGATCCCAAGTACTAGGGCCTTCATCAGCCAATCAAATCTCTCATTTTCTAACTGTGCATCATTTATTGTCTGTGGAATGAATAAAGAACTGGATGCTTGCATTTTCACCAATCAAGATTATTTCCTTATGGGTCTTGAAGCCATAAAGTCCCTTTTAGCCCTTTGTAGGAATTATGTTGAACCCAAAAGGTGTGGTCATTTTGGAATGAGAGACTATTTCTGATTCTTTGACTCCCTACTCCTCTGGAGAAAGAGGTTTTTAAAACAGGCCATTTTATCTCAAAGATAAAATTTAAAATACTAAAAAATAGTCTTCAGCTGCTTATGGGGATAAGTAGAGATGCTCAGAGTCTTATACCTTGAGTTCTAGTGAACAAATGGTGTACTTTGGTCTCTGGGTACAAACAAATCTTGTAAAGAACAAATAAAGACAAATTATGTGCTTAAAGCACCGAGTAAAAGATTAAGGGGCCCGTTCTGCCTACTCCAGAAAGACCAAGGCTCTTTTCTATCCAGCCATTTGTTAAGACATTAGCAATGTTACAATTGTCCCTGTTTGTACAACTGTAAATTAAACACAGCGTACTAGAGCTGATACAGTGTACAGAAGCCTTGTTAATTTACACGAAGTTAAATAAACAGCAAGTAACAATCGATTTCCCCGAAGCTCATATCACTTCCTGCTAACCCACAGTCACGGAAAGATTCGCCCCCCACCCCCAATGTTAATATATTCTGATATCTCACTGCCTTTCCTTCCACAAAAAGCTTTCTGAAGCATTTGAGCAGGGCTTTCTTCTGAATGCTTTCTCCCTTTTTTGGATAAGGACCCTCAGTCCAGGTAGATAAGCCATTGCAGAGGGGGGAAGATAAGCCACTTTTCCTGAGGAAATGTATTTAAAAATGCTCAGGAAGTTCCTCTCTGCTTGGATATAATGCGGCTTCCTCTGGCCTGCTGATAATGAATTGCCCTTTAGCTACTCTCTGCTATGTGTACACAAGGGTTCTTATTAAATAATATTTGCCAGAAAAAAGGGTCTGGACAAGCCAAATGGAGTTGACACGTAGATGGTGGAGTTCGAAAAGTCACATAAAGATAAAGGCTTTCATGTTAAAAAAAAAACAACGACAATAACAAGGCCTATAAAAATAATCATCAGTATACAATGTCACTTTCTTGTAGGGTGACCAGATAGTCAGTGTAAAAAATCAGGACGGGGGTGGAGGGTGATAGGTGCCTATATAAGAAAAAGACCCAAAAATTGGGACTGTCCCTATAAAATTGGGACATCTGGTCACCCTACTTCCTTGAAGTATAAATCAATGTTCCTAGTACCATCCAGGCATGAAGCCTATGTTCCCCTACACGTACACAAACAGGGACAATGTTAATATTGTCCATGTCTGACTGGATGGAAGAGAACCTTTGTCTTTCTGGACTAGGCAACAAACAGGCCCCTTTATCTTTTACTTTGTGTTTTAAGCCACAATCATTTATTTACAGCTGGCACATTAGCAGCAGCTATTGTTAAGGTTGTGCCTTAGTGTTTTCGTTATAAAACCCCTTCTTGCTTGCAGCTTTCCGAATCTTTCACCATTCAGTCTTGCTTGCAGTGTTGTTGTAGTCCTGTTGGTCACAGGATATTTGAGAGACAAGGTGGGTGCGGCAATATCTTTTACTGGACCAACTTCTCTTGGTGAAAGAGACAAGTTTTCCAGCTACACAGAGCTCTTCTTCAGGTCTGGGGCCTGGTCTACACACGCAGCTTTGGACTTCAGTGCCCTGCCTGGTTTGAGCCAGACACGCTAGCCTGCTACAAACCCAGACCCAGGTCTGAACAACGTCCCCCAAAAGCTGCAGGCTTAACTGAAAACAGCTTAAGAAGTGTTCCTGTCTCCAACACTCAGATGCCCAGCTCCCAATGGGATCCAAACCCCAAATAAATCCGTTTTATCCTGTATAAAGCTTATACAGGATAAACTCATTAATTGTTTGCCCTCTATAACACCGATAGAGAGATATGCACAGCTGTTTGCCCATCAAGGTATTAATACATACTCTGGGTTAATTAATAAGTAAAAAGTGATTTTACTAAATACAAAGAGTAGGATTTAAGCGGTTCAAAGTAATAACAGACAGAACAAAGTGAATTATCAAGCAAAATAAAATAAAACATGCAAGTCTAAATCTAATACAGTAAGAAAGCGATTACAGATGAAATCTCACCCTCAGAGATGTTCCAGTAAGCTCCTTTTACAGACTAGCCTCCTTTTAGTCTGGGTGCTGCAATCACTCACACCCCTGTGGTTACTGTCCTTCATTCCAGTTTCTTTCAGGTATCCTTTGGGGGTGGAGAGGCTATCTCTTGAGCCAGCTGAAGACAAAATGGAGGGCTTTCCAGGGGCTTAAATAGACTTTCTCTTGTGGGTGGTCCCACTTCCTCCCCTGTGTAGAATCCCAGCTACAAGATGGAGTTTTGGAGTCACATGGACAAGTCACATGTCCATGAATAACTCAGAACTTTACAGGTGGCAGCCATTGTTCACATGCTACCTTGAACGTCCTCAGGGAAACTTCTTATGTGGATTGGAGTCTTCCAAGAGCCATTGTCCATTAAGTGTTTCTTGATTGGGCATAACTTCGAATACAAAAATGATACATGAATACAAATAGGATGAATATATTCACTAGATCATGATCTTTGCGGAGATTTGTTACATGGCATATGTAGCATAAAACATATTCCAGTTATGTCATATTTACATTCATAAGCATATTTCCATAAAGCATTATGGGGTGCAATGTCACAATGTGGACATGAAAAAATGCAGTAATTACTGCAGAGGCTGTAAGTTAGGTTGACTTAATTTTGTAGTATAGACATGCCCAGAGTGTCACAACTAAATATAAAGTGGAACAGATTGTTTAGCATTAAGTAGTTAACACACATTGTAAGAGACTATTCAAGGTGAAGTGGTCTGTTAACACCTCGACAGTCAGAGCTAGTGCGTTACAGGTTGTTCGTAATAAGCCATAAATCAAGTGTCTCTGTTCAGTCCGTGATTTTTAGCATCTAGCAGAGTTATTAATTTAAGCTCCCAGGCATGTGTAGGACACATGGATCTTCAAAGGTGTGTTGTGGGGTGTGTTGATCACCATAGCAGTGGAGATATGTCTGTAGGTTTCACATCTTCAGTTATATACTGTATTTAAAGACAATTAGACTTTGTCTACACTGGCAATGCTAACACCACTCTCTTTCCTGCTGCCAAACAGCAGCTACACTGCGCGCTTTTTAGTGGCACAGCTGTAGCAGCACAGCTGTGTCGCTAAAAGCTGCCTAGTGTAGATTTCAGAGTAGCAGCCGTGTTAGTCTGTATCCGCAAAAAGAACAGGAGTACTTGTGGCACTTTAGAGACTAACAAATTTATTAGAGCATAAGCTTTCGTGGGCTACAGCCCACTTCTTCGGATGCATATAGAGTGGAACATATATTGAGGAGATATATATACACACATACAGAGAGCATAAACAGGTGGGAGTTGTCTTACCAACTCTAAGAGGCCAATTAAGTAAGAGGAAAAAAAACAACAACTTTTGAAGTGATAATCAAGCTAGCCCAGTACAGACAGTTTGATAAGAAGTGTGAGAATACTTACAAGGGGAGATAGATTCAATGTTTGTAATGGCTCAGCCATTCCCAGTCCTTATTCAATCCTGAGTTGATTGTATCTAGTTTGCATATCAATTCCAGCTCAGCAGTCTCTTGTTGGAGTCTGTTTTTGAAGTTACATTGATGACATCTTCATCATCTGGACCCATGGAAAAGAAGCCCTTGAGGAATTCCACCATGACTTCAATAATTTCCATCCCACCATCAATCTCAGCCTAGATCAATCCACACAAGCGGTCCATTTCCTGGACACTACTGTGCTAATAAGCGATGGTCACATAAATACCACCCTATACCGGAAACCTACTGACCGCTACACTTACCTACATGCCTCCAGCTTCCATCCAGGACACACCACACGATCCATTGTCTACAGCCAAGCTCTAAGATATAACTGCATTTGCTCCAATCCCTCAGATAGAGACAAGCACCTACAAGATCTCTATCAAGCATTCTTAAAACTACAATACCCACCTGCTGAAGTGAAAAAACAGATTGACAGAGCCAGACGAGTACCCAGAAGTCACCTCCTACAAGACAGGCCCAACAAAGAAAATAACAGAACACCACTAGCTGTCACCTTCAGCCCCCAACTAAAACCTCTCCAGCGCATCATCAGAGATCTACAACCTATCCTGAAAGATGATCCTTTACTCTCACAGATTTTGGGAGACAGACCTGTCCTTGCTTACAGACAACCCCCCCAACCTAAAGCAAATACTCACCAGCAACCACACGTCACTGAACAAAACACTGACCCAGGAACCTATCCTTGTAACAAAGCCCGATGCCAACTCTGTCCACGTATCTATTCAAGTGACATCATCATAGGACCTAATCACATCAGCCATACCATCAGGGGCTCGTTCACCTGCACATCTACCAATGTGATATATGCCATTGTGTGCCAGCAATGCCCCTCTGCCATGTACATTGGCCAAACCGGACAGTCTCTATGCAAAAAAATTAATGGACACAAATCTGACATCAGGAATCATAATACTCAAAAACCAGTGGGAGAACACTTTAACCTGTCTGGCCATTCAATGACAGACCTGAGGGTGGCTATCTTACAACAGAAAAACTTCAAAAACAGACTCCAACGAGAGACTGCTGAGCTGGAATTGATATGCAAACTAGATATAATCAACTCAAGATTGAATAAGGACTGGGAATGGCTGAGCCATTACAAACATTGAATCTATCTCCCCTTGTAAGTATTCTCACACTTCTTATCAAACTGTCTGTACTGGGCTAGCTTGATTATCACTTCAAAAGTTGTTTTTTTTTCTCTTACTTAATTGGCCTCTCAGAGTTGGTAAGACAACCTCCACCTGTTCATGCTCTCTGTATGTGTGTATATATATCTCCTCAATATATGTTCCACTCTATATGCATCCGAAGAAGTGGGCTGTTGCTCACGAAAGCTTATGCTCTAATAAATTTGTTAGTCTCTGAAGTGCCACAAGTACTCCTGTTCTTTTTGCCTAGTGTAGACATAGCCTTAGACTCTTATTTTAAGTAAATGCATGTCACTGTGGTAGGCTTCTCCCCAGTCTCAAAGCATGTGCTGCCACACCCAGTCTTTTGTAAGAAGGTTTATTTCCTTAATAGAGGTTAGCAAAAAAAACAAAAAAACAAAAAAACAGAAATATTCTTAACTCACTCCTTAACCCCAGGCTTAAGGGCCAACCCCCAGGGGTTTCTGGCACTCTTGCTGAGTCCTGGCAGTTTCCCAGTCTCTTAGTTCTGCTCTCTTCCTGGAGCAGCTGCCCCAAGGCTGCTTCTCTGAGCCCTGACTCCTTGCTCCAGGGACTCACCACAGGAGCTAGCTCTACTCCAGTGTGGCTTTCCCTCCCTAGGGCATAGCCTATCTCAGGCCGGGTCTACAATACAGAGTTAGGTCAAAGTAAGGCCACTTACGTCGACCTAACTCTGTAAGCATCGACACTAAAATGTAGCTCCCATCGATGTAATTGGCCCACTGCATTGACTTAACTCCACCTCTGAGAGGCGTAGCACTTAGGTCAATGTAGTTAGGTTGATGTGGTGTCAGTGTAAACACTGCGTTGCTTACATCAACTGTTCCTGTCTTTCAGAAGCTGTCCCACAAGGCCCCATGCTGACATGCAAGTGCTCCTGGTGAGGTCATGCACTGCTGACACAAGGAGCGTAGTGTGGACATGCAAAAGCAATTTAATTACTGAGGTGGCTGTATGTTGGACATAACTTGGGTCGACCTGATTTTGTAGTGTAGACTTGCCCTCGGTTAATCTTCTCTATTGGTTGGGTGTTTACCTGTTCCTGTCTTACCATGGTATCCTGACTCGGCTTGACTCTTGGTAACTGCCTCTTGATCCTTGTCAGCTGGTTTGTCTCTGGATTCTGGTGTTCCAACCCTGCCTGATTCCTGGTAATTAGCTACTGGCTCCTTGGTCTGTGTCTGATGCTAACCTCTTGGCTGGGCCACCCATGCCCTGAACCTGACAGGAAGCTCTACAAGACAGGGTCTGTCTCTTACTGCATGTTTCTGTAGCCCTTGACACAACCTCAGTCTTGCCCATTGCCTCTAGATGCTAATGTACTGTAAATAATGAAGTGTAGATGTACCCTATGGTATACTGACATGCAACTGGGGATGTGACTGCAGCTTTCGTAGCCCTAGCTGCATGAGCTTTTATGTAGCTAGCTTGGTACAGGAGCAGTGAAGCTGCAGCAGCAAAACCTCCTGCGCAAGCTAGCTGCCATAGGAATTACCCAAGGTTCCGGGGGGGGCTTATCTAGCCCATGCTGAAAGGTGCGCCGCTACAGCTTCACTGCATTATTTGAGCTAGCTAGATTAAAGCCAACTTGGGTATGTCTACATGTGCTGATGTCACTCCCTGTGCAGTGTACATGTACCCTTAGGTAGACTTGCACCCAAAGGGACATCATTCATCTTCATTTCAAAGCTACCCATGTTCCACAGAGATCTGGTGCCCTCACTTAACATGAGACTGAGCGGGGACTGTCCTCCTTAAATGTTTGTGAATCACCTTGCTCCTGCAAACAAACAATTACTACTAATAATGGAGTTATTGACATTGAAGGAAAGAGCCCTGCAGCATTTTAAGTTTTCTGCATAAAGAATCTGAGTCCCTCATTTTGGATCTAGTCACATATTGTGTGCCACAGGTGGACTTTGATAGACAAATGTATGGGCAGACTGGCTCACTACTTCTGAATAGTGAGTGCTGGGGGAGCAAAATCCTGTACTGTCTTGACCTATAGAGTTTCTGAGCATTCACAACTCCCACTGACTTCAGGGGGGGATGTGGATTTTCAGGACCTCTCTGGATCAGGCCCTTCCTATCCCATTTGCACTGCTGTTACTAAAATTAGTGTGACTTGCACACTTCTAGTTTAATGTTTAATTTGCCAGTAGATGGCAGTGAAGGGCTGGCATTTATTTATGTTTGGGAGGATCTTGAACTGGGATACTAAAACTTTGTGCAATTGAGTGTGGTAAATTACAAGGTGCTGCCTGCTATCGACATACTAGATATTGTAGTAATGACTGAGTTTCTGTCAAGGGAAGATAGAGTTGAAAACATACAAAAATAGTTCAAATATAGAATAGTACAATGGAAACGCACTGCAATCTGTTTTAAGTAATACTTCAGTCAGTCTACCTGTAATTAAAATTGCAGGCATTCCCTCTCATCTCCCCACCCCCAGCTTGTTCCAGAATATGAGAACAAAAGAGCACTCAGTGGAAGGACAGGGCAATAAATTACAATCTAAAAAAGTAATCTTTTCCCACAGCATTTAGGGGTCCAATTTTGCTTCCACTGACATTGGTGACAAAATTACTACACATAGGAATTGCTACACTGGATCAAACCAAATGTCCATCTAGTCCAGTATCTTGTCTCTGACAGCAGCTGGTACTCGATTCTTTAGAGGAAAGGGCAAGAAACCCCATAACACAGTTATAGGATAACCAGACCCCATGGAAAGTTTCCGTCAAACCCTCAATAGACAGAGCCTGGCGTAAGCCCAAAAGCATGAAAACAATTTTGATCACATTCAGCCATCAGGCTCCCCCCAGCACCTCCAGGTCACCAGCAGGGTTCAAAACCTTGACCTTCAGATCTCCAACATAGAGCTCTGTCACTTGAACAGCAGGAGGATCTGGGGCAGGAGCAGAGCAGCCCAAGCTGTTTTGTTAGCCAGGGTGGAAAATAATGTTGGTGCTCCACCCTCCAAGCAGGGGGAAGGAAGCCAAGTGGCATAGCAATTTGGCACCCCCTGGAAGTTGCTGCTCAGGGGACCACCCTGCTTGCTTGGTTCTGAATTGGGAGCAGGGTTGACCTGTTATCCTGTGGCACTCATGCTTGTGGGAGTCTATGGAGTGGCTGGAGTTAAACGGGCTGGTTAGTCTTAGTTTTGTCATGAGCAGTTATACAAGCTGTGACAGTGTCATGCTTTAGGACATTGCTGATCATCTGCAGAGGTCAGGGAGGAATCCTCCAGCTCACCTCATACACAGTATTGCACAACTGTCTGCACTGTAGAAAGGGAAAACATCATGGCAAACACCACCCATTGGCTACTGCTGGTGGTAAGATGCCAAAGGATAGGGGATCTATAATCCGATGGGGCAAAGCTTCTGCAACTAGTCAGATGAACTTTTCAGGGTAGGGGCTGTCTCTTTGTTCTGTGTTTGTACAGCACCCAGCACAATGAAGCCTGGTCCATGAGTGGGGGCCCCTAGATGCTATAGCAATATAAATAATATGGGCACAGAACGTTAAGGTTATGTTTCACTTCCTCTGACTGCCTGAATATCTATTTTTGTTCTCTTTACTGGCATCTCACTTGCAGCTGGGCACCCATCTCGTCTGCATTTGCCAGCTACACAGCTACTTGGCTGATCAGAAGAGGAAAATCCTGCACTTGACAGCAGTTTCTCTCCACTTGTTGTAACTCAGTGCATTAGCTCTGCTCAGCCAGCATTACCCTATCACCATAGAATAGAAGACTTCCTGGCTTGTATTTCCCGCATGGCAGTAAGACCGATGTAGCTACACCACAAGCCCAGATGTTACATTCTAAAAAAGGAGGCTGCTGGGAGTTGCTGTTTCTTACCATATCTTACAGTGAAGAACTGCACTTATGATGAGTACTGCCTGCCCCTTACTGGCATCTTCTCAGTGTGAAACAGCCAGTGATCAAGGAAGGAAGAATAGACACTGAAATCCAAAATTGTGGGATCTTTGTCCTCAAGACGAGCAGTAATCACCATCTAATTTGATCACAATATGACTAAACCATCCCAAGAGAGACTAGGCAACACATATACAGCAGCATTTATGGAAATGGATCCCACAAAACAAACCACTCAATATGCCTCAAATAATAAATATCTCTGACTGTACAAAGGCAGCATGGGCTAGTGGATTGGATCTTGTCATTGTCTGTCACCTAAAGATTCTTGGCCAGATCCTCATCTGGCCTTGATTGTCGTGGTTCCATTGACTTCAATTGAGCTTTGATAATTTACATAATTCAAGGATCTGGTCCTCTAATTTCCTTGCTTTTGGCTCTCGTATCTTTGGGCTTGAACTGAAGGCAATGAAGAGACTCTCACTGATACTAATGGGCTTTGGAGCAGGCCTGTCATGTCTAGCTTAGTGATTATTTAGAAATTCCTCAGTTCAGTGTCAGAGCTAGTTCTTGGTCTGATTTCCTCAAAGGATTTTATGTAGTTGTATTGTGGTCCCTATTGCTTAGTAGATTGAATATAGTTACTTTTAGAACAGTTTCCCGTGTGTTACTTAGGACTAAGTCAAGAATAGCCTCTCCTGCAGAGTGTACTCCAGGACTAGGTGTTCCAAGAAGCAACCTTGTAAAGTGCTGGAGAAAATGTTTCTTTGAACCTTGTCCTATCGTGACTTTTAATTAGTTTGGTGGCACCTTAAAGACTAACAGATTTATTTGGGCATAAGCTTTCGTGAGTAAAAACCTCACTTCTTCGGATGCATCCGAAGAAGTGAGGTTTTTACTTACGAAAGCTTATGCCCAAATAAATCTGTTAGTCTTTAAGGTGCCACCAGACTCCTTGTTGTTTTTGTAGATACAGACTAACACGGCTACCCCCTGATACTTTTTAATTAGTTGGTATCTAGGGAGTTGAAGGACTGATTATTACCCTTTTGTTCCTCTTTGATCTCCCTCAGTACTGTGTGCTCAATATCCTTTCACTGCTTGGGAGGCCAGAGATATGTAATTCTACTAGTATATTTGTATTCTTATGAATTGGGATTTATGTCCATACCAATCTTATTGTATTGTCTTCTGTTCAGAAACATTTATCTATTTAGATTTCTTTAGTTAGTGCTACTCCCCCAACTTAATCTCTCCTTCCCTGTAGAGTTTGTAGCCAGTTGTTACAGTGATTGTTGTATTTCCCACATTAAAGACCCAGTTGGGGTATCACTGCATGGAAGTGTAAGGGAGAAGAGGCCCCACTACTCACGTACCCCTGCAGAGGGGTTAGCCCCATTGTGGCTTAGAGGCCGAGCATTATGACTGTTCCAGATGTCAGCAGTGGCTGGCAGAAGGTGGGAAATACAAACTATTTGTAAAGATTCTTTATTATGAAACGTACGGTATCTATGATGGTGGCTACCCATAAAGAACAGCTGCAGATGTGCTCCATGTTTCATGTGGTGCCTGTTATACCTCTGTATGGCAACTGCCTGTTTAAAGTCTACCAGAAGAATCCATTTTAGAAAAGCCAAATAATCATACATGTTGACTGCAGTACTCCGCATATGGCTTTTATCTGAAATTACATTAATGGACTAAAATGCTGTTGTGAGATGCTGGTCCTCTGCTACAGAGTCAATGCTGAGGATTGGAGGTCTTGCTGCTTGTCTTCCAATTCCAATGTAGTTAAATATTGCTAAGCCTGACAAAGGGCCTGATCCTACCGTCGCTGAAGAAGCTGGCAGAATCCTCAGAGTGCAATGAGCACAGGATTTGGCCCCAAGAGAATAAAGAGGAGTACAATGGTTATCAACCTTTTTTTTTCAGAGCTATTCACAGCATTTCTCTTGAATTAGCCATTCCAGCTATATTGAACTGGTCAGTGTCATGTTCCATAATTCTTTCTTGTAGATACATTTCAAGCAAGATGGTTCCTTTACAGCCCAGCTCTGTGGGAGCATTGTGTGGAGAGGCAGTGTTGCAGTGGGGGCCAGCTCTGCGTCAGCTGGATTTCTTCCTGGGGTTTCAGGGAGCTGATTGCTGTCAGTATTAGAAAACTGGGGGCAGACTATGTTTGCGGCCTGAGAGGATCCTCCTCAATAACGTAGCTGAGCTGTGCAAGTGCACCTGCCTAGAGTCTTCTCTGCATGTTTGGGAGCCGTAGTGGATGTAAGAACCATCTCACACTGCTTTAGGGAGGGAGAATGGCACAAGCTGAGTTATCCTGTCAGCCAAAGGATATGAGAGGCGTCGCTTTTATAACCATCAGAGTAATCCTAAGCAAACCCTGAAGCTTTAATGGGAGTCATTTTAACATATTTCCTGTAATTTGTAATATTTATTTTGATATATGTTCAGAATGTTTATGTAATTTTTTTTATGCATGAGCGACCCTTGGCAGAATCGAGAGATCTTCACATGCACACAAAGTTGCTATTATGATTGGCTGAGCTTTAATAAATGATTTGTAATCCCAAACATTGGCCATGTGTTTGGAACAGAGCTGTGCCAAGACCACACTATCCAGTGTTCCAAAATGGAAATATCGACTTATTGCAAATGACTTGACCTCAGATGACCTTCCAGTGACCTCACCCCCAGAAATTCTGATCTGCAGTACAGTTTTCTACCCAGAAGGCTTTGTCAGCAAAAACAAAAGGCATCTGCTTTAAGCGCTGATTCTCCACTACACCTCGCATAGTCATTTACATAAATGCAAAGTGGGAGTAAAATGCTATGATTCGTGTGAATGAGTGATGTGTCCTAAACTCCCTCTGCACACGTACAAATGGCTGTACAAGATGGTGGAGAATTAGGCCCAAAGGTCTCATACTGCAGTAACTCCACTGAATTCAGTAGTTGCTCTGGCTTTACACTGGTGGAAACTGGATCTGGCCTCAAGTGTCCACTATCAATTCTTAAATAAGGTATTTTATATTTTCTTTCAATACTGGAAAGAAACAAAAGCTGATGTAAGGTAAGAAACTTCCCTTTTTCAGGCAAACAACTTTCCACTATAGAGAACCGGGGACCTCTGGCTCTCCGTGCATGAGCTAAGGGAGCCAGCTCTCTTAGCCAAGGCGGTAGGAAGCTCATCAACTTGTAGGTGGCCTACACACCACAACAGAGGATGGTGTTTTACCAAGCTGGCCTGGGTTACCCATATGACTCACACACATTGTAGTGTGCACGGACACTGGAAAAATGGAGACAAGGAGTGCTTGGCTGAAACACATCTTGCTGGCCCAAGGCAGGCCTGCACACCTGTGCAGGGGAGAGGAGGGGAGCGAGAGCTCCTGGGTAGGCTACGTGGACCTTGGGTCTGGGTGCACAGGCACCAGCTTACTCCCTGCCCCAAAAGAGGTGGGTGAGCCAGCATGGAAGAGTGTCATAAGTGGCACAGACCAGCAGCAACTCACTCCCCAGCTCCTGTAACAAAGGGGAAGACAGCAGGAAGTATGTCTCAGCAATGCCTGTTGGAGTGGTGTACCGCATGCATGACTCTTTCCAGGCTGTGCGTAGGCACAAGTTAGCTCATCACAGACAGTAAGTATCAGAGGGGTAGCCATGTTAGTTTGGATCTGTAAAAAGCAACAGAGAGTCCTTTGGCACCTTTAAGACTAACAGATGTATTGGAGCATAAGCTTTCGTGGGTGAATACTTTGTCGGATGCATGCACGAAGTGGGCATTCACTCACGAAAGCTTATGCTCCAATTCATCTGTTAGTCTTAAAGGTGCCACAGGACTCTCTGTTGCTTTTTACAGACAGTAAGGAGTTAACATCTTATCAGTCAGAGCAGAGGGGCTAAGGGTGGAGCTGAACTACCACCTCCTTGCTACAGGTGGCCACTCCATGTCAGCCCTATGGCTCAGTGGCATTTGGCAGTCTGCCATGGGTGCTGCTTATAAGTGGAGCCCTGCTCAGTCTCCTTCTAACCAGGGGTTCCCTTCCTACCATTTCAACTGGCCCATGTGTTACTTCAGGCTCTCTCTCACACTTAAGAAGCCAGCTCTAATACAAATGGATTTAATAATTGGTTGTTTATGAAGAGCTAGTCCCTGCCAAAGCTCTCAGGGCTTTAAACAACCCACAGAAATACAGTGAGCATCAGAGAAACAAATAACAAAATGTTAGAAATCTAAACAAAGTGTCCTTGCTGGAAAGGGGCAGGGTGACTCAGCAAAGTACACCCCGTACAAAAGAGGGGCAGGGTGACCAAAGCTCAGGCGAAGGGTTAGAGAGTGACGCCTACTCTCTAGGGAAAGCTATGGAATAACCCGCTGACCTTAGGCAGAAAAATCTCCCAAAGGGAGGTGGAGTCGATGCACCAGGCTCAAAGAGGAGGTCTGATAGAGCTTAGTTCCTTTGCATGAAGGTGCTCAGAAACCAGCTTGGCCCATATATGAAATAGCACTGGAAAGAAAGGAGACAGGGTAGGCGTGGCAGCAGATCTGTGAGCATGCTCCTGTGCATTGTAGTAGCTTTGAATGGCAGAGAACCCTTTCTGAAGGAATTACAGTAGCCAAGCCTGGTCATTAGAGCATGGTGTCAAGGCAGTGGTGAACTAAATAAAGGGGTAACTGCTGCCTTCCCCCGGGTGTGACTGAATCAGCTTTATCACAGGTACAGTACAGTAGATCCTGATATCTACCTGGGAGCTATAGTAACCATCTGAGCCCCTGCACTCACTGGACACCTAAACATCTGTGAATATATTTGGTTACCTAGAATTAAAATAAAGGAGGGTGAACTAGAATTGAACTGTCCCTCACTCAGGCCTTGTGTGCGCACAAAGCAGCAACAGTTTGACGAAAATCAATTTAACTAAACTGATGCAAATCCGTGTGGGGACATGTGTAAAGCAATAGAAACCAGATTTAAATTGAATTAAGTGTTCACATGAGATTTGCACAGGTTTAATTGATTTAGTTTTTTAAAGAAGCCTTTAGTTCAATTGCTGCACCTTTGTGTGTAGACAAGGCCCCACATCACATACACATGGAGGAATTACTTAAGCAAAGAGTACACCCTCCCAGCAATGCATCAATGTTTTTGTAGATGATACGGGTAATACATTGCATTATTATTTTCTAGCACCATCTAGTGGCCATCTCCTTGCCATCCTGGCTGCAAATTTTTTTAACAGGCCAATTAATAAACTAATCTCCCTTTAATATAATTCAAGCAACCAATTACAAACAACTTATGATTAACTTCTGGTTTTGCATTTATTCTTTGTAATCATTTTTCCACTAGCTGTCTTATTAATAGGTAGACAAACAACCTATTCCATAGCAGTAGGCCTTATAGCCTATGGAGACTGTTAAAGATCAACTGCTGTAGAAATGAAATAACAGAACTTTTATTTTAACTACCTCACAAGAACCTGATTAGCCTGATTAAGCTGATGTGAAAATAAGTGATCATTTCTCTCTAAAAACACCCATATTTGACACAAATGACAGAGTCCTAGTTTTCTTGCCTGAAATATGTTGGACCAGGGGTCCCTGGTGGGCTGGGCCAGTTTGTTTACCTGCTGTGTCGGCAGGTTCGGCTGATCGCGGCTCCCACTGGCCACGGTTCCCCGTCCCAGGCCAATGGGGGCGGCGGGAAGTGGCGCGGGCCAAGAGATGTGCTGGCCAGGGCTTCCCGCCGCTCCCATTGGCCTGGAGCGGCGAACCGTGGCCAGTGGGAGCCTCGATCGGCCGAACCTGCCGACGTGGCAAGTAAACAAACTGGCCCGACCCACCAGGGTGCTTACCCTGGCGAGCTGTGTGCCAAAGGTTGCCGACCCCTGCGTTGGACAAATAGGCTTAAGAGAAAAACATTCACTCCTTTAATTTACAGTGCCTGTCACACACAGAAAACATGCCAGTGTTTTTTGGCTGTGTGTGTTTTATTTTTATAGAACATACATCAATACTAAACACAGCTACAATTGAGTGGAATATGTAAAGAGGCAGAGAATAAATAAAATACACCAGCTAGGACAATTATGTGACTATTGATGCTAATATAAATAAAACATTACACAAAGTGTCCAGAATGTGATCTCAAGGCAGCAATCTGCCAATGACACTCCAACAACCCCTTTCCCAACTTCTAATGGGGTGTACAAACCCCACAGTGGGTAACAAGGGGTTAAGGAGCTGCTCTGGGTTCAGCCAGCCCCGCCCTGCCACACCTGCAAGAGATTCACAGGCTGGAGGAGGAGTTAAAAGGGAGCAAAGCAGCTCACTTGTGGGCAGGCCCAGGAAGAGATAGGACACTTAACTTTCAGAGGGGTAGCCGTGTTAGTCTGAATCTGTAAAAAGCCACAGGACCCTCTGTTGCTTTTGACACTTAACTTGCAACTCCCTAGGAAAGGGTGTAGGGAAGAGAGGATCTCTCTCATCAGCAACTGCCTGAAGGTCCTGCCCTGAAGGAGAGGGGACCTGCTTCTGATACACCCCCAGAGGGAGGCATTTCCCCCACTTGAATACTGACAGGTTTCAGAGTAGCAGCCGTGTTAGTCTGTATCCGCAAAAAGAAGAACAGGAGTACTTGTGGCCTCCTCTTGCAACTTTGGCTCTCTGGCCGGGTCAGTTCCAGGTCTCGCCCCTTCTGGGGCAGTCCACAGACAAGACACAAAACAAGTAAACAGTATTCAAGTGAAAAGAAGAACAGGAGTACTTGTGGCACCTTAGAGACTAACAAATTTATTAGAGCATAAGCTTTCGTGGTCTCCTGTTCTTCTTTTCACTTGAATACTGTTTACTTGTTTTGTGTCTTGTCTGTGGACTGCCCCAGAAGAGGCGAGACCTGGAACTGACCCGGCCAGAGAGCCAAAGTTGCAAGAGGAGGCAGCTGCTGCCTTCAAGAGGGAGAGAGCTGCCATGCCATGTGGACACAAAGAGGCTCCAAGCAGTGAACTGACCCCCTTCATAGCTTCTTGCTGCAGATTGTGGACAATAGAGGTGTAGTAGGAAGTGGGCCATTGAGGGCAGCCTTAGAGCTTTCCTGGTGTCAGACCCATAGTAGCCCTTACAGGCACTGGGCTGGAGCTCAGTGGAATGGGAGGGCCTGAGTTCCCCTACCAAATCCCGCTCTGCATTTTGAAGGAGTTAATCCCCTGACCACTAGGTGACGCTCCCGCCAAGTGCAGACCATCACCATTTTGTGGAGAATGCAGGCAACTGTCCCAGCCCTGGAGAGAGGGCAGGACCCACGGATGCAGATGGTTAAACACCCTCAGGCTAGAAGATATGGGCTAATCAAAACGGAGCTAGAGTGTCTGCTCAAGTGGAAGATGGAGAACCAGCAGCAACAACTCCTGCAGCAAATGGCTGCCCAACAGCAACAGCTGATCTGGACTTAAGGAGACAACAGCAGCAATGTTTGGTCCAACAGATTGTGATCTTACTGCAGCCCCACAGTCCCCCTGGGCCTTCCCCTCCAGGGGCTATGAGCCCAAGCCTGGGGGTCCCACCTGTACCCATATAACTCACAAAGATTGACACCGAGGATGACCTAGAGGCCTTTTTGGTAACACTTGAATGGGTTGCAACAGCAGACCAATGCTCACGTGTCTTTGAGCCACCCACCTGATGGGACCCAGTTCAGGCCACTATCAGGGGCTGCATGCGGCACCCACCCAAGACTATCCCTCTAGGTGAAAGCGACCATAGTGGATTACTTTGACATCAAGGAGGAGCCCTTCCATAAGAGTTCTGGGAGGAGAAATGGAGCTTGGCTCCGCATGGTCACCCAGAAACGAAGGGACTGGCGCTGGAGTTGATTAAAGTCAGAGCCGGGGACAGGAATCAAGGTGACCAAGCTCATTCCAGTGGCGCAATTTGCCCACATACACCCGACCGGTGGTAGGGACTGGGTGCTTAAACACTAGCCAGAGTCCCTAGCCGATACGGTCTGGTAGAAGGAGAATTATTTAGCAGCAAAGATGGCTCTGTCTCACCCAAGGAACTGCAAGAGGTCCAGGGAACCTCTTGATTCAAGCCCAACCAGGGGAACCAATGAGCAGACAGAGGTTTCCGAAGCACCAGCCTCTAAGAGGCCCAGCTAGCCGTCAAGCTCTGGACTGGGCCCCACTAGGAGACCCCAGTCTGGCCAAAGCCCTTAGGACCCCCCTGGTTGCTCCTGTTTGAAACCCAGAATGGGGGAGCAGACACAGGACCTAGAGAAGGGCAACCTCAGATATCAGGCCTATTGCCTGCGGCCTCACGGCCAACCACAAGTGTGTGCTTTTTTTCATGGGGAGCCTGCATTGCAGGTATCAAGAATGCCCCTATATGGAGTGTGGCTACGGATAGGTGTGAATGGCAGAAAGCTCGGCTGTAAGTGAAGTCCAGCAAAAGTAATAGTCCATCTGTGGATAAACGGAACAGAGGTATGGGTATGGGTGACCCTAGTCTGGGACGACTTAGTTTCCCTGGGAGTGTCATGGTTTGGGACCATCCTCCTGCAACGTATTCACAGAGGCATTAAACCCTATCCCAGCGCACGTGTGCAGTTGACTCATATCCTAGCTGCTGCTGACAATACCTTTTGTAATAAAAGCCCTATCCCTGCTAATTGTTACATACACAATTCTGCCCTGAAATGATGCGTACTGGATCCTGAAGGCACACAGGCAGTTCTACCCTTTGCTCACACACATCAGAGGGTGTAAAACATAGATCTCCTCCTATCATAATTACAGCTCTATTGCACACCTCACATGTCCTCATATCCCAAACATACCTTTACCAACTAGTCCAAGTACTCCACCATTTCATGGAGGTTCACCTAATAGACTGACAACAGCTGGAGTGTAAACAGATAATTCCCATTGGCTACCGCTAGCGCCAGGGGAACAGAGGGAACTTATTTTTTTCCTTTTTGCCTTTTGATTGTGTTGTATGGAAATACATTTCATTTATCACGCACCTACACTCTGCCCACTAATCCACCTCCCCCAGGACTACTTCTAACATTCTAAAACTTTGGGCGGAATTGAATACATGCCTTTTAAAAAAATTGCCTATTGCAAAAAGTCTGTTTTTCTCCCAAAATATGGAATTTTCCCTCCATTTCCCCAAATCACAATGGTCTGAGGGGAAGGCCAGACAATATTCAGTCCTGGACAAGTGGTTGGTTTAAGATCTGACATCTACTGGGTGAAAACCAGGAGCTTTATACTATTTGAAAAGGGGTGTGTCTTTGCATTCTAAAAAGATGCGGAACACTTTCTTCTGACCCTGGAAGGTCCTAAGATGTCATACTTTACAGTTGTGAAATTATTATAGGCAGCAACTTTTGGTCCTTATTTTAGCAGTTTTTAAAATTTTATTTTTTTCTTGCTCTCTTAATCCTGTACAAGTAGCCTCATGGTTCGTAAGGCTTTGCAGGTGAAGAGACATAAAAATAGTTTTATAAACCTTTATTGGAACTATGTAAAATATTTGCCAACTAGTTTTCCTATGAGATGTACAGGGCCCATGATGATGTGGCATAACCATTGTATTGGCATTCCTTTGGGATGCGTTGCCCACCTCAGCTCACTTGTGGCTTTATTTGAAACAAAACAAAATGTCTAATTAAACACAAAACAACAATGTGGTGACACCTAGTGGGGCAGCAATATTTTTTTAATGAGGGGTCATGTGAGGCAGAGGAGAGGGATTTGGGGTGGGAGTAAGAATGCGATTGGAGGTGGTGGCTAGAGCAGGGTTTGGGTGAAGGAGAAGGGGGAATCAGAATGAGGTTGGGTATGTTGGCGGAGCAGAACTTTGAAGAGCCTTGGAGATCAGTTGCAATATAGAGACAATAAAATGTCAGCTGCAAGAGCAGAACTCACATTCAGGGCTTGGAACATGTTGTGTCAAAGCACACATTTGAAACACTAGGGCTTTGCCTCATCTGGGCCTTGTTAAAGTTTTAGGAAATGGAGCTTGAATTTGCCAGGTGTAGCTGGGAGTCTGACTGCCTGGCATCGATTTTGGAGCAAAGAGATACTCGACTTACCTGTAGGCAGTTATCTTTCAGACCATGGGTTCCTCATGGCACAGACTTACACCGGGTTGGGGTATCATGGGGGAATAAAGTTTAAACACAACCGAACAATATCTGTGGACCTTGTTGCCCTGGTAACTAACAATTGGGGTATTGTAGGGCAAATAACAGAACAGGGTTTTAAAGTATTAGGGTACGTCTACACTACCCACCGGATCAGCGGGTAGCGATCAATCTATCGGGGATCGATTTATTGCATGTAGTGTAGATGCGATAAATCGATCCCTGATCGCTCTCCCGTTGACTGCTGAACTCCAGCAGTGTGAGAGGTGGAAGCAAAGTCGACGGGGGAGCCACAGCCATCGATCCAGCGTCATGAGGACGCGAAGTAAGTAATTCTAAGTTGATCTAAGATACGTCGATTTCAGCTACGCTATTCTCGTAGCTGAAGTTGCGTATCTTAGATCGATCCCCCCTCAGTGTAGACCTGGCCTTAGTGTGTCATGCTGAAGACCTTATCCTCCTGAATGCTGAAAGAAAAGAAACTTGCAATTTTAATTGCTACTGGCCTGTATGTACCACAATGAATGTAGCAGCTTCAGACAGGGAGTTCTTTCTCTCTGATGTGACTTTTAGCTGTAGCACTACTGATATTGCTTTTTAATTTCATTTTATCCCATTTGTTTTGACTTAGCATAACACATCCACGGGCACAGGAAGGGCTGGACTGGCTGCTTGTGTGTCTTACAACTCCAAGGTCTATCAAAGCCGGGAATGGTCAAAACATCAGTCACACAGTGGAGAAGCGGTTTTGATGACTCATCCAGCTTAGTAAGTATGTTTAAATTATTATTATTTGCCCTGTTAGTTAGGGTGTGGGGCTGCTGAGAAGAGGCCATTCCAGACTGGAGTTAAGCTTTGATTTCCAATGATCACAGGGTGCAGCAAATGCTCAGGAAGAAGTGATTCAGCTCACTAAAAAAACTGGCTGCTAGGAGGAGGCTCCAAAATGAACAGTAAGAGCTGCTAAGGGAAATGGAGGCTTCCCTGCTGAGAAAACATATTTGTGAGACGGTAATGGGGAGGCCATTGGCAACGCCACCCTTCCCTTGGAGGCTTCAAAAGAGGAGGAAGAACAAGCCTGGTTTTTTTTTGTTTTTTTGTTTTTTTAAATCTGGATGCTATTTTAGGAAATGTACTATTATGGGGTCCTTGATTTCTCAGGAATGCACTTTCACCATCCTACAGGGATGAGCGCAAAAGGCAGGCATGCTGTATGGCTTGAGCTGTGCTGTATGTTAACAACATTTCTGGGGAAAATTAATGTTTCAGGCCATGAATGCGCTAACCCAGGTGTAGTTAATAGGCAGACCGCGGGCCAAATCGGGATCACCACACACTTTTGAACCTGAAATCTTTTTATTTACTCATTATTATCAATGGTTTTTTTTTTTTTTTTTTTTTTTACGATTTTCTCTGAAGTCTGGACCTTGACTATACTTTGACCAAGAAATTTGGACCTTGACAAAAAATAATTGACTACCCCTGCTCTAGCTTGTATGGATGTTTCCAAGTATGGTAGCTTATGTCACACATGTATTTCTGGCCTTGGAAAAAACTAGCATACCAATCATCCATTGCTCCTTTTAGAATGCATTTCTGCTTTAAAAAATGGCTTTATAAAAAGACCAGTGTTTATTATCTAGCAATGATTCCTGTATGAAATGAGCTCCATTTACAAGTAAAACGATGTTCTTCTAATTGTTGGCCTGCAAACTCAAGTTGGGCTTTTCCCATCCCTGGAACCATCACCCACGATCAGGCCATTGTAGGCTATCACTTATACCCGGGCAACCCCATCGTTTCCAAATGATGCCAGCCAGGGCTGGCTCCAGGATTTTTGCTGACCCAAGCGGTGGGGGAAAAAAAAAAAAAAGCCGCGATCGTGATCACTGCGCCGCTTTCTTTTTCGGCGGCAATTCAGCGGCAGGTCCTTCCCTCCGAGAGGGACCTGCTGCCGAATTGCCGCCAAAGAGCCCAACATGCCACCCCTTCCCATTGGCCACCCCAAGCACCTGCTTGCTGGGCTGGTGCCTGGAGCCGATCCTGATGCCAGCAGAGACACCTGTGCAATCCCAGTGCTGTCAGTGGGTTAGCACAGGTGTAACTGATTGGAATCAAGTAACCTGTTTGGTTGATGCATGTGATGAATTTCCCGGTTGTCTCAGATCTACATGGTGAAGCTTGCTGCATTTTAGTTGCTAAAGTCAGCAGATATAACTCAAATTACACTGCCGTGTATGAAAGTATTGTGTTAGTCACTTTTCAGAGTGGCACAGAACTTTACATTGATTTCAGTGTCCACTCTAAATTGACATTCCCTCAGTATATATTTATGCCAACATACTGGGCTAATGGTCATGAATGACATAAAAAACTGTTATACACTCATCAATATCTGCTCTGTCCAGTTCCTAGTGCAGTTAATGGCATGATTCCCATGGGGTCAAATTATGCTGTAACTGTAGATTGCAACCAATGCAATTTTATTGACTTCAGTGGAGCTGTGTTATATCTGCACCATTAGAGTTGAGAGAAGAATTTGACCCATTGACTTTAATGAGACCTGAAAGGAACCCTTAACTCCGAGTTACCCGTTCATGTGTGTGATTGCTTAGACACGTGTGTTAAACACCCACGTTTCTTTTCTTATTGTGCATTTCCCATTCAAGTTGCTGAGCAGCATCTGTGCTAACTCTCCCTTTCATTCTTTATGATATTGTCCCATAATCTCCTCTCACATATACAAGTTTTACATTCGCGTAACTCCATTGACTTCAGTGGAGTTATTCCTGAGTCTCACCAGTGTGAGATCAGAACCATGCCTATTATCCATAAAGTGTACTGTAAGGCACGCGTACAAGAGTCGGTTGCGGGATGATGGGGAAAGCAGTCAGGACAAGGATCTCACTTTAGTAATAAGGCCCACATTTCACCTATTGCACTGTGCCATCAGCACTAGGCAGGTTTAACTAGTGGTTGGGAGCTCCCACAGTGAAGGAAGCCTTTACAGTTGGTGCATAGACAGCACCATCCCCGCCCCATCACAGTCCTGGTGGAGGGGTGTCCTGGGGGCTTGGCCAGAAGAAAAAGGGCCTGGTTGGTGCACTTCTGTACGGCAATTCCTGTTTGGTATGGTCCCTTGGAACCTACTGAGCCCTCAGACTGCTCTAAGTGGCTTTTTGGGACCAGACCTATGTTCAAAAGCCCAAAGATTAGGGGACCCTAACCTCTGTGGGCCTTCCTTAAGTGGCTCCCAAGCCTAGAAGGTCCAGTACCCAGGGTCTGGCTGCATATTTTCAGTCAAATGTGCTGAATTGCACCCAGTTTGCATGTTCCTAATTTAAACGCCCAATAATCAGTGCATGCGCATACATCTGGTGTTTGCAGGTGGCCAGTTACCCACCTGACTAGCCATGAACACACTCAAATGTATCATTTGCCTGTATGCATCAGATAATATATGTTTGTGCATGCTGGCCGTGCGCACACAATACAGAGCTGAGTGCTCTAAACATTTACTGTCTGGTCCTGTCTATTTAGCACGTTGTGGTTTTGATAAAGTTTTTTAAATCAAAACACCAAGTTTTCTGTGACTTGTTATATTTATAAAACTCTGCATTCACGGACTAATGAAGCCCCTGAGCATGTGCAGTTACACTCAGGGATGGCATTGGTTTTGCACGTAGGTCTCTTTGCACATGGTGACACAGCTTGAGGTGGGAGCACACCAGGTTGCTGCTCTAGGGGCGAGGCCATTGCTTCCAGTGTGTTGGACGCATATATAGGACTTGTGCTGGAGAGTTATATTTTTCTGTATCCTGACCACACCTTCCCCCCAACCCAGTTCCTGTAAGCAGTAGACACATTTGAGGGGCTGACTTACATGATTTTATATTTTTACCTCACTTGTGGCTTTCCCTTATAATGGCCCTGACTCCCCAACCATGATGACATCATACAGTATTCTTCAGGATTGGCTGTGCCTTGAGCTTTGATGGTAGCAATCCTAGTGCAGTCATTATACCTGCTAGAGTTTCCCGACAAATGATGGGTGCATGTGTGCTGATAATATAGCTGTATGTTGATCTGATTTACCACTGTGCCACAAAGAGGAACTCATGTGACCCCAGGAGTTGTCCTTGTAGGTATTTCAGATCCCTTTGAGATATATATTTTTCCCACTGGAGACTGGCTTTGCTGTGGGGAAGCCTTTTGTGAGTCTCCCATTGGGGAAGCTGTGGTAGATGATGCTCATGAAGTGACTGCTCCCTCTAAGCATCACTCTGGGCTCCATTTGATTGTCCCTACAGAACTCAGCAGTGCTGAAAGCTCCTTCCTTTGTATCCTAGCTGTCTCTCTACAATACACATGAGAAGCTGCCAGGCCTTAATAGCAACTGCATTCTAGTTTTAAGCACCCGGGGAATATGTTATGTATTATTTACTTTCCTTCTGGAGTCTCTGGCTTGGTTTGCCATAGTTACGGCATGTATGTGGTTACCTATACACTCGGTGTCATAAGGAAAGTGAAGTATTATATATCCAGTGACACTGGATTAGAGCATTCACTTAAAGTTATTTCCTGCTACACCCAGTAGCATTATCAATCACCATTCAGTAGGTAACACTTTTCTTTCAAATTTCTTACCTCTTTACATTTGCTAAGGAGCACACATGACTGGAATCCCAGGGGAGCCAACTGAGGTCATACAATTAGAGTTAACTGCAAAGAATGGGACAGGCAATCCCTAAAGCTGGTGGATATTCCAATACTTAGATTTACCAAGCCAGCACAAAACAGCTTCTATTATACCTCACTGGTTACTCAGAAGTCAACAACAGAGTTCCCTTAAAGTAACCCAGCCTCAGGCTTCCACCTAGACACCCAAGTCAAAAATGATGAGGATTACTGAAAATCTTATTCATCATATAAAAAAGTTCTACTAATCCCAAAGGATCGGTTTTTACCTCCCACGTTAGTGAATATTCCAGATTTTACCCAAATACATGCTTACAGCCAATTCCTATTAACTAAACTAAAATTTATTTTTTAAAAAAAAGAGAGTGTAGGTTAAAAGATCAGTATACATACAGACATAAGTACAATCTTGAGGTTCAGATTCATAGCAGAGATGGTGAGCTTTGTAGATGCAAAGAGTTCTTTCAGAACTAGTTCATAAGTTATAGTCCAATGTCTGTATTCAGGGCAGTCCAGTCAGGACTGGGATCTCAGTCCTTATGGCTTAGGCTTCTCCTGCATAAAGCCTCAAGCAGATTTGAGATGACAGTATCAGGACCCAAGCCATTTTTTATACAGTTTCAGGCCTTCTTTGAAAGGAGTCCCTCCGCGAACACTAGGCACTCCTGGGGACTTTGAAGTGGACCCATTTCCTAAGCATCACAGGTAATTATTCACACAGATCAACATAAGGCAATTGCCTGTTTTTCCATCATTCAAGGATGATTTGCTATACATTTCAAAGAGAGATGAATACAGCGATATCCTATTTTTATAGTTTATTTAAATTATTTAAGATGCCCTTTTGATCTCTGAATTAACAGAATACAGCATAGACAGGGACTGCTTGATTACATTGTTGACCCTTACCAATATATATGTAAATACACAAAAACACAAACATTATCTCCCGGTATGTCTTTAAGGGTCAAATTTGAGTCATATATCCTGCAGGATGCTTAACCCTTTCTGGCCATGCGTCACAGCACAATATTATTTTTTTGAGAACTTGACAAATATTTAATAGTGAATAAGGTTTTCTGGATCAGTTTGACCCCTACCTTTGTTTAGGTCCTGACGTCTGCTTGCTTATTGTTATTCATAAGCATTTCCTGAACAGCGTAGATAAACAATTTTCAGCCTAGGAGTTGTCTGGGAACTGTTCACTTCAGCTATTCACTTTTCATTATTTGCGGTCACTCAAGCCACAGAGTGTTTTTTCTGTTCCCTAACTGGATGTTTACAAACAGTAGAATGACGAATGACAAATAGTGAATGCTCTTCTTTGAGGGTGAATACCCTTGTCTGCATGCAAACATGGCCATTTGTATCAAGAGCAGTCATCGCCCAGTCATTTTTATAAACAAAAGTAATTTGGGCAAACGTTCAGGAACACCAAGGGAACCAGCATGGTTAAACCAATAGCCATGTGGAATGATTGCAAATGCTGTTCAAGGGTTTTATTGAACCTGACATGTTTCTTTTGAACAATTAATTTGGGGTTTGAATTAACACTTGTGTTCTTGGCCCCATAGTTTGGGGGTCAGAGCAGGGAATTCAACAATTAAACAGAGGGCGAGATTTCATTTGTAGAAATTAATTTTGTTAAGCACAACAACGTCTTGTATCAGACTGCGCAACTACCTTTAGCGGAAAATAAAGTCTCTTCAGTCCCACGTGTAATAGTTTTGCTTTACACCTCTACTGCAAAACTAACAAGTACGGGATGTGTCAAACATGTGTTCCACTTGTTCAAAGCTCCTACTGAAGGTAGGACTTGAAAAGGAAAATCATGGTAAAGGGGTCTCCCTAGGGACTCTTCCTTTTATATATAAAGAGTGCCAGCTATTCAAATGTTCCTGAGCTGTGATAGCCTCTCAATGTCTAGTTAACATGGAGGAAAGAAATGTCTGTTCAGGCTACATGCACCATGATTCGGATTTCTAGACAAAAAAAGCAGGCAGTGTTTTGGAAGGTCCATTCTGTCATGCATCCTCTCCCTAATATGTAATTAAATGTAACCTTAGTTAGAATGCAGAAGTCCTGGCGCTTGTGTTTTTCTTTCTTTGGGGAGTTAAGGGGTACATTTTTTTTGTTTGGGTTTTTTGTACTTTGTAAACCCACTAATTGTAGTTCTTAGATTTTCTTATTCTTCCTGTGCTGATTTTGCACATTAATATGTTGAGCAAAGTTAATGCTACTGTATTACTTTGTTCTGTTACCAGTTGGCTGGTACCAATAATACATCTATTGGAGGTACTCTATCGCCTTGCCTGGAAAATAGGTCACCCTAAAGACAGTAATGTCATTTTTCTTGCATATTTTTCAAGTAGGACAGAGCTGCTAGTTTGTGTGTGTGTGTGTGTGTGTGTATATAGACCCCGAGCCTCTGTTGGCACAAAGCTACCCAAAAGCATTGTAGGTTTCAGAGTAGCAGCCGTGTTAGTCTGTATCCGCAAAAAGAAGAACAGGAGTACTTGTGGCACCTTAGAGACTAACAGTCGCTAAGGTGCCACAAGTACTCCTGTTCTTCTTTTTGCAAAAGCATTGTAGGACATCTTCTGAGTAAGGGAATCCTCAGGGGGCGTATGAGCTGCCACAGCAGCACCTGCACTGCCCCCTCTCCCAGCCACAGGGGTGGCCAAGGAAAAGGAGGCATGGTTAGTTGATCCCTCACTACCAGAATGACCTCCCGGGGGCATGGGTAGCCACATAAACTGAAATTACACCAGAAACTAGTCTGTTGGCCAGATACTAGTCCCAGGATTTGGTAAAAGGAGGCATGGCCTCAGTGTTGCCAGCTTTTGTGATTTTTTTTGTGAGTGTCATGATACCTGGAGTTTTTCTTAAAGCTCCAGCTTCTGGAGGCAGGTGACTAGGTGAGAATCTCAACTTTTATTAAAATACTAAAAGTAAGTTACTAGTCCTCATGGTTGTGGAGAAATCTTGAAAATGGGACCCAAGTGCACTCTCAAAACCCATAAGTCAAAGAAAAGAACCCAAAATTATTTTTGTTAAACAATCGTATAATTTTGAAGCCAATTTGGGTTGTGGATCCTGTTAGCTGAAGACAATCACTGACACGTGCATCAGAGAAAAACTGACTTCTGAACTCAGGGGAGATAGGAGCTTGGAATATGCTTCAAGAAGGTATTTAAGCACGTGCATAACTTTAACATGATTTTTTTGAACACTTGGGGTTGGCAACACCGTATTCGGGGCGCTAACCCACAGCAATCCTTGTAGCAAGGCATGCTGTTTTGGCTGGCCCCTGGCATGAGAGACTCAAGATGGCATCTTCCCCAATTTGAGCAAATGATCTGGCTCAGTGATGGTGAAAAGAGGGGTGATTTTTATTTTCAATTGGTTTTGAGTCAGTGTTGTAATTTTCAGTTCTGCCCCTTCTCTTTATGTTCAGCACTGCCCAGTAAATGCAGTAAATGGGAGAACAATCACCCACCAGAAACCCCCCCCACAGAGCACTGGGAGCTGGAATGGCATGAAACATGTTCTTTCCTATTCTGCTCAGAGCTAGAATAAAGGTGTACATTAACCCTGTTTGTGTGCCACACAGGTTGGCCTCTTTGGGAAAAAGTTACGCCACTTTTCCTGCACTGATTGGGATTTAGTCCACAGAATTGAAATGAGCCTACAGTGGTTACTATCAAAGTGTCAGCATACATCATAATAATTCTTAGTATTTACATAGGGTTTTACAGTGACATGTTGACTTTTTAATGGTGTCCACTGTATATTTATCATGAAAAAAAACAACAAAAAATGCTAGTGTAAGGAGATCATACATTGCCATTCAAAGAGACTATGCCTGGTTTAAACAAAGAATTACTCCCTCTGTACTATTAAAATGTGAAATTCCACATTCTATGGTACATATGTCACTTTCTTTGAGAAGGTTCTTTTTTTATTTTTTTTGCTTCCAAGGCAGCAAGTGAAGCAAATATTCCTATGGTAACAATCTGTCATCATTAGTAAACAGTGTGGAGTAACATCCTGAGTAGGAAAGCTGGACACCAATTCTATTTGACCTGAAGCACATGAACTGTACTGTAGTTGGCAGTTTTGATCCAAGAAGGGTAATTTTATTGTGACTCTACTCCTGTTTCTGAAACACACACAAGCCATAAGGAATGCACTCCTTTGAAAGAACATCATCGTGGCTGGTTTTTAGTGTGCTTGTGTTTATTTTCTTTCATGTCCATACAGCACATATGGGGCCCTATTTGGGAAGCAGCTGCACCTCTGCAAGTGCCTGAAAGCCTGTGGAGGAATGGGAAATGTGTGTGAGAGATTCCTGCCTCAGTTCGAACTCCCCTTTTTTATTTTGTTCTTTTCTATTCTGTAGTTTTCTAATAAAAGCCTGAGTTGGGTTGTGGATCCTGTTAGCTGAAGACAATCACTGACACGTGCATCAGAGAAAAACTGACTTCTGAACTCAGGGGAGATAGGAGCTTGGAATATGCTTCAAGAAGGTATTTAAGCACGTGCATAACTTTAAATATGTGAATAATAATTCCTTGCTTATACACAGTACTTTTCAGCTGCGGATCTCAAAATACTTTACAAACATTTTATCCTTATTCTCATTTTACAGATGGCACAGAGACGGGAGAAAATTACATCCCAAGACCACCCACTAAACCAGTTGCTGAGTCAGGAAGCTTCCAGTGCTCTGTCCATTAGGCAGTACTATCATTGACTACAGTGAGACTATTCATGTGCTTAAAGTTAAGCATGTGCTTGAATATCTTGCTGAATCAGAGCCAGAATTAGTGGGTGAAGGGCTGAGTAGAAAGTGCCAGGCAATGGAGGTTGTGATCAGCAACCCCAAACAATGACATGAGGAAGGTGGTGAGGATAGATACAGGGAGAGGCCTTCTTGAAGGGCACTGTGAGCTGTTACACAAAACAAATAAAATCCAACACAGACATTATTAAACAGAAAACATCTCTGGGGAAAAAAAGAAGAAACCAAGCAATAAGCACACTCCATGCTTAGGAGCAAATGAATGATTGTTGCAAAGCACTTTGAGGTTGTCTGATAGCACCTTTGATAGAGGGTCTCAAAGCTCTTGGGAGTAGTGGTTACAGTGGTGGTCAAAACTCAGAGTATTATTATTATGACTACATATAGAATCTGCCTACTCACTGTTGTTATAATCATCTTATCTCTTTTTACAGCTATTTCTATGAAAACAAATAGATGTCCCATTAAGAGGAGACTTCATTATAGGCTCAGTCAGCAAAAAAACGGGGGATTTTTGAAGAAAGAATTATTTTAGGTGTACATAAATCTGTCTTTACCAATACCAAATAATGGTAAATGAATATGAAATTGGAATAGCTTATCACACAAGCTGAAGGATTTTTTGAATTGTTTTAAAGTATTTCCTCCCTCCTCCCCCCCCAGAAAATGCTAAAAGTTTTGAAAGAGTTAAGTTCTGTGGCTGAGCTACCTTAGAAATGATGGAGGTGAATGTTAGCACAATGAGTCCCCTCTGCCAACTTTGAGTAAGGTCCAGGGCATCAGAGCCTTCCCAAAACCATGAGGCCCTACCCCATGAGGCCCCTTCCCTTCCCCCAAGTGCCCACCCCCAGCCAAGCCAGAAGCTGAAGCGGGGTCAGGGAGCCCTCTCCTGGCCCAGGGTGGGGTGGGACCGAAAGCAGCCCCCTACCTGTGTCCCTGTCCCCTGAGCCCACCACCCATGGCAGCTGGAGGAACCCAGGCTCCCCACAGCTGCCTGCATGGCTCTCCCTGACCTGGCTTGGGCTGGGGGACCTTGGAGCTGCAGCATGGACATGAGAAAGTCACAGAGGCAGCTGTGGGGAGCCACTGTGGACACTCTGTGATGGGTTCGGTCACAGAGACTCCCTTGGGACTGATGTGCTGAAACTATTTCTGAGACCGTTTTGCCTGTCAGTTTGGGGCTCCAGAACCCCACCTTGTTCAGCCAGACATGCTAGTCTGCTGCAACACAGACCCAGGGTCTGAACCATGTCCCCAAAGCTGCAGACATAACTGAAAACAGCTCAGCAAGTACTCCTGTCTCCAGCACCCAGACACCCAGCTCCCCATGGGATCCAAACCCCAAATAAATCTGTTTTATTCTGTATAAAGCGTATACAAGGTAAACTCTTAAATTATCCGCCCTTTATAACACTGATAGAGAGATATGCACAACTGTTTGCTCCCCCAGGTATTAATCACTTACTCTGGGTTAATTAATAAAAGTGATTTTATTAAGTATAAAAAGTAGGATTTAAGGGGTTTCAAGTAATAACAGACAGAACAAAGTAAGTTACCAAGCAAAATAAAACAAAACACGCAAGTCTAAGCCCAATACATTAAGAAACTGAATACAGGTAAATCTCCCCATCAGCGATGTTCCAATAAGCTTCTTTCACAGACTAGACTCCTTCCTAGTCTGGGCCCAATCCTTTCCCTTTGTACAGTCCTTGTTAGTTCTAGCTCAGGTGGTAACTAGGGGATTTTTCATGACTCTCAGCCCCCTTTGTTCTGTTCCACCCCCTTTGATAGTTTTGGCAGAAGGCAGGAATCTTTTGTCTCTCTGGATCCCCACCCCTCCTTCTAAATGGAAAAGCACCAGGTTTAAGATGGATTTCAGTATCATGTGACATGGTCACATGTCCTGTGAGACCCCCCCTAGTCTCCATTCTTCCAAGGCTGGCTGGCACGTACCCCGGAAGGTTTGCAAGTAAACAGAGCCATTTACAGGTGATTGATTCTGAAGCACCCTTAATGGCTTCCACTTAACATGTTTACATCAGTAATACAAGTTTATATGTTTCAGAGTAGCAGCCGTGTTAGTCTGTATCCGCAAAAAGAACAGGAGTACTTGTGGCACCTTAGAGACTAACAAATTTATTAGAGCATAAGCTTTCGTGGACTACAGCCCACTTCTGCATCCGAAGAAGTGGGCTGTAGTCCACGAAAGCTTATGCTCTAATAAATTTGTTAGTCTCTAAGGTGCCACAAGTACTCCTGTTCTTTTTACAAGTTTATATCTTATTCTCCTAACACCAGACATGGAAATAATACATACAAACAAATGGGATGAATACACTCAGTAGATCATAAGCTTTGTAATGATACCTTACAAGAGACCTTTTGCATAAAACATATTCCCGTTACATTATATTCACATTCATATATTCACATTTCCATAAACATATGGAGGGCAACGTCACTGCCTACGGTGCGGGGGGCCTGAGGAGAGCAGCCTCCTGCTCGTGTCCCCACCCACCGTTCCCAATGCCCAGGGAAGGTGGAGGGTCCGCAACTCCCCACAGCTGCCCACACAGCTCTTACCATGGCCGGGCTGCAGCTCTGAGACTCCCGCTCCTGGCCGGAGCTGGGTCGGGGACAGCCATGCGGGCAGCTGTGGTGAGCTGGTGCAGATTCGTGGACCCTCCACCTCCACTGGGTTGGGTGGGGAGCCCACGGGGCAGGGACATGGGCCAGGGGCCCCTCTCGGTCCCCACCGCACCACGGGCAGGTGGAGGGTCCGTGTGGCTGCCACAACTGCCCAGGCTCCCTGGCCAGGCTCCGTGCTGGCCTAGCTGGGGACGGGCCTTAGGGGGAAGAGGAGGGGAAGGGGGTCGGGTCCACCCCAGCGAAAAATGGACAGTCCAGGCCCATCCACTTTCAAAAAGCGGGAGGGCTATGGCCCCCCTGCTCCCCCTCCTCTGCTTCTGGCACACTTGGCTAAGGTAATTCCAAAGATGCCGCTGATGTCATATACAATGGCATCAAACTAAAACACTCATTCCTCTTCACTCATATTGGTGAAAACTTTGACCAAGCTGACTAACTAATATGCCAAAGAGCTATACTTGATTTCATTTACTAGTTTGATGAGGTACAAGTTTCCATTTTCTCCAGGCAATGTCTGTAAACCATTGACCTTGCTAGGGAAGAGAAACAAAACTAAACAAAAACCCCAAGGGTTCATTTTGTGTGCATGTGCAAGATTACTTTAACCACAGTCAAGAAAGTACCTTGTGTTTACCAAGGCAGGTTTTCCATTATATACACAGATTTTTAATATAAAGGGTCATTTTGAGAGCCCACAATACGACCCTTTTAGGTAGGCCTAACAGAACTTCTGGAAATGTTTAATTCGTATACCGTGTTGAAAGCTGTTTCTCAAACAAAGTGTGCATCATTCAATCTATTTATAGAGTGCCTTGGCGCCTCTTAAATGTACTCTCACTCTTGAAGCTAAGAAAGTCTTTCTTTTAATATTTTTTTTGTGCTGGAAGTTAATGGGAAGTCAAACAAGTTCAATCTGGACAAGAGTATTTGGGGTTTTCTTAGTCTGAAAAGTTTTTATTAAGGGTTTAGAAAATATGAGAATGGCAAGGTTGGAGCTAAAGAGTGGATACTCCCTACTAGGGTATAGTGTAACAGATTACACCAGTATATATCACTGTTTCAATCTGCAGCTATAAACTGCAATCAAGGGCCCAATCCTGCATCCGAGTGATTCCATAAATGCAACAGGATTGCATGAGTGTAGAAGAGGGTGGAATTGGGTCCTATGTTTTGTTCCCTATTTAAGGTCTGAGTCTACTATCCTTGTCATTTCCAATGGCACTACTCATGGAGTAAGGTAATACTCAAGGTGAGTAAAGGTGGCAGAATTGGGCTTTTGCCTATTGTGGGTATGCTTTAGAATTTCATGTTGGTTTTAGAGACATGACCGAGCCAAGTAGTACTCTCTAGTTAAAATGGGGAATGTTGCTGGAACCAGTAGCATCTTCAGAGCTAGAATGAGCTTTTAATGAGAGCTTTGAATTTGGAATAGGACATCGTTTAGAGGACTCCAAGTACTAAGGAATGTGTTATGGTTTGACGCAAATACTCTTTCAGGTCTGGATGCGATGAAGGTGAAATCTGGACCAGACATTAATTTCTGAGCAGTGATGCTCAATTAAAAAAATAAAACAAAAAGGAAAATCAAAATGCTCTGAGTCTTACCTCCTTGCAGGCAATTCAGTCTAAGATAATTACGTTTGCCACTAAATTAAATATATTAAAATGAATCATCGTAGATGATTTTTCCCAGCCAGCGAACATTAGGGACAAATTTTCAAATAGCCTTGCATTATTTGTGAGCAAGTCCATTTGCACAAGCAATGCCCCCGTTGGCCCATATCAACAGGCATTGAAATGTGCATTATTGCACAAATGCTGCCCCCCTGCTTCTGAGCAGCTGCTGAAAGTCCTGATGTGATTCTGCTGTGCAGGCTGGTGGGATTGGGGAAGTCCATGCAGGGGCCATACGTCTATGTGCCACAGAGCCCAGTAGGATCATCCTCTACAACAGTTCATAGTGCAGCTTGAGGGGGCAGGACAGAGTCTGCTGGAAGATGAGCGTTGTTGATGGATCCATCTGTCATTGTCCACAGAAGAGGGGCAAAGCAACATAAGAGGTTTTTACAGCCAAATTATGCACCTAGCTGCCTGTTTATGGGTACAGTTCCCTGACTTAAGCCTGAAAATGTGGGGTTCAGCATGTGTATACAAGTGGATTCCTCCTATCAGGCTCCAGAAAAGGAACAGCACAGCAACCAGCAGTGCAAATTTCCCTACCCTGCCCTGTCAATGTGCGTTGACCCTGGCCTTGAAGGACCATGTCTAGGAGTGGAAGGATCCATTCTGCATGTGCATCGGGTCCTTGGCATTTCTGCTGAGACTGCCAAAAATCAGACCCTGTCTACTCTAGAAAAAAATTGCAGCAGTGTAACTACATTGATGTAAAGTGGTATTTACACCAGCGTGACCTAGGGTGTGTCTACAGTGGAGCTGGAAGAGACATAACCACACTAGCTCTGACTGAGTGAGCACACTAAAAATAGCAGTGTAGTGCGGGTGGCATGAGTGGTGGCATAGGCTAGCCACCCCAAGTATGTCCCCATCTGTGACCAAGCTGCGTGCTCAGACCACTGGCCCCTCCCATCTCTCATGCCACAATGACAACACTTCTATTTTTAGCACACTAGCTTGATCATATCTAGTGTTTGTATGTCTGCTAGTCCCTGAGCTGGGAATTGCACCTTCCAGCTCCAGTGTAGACTCATCTTTCATCTGTTTTACAGCTGTGACGTGTAAGCCCCACCAGTCCATCAGCATTAGGAGTCTGCACCATTGTAACTCCACCTGCACACATTTCTCTAACTTAGACATGACTAGAGCTGGTCAGAAAAATGGGGCAAGGGTTGGGATTCTGAGAAAAATTTTGACAAGGACAAAGCCAAACCATTTTTGTTAACAATTCCACAGATTTTTTTTTATTTACAGCAGAAATTCAAATACAAAGATATTTCAGCCCCCAACCCAAAATATTTTGATTTGAAAATGCTACTGTAGTGCCTCAAAGGAGTTGTAGTTCAAGTGCCTCAACTCCTTATGCCTTTATTGGCTGAGCTCCCTGGCTGAACTACATCTCCCATGATGCACCAAGCTCTCCCATCTGTAAGATGGGAGAAGGTTTATCATGGGAGTCCCTAACAATTGCACATCACGGATGATGTAGTTCAGCTGGGGAGCCTGGCCCACACAGAAGAATGTGGATATGAGGCAACCAAACTACATCTCCTATGCATTGTAGAAGCATTTCCTAATCAAAATATTTCAGGTTTCAGCCTGATGCTTTTTGTGGAAAATGTTGTTTAGTCATAAACCCAATTTTCTATCAAAATTTAGCTTTGGTGGAAAAATTGTCCAGTCCTAGAAGTGACCTTAATGCTAGTTGTGGTGGTGGGGTTGGTGTTACAGAAACCTGCCTACTGGATCTGCCACACAGGGAACTACAGCTTGCTCAGATCCTTCCCCCTTGCACACCCCTTGGCACTGGCCAGGTGAGAGAAGGGTCCTGAATCCGAAAGCAGCAGCCACATGGTGAGGGAGGAGCTGCAGAGAAGCTGAATGCAGAGAAGAACCCCAGGAATTGTACGTAGAGTCCAGGGGTGGCTCTAGGCACCAGCAAAGCAAGCAGGTGCTTGGGGCAGCCCATTTGCAGGGGCGGCAGCTGGCAGGGAGCCAGCCTGGGAGCTGTAATTCCTTGGTTAACTCCCTGCCTATAGAGCCAGCCCTGCAGCAGGGAAAGAACTACATTTCCCAGCATTCCCTTGGCCGCTATCAACAGGAAAGGGAGTACGGTAGCTGAAACCTCATGCTGCAGCTTGCTGTGAATGGAGAGCTCACTGCTAGAGCGGGGTGGCACTGTGAATGGGGAACAAGTATGCCCAAGGAGAGAGGGCTTTGCCCCAGATATCCCCTTCAGAAGACATCTCCAGCCTGGATTAGGGATATGGTATGACCTCACCTTGCAGTCCCCAAAGAAAGAATTGGGTGGACTAAATGGACAGTGCCCCTCTCTATCTGAAGCCTAGCAAGGGAGGTACATGGATCCCACTAGAATTTAAAATGAAAAGTAAGGGCGGGGAGGCTCTGGACCTGGGCAGCTTTAGATACCGTACCAGGCACGTAGGAGGATTTCCACTTCTGAGCCATGGAAGCAGAAATTGACTTTTCCTTTCCAGATTAGGGGGAAGGATAGCTCAGTGGTTTGAGCATTAGCCTGTTAAACCCAGGGTTGTAAATTCAATCCTTGAAGGGGCCACTTAGGGATCTGGGGCAAAATCAGTACTTGGTCCTGCTAGTGAAGGCTGGGGGCTGGACTCAATGACCTTTCAAGGTCCCTTCCAGTTCTAGGAGATAGGATAGCTCCATTTATTTATTTAGCTAATATTCAGAAAGGGAATCTAGCACCTGCCTTCTAGATTTGAACACCTCAAAATTCAGGAGTGCTCAAGCTCAATTTGGGCAGCTGTTACTTCATTTCTCCCAAATCAAATATACTGATCCACTGTAACTTGCTGTAGAAAAAGTAGGATAAAATTGAGCAAGAAATGCTTCCCAGCAGTTATTAGGACTGGAATTGGTATTTTCAACAGCCCTTGCCATCTTAGTTTTATTTGTTTAAAAGGAACACAGTGATATTGCATTGGCAAATTCCCCATAGAAAGAAAGAGTGGAACAAAAGAATAATAAAGGTACCTCAACTTTTCCTCATTTATGGAGGACAGTCTTATAATATGCATCCAGATATCCTCCAATCACACAAGCTGAAAATTGTTCCATTTTACTAGAGTTCTGTAACCATATGGGAACCAATCCTGTCTGTTCTGTGCACATCTAAAATTCCTGCTGAATGACCCACCCTGGGAGCAAGTTACCAATGACCCAGGGCTGGGGTGGAAGGAGGGTGCAGTTGGCAGGGGAGAGCCCAGGGCTGGGGCAGCAGGGGGTGCGGGTGGAGAGGGCAGAGCCCAGGGCTGGGATGGCAGGGTGTGTGTGGGTGGAGGGGCACTGGTGGGGGGAGCCCAGAGTTGGGGCAGCAGGCCCAGGGCTGGGACAGCAGGGGGTGCAGAGCCAAACATTTTTTTGCTTGGGGCAGCAAAAAACCTAGAGCCAGCCTTGGTAGAGTCACATGTGGAACAGGCTGTGACTGTCAGACATTATAGTTGGTGCAAGTCTGTGTGTGACTTATGGGGGGAGCAGTAGGAAGCCAGTGAAAAGGGGCCCCAATGAGACACATTAACTGAGCCTGGCTAAGAAACCAGCAAGCTTCTATTTGTTTGAATAGAGAGTAGAGTGGAGAAGCCAGTATCAGGATACATTTCTGATCCTCTGGAAAATTTAATCAATCTGAACAGGCTGTAGTCTTCTACCAAGATCTTTGAGGCAATTGTTCATGAGCTGCTGTATGCCAATGACTGTGCTCTAGAAGCACATACTTTAGAAGAGATACAATTAATTACAAACAGATTCACAGAGTCTGCAGAAAGGTACGGGCCAACAATCAACCTGAAAAACACAGAGGTCATGTATCAACCTGAGCCAGGGAAACCCTAACAAAACCAAAAGTCACCATCAGCAACACACAGCTGAATGCTGTTGCAGACTTCTGTTATCTTGGTAGTATATTGTCAAATGATCTTACAAAACCAGTTCATCATTGTATGAAGTGTAGTTGTAGCTGTGCTGGATCCAGGATATTAGAGAGACAAGGTGTGTAAGGTAATATTTTTTATTGGACCAACTTCTTTGTGTGGCTCAGAAACTTGTTTTTCTCCCCAACAGAAGTTGGTCCAATAAAAGATATTACCTCATCCGCCTTGAATTAGTTCACTGTTTGGCAGTCTATCGGTGTAAAAGGTCCAGACTCACCCCTGCAGCGCCTCCTGCTGGTCATCCAGGGAATTAGCTCACCAGCCTCTGGAGCACCCTCTGCAGGCCAGTGATCCACCTTGTCCTCTGCACTGGCCCCCGTGTCTCTCCCAGGACCCCAGTGCTCCTTGCTCTGGGTGCTGCCTCCTGGCAATACCCACACACACTGGGTCTCCCCTCCCTGGGGAACCCTCACCCCCTATCCCCACCTCACCTCAGTTGAAGGCCACTACCAGTCACCAACTAGCCCCCACTCTCTAGGGCAGACTGCAATATAGGCCACTCATCATCAGCAAGTTTGGGTTTGGACCTGCTGCCTTAGCCTACCCCTGGGCTGCCCTCTGCAACCCCCAGTACCCCTTAGCCTTCTCCTACTCCTAGGCCTGGGGCTTTCCAGGCCAGAGCTCCCCAGCCTTGCTCCACCCAGGTACTCTGTGTCTAGCTCCCTGCAGCCAGGCCCTTCTCTCTCTGAAGACAGAGAGAGAGTCTTGAGTTTCTGGCTCCCAGCCTCTTTATACAGGCCATTTGGGCTCTGATTAGGGTGTGGCCCAGCTGCAGCCACTTCCCCCAATCAGCCAGGGTTTTACCTTGCCCCACCTCAGCCCTCTGCAGGGCTTTTTCAACCCCTCAGGGCAGGAGCGGGTGTCCACCCTGCTACAATGGGGCAGAGTCTGGCAGCGACATAGTATTAAGCTTCAAACCAAGTTAAAAATCTATAAAGTGGTTGAGCTGTACAGTTTCTTGTATGGGTGTAAGACCTGGACCCTCTACAGGTATCACATTAAACTTCTAGATAAGTTTCATTTATGACATCTGCATGCCATACTCTGCATTAAATAGTAGGATAAAGTTACCAGTTAGGAGGTTCTGGAACATAATCACTCCTCAGGGACAGAAGCCATGCTTATTACATCACAGTTATGCTGGGCTGGTCACGTGCTGAAAAGGGATGATACCTGAGTGCCAAAGCAGTTGCTATACAGAGAACTGAAAGTGAGCAACTGGATATTAGGCTGCTAGAAGAAATGCTTCAAGGACACACTGAAGCATAACTCGAAACAGTGCAATATTGATGTTGACAGCTGGGCATTGTCAGCAGCAGATTGACTACTGCTAGTCAGAGTGGTCTACGATGGTTTTACCAGTTCAAGATTAACTGCCATGTGTATCTAGAGGCCCACAGGCTGAGTCATTGTGACACTGAGCACCCCATTATTCATGCCCAACACACTATTGCAATAATCTTTGTACAAAATATTCCCTGTGAGGTATCATTTGAAAACTAGTAACTTGCTGATTATTAATATTTGTACATGATATATGTATGTGATGGCATTTTAAGAGTTATGGACATATGCTAGAATTATGACTAAAGTGTGTGTTTAGACCAAACATGTCAGGGGGAGTTGATAAACAGGTCTGCCTTAGACAAAGGAATGTGTATTAGATTTTCTGACCAGCCTGATCTTCAGGCAAAAGACAATGAAGGTGCATTTTTACATATTAGGTAAACAAAGCTATTAAACGGGGAAAGAAAGAGCATGGAGCTTCCTTCACCAGCAGACACCATGGTGCTTTCTTCACAGTCTGAATAAACTTTACTTTTGAGGGGCAACCATCAGAAGAATCCATTTCAAAGGTTCACTGGTCTATAAAGAATAGGAGTTCTGAACCTCAAGTGATAAGCAATTGAATTAACTGATTGAATATAACATTACTGCATTATAAGAGTGTACAGAGTGAGGTCTTTTATGAAAGCTAATGACACACTGGCAATTAATATCACTGTGAAATATATGTATTAACAGTATGTGAGGAAATCTGGATATTTAATGATATTACGCTTTAAAGTCTGTGGCCAAACAGGGAAAACAGATTTCCTCCCAGACAGGAGAGAAGGCAGCTATTTACCTGTCTCCTACATAAATTAAGGATTGTGGAATCAAAACAATGGAAACCCCATTTACATAGAGGGGGATGGTAAGCCCACAGGAAGGGAAGAACAGCATGAGGTATCATGCCTCTTGAAGCAGGGTCACTGAACTTTGGAAGATAGAAACAAGGACAGAAGTCATATTTGCCATTCATCACTAGACAGACACAAGGGAACAGAGCTCTTGAAAGCTGAGAAAGATGGGTCCTTAACCAAAGTGTGGGGAAGGATTTTAGTCTCTGAAAACTGAATATAGGTGAGATGCCATCTTGAACAAAGCCTGTACCTTGCTAGATTAAGTTTTAGACTTTTAGATGAATATTTTCACTTTTATTTGCTTGTAACCATTTATAACTTTATTCCTTTTTCATGGTATCACTTAACCTATGTCATATTATTAATAAATTTGTTTATTTTTACTATAAACCAACTCAGAGCTGTGTTTAAATGGAAAGGCATATTCACCCCAGTGAAGTTAATAAGCTGTGATGTGCTTTTGTGTCTTTAGAGAAACAAAGGAACCTTATGATTTCTCTGAACTGTCCAGAAAAGGACTGGACTTTACAGAGCTTGCACTTTTGGAAAAAGTTGGGACTGGGTCTGTGTTGGGGTCACCCTGCAAGTACTAACCAAGACTGGTGGGAGCCAGAGTAGGACTATAGGTGAGAGCTGGAGTCAGAGCTGCTGAACCAGGCTTGATTAGCACACACACACTCACGGTGTGACCTGCATGCTTGTAGGCTGGTTGTGAGCATCGCCACACAGGAGCTACAGCAGCAAAGCATGGTGAAGCATCCAAGGTTGCAGGACAGATGGTGACACACTCTGTCACTGGTCTGGAGTGCACCCTGAGCCCCTGTAACAGTCTAATGACACACTGGTGATTAATAGAATTCTGACATATATGTATGTGACGGAGTCCCCTGGGTGCAAGCTGGACTGTGGGGCTGCTGAGCCCTCCAGACCCATCAACCTGGGCTGTCTCTCACACTGTGGTGCTAATGTCACGCTACAAGCCTCTGAAAGGCATTTCACTTACACAGACATCCACAGGCAGGAACACACCCAACTGAGTTACATGAATGATCTCCCAGCCATCAATAGGGAGGCTTCAGCCAATTCCCCCAAGCTCCAGCCCTACACCTCAGAACTGTACCCTCTTGCACTGGTCAGAAGCGCAGATTCCCCAAGTGCTTTAACCAAAACCACACTGTTTTAGGTAAAGTATAAAATAGATTTATTAACTACAGAAAGATAGATTTTAAGTTATTATAAGTAGCAGGCATAGAGACCAAAATTGGTTACCTAAGAAATAAAAATAAATGTGCAGTCTAAATTCTAACTTAAACAGACTAAGCAAGATTTGACTCAATCAGTTTTTCACCCTAACAGATGGTATAAGCGGCTTGCAGTTCCTCAATACACAGACTGGACTCCCTTCTAGCCTGGGACCAACTCCCCAGTTCAATGTATTTTTCTTCCAGATGATCTTCCAGGTGTTGGAGAGGGCGGGGGGAGGAAGAGGCCAAGTGATGATGTCACTGTCTCTCTTTTTATACCTTCTTTCAGCTGCTTGCTGTGACGTGGGGGTTAGGCAGTCTCCATTGGTCAGGCAGTCACTATTGCCTACTTGCCTTCTCTGGGAAGTCTCTGGGTCCGCCGTTGGGAGAGTGGATTCCCTTTAATGGTCCATTAGCACATGTCTGGCTGGTCCTTTGTTGCAACTGAAAGGTAGGCTGTTGGTGTCTCCCAACCTCACAACATATTTCAGTAACACATACATAGCAAAACTTCATAACTTCACATACAATGGTAGGCCATACAATCCAACAAGCTATAATGTTCAACAGATCAAGTCTTTTAAAATGATATCTCACAAGGCATGTCTTGTACAAAACATTTCATAATCATATGACAGTGGTGAATATGGAGGTTCCAGGGTGCTATTTTGAGGTACAGCATGTCACAATCTCTTAACACTATATGAGGAAATATGGATACTTAATGATATTATACTTTAATGTCTGTGGCCAAACAGGGAGGTTCTGAAATGTAGTCACTCCACAGAGACTGAAGGCATGCTTATCGCACCACAGTTATGCTGGGCTGATCATCTGTTGAGGATGGACAACACCAGAATGCCAAAACAGTTACTGTAAGGCAAACAAAGTGGGCAACTGGATAGGCGGTGGCCAGAAGAAATGCTTCAAGGACACACTGAAGCATAATTTGAAACAGGGCAACATTGATGTTGACAGCTGGTGAGCAGTAGTCAGTGATATGGTCACCAGTTCAAGATTAACCATTTGGATCTTGAGGCATAGAGGCTGAGTTGCAAACATTGGTGAACTCAGCAGACACAGACTGTAATCCCTTCTTTGGCATCCAGCTATCTGCACATTTCATGCTGAAAAGACTGCCACTCGCGCGTCAATCTTTTTAGCTACAACTGTACTCATAAGACATAATACCGTCATCACTGCCATTTTCAGTTGTGACGGGCAACAACTGGACTGAGATCACCACATTTATTTTATGTAAGTCATCTTTCTTTATTTAAAACAATTTTTAAGAATGAATTTCTTACTGGTCAAAGTTTCCCTTCCTTCAGTTCATAACCACTAATTTCCTGAATGTGCTGGGTTGAGAATGTGCCTTCTTCCCCAAGAATGAGGAAGAAACAGAACAGAAGTCACAAACTCTTACCAGTTAGAGAAGTGGGGAATGAAGTAAGCAGCAGCTAATTCTAACATGGCAACTTTGGGTTGTACCAGCTTACCTTTTGCCAGATTTAAAAGGTCAGGAGGTAAATAGCTACCCAAGGGCAATTCTATAAGAAGGCACAAAGGAAACTGCTGGGGAAGAGATTGTATCTGCCCTTTTTTGATTTACCGCCAGAGCTGTGTGAATAGTGGATGTTTTGGTTCATTAGAAATTCTGCAAAGTACAAAAGAAGTATATGTTGGATCATGTGAGGGGTGTCCACCCCACACAGGGTTGAAAGGGGTTAAGATGGTCAGGGAGGCCTATTAACGCCATAGGCTGCACCTGGAGGGCGAGCCAGGGAGCAGGGAACTAATTGAAAGCAGGTTCAGCTGTGCAGGAACAGGAGGGGCCTGTATAAAGCCCAGGAATTGTGAGCAGTAGAGGGACTACTGGGAAAGACTGCAGGAAGCAGTCTCTCCTGGGAGGAGGGTTTAGAGCCGGTGTATCCAGAAAGTGGAGGGGAGCCAGAGTGGTCGGAAGCAGTCCAGGGAAGGAGTAGTGAGGACAGAGAGTGGAAAGCCAAGAGCAGCTGGGTTGTGGGTTCCTGGACTGGAGAGGGCCCTCAACCCAGAGTAGAGGGTGAGGGTGGGGTTGGGTTCCCCTGCTAGCTGCTGCAGGAGTGGCACTACAGGGCAGTGAGAGGGAAGACTGTCTGGGACTGCTAGGGAGAAGGGACTTGGCTACACTGGAAGGGGGAACACTGAGTGACCAGGCCAGAGGGCTGAGTCATGAAGAGGATGCTGTAGTTCCTAGAGCAAGAAAGGGGCTGTAGACCAGAGGGATAGACAAAGTGCTGGTTTGCAAACTGTGGAAGGGGGTGTTGGTCTCAAGAGGTAACTGAGTGACTAGGAGGAACTGCCAGACCAGCAGTCAGAGGTGTGCTCTGTTACCGGTCAAATAAAAGATTTTATTTTGATTTTAAGCCTTTTTTTAATTTTTAAAAATAAAATTAAAGGAAATTTTGAAATGAAAAATTGTTTCAAATCAACACATTTAATTTAAAAAATGTTAAAATCAAACATTTTATTTTCTGAATTCTTAAAACAATTGAAACAATTTAGTGAAATCAATGTGAATTTGCAAAAAATGTTTCAGTGCCACCAAATTACCAACTGTTTTGCACAAAAAAAGTGTTGGTTGAAAAACTTCATCCAGCTCTCTTAACTACTGTATTCTCCTAGCAGGCTGTTTCATAATTGTCCACTGGGGAGTTCTTTGTACTTTTGTCTTAAGCATTTTGGACTGACTGCTGTTGGAGTGAAGATACTGGACTAGATGTCCCAATTGTCTGATTTAATATACAGTTCCTATATTCTTATATGCACAGTAATAGCTCAAGCTCTAAGCCTGTGAAGGATCATTAGTGGGTTCTCCCTTCTGTCATTTTGCTTTTCTTTCTGTGCAGCTCTTGAGTCTGTCTCTTCAGCCCTTCCTGTCTCTCCCTACTGCAGATTTGGTTGCTTAGGGCTGGTAGGCAAAGAGAAATGCAACATATGTGGGTATGGGCAGGTGCTGATTTATCTGTGCTGCATGCCACATGAGTCGTGCTTTTTGGGGGAGTGGGGAAAGGGAGGCAGTAAGGAATGCCAATCAGGGCTGGCACCAAGCACCGGCTCTTCAGTGTCAATCTGGCAGCGGGTCCCTCAGTCCCTCTCGGCATTTGCAGGGCTGCCCGGGGGGGGGGGGGGGGGAAGTGGGGCAATTTGCCCCAGGCCCTGAGCCCCGCAGGGGCCCCCACGAGAGTTTTTCAGGGCCCCTGGAGTGGGGTCCTTCACACGCTCTGGGGCCCTCAGACTTTCTTCGGCAGCGGGGGGTACTTCTGCTTTGGGACCCGCCGCCATAGTGCCCTGAAGACCTGCGGCGGGGGGTCCTTCCGCCCCGGGACCCGCCGCCGAAGCCCCCAGGCCCCCTGAATCCGCTGTGTGGCCCTGGGCATTTGTTTTTGTTTTTTTTAGCTGCTTGGGGCGGCAAAAACGCTGGAGCCGGCCCTGATGCCAATAACCTTGATTTGCCTGATCTTTTCTTTAAATCTTCTTTATCCTTTGGCTCGGTTTTCATCACACGAGCCATGGCATTGAATGCAGATAGAATAATGATCAGTCCATCCAGACAGTCATTTCATGGTAAATCAGGGTGCAGATTTTACAATCCAGGTACTATTTTGTGTGTGTGTGTGTTTAAAAACTTCTTTAACTTAAAATCACCAATATAAGCTTTCTGAAAACTAATAGAAACCTAAATTGCTCCAGGGCTCAGACCTTGTTTGCCCAATGCTAAGCTGGAGTGACGTGCTATAGCTTTGTGATAACTAAATATAGTGTGTGTGTTTGTGAAGGAAAGGCAGATGGCCCTTAATGATAGCTCTGCTATCATAAAATATTAATAACAATGGAGCATTTCACTCAGGGACCTCAAAGCACTTTACAAACATTGAGCTAGATAGCTGCTACCCCTTGCATGGGTATGATGAGGGAAGGTGTTAGGACCCTTTCCCACTTTGCACCCAGCCATGTAAGAGTAAAGCACAGTCCCCATCCCTACACTCAGGGGAGTGCAGGACTGCTCCGCCTAGCTGGTGAAAAGTTGCTGCCTTGACAAGGTGGGGTGGGCCCATTAGCAGTGCCCCTCACAGCTGTCAGTGGAGCTGGCCACGGAGGAGAGACAGGTGTGCTGCTGCACTGCCCCAAAGGGTAGAGCAACGTACACATTCTGCTTTATACCAGGAGCTCTGGGAGGGGTTGTGCTGCCTGTGAGTCACAATTGCTCCCCAAACTGTCTTTGTGATGATGCAGCTGGGTGAGCAAATACCTCATTAGCCAGTATACAATTAGTGCACACCTACTTTTGTGTATCATCAGTTTCCTGTGGAAAAGTGGGCATGTCAAATCAGACTAGGACAGAAAATGTAGCTGATTTTTTAAAGCTTTGTTGCTTGGGCCCTGATAATGTCCTGGAACTCTTTTATACATTGCCAGGAACTGAGGAGGTTGGAGTGACCTTTTACTCATCCCCCATTGAATGCCCAGAGACGCTGCTGTACTTAAATGCAAGCTTTGCATTTTTATCTCCTTTGTGGTGGATGGAAGAGGCTACTCTAGCTATCTCCCCTGTGCCATGAGAGTTTGCTTCACAAACACAAAACTGATGCTGACTAAGCCCAGGCAGTCTATTGACGTTGAGGCTTGTGAGACGATAGAAGCCTTGCTTAAACAAACAGGGTCCCTTAGAGCGATCCCTTCCTGAGCAAGTTCAGGCTATGGGGCCTTCTCACAACCACCACTTGAAGGTCTCCAAACAGCCCCAAGTGCTCAAAGCTTGCTCAAGTGGCTGAGTCCATCCCTCCTTCTCAGTCTTCATCAGTGTCCTTGGGATAACATTATTTACCATGCTAAGCATGTCAGCTGACATGGGGCCTGGGATTGCAAACCCAAGCTGTCTCCTTGCAAGCAGTGGGCCTATTTGCATGCGTCAGGGTTTGTTGGCTTGGGCCCTTATGTGATACGTCTCCTCATGCATCATGAACACCATGCACATTATCAAGGCATATTCCTCTTTTCTTCAATAACCCTTTCATTTCTTTCTGAATGCCCACCCTTCTGCTTTGCTACCTGGCTCCACCTCTCATGCACTTCTGTGCTGCTAGTACCTCATATGCAGGCAGCCAGCCCTGGGTGCCTTCCAGCAATAGTTCTTTTCCTTCTCTTTGCTTGTCCATTCATTCAACAGGTATATTTATTAGATCGTGTACCTGCCATGCAGCATTACACCAGTTAGTCTAGAAAGGGTTGTGTCCTGTCTGTCTGACCAGCTATTTGTTTAACATGGTTTCAGAAGACTGCCCATACGAGCCTGCTAGACAGTAAATGTCGTTTTTCAAAGGATCAATTTTGATAGTACTATACAACTGCTAATGAATGTTAGGGCATCATTAAGGCACTAGAACAAACTAAGCTCCACCTGCAGTAAAGATGCAGGGGTTGGCAGATAGCCAACAGAAAAGGAACAAGGAAGGTGCCTTGAAAAAATCATTCTTTGGCTACATCTGCACTTGAAGCTGGGGGTGTGATTCCCAGCTCACGTAGATGAACCTGTGCTAGTGCTGCTTGAGCTGCTGTGCTAAAAACAGCGGTGAAGCTGGAGTAGCTACCCTGCTATTTTAAAGCACTCGCTCAAACAGAGCGAATGAGCACCCAGCTACGCAAGCTGGGAATTACCCGCCACCAGCTCCAAGTGTAGACCGAGCCTTCATTCCGAACTTCCAGCTTGTGGCTCACATCCAACCTGTGTCATCTCCATGGCAAGGTCAGAGAGCGCTGTGAAGATGTTCTTGAGGATTTCATTTGCATGTCTAGATAGTTATTCACCCATTTCTGTGATGTGTTGAACTCGTCAGGCGCTGCCGCTGTTGTGGACTTACAGCCTCTAGTTTGAATATACCTGACCCAAAAGCTTTGTTTCATTTTTTTTTAATGAAAAATGGGAGCAGAGCTAAGAACTTTTATCAAACTCCTGAAAACTCCAGTCTTCTGATACTAGGGAATACCACAGCATTGAAGTCAATGAATGAAAGCAAGTAATTCACAAGATACCAATCAGGTCTACTGAAAACAGGACATTCTGTGAATTTCTAATGAAAATTTTGTCCCTTTTTTTGTTGAAAAGTTTCAAAATTTGAAATTTTTCACTAGCCCTCGTACCACTCTAACACTTTCCCTGAGCAGTAAAGTTCACATACACACGCATACATTCATGGACCCACAACCACACAATTAAGTCCTTTTAAAAACAAATACATTTTGCATCCACCAGACCATTTGAAAATTCACCCCCCCCCCTCCACTGCCCGGAAACGTTACATTTCCCCCCTACATTCAGGAATTGAATGTGCAAATGATTCATGTGCAAGTATGTGGGTGGCCCCTAAAGGTAAATTCATGTACATATTTTCCAAACCAAAAATGTGTGTCTGTTTAAAAGCAGCATAAATGAGCCTCCACACAGCTCTCTGGAGACCTTTATACAATACCGTTAGTCTTCCAACCAACATGCCAAGCCAAGTCCTCGGGGTGAAAGGTGCAAGGAAGGTTTAGAACAGAATAGTTTGGCAAAAATCTGGAGGGATGGGGAGATGTTCAGTTATGGACTCCCGAGGGAAATGGAGAGCTCTTAATGGTGAATGGTGCAAAGCCGAGAATGGGAGATTAATCTCACCATGTGATGCGATGAATCACTAAACATGGAGGTAGTGTGTGGCAAATCCACCCCAACAACAGTGACTGCACAATCCACAGCTGGATCATTTGGGAATGTTTATCTTTCGTCTTCCTTTTATTGTTTTTATAATAGTGAGGCACCAAGCCAAACTTCCTTTTTGGGGTCAGACCCACCTCCGTGTGGCCCTTTATGCACTCTGGAGATGCACATGAGTGTGTTTGGAGAGCTCTCACTGGTTATGTCATTTTGAGAACAGGATGGGGGAAAGTCTACTTCTTGCACTACACACAGAGTCCTTCTGTTCTTGGTGTGAAGGGTGTGGGCAGGGTTAGGAAAAGGCTACAGCTAGCCGAAATCCGCCCCCATTTTCTGGAACAACAGAAGGTCTAGTCTGAATTGGAACCACTGTGGTTCTATTGCCCATGGAACGGGGCAGGATTTAGTGCCCAGACAACAAGTGCAAACTCCTGTGCATGGAGGCCCAGCTCCATAGAGTCTCCCTGTGCAGCTGCACTCAGCAGCAATTTGGGGTGGGGCAAGTAGAGTGACCAGATAGCAAGTGTGAAAAATTGGGACAGAGGGTGGGAGGTAATAGGCACCTATATAAGAAAAAGCCCCAAATATTAGGACTGGCCCTATAAAATTGGGACATCTGGTCACCCTGGGGCAACAACACTGGTTCTGCTTCCACTGTATGAATCCACTGGACATTGACCCACATGCAACGGAAGACCACAAGGCCGCAGAGGCCATTATTCCAGCTCTGTGGGCTGGTGTAGAAGCTGCAGAGTGGCTCCGTGGCTGCTCCAGCATCAGGGCGAAGAACGTGGCTGTTGCTGAGAAAAGGAGATTTGCCCCTATATCAGCTAAGAAGGCAGAATGCTGCTGTCTTAGAACTGTTAGCCAGTAACTCAGGCTACAGAGCCAGCTGGCCTTGTGTAATGCTGCCAGGTCAGGATTGCCAGCCGTAGTTTTGCCCTTTGGCACTGCAACAGAATGAGCCCTCTGTAGGAGTCCGTTTGTTTGAGTAAGGAATACAGTTCCTCTGTATGGCTCCGGAGATGGAAAGACAAAACTCAAACTGTTAAAAACCGTGAAGTTTTTCAGGCCACAGGAGGCTGAAGTTCCCAGACTTCCCCCTTTCAAGTTGTAGTTCAGCATAATTGTTAGTAAATGATCAGCAATGCCTTTAAAAGCAAGCAAATGGAAGGAACTAGGAAGGAAATGTTTATGTATGTACCACTGCACTGCATACAAAATGAATTGAGTGAAGAAAGTGGTTTCATAGAAAACATAACCTCAGTTAACTTTTAACATAAGGGACAGCTCTGGTGAAGCAGTTTCATTGAGCCATGAAATACTGCATATTGTTACATGGCAATCTCCACAGAACTACTGGAAACAGTAGAGCTAGGAGTAGGATTTGATTTAGCAACATGCTGTGCCTCTCCCTCAGCTCCTTCCCATAAATATATCAAGGGCACAGGCAGAAAACCAGGGAGTGGAGTAGGGATGGGGTCTCTGCAGCAGGGGCTATTAAAGATTTGGAACATTAAACATTCTAGTGGCTATCAATAAAAGACACAACCACCCGATGCCGAGCGCTAGTTTTGGAGTGAATACTGATTGATGCCATTGTGTTTGGCAGCTGCATCTTGTATTGTTGTTTCTCCATTGCTCACCTGTGAATGGCATGGGCACATTGGGCCCCTAAATGCTGAAGGGATCTTCATAGCCCAGAACTCTCCCTGCTCACCCCGACTTGCCCTACCTCTTGTCACCCCTTTCTCCAGTCCCACTCTTCCCCCATTTGTAATCTCTGGGCAAGCAGCCACATTCCCAAAGTGCTTCCTGAATGCTGGCCTCCGATTCCAGCTGGCCTCCGATTCCAGCTCTGTAATGTCTACTCCTGTCGCCTGGCTGCCCCGCAGAGTGACGTCGTTCCACAGTGGCAGAAGGAAAAATACCCCATTAGTTGATGTTATGCCAGACTGTCTTTTACCGATTTGAGATGGGGCAAGCTGCTCTGCTGCCTCTAAACAGCATACGTGAATGTCTTGCTTGTGAAAGGTGAGAGACTGGCAGCCCTGGAAACTGAAGCCCTTGTTTTACTCACAGAACAGGTGCAGTAGGGCAAAGGTGAAGCAAACTCTACTAATGTGTCTCAGACCTGATGGAGGAACCAACTCTTGGGAAAAATAAAGTTGTTCAGCGTCAATCATCCATGACCGCTCTGCTAAAACTGCCAATTACTGCTGGTGGTTTATGTGATGTGGCTACGCTACCTGTCCATTGGGAATTAGATGGAGACCATTGACTCATTGCACACAGGCCACCAAACAGCGAGCCACTTTCTATAATTTGCAGTACCTCTATGGGATGGATTTAAACTGATCTACTGTAGGAGGTGAAGGGCTCCACATCCCTAACCAGGTCCCTGCATTAGCCAGTGTTGCAAACTCTTATTAGCCTTAGATAACATGTAGGTTTTACTGTCACAGCGATCAGAGTAGTCTTACAGATTTACCAACTGTGTACATTACCCATAGGGATTACCTAACCTCACTCACCGCCAAAATGCAACCACAGCTGGGCTGCAATGCAGCAGCCATTACAGATGGCACCAGACATGCGACACAACAGGATGGGAAGAATGCAGGGAAAAGAGACAAACCTTTAGAGGTAAGGAGCAGGGTATAATTATACTGCATTGTAAACTAGGGCTCAGACTCAGGATTGAGTCCCCTACCCCCACCTCCATCCACACACAAATCGGTCTGACTCGGGTCAGCAAGAACTCAAGTTCTAGGTCCTAGGTCCCATCCAGGGGGTGGATCTGAATCTCAGGTCCAAGTCCTGTCATTTTGCTATGCAGGCCTGAGTCAGAAGGTTTGTGTAGTGAGGTATCGACGCATTAGCAGTTATGAGACCCAGGTCCAGCAATTGCAAACCCAGGTTTACAATGCAGTGTGGATGCTCACGTGAAGGCTTGGAAACACTGAGTTCACGAGCGTGGGTACCACAGCCTCAGGTTTACAATGCATCCCCTTTCTGCCTAGTGAAGCGCTGTTAAAGTGGGTTGAAAGGCAGACTGAGAGCACTCAAGGTGGTTGTCCTAGGAGAGGGGGGCAAGAAAGGAGAAATCTTCAGGGATGATGTTGCTTGGACGCCCATTGATGACAGTCAGCACTGGAAACTGCTGAAGAAATCTGCAGCAATGAAGCCCAGGGCACTGCCATTCTTTACAATATGGTCAGTGCAACTCAGCATGGCTCCATAGGGAAGCTGCTGGGCCTACAGTATGGTGATATGTGGGCAAGGAAAGGCAGGGTGAGGCTGAGGGGTAGCCGGGGCCAATGGGATGTATGTAACTATATAAAAAGTGAATACCTGACAGGTGTGTTACTCATCTTCTTAACTCCTTGGGGCAGGGACCATGTTTATGTTTGTCCTGAGTCTATTGCAACAGGGCACCAATCCTGACCAAGGCCTTTGGATGCTACTGAAATGTAAGTATTAATTTATCATAAGTCCTTAGATAAAGACTCTGCTAATGACAAACGTTAGCTGAAAGAGTGTAAGAATCCCTGGGAACACACTAACTTGAGATTTAGGGTCAAATTCTCCTTTCCATTATACCAGTGCCACTTCCCTGAAGTGGGGGGATGGAGAGGAGTCTTTGTCTGCAGGCTATACTGCCACCCTGATGGAGGTGCAAGTATCTAAAAGAGCAATATCGGTGGATGAGTAACATGACAGTGGAAAAAATGCTGGCTCCCCTTGCTACTGTAGAGTCGTTTACTTCTGTGATACGTCTGAGACTCGGACTATGAGACTTTTGCCTTTTCCTCCCTCAACACGTTTAACTTTTGACCTATGTCAGCTGTCAGATTAGAATGAGTTTAGTCACATCAGTCTGGGCAGGAATTAAAGCCAAGCCCTGGAGGTGAAAGAGCAGAGCCTTAAAGAGATCACCTTAATTGACTGGGCCTCTTAATCCTCCTGTTCTTGTACATTAATCCAAATGCCTCGAGTACTTCTTTTTAACCTGCTTTTTAAAACCGAAGGAGTTATACTTTTATACAACAAAGCTGAGCGAAGAAGGCAAATGTGACCTTAGCCCTTCTAAAGAGGGGGCTTTAAGATCATTTTGAATGCTGGTCTTTATTCCGGTCACTCCCCGGCAGTGTAATAGCTGGAAAGTATCAGCCAGATCCTCCTTAACCTGAAACCTGTCAGTGATGTTTTGCAGAATAGTGCTGGTGTTTGACATTCCATTTGCAGTTTCCATTTATGTTCTGAGTGTCCTGATAACCCGGATACTTGAAACAAGCACAAAGAGAGCACAGTTTAGAACATGCTAAATTTATCATTGAAGGAGTCTTGTTGGCTAGGACACCATTTCTCAGAGCACCTTCTTGACACAGTAGCTGTCAGTGTGTACCCCGTTGTTGCCAGTCTCAGCAGAGAGGCCAAGTTCTGAATGGGCCATGGAGACTGTGTTGTCCCCTAACTTCCAGAGATGCCCCCTTAGTCAACGGTGTGGTGGTGAGACAACTGGGGAAAATATTGAATTCAACTGCCCATGCTTTGTGTTATGTAGCCAGACGGAAAGATTTGGGCTCCAGCAACTTTAATGAGCAATCGACTAAAAACCAGGTAGATTTCCATTGATACGTACTTACAGGCAAACTGTCATCATGCATAATTAAGCAATTGAATTGGCTGTGCAATAAATAGACCCAGCATCTGATTTCCAATGTAGATGTATATATTGCAAACAGGTGTTCTGGTGCCCTAAGTGGACAGTGGGAAAGTTAATCAGCAAGGATAAAAATGTTAATAAAAATGCTCATTTAACTCTTCAGAGCACTGATCATGCCTTTGTGTGTGTGTGTGTGTGTGTGTATAGCGCCTAGCACAATAGGATATACATACAGAAAGTAGTGTGGCCTAGATGATAGAGCCCTGGACTGGGATGCAGGAGATCTGGTTCTAGATACAGCTGTGCCACAGACCTGCTGCATCAACTTGGGCAAGTCATATCACCTTTCTTTGCCTCAGTTTCTCAATCTGTAAAAATGGGGATAATGATGATGCTGACCCCTCTTTGTAAAGTGCTTTGAGATCTACTGATGAACAGCACTATAGAAGAGCTAGGCATTATTATTTGTATAGCTCTGATCCTGATTGGGGTCTCTTGACACTATTGCAAGATGAATATTTAATAAGAGTGCAGGAGGAATTCTTCTGACCATTATCAGGCAGAGTGAGAAATTCTGCTCTCAGAGTGAGAACCACAGTGCAACCATATTGACTTCAGCGGAAACTGCACTGATCAAAATAACAGATCAAAATTTGGTTCAAACACTTCAGGCCTGATTGCTCCCCAACCAGGCTGCTGTGCACTGCTCTGGCCAATCAGTTTCTCCCCTCTCTGTACATGAACACAGCAGTGTTACCCGCACAAAATTCTCTATTACCCGCACCCACCATTATCCAGTTCCTTGGGTTCAAGGTATAACCCTGTTAATTTAGACACCCACCCTTACCCCGTTCCTAGGGCTCAGGCATAACCTTACACTCTGCAGATTTGCGGGATCTTTTACCAGTGAAAGAGCCTTGCACAGTAATATCCTACTTAACCTCTATTTATTAACATTCATCAATACAGAATGCACACACTAAGCCAGGGGTGGCCAACCTGAGCCTGAGAAGAAGCCAGAATTTACCAATGTACATTGCCAAAGAGCCACAGTAATACGTCAGAACCCCCCAATCAGCTCTCTCCCTCACCCCGCTCCCAGCGCCTCCCGCCAGCCGGCAGCCCCGCCGATCAGTACCTCCCTCTCCCTCCTCGCACCTCCTGATCAGCTGTTTTGTGGCGTGCAGGAGGCTCTGGGAGGGAGGTGGGAGGAGCGAGGGCATGGCAGGCTCAGGGGAGGGGGCAGGAAGGGGTGGAGGGGGGGAAGGGCCTGTTGCAGAGCCAGGAGTTGAGCAGTGAGCACCCCTCTGGCACATTGGAAAGTTGGCGCCCGTAGCTCCAGCCCTGGAGTCGGTGCCTATACAAGGAGCCGCATATTAACTTCTGAAGAGCCGCATGTGGCTCCAGAGCCACAGGTTGGCCACCCCTGTGCTAAGCATACAATGCTCACCACTCCAAACAGGCAGATGAACTTTTCTTGATGGCCAGTCAGGATCAGGTCATCTGGGGATTTCCAGCTTCTGCCCGGTGTCATTAGCAGAGTGAGGTCTGGCAGTTCTGATCTTGAGGTTGTCTCCTGGAGTTGGTTCCAAAGAACTTCCATTTGGACCCCAGTTTATATAGTGAAATTTGAGTCTTCCTTAGCTGTACCTTAACCAATCATTTTACTAAAATATTACCAAACGATTTTCTAGCCAACCCTAACATATTGTAAAACAATTCTTTAACCAATCATACCCCACCACTATAGTGGATTTACACCTAGCAAAATTAGTTATGCGACAGACAGAAGCAATCAAAGAATCAGACAGACCATACAGATAAACAATAGAGAAGCCGGGACCATAAAAGCAAAACAATAGAAATATAGATTTCACAATCACAACTGTTGATCAGGGATTCCTTGCCAGACAGAATGCTATCAAACAACGTTTTCTTTAACCATATGAAGATCTGTTTCATTATCTGGTGATGGTGGGTGCTATTAGGACAGGATTGCCTTATTAACAGCCCGATAGTACATTATTTTAATGTAATTTAGATGGAATGTGAGGATGTGACTTTCTGCTTCTTGGCACTTGGCTGCTGCTCTCCTAATATGGCTGCAGAGAAAGGCCTCAGACCGTACAGTAGAGAGAATGAGAAACGACAGAACAATTACACAGGATATAAGGCCCACGAAGCTCAACCTGCACCGCCTGGCTCGTACCAAGGACTATGCGCATTCAAATTTCATCAAAAGCAGATTTAAGCCCTGAGCTGTAGCTCCAGAAACGCTGAGCTTGGCACAGCTCAAAGAGTGTGTGTGCAAAGGCAGCTTTAAGCCATTTTGCACTCCCCCAGTCTGGAGGCTGATCTGTACCTCTCTGAGCTGGTCTCCCTGATCGCTGCTATCACTTGTGCTGGCTGCTAACAGCCCTGAGAGACCTTTGTGACGCTTCGAGATTGTCAGGGACATGGATATCGCAGCCATGCCCCTTCTCCCTGGCCACACACTTGTGCCAGCTTCAGGGATCACTGGGGTGACCCTCCTGTGGCCAGCTTTAAAGCAGCTTTGCACTGGCAGAGCAGTACAAAGCTGACCTAACACAGGGGAGAATCTGTCCCCCTTCAATTATTATAGTCTACAGGTCTAGTAAAAATGTGGGAAGACCAAAGAGTTTTGATACATTTGGTACATACGAATATTTATTCAGTGCCACATGTATGCATTGTACTCTGCAGACAAATAAATTGGCTGGTTTCTGCCGTAAGGAACTGACACTGTAAATACAACTTGTCTATAAATACATGCAAAGCATATTTTTCTGCATGTGATGCGAGAGAGAGAGATCCATAGGAAACGTCAGAAAGAACGAGGTTCCAATTAGAGCAGGGCCAATTTATTTTGCCTCGTTCTGAGCCCACTCACATGTGGGATCAAACATTCAACTCAAATGTTTCCAGGGTCAGATTCTACTGAAGAGAGGCTCTGCAAGAAGCGGTAATGGATTAAAAAACATCCAATGGAATAAAGTGCAAAACAAAGTGTTAGAGAGTGAGCAGGGTTAAAAACAACCACTGCCTCCTTTGAGGGAGAGAGAGACTCTAATGTGGGGCAGGGGAGGTGAAATCCTGGCCCTGTTCATCAGTGGGTGTTTTGCTGTTAGCTTCAGTGAGGCCAGGATTTCACCCAATGTACCTAATCACATGTATAGGGCACTCACTTGTGGAAGCGTAACTTCAGAAGTTGTCCTTCTATTTCACTGTATATCCAGCAAATAATTCCATATAGCCAATAGCCCGGGTTTCTGTTTAGCTGGGAAATATTATTTTAAACCGAGTGAATCACACTCGAAAAAACTCATGGTTTCTAATTACCTGGAGAAAAACAGGGTTCATGAACTTGAAGTAATTCTGTGCACCCTGTGAACACACACAATAATTTGAGATTCACAAAACCTCAAATTCCACAAGGCTTTTTCCTCCCAAGGTTTGGTATCGTTGGGCCAGAAGCCAAGATTTGTCATCAAGTTGAGTCCTGTACGGATAGTGACAATAATGCTCCTTTTTTCCCACCTGGCTAGAAATAGAGCCCTGAATCGCAAAAGCTGGAAAATAAGATATTTGGGCAGCAGAAGTGGGAGACAGGAGGGACTGTCCCTTTGAAGTAATCAGCTAACCAAGGCGTTGGATAAGAGAAGGACTTCTTGTAATCAGACATCTGAGAGGACTGTCAAAGAAATCTCCAAACACTTGACTGTAGATAAAATAGGAGCAGCAATAAAAGTGAAACAGGAGTCATTAACTCTCCTGCACCTGGAGAATGCAGGGTGCAGAACAGGGATTGAGAAAAGTGGGAATGTTCCTTTCCTATTGTATAGTGAATAGAAGACAATAATGCCCTTTGCACCTACATTACAGGGGAATATTAGCAAGCTGCTGGGGCTTAGTGGGCAAAAGGGGTGGGGGGTTCCTTAGCAGCAGAGAAGGGCAAATATTCAACAGATATTGCCCAGCATTTGTCCAAATAAACCTGAGAATTCACCTTTACAGTATTCAGTCCTTTTTAGTAGTGTCCCAGGAACAGCAATGATATGGTATGGGATAGTGTATAATAATGGTATGAGAAGGGGGTGTTTTTTGTCCATAAGAATGTCCATGGCAAATGAAAGTCTGGGAATGCTTGTGTGAATTCCTCCCAGAGCGTTTACACAAGAAATGCTTGTACTGCCATCTTGCCATATCTTTCACTTCCTTCCTCCTGCTTATAAAAATTTCAGTCACCCAATCAGGGAGCTAAAACAATGCCTCCATTGAGACTTTTGCCGTCATTAGGACTTTAGGATTGACCCAATGAAATGATGTGCACATCACAGTTGTTGGAATCTATTTTAATAGGGCTCTGGCCTTATTAATACTTAGGTTGATTTCTCACACACAGTGAGAACTTCTGTTATGTCAACAAGATCCTTCTTATACTAACTCATCTAAACTTTTATTGCTTCCTATACTCATTCACACATAGAAAATGTTGTGGGCCAAATTCTACCTTCTGTTATGCGTGTGCAATCCTAGTGTAGCCAATGGGATTACATGGGTATGAGATCAGAATTTGATCCAACATGTGTAGTTAATGTAAATGAAATGCCACAGCAGGGTAAAGCTCCATGTATTTTAGCTGTTCCCCCGCCCTTTACTTGTCAAGCTACAGTAACTTTCCGCCTGTTCCCCCAATTTCTAATACCTGTTTAAATAGTCTAAAGGTCTCTTGTCAACATAGCTCTCAGACTTCGAGCTCTTTGAGGGGTGAACGTACTTTGTTTTATTGCTTGTATGGCATTCCTCAAAGAAGGGGACTTTGACCTTCTTAAATTCCTGCTGGAGATTAAATACCAAAACCAGCAGTCCACAAGGGAGTTAATAGACAGCTTCAGTACACACAGCAGGCCCTCGCAAGGAGGTCAAGTTATTAACACACTGGGAAATGTAGATTGTATCTCCTAATGCAGGATATAACTTGCATTCTAGATCAGCTCCTGACAACGGTGCCCAGAAAGCCGCATTTCAGAGTGGAGCACGCTGGCTATCAGCAGATCTACAGATTTTGCTCGTTTCGCTGAGCAGACAAACTTTGCTGGTTTTAGAGGCTTTCATATTAACTTTATTTTATATATTAAATTTATCTTCCGAGGCAAACTATGCCTTCTATACCGTGATCACTGAGTACCATGTGGTTTTATTTTTAATTCAACAGAGAACATTACCTATGGACTTAATTATCTGTTCAGTAAGCAACATTACTATTACCCAAAGCTGGGTAATACTAATAAAATCTTTGGTTAATATTCATATTTTTAAACTAATTAGTTTCAGCTTGTATGTGTTCACTTTCTGCAGATATTTGGATGATCAGATTTGGTTAGCATTAATGTCTGTTTAAAAAAAAAATTAAGCTTGCAACCATGAATATTCCTGGAAGACAAATGTTAAATTTGCTTTTCATGGGTCTTTGCACCGGAAGCCTGATTATAAGAGTTATGCTCAACTAGCCAGGCTCAAGAAACAATATCACGTGACTAGAGTTGGTCAAACATTTTAGAATGTTTTGAATTTGAACAAAAATCAGGAAATTTTGATATTTTTCCATCTTCCCCCTTATTTTTGATCAGCTGTACATCTGTCTCAAATTTTTCCTATTTCAAAAGTTCACATTTTGAAAAAGGCGAGAAGAGGAATTCACAAAATGTCTTCTTTCTTTATTCCAAGCCAGCTTTATGTGACTTATGTAACTGATCAGACTAACCCCACCACATTTCTAAGTCTGAGATGCAAGGAAGTGAAATGTATGAAAAATGAATACATTGAAATATATTACTTGTTTTGGCTAGAATTACAATAAACAAAACAAGATCCACTCTACAACAGCTGTCCACACATATTTTCTGCTCCAAGGTTTCCAGAAGTCTTGGAAATGAACTTACACCATTCAAATGGAAATGAAAAAGGCATTAATATTAGCGATGAATGAATCTCAAGAGGATTGGCGTTTGGGTTTGGTTTAGATAAACATAGCTGATATATGCAAAGTGTGCCTGGAGAGCCTGCAAAAACAAGTTTTCTTGGGAGATTTTCTGCATTTCTGGTTGGGCGGGAAATACCATGACAGCAGGCTTTCCCGCAGCACTTCAGCACTCCATGTTCATTTCCTAACCAGAACTCAGAGCCAGAAGTGCCAAGATGCATGAAAATGAACGAACCCTAATAAAAATACTTTGGCTGGGAAGTGCTATAGAAGTACAATGATCTCAGAGCATTTTTACAAACAGTAATTCATAATGAAACCTCACAATACCCCAACGGAGTAGTTGTTGTTAATCTTGTTTTACAGATAGGGTGACCAGACAGCAAATGTAAAAAATCGGGACGGGGTGGGGGGTAATAGTATAGGAGCCTATATAAGAAAAAGACCCCAAAATTGGGACTGTCCCTATAAAATGGGGACATCTGCTCACCCTATTTACAGATGAGGAAACCGAGGCACCAAGCAGTTACGGGCCTGTTTTTTCCCCAAAGCTCTGCACACATTTACATATGAATACCAAGCATAGGGTCACTCTACAATTCAGCATAGAAAATGTCAGTCAGCGAACCCTATAAATAAAATCAGAGAGCCAAGGAAAAGCAAAAGAAATCAGGAGTCCATTGTACCTGACAACTGATATTTTGAAGAAAAATCCCCACCAGTGTAAATTAATTGGACCTATTAAGTTCCAATAACTAATTTCAGATAAGATACTCTTTTCTCATTGAGGCTAAGTTTTAAATGTAAGAACTTCTGCCTGAAATCTGAGCTGCCATATGAATCCTAAATCTTAACCTGGACTGAGCTGCTAAAGACTCAAGATCAGCTTCAGGCATTCACAAAAAGAAGAACAGGAGTACTTGTGGCACCTTAGAGACTAACAAAGGTGCCACATTCAGGCATTCAGTGGACTGTACTTCAGTCAGTTGAATTGAGCTGACTGAATGGGTTCACGCCACCCACCGTGAATGAATATAAAGTTTGCCCTCTCACTAGGCCGCCTTGCATTGATTCAAGTAGGGAGGCTGTTGTCTTGGACAAAAATAACTACTCACTCAGCTGGTGAATCTCTGTAGTTTGCTGGGTGCCCCCTCTCCGGCCCCTTACACACTCCACAGTAACCACAAACTCTGAAATGCCCCCTTTCCCTGCTCTGCAGCTCCTCAGCTGCAGATTGTTATTGGGGACTGTAATCTCTGCTCCCTCTGGGCCATGCTCCCGCACATACACTGCTGCTCTGTGAGTAGCTGCACTGCTCTGACTGCAGGAGGACCAGAGCTGGAAGGCGCGAGCAATAACGTTTGGGAGAGTAGGCCTGTGGGTGGGGGCGGAGGGGAAGAATGTGAGGAAATCAGCATGGGGCAGACACTGCAGTCTTTGGATCCTTTTTGCTTCAGCCCTCTCCACCATTTCATGCTATTTCCTCCCAACACCAAAAACAGGGTTACAAAAAGAACTAGATAAGTTCAGGGAGGACAGGTCCATCAATGGGTGTTAGCCAGGATGGGCAGGGATGGTGTCCCTAGCCTCTGTTTTGCCAGAGGCTGGGAATGGGCGACAGGGAATGGATCACTTGATGATTGCCTGTTCTGTTCATTCCCTCTGGGGCACCTGGCATTGGCCGCTATCGGAAGACAGGATACTGGGCTAGATGGGCCTTTGGTCTGATCCAGGATGGTCGTTCTTATGTCCTTAATCAGCCACATGAGTCAGGGCTACAAAACAGGACAACACAAACCACCACCGCCTAACTTAGGGCTGGTCTACACTGGGTGGGGGTGGGGGAGTGGTGTCGATGTAAGATACGCAACTTCAGCTATGGGAATAGTGTAGCTGAAGTCGACGTATCTTATTTCGACTTACCTCCCGTCCTCACGGCGCGGGATCGATGGCTGCGGCTCCCCCGTCGACTCCGCTTCCGCCTCTCGCCCTGGTGGAGTTCTGGAGTCGACGGGAGCGCGTTCAGGGATCGATATATCGCATCTAGACGAGACGCGATATATTGATCCCCAATAGATCGATCGCTACCCGCCGATCCAACGGGTAGTCTGGACGTACCCTTATATTGGGTAATTTGACCACACTGCAATGAGATGCTGCAGTGCTGCATTCTTCACACTAGGTGGTGCTGTGCCAGGGTATGAATAGCTGCACTCCCTGCCCGGCCGCCCCATCAGATGACCTCACATGGTGTCTCTCAATGAGTACTGCTTCTGGTTCCAGAGAAAACTCAGAGGCGAAGAGATCCCCTCTGGCAGGAGGACCTAGGCCTAGGCCTTTGCTTTGTGATAACTAAAAGATGTCGAAAGAACACAGGAAGGAAATGGGCAGCTTGCAGTCGGGGGGGTCTCCTTCACTAGCTGTCTCTTTTGCTTATGGCTTCAATGAATGTTGTCAGTAATGCTGGAATATCTTTCCATTTACCCTTGAGTAGCCCCGCCCCTTGGCCATGCTCATGCCCCTTGACAGATTACTCTATCTCTGCCCTTTCAGAAACAGACAAGCTGGGAAATTGAGACAAGAAATTGGTTAGCCTGTTCCTGGTGAAATCACCCCCTTACAGCTCTGTGCTGTACTGGCTTGCAGCCAGCCTAGCTTTGCCAGTTGGGGGGTAGGTGGACTGGAGTTATGGTCCACTCCATAATTCCCTTTGGAGGAAGTGTCGCCTCCCTGTCAGTGCTAGACAGGGCCAGCTCTAGGTCTTTTGCCGCCCCAAGCAAAAAAATTTGGGGCCACCCCCCCCTTTTTTTTACTTTTACACGTTTGCACTTTGCAATGTTTCTGTTTTGTTTTGTTTTGACTGTTTAAAATAAAAAAAAATGAAAACAGAGAATTTGTAGTTAGTGAAATAAAACAATTTCTTACTAGTGTACTCATTTAATTTTAACAAAATCACAATTACAAACCCTGATACTGGTAATGTTAAAAGAACGCGTAATGCTATAGCAGTGTTTGGAGTGAAAAACTAATTTCTTGCTATAAATTCTAATACTTTTAGAGGAGAAGTTTTAGGACTTATTAGCTCAGTAAAGCTATGTCTGGTTCAGACACAAGCAGCTGCCAGCAACTCCAGACCCAGAGAGGCAGCAGCACACACAGATTCCCCCTGTCCCGTCACCCCAGCTTAGTGGACATCGGGTACACAGGTGGGGGAAAGGGGGACTCTCCGCCAATGAACGGAGGCCTGGGGAGGAGGGAGGACAGGAACAGCAGCGGCTGCACATGTGGAGCAGGGCGGAGGAGGGGCTCCCCCTGCTCCGGAGCAGTCACCTGGCTGCAGCTCAGGTCTCTCCCCCTCCCCCACGCTGCTGCTCACCTGCCTGCCGTGCCGCCTCCGTCAGCCAAGCGAACCTCTCGGAAGCAGGTCAGGTGGGAATGCAAACCCTCCGCACAGCGGAATGCCACCCTTGGAAATGTGCCGACCCAAGCATGTCTTGCTTTGCTGGTTCCTAAAGCCGGTCCTGGTGCTAGACTTTCCTCGTACATGTGTGCTAGGACCATAAGTAGTCAGAACTGTGCCTGGCCCCTGTGCAGGGAGGCAGTGGGGCTGAGGGCTGTCTTATACCATGCCTTTTGCACATATGCACAGGGGTGGGCACAATCTCACCCCTTGCTTACAATCTGTAAAGTGTACATAAAACGCAGTAGTCTATAAAACGCTGTCACATGTTTCAGTCATTGTGCCAAATGCATCCCTGGTATAACTCCATTGGTTTCACTCCTAAGAGAACTTTAATTTTCTGAAGGATACTGGGTGACACTTCATGTGCCTAAATATATCATTATGATCTTGTTTTCTAATCTTATTCCTGATCTCCTTTTGCTCCTGAGAGCAGAGAGAGGGATGGTCTGGCGGGCCAAACCCATGACTGGAAGGCATCAGCTATTGACTTCTGAACCCTTTTTTTGATGCTGTCTCTTTCTGGTGTCCGAGGCAAATTGCCAGGACCCGTGTGCCTCAGTTTCCCAATCTGCAAAATGAGGTAAGAATAATTCCCTGGCTCGCAGGGTGTTGTGAGGATAAATTAATGCTTGCAGGGTTCTTTGGAGTTCATTGGTATTAATCAGTTTGTGTTTGCTGATTTGTTCTATTCCAGTGGGTCTAACTCAGTGTGGAAGCTGCAGGCAGCTCCAGTCTTAAACTGAAATCATGCCAAAAAGGAACTATCTTTTCCTCAGTCCTTCAGCCCTGCCAGTTGGAGGCACATATTTCTCAGGTTGTTTGGTATGAGTTTCTGTGTGACTTGGCTATGAAACAGTCAGCTAGGGGTTCTGTCAGTACCTCTTACTGGTGGTTAGCATTGGTAACAAATACTGGTTTGCATGGAACCTGCCTTCGGCTTGGCACAGTGTCACTGTTGGGACGACAAGTACCACTCCCAGGGACCTGGGTTCTCGCAGTGGTGGACGCAACCTGCTGTGTCTTTCTCATGCAGCTAATGTTCCCTTGGCAAGTTTGACTTTCTCCCACACTTTCCTTCCTATTTGCCCTGTTTCTGAGTCTGTATTGTTTCAGGTCTGGCCTTTGAGGGCTACTGACTTACAGAGAACTTGGAAATTATGAAGGTGCACTTGGCATCAGCCATAAAAGGGCTACAGGTCCCATAAAGGAGACAAAAGTACTGTAACTGGAAGAAAGCATAAATCCCTGGCAGAAATTTTAATCCACTTACCATGCTGTCAGTTATGATTTATCTTCCCGTTTAACTTTAATACTGTTGCATCTTCAGTGTTCTAACCCGGTGGAACAGCTGGGTCATTTTTCTGGTTTTGAAACCATGTAACATGAGATGAATTCAAAGTGGCTCCTCGGGACATTGTCACTGTAGACCGGCACTTTGTTCATCTTTGTGGTGGAGTCATTAGGCTCTCAAAGTCCACATCAAAATCCTAATTCCTAAATGATTCTCATCTCATCAGCATTTCCCCCACCCCCTCTCCAAGCACATAATGTTTCTATTGTACAGAGGCTGTTTTTCTGGGGAAGTGGCAGGGATTTCAATATCATAAAGGCCGAAGCCAGGCTTTGATATACTGTCAGCAAAAGCTGAATACTGTAATTTTAAGCAATTTTCTAAAAGCTTCCCTTCCCCCCCTCTTCCCAGTGTTTTTTTCCTTATGAGCTTCTCTAACACTTCTTTCACATGATGCTCGCACGGCAAATTAATGTAGTGCTGTTGATGAGAGACAGTGAGTTACTGTGAGCATAGACTCTCCAGTCTCCCTTTGCTATTACACCCTGGCAACTTCAAAGGTCTAGTCATCCTGTTTCCATCTTCCCGTGGGTCCGCTCGGCCTGACTCAACTGCACAGTTCAAAAGTGCAGGCTCATAGGGCTGGCGACAGCAGCCCCACCCCTGCAGTGCTCTATCACATTAGGCTTAGTGACAAGATCTGACAGACTTGGTCAGTATGACAGAATTTTTCCCTTCTCCTTCCAAGATTAATGATTGCACTGGGAGGATAATGCTTTTCCCTTTTCACTCTGAACTAAGGCAGTCCTTTGTGCAGAGCCTTTTTTTTTTGTACAAATATTTAATCTTTTCCAATCTGCCCTTCTGCACCGCCTGGCAGTTCCTGTGGCTATAACCACGCTGTTTGTTTTAGCTTGTAACAGGACACTGTTTTGAAAAGTGATGCAAAATTCAGATTACTGTATGAATTTAGGCTTTATTTTGCATGAGTGCTTTTCAAGGCAGCTATAGATACTTTTAAAAAACCTTTTCTTCTCCAATAAGAACGATTTTGCTCCTGCAAAGGGGAAGGGTATGTGTAGAAAAGGCTAAAGCTGTGCCTGCGAAATTGTCAAACTACCGTTCTCAGAAACGTGGAGCTCTGTTGACAAACTTTGCTGGGCCTTTTTTGTCCGTGGACTGTGCACCTCTTTGGGAGGGAGTATGGTAAAAAAGGAGAGTGAGTGATTAGGAAACCAAATTCCTTTGTTCCATTCCTAGCTGAGCAACTTGCTGCTTGCATGAGCTTTGGTGATTCTTTGGATACAAAACTTTCGATTTTGGGTGCCTAAAATTAGGCACTCAAATATGTGACCTGCTTTTTGTAGTGGTGAACAGCTGCAGCTCCTATTGACACAAGTAGGAAGCTCAGCATCTTTTAAGATTAGGCCACTTTCTGGCTGTAAGGCCCAGATCCTCAAAGGTATTTAAGTGTCTAGCTCCCATTGATTTGCCTTCGAGGGTCTGGGCCAAGGTGTCTAACTTCACAAGCCCAAGTTTGACAGTCTTGGCCTTAAATCTCTCTGTGCCTCAGTTTATCAATTGTAAAGTGAGTATAGTAATAATAAAGCCTTGTATCAATACGAAGCTAAAAGAGTAGGCTTCATTTTCAAAAAATTAGGCCCTGTTTACTAAATACCTGTTTGACTAATGGATCTGTCAGAAGAATGTATTTTCATCTCAGCAGGTTATATGTTTATATATACAGTTTACCATATTTTCCTGAACTTGTTACTGAAGGATTTGCTAAAATGTAAACGTTTGCCAAATGTTTCACTATAATTGACTTAGAACAGGTCTGAAGCTCTCAACCATATCATTCCCATTATCTCAATGCAATTTAACTTCAGAGAAAAATGTAGCAGAGTAATTTAATAGAGAGAAAGGCAAAGCCATACTGTTTAGTGGTTTGCTAGTCTTTCTGCTAACAAGGAACTGAATTTCACTTTCGCTGTTTCTACTTGAGTCAGTGTTTTCTGATGAGATCTCAGGTCTCAGTGGATAAAAATCTTGCTCCTGGCATCCCTGTTGTGCTTATTTTCTACATCAAGACATCGTGTTTGTAATGAAATGTTAGCAGCTCATTCACTCTGCAAACATCTGTCTTGGAGGAGACGATTGCAATCTCTAAATTTATATTCTGATTAGTATAGCTGTAGGTTTGTCATGGTAAATTTAGAGAAGTCACAAGCTGTGAAAGTCAAAGCAAAAATGAAGACTTATGGACATGTTTTATAGCAACTAAGCTACCTTTGCAGAATCAGTCCTCTATAGTTAATGTTGGAGTCATCTCATTAGCTCCTGGGATACTCATCTACTGCCCCTTCCTCACCTAGACCACAATGAGTGCTCTCCGTTCCTCACAGGAATTGCTCATCACCTTCACACACTTCATTCTCAGCTGGCTTCGTTGTCTTTTGTTCCCCACTCGTTCCTCAAGCATTTTAAATTTCTATGGGGGAGGAGTTATCACACCATCATCTTTTTTTCTTTCCTAGTTGTTATCCTGGTGTAGCACTCAGATATGCCCTTTTGTGTCTTCACAGCATTGCCACTCATTCTTCTTGTGAACTTCTATGGGCTAGACTTTAAAGACATACAGTCTGCACAACTCATTACCTATTCATTGGCTCATCCACCACACACTTATTCAGTCATGTAAAAATAACATCAGCCCTGACAAACACTCATCTTCAATTTTTATATTAGAGCACAGCCAAACAAACATTAGGAAAGTAAAAGGCAAGGGGATATTGGTTGGCAAATTACTGTATCTATGGACTGGTTCTTTGCAATTTGATTTTCTTTTTATTGATGATATTTTAACATTAAATTAAGTCTACGAAAAGTAAATCCAACGGAATAGTGGTTGAGATTCCTGTATACACCTCTACCTCGATATAACGCTGTCCTCGGGAGCCAAAAAATTATAACACGTTATAGATGAAACCACGTTACATTAGGGTGACCAGATGTCCCGATTTTATAGGGACAGTCCCGATTTTTGGGTCTTTTTCTTATATAGGCTCCTATTACCCCCCACCCCGGTCCCGATTTTTCACACTTGCTATCTGGTCACCCTACGTTACATCGAACTTGCTTTGATCCACCGGAGTGTGCAGCCCCGCCCCCCCGGAACACTGCTTTACTGCGTTATATCCGAATTCGTGTTATATCGGGTCGCGTTATATTGAGGTAGCGGTGTATTTTGTTTTGTATTTTAATGCTGTAGTGATATTCCCAGCTGCAAATCATAAAAAACTGTCCTTAAACAATAGTAACAACTGGTGGAATATTAAAACTGATGGCTGGTTGAAACCACCAATGGAATAGTCCCAAAATGTCCATTTGCCAAAGATGGTCACTAGGATTCTCTGAACTGCATGCAATAAAGAAATTAGACAGAAGGTTGGAATACCTGTGATGGAAAACCCAATCAGCACCTGTACATGAGAAGGTCAAAACTCACCTACAGACATATACTGCATCCTTAAGAAGAAAAACTAAAGAAACCTTTCTCTCAGCAACATTTACATTGTCCAAATCGTGACCAGTGGAATATTATGAGGAATCTGGGTTACTGAGCAGTGAACTGGCTCATTGACCCAGAGTGCCTAAACATGCCCTCAGACCTAACCCTGCCTAACGTTCAAAGCTCTCTAATCTGGCTACTTCATAGGAAAAAGCTGTAGACTTTGAGGGACACACTGGGACAAAGGAAACAAAACTAAATCCAGGAATGGCACTCAACTCTGTATGGAGTTGGGCCCCTCACCCATGTCAAAGCCCTGGAAGCTCTGAAAAGTATCAAACCCACCACCTGTGAAAAGATTCCTTTCCCACCAGGGGAAGAATAGCAGTGGTGTAGAATAGCAATAAAACACTTGACTCCCATGAGAACTGAGATAATTTATATCTTGTTCAAAGAAGGCTAGCTACCAGTTTTCCTAAAGAATGCAATAGGCTGGCCAAATTTGAAGAAGTCTAAGCTTGATGCTAACAATCCTGCTTCTTGCCACCTGCTTTCCAAACTCCTTGTTCTTGGTATCTGGGCACCAATAGGATGTGGTTTCTTGGTTAGGTTTCAAACCAGGACAAAGCTCAAGAATGACCTTCCTGGCACTGCAGGGTGAAATATTTTGATTTGCTATTGACAAAACTGAAATGAAATATTTCATTTTGGGTTGATTCAAAATGAAACATTTTGATTTGTTGAACCTAATTGAAATGTTTAATTTCAGGTCAATTTGACATTAATCTGTATCTCTTTGAGCTGCCATGCTGTCTCACGAGAGTTAGATTCATAGATTCTAGGACTGGAAGGGACCTCGAGAGGTCATCGAGTCCAGTCCCCTGCCCGCATGGCAGGACCAAATACTGTCTAGACCATCCCTGATAGACATTTATCTAACCTACTCTTAAATATCTCCAGAGATGGAGATTCCACAACCTCCCTAGGCAATTTATTGCAGTGTTTAACTACCCTGACAGTTAGGAACTTTTTCCTAATGTCCAACCTAGACCTCCCTTGCTGCAGTTTAAGCCCATTGCTTCTTGTTCTATCCTTAGAGGCTAAGGTGAACAAGTTTTCTCCTTCCTCCTTATGACACCCTTTAGATACCTGAAAACTGCTATCATGTCCCCTCTCAATCTTCTCTTTTCCAAACTAAACAAACCCAATTCTTTCAGCCTTCCTTCATAGGTCATGTTCTCAAGACCTTTAATCATTCTTGTTGCTCTTCTCTGGACCCTTTCCAATTTCTCCACATCTTTCTTGAAATGCGGTGCCCAGAACTGGACACAATACTCCAGCTGAGGCCTAACCAGAGCAGAGTAGAGCGGAAGAATGACTTCTCGTGTCTTGCTCACAACACACCTGTTAATACATCCGAGAATCATGTTTGCTTTTTTTTGCAACAGCATCACACTGTTGACTCATATTTTAGTTTGTGGTCCACTATAACCCCTAGATCCCTTTCTGCCGTACTCCTTCCTAGACAGTCTTTTCCCATTCTGTATGTGTGAAACTGATTTTTTCTTCCTAAGTGGAGCACTTTGCATTTGTCTTTGTTAAACTTCATCCTGTTTAACTCAGACCATTTCTCCAATTTGTCCAGATCATTTTGAATTATGACCCTGTCCTCCAAACCAGTTGCAATCCCTCCCAGTTTGGTATCATCCGCAAACTTAATAATTTCTATGCCAATATCTAAGTTGTTAATGAAGATATTGAACAGAGCCGGTCCCAAAACAGACCCTTGCGGAACCCCACTCGTTATGCCTTTCCAGCAGGATTGGGAACCATTAATAACAACTCTCTGAGTATGGTTATCCAGCCAGTTATGCACCCACCTTATAGTAGCCCCATCTAAATTGTATTTGCCTAGTTTATCGATAAGAATATCATGCGAGACCGTATCAAATGCCTTACTAAAGTCTAGGTATACCGCATCCACCGCTTCTCCCTTATCCACAAGACTCGTTATCCTATCGAAGAAAGCTATCAGATTGGTTTGACATGATTTGTTCTTTACAAATCCATGCTGGCTGTTCCCTATCACCTTACCACCTTCCAAGTGTTTGCAGATGATTTCCTTAATTACTTGCTCCATTATCTTCCCTGGCACAGAAGTTAAACTAACTGGTCTGTAGTTTCCTGGGTTGTTTTTATTTCCCTTTTTATAGATGGGCACTATATTTGCCCTTTTCCAGTCTTCTGGAATCTCTCCCGTCTCCCATGATTTTCCAAAGATAATAGCTATAGGCTCAGATACCTCCTCTATTAGCTCCTTGAGTATTCTAGGATGCATTTCATCAGGCCTTGGTGACTTGCAGGCATCTAACTTTTCTAAGTGATTTTTAACTTGTTCTTTTTTTATTTTATCTGCTAAACCTACCCCCTTCCCATTAGCATTCACTATGTTAGGCATTCCTTCAGACGTCTCGGTGAAGACCGAAACAAAGAAGTCATTAAGCATCTCTGCCATTTCCAAGTTTCCTGTTAGTGTTTCTCCCTCTTCACTAAGCAGTGGGCCTACCCTGTCTTTGGTCTTCCTCTTGCTTCTAATGTATTGATAAAAAGTCTTCTTGTTTCCCTTTATTCCTGTAGCTAGTTTGAGCTCATTTTGTGCCTTTGCCTTTCTAATCTTGCCCCTGCATTCCTGTGTTGTTTGCCTATATTCATCCTTTGTAATCTGTCCTAGTTTCCATTTTTTATATGACTCCTTTTTATTTTTTAGATCATGCAAGCTCTCGTGGTTAAGCCAAGGTGGTCTTTTGCCACATTTTCTATCTTTCCTAACCAGCGGAATAGCTTGCTTTTGGGCCCTTAATAGTGTCCCTTTGAAAAACTGCCAACTCTCCTCAGTTGTTTTTCCCCTCAGTCTTGATTCCCATGGGACCTTACCTATCAGCTCTCTGAGTTTACCAAAATCTGCCTTCCTGAAATCCATTGTCTCTATTTTGCTGTTCTCCCTTCTACCCTTCCTTAGAATTGCAAACTCTATGATTTCATGATCACTTTCACCCAAGCTGCCTTCTACTTTCAAATTCTCAACGAGTTCCCCCCATTTGTTAAAATCAAGTCTAGAACAGCTTCCCCCCAGTAGCTTTTTCAACCTTCTGAAATAAAAAGTTGTCTGCAATGCAGTCCAAGAATTTGTTGGATAGTCTGTGCCCCACTGTGTTATTTTCCCAACATATATCCGGATAGTTGAAGTCCCCCATCACCACCAAATCTTGGGCTTGGATGATTTTGTTAGTTGTTTAAAAAAAGCCTCATCCACCTGGTTAGGTGGCCTGTAGTAGACTCCTAGCATGACATCACCCTTGTTTTTTACCCCTTTTAGCCTAACCCAGAGACTCTCAACACTTCCATCTCCTATGTCCATCTCTACCTCAGTCCAAGTGTGTACATTTTTAATATATAAGGCAACACCTCCTCCCCTTTTCCCCTGTCTATCCTTCCTGAGCAAGCTGTACCCATCCACACCAACATTCCAATCATGTGTATTATCCCACCAAGTTTCAGTGATGCCAACAATGTCATAGTTGTATTTATTTATTAGCACTTCCAGTTCTTCCTGCTTATTCCCCATACTTCTCGCATTTGTATATAGGCATCTAAGATACTGGTTTGATCTTTCCTCCCAGTTTTGTCCTGACCCTCCTTTCTCTCTGTTGTAGTTTGGGTTCTTTATGCTCCCATTTTTTCCTATAGACCGGGCTCCCTGGCTGGACTACATCTCGCAAGATACATTGTTGTCTCCCCTCCAGTTGAACCAGCATGTTGCATCATGGGAGTCTTATGATCTCAGTGCATCATGGGAGTTGTAGTCTGGCTGGGAAGCCTGGCCCATAGATGAAAACTGGGGGCTTGAGGCACTTGAACTTCAACTCCATAAGGCATGGTAGCAGGTCAGGGGGATGCAGATGAATGTTGAACTGAGCCCAAATGAAATGTTTTGATTCCATAGGGTTACCATCCGTCCGGGTTTCCGCGGACATGTCTGGCTTTTTCAGCATTAAATGGCCGTCCGGGGGGAGATTTCTAATCAAGTAGAAATGTCCGGGATTTCCCCCTTCCCCTCATGCGGAGTGCGGCGTGGCTGATTGGATGCCTGGCCTGATTGAAAGCCGCTCGCAGCCACTAGGGCCTCTAGCAGCCAGAGTCCCTCCCCCTTCCCCGCTCCCTGCTCCCCCACAGAGCAGCACGTCAGTGTTTGATTCCACATGGAGCCTGCATTTCGCCCTCTGCTGGGTGAGCGGGGGGAGCAGGGCAGGTGGCGGGTGTGTGTGTGTGTGTGTAGAGGCTGCAGGGGCAGGGGAGGCAGGGGGTGCAGAGGCTGCAGGGCGAGTGTGGAGCAGGGGGCACAGAGGCTGCAGGGGCGGGGGGGTGCAGAGGCTGCAGGGGCAGGGCAGGCAGGGGGTGCAGAGGCTGCAGGGTGAGGAGGAGCAAGACAGGCAGGGGGCGCAGAGGTTGCAGGGCGAGTGGGGAGCAGGGGGCACAGAGGCTGCAGGGGCAGGGGGTGCAGAGGCTGCAGGGTGAGGAGGAGCAGGGCAGGCAAGGGCATAGAGGCTGCAGGGGCTGCGGGGCGAGTGGGGCGCAGGGAAGCACTTAGCAACCCCCAACCAAGATCAGAGCGGGAGGGAGGAGGGGGAATGCGGGGTGCTCAGAGGAGAGGGCAGAGTTGGGGCAGGGACTTTGGGGAAGGGGTTGGAATGGGGGCGGAGAAGGGGTGGGGTTGGGGCGGGGAAGGGGAAGGGGCGGAGTTGGGGCAGGGCCGGGGGCGGGACTGGGGCCCTGTGGAGTGTCCTCTTTTTTAAATGTTTGAATATGGTAACCCTAGATTCCAGAATGCTAAATCTTTTTTCTGTGGAAATGTCAAAACAAAACTTTTCAAATAGAATTATTTTAGAACATTTTATTCTGTAAAAAACTTTGATTATTTCACCTTTCTACCCTTATTTGAGATAAAAGCATATGTGTAAATATCTAACAACTGGCAAGATTGAGCCAGGAAAATGCTAATGCTCTCAGGTCTTCCTGTCATTCCTGGTATACCAACTGTTGTAACTTTACAAAATACCTCTACAAAATGACATCATGCCACAGAAAACAGACTAATGAGAGGACAGAAGCACAGGCTCACTTCTCAGTGGCTAGGCTGGCTCCGATCACCTGGATGTAGTTAAGACAAATCACACTGAGCTGTTCTGCTTTATAGAGGCTGAATTTCTTGCTGTGTTACTGTGTGTTTATCTGAGATCTTGTTAAAACTGTTGTCCATTTTTCCTGCCTTTAGATCTTTTGCTTTCCTTAAATGCTAAAACTCCAACTGTGACCCCTCAGAGAAACTGATTAACTTCATCAAATGGATCCTGTAACTTTGATGTAGAAGCTTTTATTAAAAGGATCCAACATAAAGGAGACAAGGAAATGTCTTTGGCTGTTCAGAAATGCATTGAGAAAGAAAGGGAAATGGATATCAGAAAATAAGCAAAGTAAAATAGCCGCACTTATTTAATAAAAGGAATTGAGTGTTCTCTGGATTTGTGCAATATAATATTATAAGGTAAAACACAAGTAAACATTATAGTAATAAAACTTAAAACATTGCAGTGTTTAGATGGCACAATGAAAATCATTAAATGTCAGAACGGGCAGAAACTAAGCTACCAACAACATCCTTTAAGTTTTATAATATAAAGTATAAAATAAAGTGCAACATATTATGCTATGGATTTAATCTGGAAAGCAGGAAGAGAAAATACGAATTATGTACAATGGGCTGTGTTAACTTTGCTGCTATACCATGAAATGTAGCATTTTCTGCCTTTATGAATTTAACTGTGCAGGTTGAATGTTGCATTAACACTTTTTTTCACTTAATTGTTTAGTTTAAAAGCATCCTTCACTGAGGTGAATTGAGTAGAAAAAATGGAGTGAATTCCACCCTTCATGGTGATATTATTTGGCTAGAGTTAGTTTTCTGGTACAGTGGTTTAATAGGGCAGCAGCACATCATCGAATCATATAAATGTAGGACTGGAAGGGAGGACTTCAGTAGGTCATCTAGTCCAGTCCTGTGCACTCAAGGCAGGACTAAGTAATAATAGACCATTCCTGACAGCTGCTTGTCTAACCTGTTCTTTGAAACCTCCAGTGATGGAGATTCCACAGCCTTCCTAGGTAACTTTTTCCAGTGCTTAACCAGTTAGGAAGCTTTTCCTAATGTCCAATCTAAACCTCCCTTGCTGCAATTTAAGCCTGTTGCTTCTTGTCCTATCTTCAGAGATTGAGAACATTTTTTTACCTTCCTCCTAATAACAAACTTTTATGTATTTGAAAATTATTATCATGTCCCCCTTCAGTCTTCTCTTCTCCAGTCTAAACAACCCCAATTTTTTCAATCTTTCCTCATAGGTCATGTTTTCTAGATCTTTAATCATTTTTGTTGTTGTCCTCTGGACTTTTCCAGTTTCTACACATCTTTCCTGAAATGTGTCACCCAGAATTGGACACAATACTCCAGCTGAGGCCTTATCAGAGTAGAGTGGTAGAATTACTACATGTGTCTTGCTTACAATGCTCCTGCTGATACATCCCAGAATGATATTGGCTTTTTTTGCAACAGTGTTACACTGTTGACTCATATTTAGCTTGTGATCCACTGTAATCCCTAGATCCCTTTTCATAGTACTCCTTTCTTGTACTTTCCTTTCCGCATTACTTCCATCAGTTTTAGTCCAATAGCCGTATATTCACACATGAAAAAGTTAGCCCATTAACTTTGTAATAATAGAATTTGAAGGTTATTGCAGTAAATCAGCCAAAATTAGTGATGCTCTAAAATCAAAGGTACTTCTGGTTTTTTTTCCCCCCAGATGGATTTTCTCTTGTCACTAAAGTTAAAGCAAAGGATTTTTTGTTTTGGGGAGGAGTTTGCTGTGTGTTTCAATGCTATTTACAATCTCTTTTAAATGATCCAAATGACAAACAAAGGGTATGCCTACACAGCAAATAGAGGTGATTGTAACATCAGTAGGCATACTAATGCTAACTTTATTCTAGCTAGCATGGATAAAAATAGCAGTAAAGACATGGTGGCATGGACTTCAGCATGGGCTAGGAACCTGATTAGATACCAAAGATCTGTGGTAGGCTTGTATTGAGACAGCTAGTCTGCGCTGAAGCCCATGCTGCCACATCTTCACTACTATTGTTATCCATGGTAGCTAGATTAAAGCCAACACAGATATAGCTATTCATGCTACAATCACACCTTCATTTGCTGTGTAGGTGTATACCCTAACAACTCCTGTCCTTACTCAGACTGAGCAAGTTTAAGCAGGGATGTCACTGCCATCAAGTCATTTCTCAGTCTTCGTTTTGATAAACTAAACAGATTGAGCTCTTTAAGTCCTGAGATAGAGATCTTGGTAAGATAGAGAAGAGTGGTTGAGAGGAGCAGTGATTTGATACAGGATTGGGTCTACTGGCCACACGAGACTAAAGATTTCAGGCCAGATTCTCATCAGTAAATGCCACTGATGTCTATTTTCAGGAGTAAGTTCTACCCATGTGACTAAGGGCATGCAGGATCAGACCTTTGGCTAGAAAATAAATATGTAATAAATACTCTAGTTATATCTGTGGTAATACATTATTTTTCAGAGAAATTTGCAGAAATATAGTACTTGGGCATTTTTACAATATTGCCATAATGGGGAATGGTGCTGGTATGTCTCTCAATGGCAGCAGACATTTTGCTGATACAAACAACTGTTAAATTAACCAACTAAAATAGAACTTACAACCCCCACCTTTGAAAGTATCTTGCGGTGGCCATTAACATAATGAGAGGTGGTTCCTGGAACCGGTCCTGCATTTGTAACAAAGCCAAAATGTTCCACTGACTGCAACGGGCATTATTTGTATGAGTAAGGACTTCAAGACTAGGCACCCTATAGCAGCACTCTCTCCAGAGTGTAACCTCCTGCCTGAATGTTGTTCCTATTAGTGACTTACCCCTCTTGGCACTTGGATGTAGTAATTGGGATAGCCATTAAGTTGTATTGCAGTTTTTCTTTAAGAAAGAATGAAGTCATTTTTAAGTTAGAGGAGTGCAAAAATCCCGTGCAACTGGTAAACATCTATATATAGTAGCATGCTTTTAACTTAAAAACATCCAAGGAGGATTTTTGGTGTGTGGGAAAAAATGTTAAAAACAAATCACTTGGCAAAAATCTCAGCAGCAAGCAAATTAGAGGAATATTTATGTTCAAGTTATAAACTTCTGAAAGATGGGGCGTCTAATGGAAATATTGAAATAGGCTTAAGCAATGCAGTGCTATGCACTGACGTACTGTATGGGGTCAGCCCTGTTTCTACTGAAGTCAGTGGCAAGCCTCTTTTTGACTTGAATGGGAAGATGCCCAGGCCCTATATGTAATTTTTCATGCCTTAGTGGGAGTTTTCATACAGTGTCTAGAGATGATTTCATGATCCCTGTTGTCCATGAGTGCTGGCAAGGTCTTCTAGCAGTTGGTTAGCTAGCTCAAACACAAGTGCTGGCCAAGTTACCTGGAATACTCACGTCATCACGAGATTTACAGGTTCTGAAATGCAGTGGAAATATGGTGATCTTAGAGCAAACCTAGCAAATGCTAGCTGTGGAAATGAATGGAAAACTTGCTTTCACACAGAAACGAAGGAAAATATATTCTGCTTGTCCTTTGAGATTACTGATGGATAATGTTGAAAGCGAGTTACTTATTCTATGTCTGATTAAAAGTGAATCTAGGACTCCCAATCTTCCCTTCTATAATTATAGGGTGAGAGGAAGGATACCAATCAGCTGTTACCCAAAGTAACCACTCGATGTCCCCATAGTGCTACAAAAATGCAGCACAAGTAGTATTTTTCTACCTGTACAAAATATCCAGGAAGACCTTTTATGACAGGTGGTTTGACACAACTGCAGTTGATATCATCAAGAAATTCACAGAATTCCATCACATTTCTATGTCTGCTCCAGGTACTTCTTAGGACCATAAGTCTGCAGAACATGCATAAACTATGTAACAGAGATTTGTAGTTTGAATCACAAAGGAGAATTTGGTACTTAATCCACCCTAGTGTCCTTAGCTCTAGGGTGGGGAAAAACCTGAGATGGAAATCTGTTTCCTCCCAATTTGGATACATTGTGTGATATAGATGTCTCACATGCCAACATTCATGTGGGTTAGGATCTGGAGTCTTGATGTGAGAGGAGCCTTTTGTGAAAAAGATTATCATTAATTATTTCAGTGTCAGCCCCATGCTGTCTATTTAATGTAGGTTGGGATGTCAAAACTGCCAAAGTTTGATGAACCTGGGAATATTTTCAGACCCAACTCCATTTATAACCAGATGGTTGCTCTGATTTTTTTTTTTCCTTTTAGCAAAAACTACTCTCTGGTATTTTTGTACATTGCCAAAAGATACCAAGAAATAACAAGGCACAGATAATTCTCGCAAGCGGAGACAACTAACTATTTATCTTTAATTGTGTGTCTCGGGGACCTCTTGATGGCAACTGGCAGAGGGCATAAGGGTTATAGGAATCCCCTGGGTGTGGTATTTACATTCTAGTTCATCAGACTGTCATGCGAGGTCTCCAATGAAAGCCTGTGTCACATGGAAAATACATATATGGATGATGTGTAAGGAATTATGTGTATAAATGGAAAATTATGTTAAGATCTGTGTCTAGGGACTGGTCACCAGCAATGGTGAAAAATAGATAAACATTTTGTGTCTGAAAGAAAACTATCTATCTGTTTTCATGTAAATTAAGTATTGTATGGCTCACAATGGGCCTCCACTCACCAGTCTAAACCTGATGATAATGATGGATTGTGAAATCTTCAAAGAGAGAAAATTAACAGGAAGAGGTAAACAGCAGGGTTTATCCTGTTTTGCAAACTAAAACAATGGAGTGGAGTACTAGATCTGGGGTACAGTTGAACCCCTAGTTATTTCTTCCAACTCTGAGGCAAGCTGTCAGCGGGCTGATTGTATGAGAAGAGGTCTCAACCAAACCGCTTGAAAATGCCAGGGAAAGAACTTGAGGTAAGCTATCTTGCAGAAGATAGGGGAATGCCTTGTTAGCTAAGTTTAGCCTCTAGAAAGTGTGTTATGATTTTATTTTATATGTAACCATTTGTTTCCAATATTCCCACTCTCTTTCACTTGAATGTCTGTTCTTTGATGATAAACTTACTCTAGTTTTCGAGATAGATATGTAAGTGCTGTGTGTTAAGCAAAGTGGTCGTCCCGAATTGACTCCTACAAGCCAGCGTGTACTGTTCCTTTGGGAACAGCAGGCCTGGCAATTCTGTGAGTGTTCAGTGGAACAGGAGCGGAGCACTTCAGAGGGATGCTCGGAGGACTCGGGGTTTTGTGTGTGCCTATTGCTAAGCTGTACAGCGAGAGTTAGGCCTACGGAGGCCTGGAAGGCAGTTTTTGTATTGTCAGAGGCTGGTGGTTTCAGGGAGCTGATCCACAGCAGGCACAGACAAGACTTCCTCATGCCCTGGGTACCCTGGGAAGCGTCACACGCTCAATCTCTTTGTGTCAAACTTATTGTCACTTTAGCTTTTGCATTCCAACTGCTGTGGTGCCAATCAATCCACTTAGATGCGATGCCGTTCCTTTTAGTGAAAGGAAAAGAACACATTGTACAGCTGGGTAATGATCAACACACATTAAAGAATTCTATACAAATCTAATAATAGACTGTAATAATCTTAATGGATCCCAAAGATTTAGGAGTGTTTCCAGCCATTTTATGGGATCCCATCTCAGCTCTTTGGTCTATCATCTGGGCTGCACTGGAGTTGCTTTGCACTGCACTGTGGATTCAACTCAATCTTAATTCTGCATAGCTGGACTCTGGGGAATCACCCATCCTTCAGCAGCACCGAGCCAGCATAGCAACTCCCATGCAACCCCTGCAGCTAGTGTCGAGGGAATGGGTGAGAGGTGATGTGGCTGGTGTATCAGCTCCTGGGGGGATGGGGGAGGCATAGGTAACTGATACATGCTGTCTCTCAGGGTGATCTAACGGATGCTGAGGGATTGGCCTAGCACTCAGCCAGCCCAGGTGCAGGGAAGAATAAACATGGCTTAAAGCCATGAGTTACACAGTGCACTCCTCAGCCTTAGCTGAGTCTGGGTCCTTGATTTAATTCCTGCTTTCATTGTGGACTTTTTATTCAGGATTTTTAGAAGGTCTAGAAATGGTTTTCAAATTAGGATCAAACTTCCACTTTTTAATAGCAGAAATCTGATATAAACAAGACTACTGCATGCACCAGCCACCAAAACTCTGGGGCTCAATTCTGTTCACTGGCCTGCAAGATACAAGGCTCCACTTACCTATAGGCAGCTGAGGACAGTCAGGGATGATTGTAGACTCCACTGTGCTTGTACTATGGCTAAGTTTTCTAAACTTTGGATTATAGTAGCATTTATTTATCTTTTCAGCCACTTGGACATTGATTTCATACTTATTGCACATTTTTCTGCATTTCAGTGGGAATGTGTGTGATACTGACAGTGTTGAATTGCTCGGCATTTTGATTAGCAAATACTTACAAATATTGCCCAGCTCCCAGTGAGACCATGGCACGTATTTTGCACCCTTTAGTATACAGGTAAATCTTATACATTCTCTGTGGACAAGTTCATACACCTTTGAGCTTCTCCAGTTTGCCCTCTTTGAAAACCCCAAAGCACCCATCAGTTTCTGGAAACCCCTTTTAACCAGTTATAACTGCAGCTCCAGAACCTTGCCTATCAGCCACTTCACCTTCCAGCTGCTGTTTCACACAGAACTAAGCTCAGGAAAATCTTCTGGAGTTGAGTCCTAAATAGCATGTGAAACTAACGGCCTGAGCTGATTTCTTTTAAATTAATAAATCCATTTATTTTTTTTAAAAAAACGTATTCTTTAAATTAGTATTTGTTGGATTTTGTTTTTCCTATTGGTTTGTGGAATGGATTGTTTGTACACACTAACTGCCAGAAGTGCCCAGGGAGAGAGAGAAACACTCCCTTTTCAGGAAAACATAGACAGCCCTGAGAAGTCATAGCAGAGCCAGGTTGGTGACTTTCTCACAGGTCACATCCATCCACCCACTCAGACAGGTCTCGCCCTTTGCAGTGCATTGTCCAGTCCTCCCTGAGGAAGGAAAAGGCAAAGAGTGAATATTAGGTTTTATTATTATTAATAATAATACATTATGTTTCTCTAATGTCCCTCGCAATAGAGAAGAGACGGGAATCTGTTGTAGTAAATCCTGGAAGAGGATTCTTCTTTCAGGATGTTGGACACACAGAGACCCTGAAGCTCCCTGGCTCTTTTATCTCACAGCCTGAGGAACACAGCCTGTGCTGTGCAGTGTGTTGCCACACTAAGTCTATCTAAACCTGGCCTGGATTAAGCAATCATAAGCAGGGCCGGCTCCAGGCACCAGCCGAGCAAGCTGGTGCTTGGGGCGGCAGATTGAACGAGGCGGCATTCCACCCAATCCTAGGGTGGCACGGCCACTTTTTTTTTTGTTCCACTCTGGCCGCCCAATAGGGGGCGGCAGGGCAGAGGACGGGAGCACCCTGCAGCAAGCCCGGCAGGGCAGTCCTCGTCCTTCCCTCCCTGCCAACCGGAGCGGAGCCCTCCCAGCAGGCGGCAGGTGGCGCACAGCGTGGCGGGAGGGGCCGCATGGCAGTGCCCCGCTGTAGCCCTGGCTGCCCCCCTTCTCTCTCTCTCCCGCCCGCTCCCTTCCCCTCCCCCCCACTAGCCGGTCCCCCTGGACCTGCACTCCGGCGCAGCACAGATCACTGGTTTGTTTTTGTTTTTTTTGCTTTGCCGTTCTGGCCGCCCCATTTTTTTTTTTTTTTTTGCTTGGGGTGGGCAAAAAGCCAGAGCCGGCCCTGATCATAAGGCTAGACTCCGTCACCCTTACTCACATCGAATAGTACCTCTCTGATGGAACAGTCCCACTGAAATGAAACCCAAGGAGTAAGGTACTCCTCAGTGTCAGGGCAGCAGAATTGAGCTCATTGAATGGCTAGTCGACCATGCTGCAGTAATTTCCATGCCAAAGGATCCCTCAGTAATTTACTGTCTACATAGCATACAGAAATTACCTCACCCACTCTTACATACTGCTGCCTCTGTGGTGAAATATGCACAGCAACACCCTACTGCAGAAAGAGCAGAGGGATAATGTAGCCAACTGAAACTACAGGGGGGAAACCTGAAAACAGAATGGGTGGCTCCCCAAATTGGAACTTAGTCAGGAACTTAGTTCACATGAGTATTTTTTGTACAAAGTGCTATGGGTCTTGTGATAACTCCATATTTATATGTGCTTTGGAATTTTTCTCTGCCCTTCTTTCTCGGTCTCTATTTGTTTATTACTCTGTCTTTATCATGATTTATACTCCTTAATCGGGGTTTGGGGCTCCACTATGCTATGCACTGTACATCCTAAAAGGACTCCCCCTTGCCAAGGAAATTCCAATCTTAGCATAGGACAAGAGACAACAGGTGGAGGAAAAACCAAGTCAGGGCAGACAAGGGAACATGAAATCACTGTGGCTGGTATAATGAGTAGCAGTCTCAGCCTGCCAACTCCATAGCTATTGTGTAGCTATCGTGGCAAAGGTGAGCCTTAAAGAGGCCAGTGTAGTGGCTATGTGAATATTTACTGTCCCTTTATGCCTCATTTTTGCCTTGTTTGGTTCAACATTTTTCCCCTCTGTTCCTTTCTCTATAGTCTCTCCTAAATGGTTTCTCTTAATTGAAATTAGGCAATACGAGTTTGCTTATCAGTCACTGTCCAGTCACCAAGTTCTAAGGCAGTATTGTGATGACTTGTATTGCTTCAGCATTAGACTTAAGCGAAGGGCCAACATTCACAATCACAAATGCATATCTGTATTTCCAAAGAGAATCTCTGAGGGCGCCCCTTACCAGGCATCCATTCCTTGTGGGTCTCGCACAATTCTTTTGGCACAGACGATGTCATCCGTTATGTCATTTGACAGCAAGTCTGCAAGGAAAAGAGGGGAGCATGAATGGGGGTTTACCGTGTGAGACCTCAGTATGGTGCACCCAAGTATAAGGGGCATGGCTGTTCAGCTGCGCACCCTGCTGGCCAGCCCTATGTAGCGCTCCTCCAGTGGCATTCAAAAGGGGCTGCTTGCTTGTGCAGCGGCGGAGCTGCAGTGTTGAATTGGGCTCCCCTTTTCCTCCTTGCCGCACTCTCAGAGCAGGGAGAGTGAGGGGAACCTAGAGCAGAGTAACAGCTCCTGGCTGTGCCTGAACATTGGCAGGCAGAGTCCTCGACCTAAGTGGTGACAATCCCAGTATAGCTGCCCCCCTTCTCCCTCCCCCCCCACACACACTCAGAACCGGGTAGGGAGAGATCTGCCTAGACCTCCCCTGCCCTCATATGTGGAAAGAGAGAGATGGCCTAAGAGAGAAGGGAGAGCCGACGGGAGGGGAAGGTAAGGTAGGGAAACAGCGATGGGAGGGGATGGGGGAATGGGCTGACGAGAACGGATGGTGGGCAGAAGGAACTGGAGTGGGAGGAAGACATGAGGCAAGGCCGAGGGAATGAGTGAGAGGCAATGAGAGTGAGGGGGCAGAGGTTGCTAGAGGAGAGAACCTGTGAGGACAATTAGATTTAATGTAGGAAAGAGTGAGTGAGGTGCATGGGAGAGTGAATACATGAGCGATAATGTGAACATGGGGCTGGAGGGGCTGAGCTCATAGGAATTAAACTTGCGCTCACTCAGCCTATCAAGCCACACACAGAGAAAAGAATCAGAGGGACCATTGCTGGGTAGCTGAGAGATCCAAGGACCCTGCCCTATCCAGAAAGGTCAAGAGGAGAATCCCCTCAACATACATGGTAAATAGCAGGTACCTCCCACTGCAGCTTGCCAGAGGCTGCACTGCACCCTCTGCTATTTCCATTGAAGAGAGCATCTGGTGTGTTGGTTGGAACAGGAGAGTGGGAGTCTGGACTCCTGGGTTCTGTTCACAGCTCCACCATGCTGCATCGTCTTGGTCATGTCAGTTAACCCTTCAGTGTAATCAATGTAATAACACTGTTCCCACAGGTGAGCCGAGGGTTTGAATTAATTCAAGTGTCCGACATACTTTGATACCCTCAGGTGAAAGGCAGAGTTTTATTATCCCAGGATATGTCTTGTGTGTATCCCTGCCAAAGGGGACTGTACCTCATTCTGCCCATCCCCTCTGGGACGGCTCTGGACCTGCCTTCCCACCCCAGCCCAGGCAGTGTGGCTCCCTCGGAAAACACATTACTATGGCTATGCCTGGGTGTCTGCCTTAAAAGTGGGGAGTTCCCATGATGGAAGTGGTTCCACATGACAGGTAATATGACCCCAGGCTTTTATCTTTCCCAGGTAACCACCACATGGCTAGTGGTGAGAAAATGTGTTTTCTCCACCTTAGCCCCACCCAATTCAGGGCTACTTACTCTCCACCCAGATCCCAGCCCTGCAGGGAGCCCTCCACAGGGTCCTAGAAAGGGGGGCTGGTACCATGGAGGTGGCTGACCCCCTCGTCCATGCAGGGGGGAATGATAGCTGTGTGTTCATTTTTAACTGAGGAATGAAGAGCAGCTATGACATGGGCAGGAATCCTGCAGCTGCTCTCTCCACTCTTGGGGGTGGGGTTGGGGACAGTACCAGTGCAGGGTATGTGGCAGAGGTTCTCAGTGGGGCTCCGGTAGTTGTTGCACCAGACACGGCTGTTGATCTGGAAGATGCCATAGTCCGTGCTGCCATCTGCATTGTCGTCCTCTGCTGCCGAATTGAAGCCGCTCTCAAAGAATGCCATGCAGATCCCTAATGCGGGAAGAGAACATGCTCATTGTCCACAGCAGAGGCTGTCCACAGAAACAGGGGCAACTCGGGAGAGTACGGGAAGGCAGAGCCCCGGAGAGGAGGGAAAGAGCATGCAGAGACAGACAGATAGGGGGAATGGGGAAAAGGCAGCGGGAACAATGGAGTAGCAGAGAGGGTGAAAGAGTGAAGGGAGTTTGGCGTGAGGGGAAATTGGGGAGAAGTGTGTGTGTCAGAAGGAGGGAGCACTAAAACTCACAGTTGGCGAGGCTGTAACCCTCGTACCCATCCAGCCCTTCTTCATGAAGCATATAGGCTAGTTCACATCGGCTAAAGATTTTTGCTTCGTTTGCCGTGATCAGGCAGCCGAGCAGGGAGAGAAGTGTGAGCGCCTTCATTTTTGCCAGAGAATGGGGAACCTCGTTCCACCTGTGAGGAAAAAATACAAGAACTAAATATCAGAGGGGGATTCTATGACCAAAGGGTCTAACTCCCTGTTCCCATAACAAGTACTGTCAGGACTGTCCGTGGGGTAAACCATGATTGAACCTTTTCACCCCAGCTGTGGTAACTTCTCTTTCTCCCACGGCTATAATCTTGCCCTCAGAGGGGTATTTGTTTTGCACAGAGGAACTACAGAGTGTGCATGCATGCACAAACACACACTGTAAACTGGCCAATCTAAAAGACTAACAAGTTTTATTAATCCAGAAGCTGAAAGCACTGAGGCTAAAGGCATCAGAACTCCACAGCTGACTTTCTCATAATTATATACATGGTGAAGCGTCAGATGTCCAGTGGGAACTGGAAGGCTGACAAGTGCGATCCACCTGGCAAAGGGTTACACATATTAAAGTTTAAGTCATTTGGGCCAATGGCCACTTCTTACTCTGGAAGCATGTCCACACTGATAGCAGTAACTTTGTTCTCTCAGGGGCCCTTCTCTTCCCTCTCTCCCCCCATTTTCCCTGGGACCCTTATAAGAATAGTTTGTGGCACTGAAGGCCCAGACCGGCCAAGTCTACTGTTTCTCCCTTTATGCTACATTTTTTGTCTTTTCTACAGGTCTTCAAGTAAACTTGTTTTTTTTCTGATGCTCGGCTCAGAGGGTGTGTGGATAGAGGGAGGCAGGAGGGGAGAAATCTTATGAAATTGGAGAGTTGTTTGTACATATTAAGAAAAGCCTTGGCACTAAAATGTTTCAGAGTCATCTAGTGTTTCTCTGGCATCCCTCCTTTAGATTCTCCAACCCCAGATTCCCCAGCCTCACAAGACAGCAAATACTTTCTGTTTTGGTTTTTTGGACCACATTTCTCAGATTTTTCCTTTCATCCCGTTCCACCTTGAAATCTACTTGAAATTTATCAGCTTGTTCCTGAGGTCACAAAGCAAAGACAGAAAAAAAAGGGGGGGGGGGAGGAATGTGGCTTTTTTAATCCCTGTATTTCCAGACTGAATATTTAATATGTCATTATTGGATCTTTTAAACCCACCATTAGAAACTTGTTGAAAATGACCTGGCTTACTTCATTTCATTATGGCATTTTTGGGGTTAATTAAGTGATACAGTTATAAGTAATGCTAACAGGCATTTTCCCTAATCCCCTCTTCCTCATCTTTTTAGGACTTGTCAACATGAATAAAAGAATAAGAGTAAGAGGGGTAATATTGCATGGGTTTATTATTTATTGGACTTATATATATGGGGCCTACGCTTAGCCCCCTTGTTCCATCTGTTTCACATCACTCCAGCAGCAGAAAGCAGCTGGAAAACTGACTTAATTGGCTGGCCTGTTGGGGATTCTCTTAACTGTGGCTGGCCATACCCCGTCTCTCAAGTAGGATACTTGTTGGGGGAGAAAGCAGGGTGGGCAGCACACTGCTATGCCAGCTTCTAACTAGACCCCAGTCAGGAAAGTATAAAGCTGTTATTGACCCCGCCCCCTCACAGTGGTGCTGAGCACTGCTTAGCTGCAGGTAAGGATTCAGCTATGATCCTTATCCAGAGCCATCAAACATGCAAATATTTCTTTCACTGGTGGTTTGTTGCCCCTAAAATGGGAAGGCACAAGCTCCTGATAGGTTGAGCCTGAATTTATGCAAATAGCTACACATTAATGCTAATTTGCTACGTTCTGTTTTGTCTCCAGATGTTGGCAGGTACTAATGAAACAGTAGCAAAAGGTATTATCAGCTCTTACCGGTGGCAATAGCAACAGCAGGACAGTCCAGAGCCTTCTTGGACAGGACGGCTAATAAATTAAAGGACAATTGTACCCCCCAAACCTTAATGTACAGCTTCTGATCACAGCTTCCTCCAGAGCAGAGTCTGGTCTGAAAGTTCCCAACCGACACCCAGTGTCTCCCCCTCTAACTGCTCCCACTTCTAGAACCTGCTCCTCCCCATGTCCCTGTGACATCACTCACTGCCATTCTCAGTTCAAAACGTACGTTTCAGACTCCTGCATTCTAAAATATACTGCAGAATTAAATAATGCAAGGAAGTGGGTCCTGTGGCACCTTTAAGACTAACAGAGGTATTGGAGCATAAGCTTTCATGGGTGAATGCCTTGCGTCTGATGAAGTGGGCATTCACCCGCGAAAGCTTATACTCCAATTCTTCTGTTAGTCTTAAACAGAAGTTAGTGCCACAGGACCCTCTGTTGCTTTTTACAGATTCAGACTAACACGGCTACCCCTCTGATGCAAGGAAGTGGGTCATTGGTAGCAGAGCTGGGTGAATACCGCAAACATTTTTCTTCAAATTGTCACTTCAAAAAGCATGTTTAGGATCCTATTGTAGGATATGTGCACAAAAATAGTTTTGAATCCTTAATCACAAGTATTCACACCTGAAAATGGATTCTAACTCCTCCAATCAGGAAACAGAAGCTTGCCATGTGACCAAATGTGCACGTAAAACCTGTGACAAAAAACACTTCTAAAACACTCACAAGTTGCTTGTGAACAAGCTACAGGCCAAAAATTATTCCCATAAATTATTCAGTGAATGCTTTCAAACAACAAATTATTTATTTGTTTTGTGGTAGAATCCAGAGGCCCCAGTTAAGCTTGGGGCCTCATTGTGCTAGCTCCTGTAAACACAAATAGTGAGAGACAGTTCCTATGAAGACTGACAATGGAAACATTTTTATACCCATTTGACAGATGGGGAACTGAAGCATACAGAATAAAGGTCTGGTCAGGCGCTAAAGGACTTATCCAAGGTCACACAGCAAGTCTCTGCTAGAACCAGGAGCTAGTCTCCTGATTCTCTGTTCAGTGCCTTAACCACAAGATCATCCTTCCTCTCAAGAGTCAGAGACATAATGTAGCTCCCTCCTCCTCACCTCTGCCTCAGCACAGAGGGGAGCAGAGTTCTCTCCCTGTTTTCCCCAGGCATTGTGACTGCTTGATAAAATGCACATTATCTCCTGGAGCTCCTGCTGGTACCATGCGCCTCCAACAGGAACTGAGAAAGACACTTCTGGTCCCCTATCTGGTATTGCAGCTCAGTTGGACCAGTGAACCTGGCTGCTAGAAACAGGGAAGTGTAGTAACATTATACAAGGCACTGGTGAGACCTCATCTGGTTTAGTGTGTGCAGTTCTGGTCTCCCATATTTAAGAAAGATGAATTCAAACTGGAACAGATGCAGAGAAGGACTACTAGGATGACCTGAGGAATGAAAAACCTACCTTATGAGAAGAGACTCAAAGAGCTTGGCTTGTTTAACCCAACCAAAAGAGGTCTAAGGGAAGATATGATTACTTTCTATTAATATATCAGAGAGATAAATACCAGGGAGAGAGCAGTTATTTAAGTTAAGCACTAATGTGGACACAAGAACAAATGGATATAAACTGGCCATCAACAAGTTTAGGTTTGAAATTAGATGAAGGTTTCTAACCATCAGAGGAATGAAATTCCGGAACAGCCTTCCAAGGTGAGCAATAGGGGCAAAAAACTAACTGGCTTCAAGACTGAGCTTGATAAGTTTATGGAGGGGATGGCATGATGAGACTGCCTATAATGGCATGTAGCCGATCTGCAACTGCTCGCACAAGTATTTCCAATGGCCAGTGACGGGACACTGATGGGGAGGGCTCTGAGTTACTACAGAGAATTCTTTCCCAGATGTCTGGCTGGTGGGTCTTGCCCACATGCTCAGGCTTCCTACTAATCACCATAGTTGGGATCAGGAAGAAAAATTCCCCCAGGTCAGATTGGCAGAGACCTTGGGGGATTTTTGCCTTCCTCTGCAGCATGGGGCCTGGCTCACTTGCAGGTTTAAACTAGTGTAAATCGCAGGTTCTTGTTGGGATTCCCTCTTTCCACTCAACTTCCCATGAACTCAGTTCAACTCCAGCTTTCATCATTCAGGTATCTTTATTTGGCATATAGCAGTGCTACACTGAGTTGATCAGACTCAAACACAAGATGTAGGGGGGTAGATGCAGGATACATCACAGCTCCAAAGTTACACAGAAAATTCATTAAAAGAAGAACAGGAGTACTTGTGGCACCGTAGAGACTAACAAATTTATTAGAGCATAAGCTTTCGTGGACTACAGCCCACTTCATTACACATCTCATTACATTTATCATACATTGCATCACACATGTTTGGATTGGTTTGGTTACTTTGCAGGAACCAATCCCTGTGCAGCATAAGCTGTCCACGCACTGTCCATGCTTTGATTTCCTCTTCACCTCATCTCTACATTCCTAACTTATTTTGTCCCTTGTTATCTAGTTCACAGGAAATAGTTCCCTGGGCTCTCTTGGCTTAGTTGGTTCAGACATTCTGTCTTCTTAGCCTACTGACCTATTTACTTATCTTTTTTAGCACAAACATTTTGTTTTCAACCTGATGATTCATTTACACCCTAATTCTGTCATACAAAAAATGAGGCTTCCCTCCATGTGTTAATTACTCATGTTGGGCCAGGCCTCAGCTACAGTTCTCTGTAACATGAAGGCTTTAAATCATGATCTGAGGACTTCAGTAGCTCAGCCAGAGGTGATGGGTCTATTAAAGGAGTAGATGAGCGAGGTTCTGTGTCTTGAAATATGCAGGAGATCAGATTAGATGACCATGTTGGTCCCTTCTGACCTTAATATGTCTGAGTCTAGTATAGGACAAGGTTCAATTATTAAGAATGGCCCTACTGGGTCAGACCAGTGGTCCATCTAGCCTAGTATCCTGTCTTCTGACAATGGCTGGTGTCAGATGCTACAGAGGGAATGAACAGAATAAGGCTATTTATTGAGTGATCCATCCCTTTTCGTCAAGTCCCAGCAAATGGCAGCCAGAGGCTAGGGACACCCAGAGCATGGGGTTGCATCCCTAACCATCTTGGCTAATGGCCATTGATGGACCTATCCTCCAGGAACTTATCTAATGCTTTTTTTAACCCAGTTATTGTTTTGGCCTTCACAACATCCCCCTTAGTCAGCTCTTGTCTAAACTGAACAGTCCCAGTCTTTTTAATCTCTCCTCTTACGGAAACTGTTCCATATCCCTAATCATTTCTTTTGCCCTTCTCTGTACTTTTTCCAAGTCTAATACATCTTTCTTTGAGATGGGACAATCAAGACTGCATGCAGTATTCAAAGTGTGGGCATATCATGGATTTATACAGTGGCATTATGATGTTTTTCTGCCTTATTAGTGATCCCTTTTCTAATGGTTCCCAACATTCTGTTAGCTTTTTTGACTGCCACTGCACATACAGCATATATTTTCAGAGAACTATCCACAATGACTCCAAGATCTCTTTCATGAGTGATAACAGCTAATTTAGACCCCATCATTTTGTATGTATAGTTGGGATTCTGTTTTCCAATGTGCATTCCTTTGCATTTATCCACATTGAATTTCATCTGCCATTTTGTTGCCCAGTCACCCAGTTTTGTGAGATCTTTTTGTAACTCTTTGCAGTCAGCTTTGGACTTAAGTATCTTGCGTAATTTTGTATTGCCTGCAAACTTTGCCACCTCGTCTTGCTTACCCCCTTTTTGGGGTCATTTATGAATGTGCTGAACAGCACTAGTTCTAGTACAGATTCTTGGAGAACCCTGCTATTTACTTCTCTCCATTGTGAAAACTAACCATTCATTCCTACCCTTTGTTTCCTATCTTTTAACCAGTTACTGATCCATGAGAGGACCTTCCCTCTTATTGCCATTCCTGCCTACTTTTCTTAAGAGCCTTTGTCAAAGGCTTTCTGAAAGTGCAAGTACACTATATTCACTAGATCATCCTTGTCCGTCTTTGCTGACCCCCTCAAACAAGTCTAATAGATTAGTGAGGCACGATTTCCCTGTACAAAAGCTGTGTTCATCTATGTGTCTGATAATTCTGTTCTTTACTATAGTTTCAACCAATTTGTGTGGTACTGAAATTAGGCATACTGGCCTGTAATTGCCAGAATCGCCTCTGGTGCCTTTTAAAAAAATTGGTGTTACATTAGTTATCTGTCAGATATCTGGTACAGAGGCTGATTTAAGCAATAGGTTACAAACCACAGTTAGTAGTTCTGCAGTTTCATATTTGAATTCCTTAAGAACTCTTGGGTAAATACCATCTGGGCCTGGTGACTTAATACTGTTTAATTTATCAATTTGTTCCAAACCTCCTCTATTGACACCTCAGTCTGGGACAGTTCCTCAGATTTGTCACATAAAAAAACCTGACTTAGGTGTGGGAATCTCCCTCACATCTTCTTCAGTAAAGACCAATGCAAATAATTCATTTAGATTATCTGCAATGGTCTTGTCTTCCGTGAGTGCTCCTTTAGCACCTCCATCATCCAGTGGCTCCACTGATTGTTTGGTAGGCTACCTGTTACTGATGTTTGCAGTTAGTTTTTGTGTCTTTTGCTAGTTGCTTTTCAAATTATTTTTGGGCCCGTTTAACTATACTTTTACACTCAATTTGCCAGATTTTATGTTCCTTTCTATTTTCCTCAGAAGGATTTGACTTCCAATTTTTAAAGATATCTTTTTCTCTCTAATCCCACCGTTTATTCTGTTGTTTAGCTGCATTGGCATTTTTTGATCCTCTTACTGATTTTTTTATTTGGGGTATACATATAGTTTGAGCCTCTATTATGGTGTTTCTAAAAAATTTCCATGCAGCTTGCAGGCATTTCACTCTTGTGTCTGTTTCTTTTAATTTCCGTTTAACTAGCCACCTCATTTTTGTGTAGTTCCCCTTTTCAAAGTTAAATACTGATGTGGTGGATTTCTTTGGTATTTCCCCCCTACAAGGATGTTAATTTAATTACATTATGGTTGCTCTAACTGAGCAGTTCAGCTAAATTCACCTCTTGGACAGATCTTGTGTGCTACTTAAGACTAAATCAAAAATTGCCTCCCCACTTCTGGGTTCCAGGACTAGCTGCTTCAAGAGGAAAAACCACTGGTCAATCACCTAAAAGGAATGTTACACCATTGTGTACGAGCTGGAAAAGCTACGCCCATATGTTTGGGGACGGCATTTCCACCTGCAAACCAACCATGCTGCGCTGCACTGAAGCGGCTTCATACCGTCAAGGAAAATAACAAAAAACAAAAAACTTCTTCAGTGGAGTTTAACTCTACAGGATTTTGATTTTGAAATACAACATATTTCAGGAGCTTCTAACAAAGTGGTTGATGCACTCTCCCGTGAAAGTTTCCCAGAATCAACTGGTTAAAATCATCCTTGAAATGTGGGAAATATTGTTAGTTTTTATATAATCAGTAGTATATCTAAAGGTGCATGTGTCTTATTAACTCTGTTTTCTCCTAGAGCTCCAGGAAAAAAATCATAGCCAGTGTAGAACAGGCTGTCCAGCATCGTCTGTGATTTGGGGGGCGTGTCATAAATATAAAGGGAAGAGTAACAACCTTTATGTATGCCGTAACATCAAATCCCTCCTGGCCAGGGGTACAGAATCACTTACCTGTAAGGGGTTAATAGTTCAATTAACCTAGTTGACACCTGACCAGAAGGACCAATGGGGAAAGAAGATACTTTCAAATCTGGCGGTGGGAGGGGGGGAGGTTTTGTTTGTGTTCTTTGTTTTGCTCTCTCTTGGGACAAAGAGAGAGACCAAGCAGGTAACCCAGGTCCTACTGAAATGATACATCTAAAATTACAGAAATTGTAAGTAATAGCAAGGAAATGAATTAGATTATCTTTTGTTTTAGCTTGTGAATTTTCCCTATGCTAAGAGGGAGGGTTTATTCCTGTTTTGTAACTTTGAAGTTGAGCCTAGAGGGGAATCCTCTGTGTTTTAAATCTTTTTATTACTCTGTAAAATTACCTTCCATCCTGATTTTACAGAGGTGCTTCTTTTACTTTTTTCTTAATAATAAAGTTCTTCTTTTAAGAACCTGATTGATTTTAGTGTCATAAACATAAAGGGTCTGGTCTGTACTTTTATTAAAGGCAATTGGTTGGTATATTATTCTCAAGCCTCCCTAGGAAAGGGGGTGAAAGGACTTGGGGGGATATTTGGGGGGGGGATAGGGCTCCAAGTGGCCCCTCCCTGAATGTTTGTTTAAATCACTTGGTGGTGGCAACAATACCGTCCAAGAACAAGGAAAGGAATTTGTGCCTTGGGGAAGTTTTCAACCTAAGCTGGTGAAATAAGTTTAGGGGGTCTTTCATGCGGGTCCCCACATCTGTACCCCAGAGTTCAGAGTGGGGCGGGAACTAACAGCAGACTAAACAAGCCCAGTTCCCTCAGCCTCTCCTCATAAGTCATGTGCCCCAGCCCCCTGATCATTTTAGTTGCCCTCCGCTGGACTCTCTCCAATTTGTTCCCATCCTTTTTGTAGTGGGGCTCCAAAACTGGACGCAATACCTAGATGTGGCCTCACCAGTGCCAAATAGAGGGAAATAATCACTTCCCTCAATCTGCTGGCAATGCTCCTACTAATGCAGCCCAATATGCTGTTAGCCTTCTTGACAACAAGGGTACAGTAATGACTCATATCCAGCTTCTCATCCACTGTAATCTGCTGGTCCTTTTCTGCAGAACTGCTGCTTAGTGAGGGTGATAATTTCTCAATCACCCTCACAATCCTGGTCAGGTGGTTGGTAGTATATTCCTACTCCTATACTCTGATTATTCAAACATGGAATTTCTCTGTTACTGTTTGATTCATTTAAAACTTTTATTATATTTGACTCTATGCTTTCTTTCACATATAGTGGCACTTCCCCAACCAATGTGACCTACTCTGTCATTCCTATATATTTTGGATCCTGATATTACCATGTCCCATTGATAATTATCGTTCCACCAAGTTTTTGTGATGCCTGTTATATCAAATCCTCATTTAATAGCAGGGACTCAAGTCCACCAATCTGTTTTTAGACTTTTTGCATTTGTATACAAGTACTTATAAAATCTATCAATATTTAGTTGTCTGTCTTTGTGTGATGTAATTGAATGGGACTCTTTTTCATTTAACTATTTCTCTTCAGTTCCTCCTACCTGTGCTCTATTAACTTCTAGCCTCTCCTCTTTAATAGTATATAGAGTATCCCCTTTATTAAATCATTCCCCAAGTGATGCGTTTGTCTGAACCATGTGCTCCCCCGCATCTATTGGCTTTCCCCCAGCTCTTTGTTTAAAAATTCTTCTACAACCTTTTTAACTTTACATGCCAGCAATCTGGTTCCATTTTGGTTTAGGTGGAGCCCATCTTTTCTTTACAAGCTCCTCCTTTCCCAAAAGGTTCACCAGTTCCTAATAAATCTAAATTCCTCCTCTGAACATCATTGTCTCATCCACACACTGACACCCTGCAGTTCTGCCTGTCTAACTGGCCCTGCGCATGGAACTGGAAGGATTTCAGAGAATGCTACCATGGAGGTCCTGGACTTGAATCTCTTACCTAGCAGCCTAAATTTGGACTCCAGGACCGCTTTTCTACCTTCCCCTATGTCACTGGTACCTACATGTACCACAACCACCGGCTCCTCCCCAGCACTGCACATAAGTCTATCTAGAGGTCTCAAGAGGTCTGCAACCTTCACATCCGGCTGGCAATTCACCATGCCCTTCTCCTGGTCATCACAAACCCAGCAATCTATATTTCTAATAATCAAATCTCTTATTACTATTATCTGTCTCTTCCTAATACCCGGGGTCCCCTCTGCCGGAAAGGTATCCTCAGTGCAAGACGGTACCATGACATCATCTGGAAGGAGGGTCCTGACTACGCGATCATTTTTCTCTGCTCCAGCTTGATGTTCTCCTTCCCTGAGACTTTCATCCTCCTCAACAGCACTGGGGCTGGGCCGCTCTACTGTGTCCTGGAAAGTCTCATCTCTGTACCTCTCTGTCTCCCTTATCTCCTCCAGTTCTGCCACTCTGGTCTCAAGAGGCTGTACTCGGTCTCTGAGGACCATGAGCTGCTTGCACTGAATGCACTATGCCACCTGCCCACAAGGGTACATGCATACATGCTGTATTCAATGCAATAAACTGGATATCCCACACTCTGCTGCTGCACTTCTGCCTGCATTATTTTTACTTTTGCATAGTTTTTGTTGTTGTTTGTTCTTTGAGTGTGTGCATTTTTGGGAGCTGGGGATGGGGGTTGGCCTAAGTTTACAGAATGTTTGTTAGGAGTATCTGGCTCTCACGCTCCCTCGCAAAACTCCCATTTGCTTCTCCTCTTTGCTAGCTCCTCTGGTCGCTTACAAGCTGGCTTTTTAACCCCCTGTTCTCCCTGAGTTACCCTTGCCCCCTTGTCAAGGGATCCTAAAGGGGTTAATTGAGCAAAGGATGGCAGACTGGAGCCTTCTTAGGAAGCTCTCAGCCTTGCCTAGCAGGCGGCTAGGCTCAGCACACTGTCCCCCAAACAGGCTACACTATAAACTTCAATCAAGCAGGCGCACACAACAAACAAATAGGCAACAAACTCACCCCAAGGTCACGTAGTGGCTCCTCCTTCACCTAGAGAACTGCCTAGCAAAATTCCCCTGTTTGCTAGTTCCAGGATTTTGTTTAGTTCCATTTTGTTTGATCAGCTCACTGCGTATAACAAATATACTCAGCATGGAAAATTAATAAACCCATTTAAAAATACTGTGTGTGTGGGGGGGGGGGAAGGATGGGAATCCCTTCTTAAGGGGGCACTTGAATAACTTAAAGCAACAGAGCTGATTTGCTTTATTTTTAAATGCTTAAATGGTGGCGTCATTTTCTTACTTCTTGGATTAAATTTATTTTGTATCAAGTTATAAGAGATTTCAAATATATATAAGATTCCTCTTCTTTTAGATTAAATATTAATCACAGCATCAGAGTAATAAATAAATCAAGTCTGCCTGATTGTTTTAGCATGCAAGCCCCTAATCGCGTGGAAACATTTCTGATGGGTTTCTGTTTCAGCAGGAGACTGAGTACCATGGAGCAAGTACAGTATATGTGACACTACAAGATTTACAACTTAATTCCCTGCTTGGAAACAAAGAAACAAATAGCTGCACTGAACTGAAACATTATGGATTCTATTATTACTCTCATTTCTTCGGGATTTCTCAGTGGTGGGAAAAAAATTCTATTAACTTTCTTTTATGACTACCAGCAGGGTAATGTGGAGAGAATAATCTCTTCCATGTATAATGTCTGAGGCCCCTAAAACCTGAATATCAGCCCAGGAGCTTTGTTAGAAGGACTAACTGCTTCATTCCCTCATAAAACGACTATCTCCATTAATCTGTGTTTATTTTCCTTCTGCTTTTTAATTTGCTTAATGGACTTCAGCTGAAGTCTCTCCCAGCAGTCAGAGGAAAGTAAACTCTGATAAATCCTTAGGGACTTAATAGTCACAGTTAAGCACTTCTTCGGATTATTTTGTCTGACTTTCATCTTTGCTGCTGCAGAGATGATGGCTGTAGAGCACTCCAGCTCTAACCCCATGACTTAAGAGCCTGGGAATGAACTGACAAAAAATGTTTCTCTTTCTCCTTCTCTCTCCCACTCTGCTTACAGGGAAATAAAGCAAGACTAGCTTAAACTATAGGAAATGATGTGTCCTCCTGGTACAGCCCTGATCCCACAGAAGCAGTGCACATGGTTCAAATACGGTTGATACACAGAAAATTCTTTGCAGGGAGTGCTGGCTGACTTTGTGCTGGTGAGGGAGACAGCTTAGATTCTCCAGGCTGCCTACCACCTGTTCTGCTGGTCCAGATTCTGTAGATGGCTATTGAGGAGGAAAAGAAAACCTGAAAACTTTCCATCAGGGTCACAGGCCAAGACATGTACAGTTTGTTAGTCTCTTCCCTGGTAAGGGTTTTGTGACATTTCCTTGCTTGCGGTCTTACTGGCATCATCTATTCATTAATATTTCATGTTATTAGTATATTATTATCTTCTTTTCAATGGGTAGCCTTTGAATCTGTTGAATGACAGCCAACAGTGGTATTAGTTTCTAATTACCTTGTTGTTAAGAGTCCAAGTCCTTCCTGGTTTTCCTCTTATATTGCTTTTTACACTACAGATTTATTGCTGTGCAGCCTATATTCCTAGAGGAGCTGCTTAGTCAGAAACTGCATTGTATAATTAGATCCCACTACCTACTTTTGACTCTGAACAAAGGTTTACTTTATTGATCATTTTAGTAATTCACTTTTTTATTTCATATTCTCCATGTACCATGGAGATAATTAGATAGGTCCTGTCAAGCTGTCTGGAGTGACTCATGAACATGTGTACTAACCCCAAACTGATTTGAGTTATGTACTTAGATTTCACCTAGTAAGTATCAAGTGTGAACTCCTCAGGCACTATAACTGCCTTAAGATTGAGTCACAGACAGGCCCCTTGGGCACTGTGGTCTACCTTGCCACGCAGGCCAAGCTTGCCTTTGTGATAGATGGTCCCTTACACCAAAAATCACAACAATACTCAGTAGGGTGAACAGATGTCCTGATTTTATAGGGACAGTTCCTATTTTTGGGTCTTTCTTATATAGGCTCCTATTACCCCCGACCCGATTTTTCACATTTGCTGTCTGGTCACCCTAATACTCAGGTTTCAGAGTAGCAGCCGTGTTAGTCTGTATCCGCAAAAAGAACAGGAGTACTTGTGGCACCTTAGAGACTAACAAATTTATTTGAGCATAAGCTTTCGTGGGCTACAGCCCACTTCATTGGATGCACCTAATACTCAGGTTACTCCCAGGCCCAAAGGATCAGTCACTTATCCCACATCAGTTGCACCTCAGATATCAAAGCAAGGATAACATGTGTAGCCAATCCTATAATTAACTAAAGATTTATTAACTGGGAAAAAATAAGAGTTATTTACAAGGTGAAAGCAGGCAAACATACACAGACAAATGAGATACAGTCTTAAGTTCCAAAGGGGAATAGAAGCTGCTGCAATATGCTAGCTTTATATATGCTTTAGAGCTAACCCAATTTAAATAGCTGGGGATCCCTTGCTTATGCTTAGAAATCTTCACCCTTCAGAGTTCAAGCAGCATAGAGATAACATTTTCTTCTCAACAGGGATTTTTATTCCCTTATCCAGAGTTCAGGGTGATGGGACGAGTGTTCGTGCATGTCTCCCCTTCTTGGACGTGGGGGAAACAGTCAACAAAGTCTTTTGTCCACCAGTGTTTCACAGTGGCTTGTCTGGTTTCTCTGGGCCTTCTTTGGTTGGAGAGGAGATGACACCTCTTGTGGTAAACTAGTATTTCACACCTGGTAACACTTCTCTCCTGTTTGATGACTTACACAATTACAGAGCAAACATATTACCTTATAACATGGGATACAGATGTTATAAGTGAGATTAATGCATGCAGTAACTTACAAGCATTTCATAAAGTCTAAACACATTTTTGCCAGTACTAACACACTGGTGAGCCAGCCTGGGTTCCAGCTATGCATTTGTCACTGTTAGTGAGGCCTAAGGGCCTTGGCATGAGCTGGCACCAGTTCTGCCAGCATCACAGGTCCCATTCATAGAATCATAGAATCATAGAATATCAGAGTTGGAAGGGACCTCAAGAGGTCATCTAGTCCAACCCCCTGCTCAAAGCAGGACCAATTCCCAGCTAAATCATCCCAGCCAGGGCTTTGTCAAGCCGGGCCTTAAAAACCTCCAAGGAAGGAGACTCCACCACCTCCCTAGGTAACACATTCCAGTGTTTCACCACCCTCCTAGTGAAATAGTTTTTCCTGATATCCAACCTGGACCTCCCCCACTGCAACTTGAGACCATTGCTCCTTGTTCTGTCGTCTGCCACCACTGAGAACAGCCGAGCTCCATCCTCTTTGGAACCCCCCTTCAGGTAGTTGAAGGCTGCTATCAAATCCCCCCTCATTCTTCTCTTCTGGAGACTAAACAATCCCAGTTCCCTCAGCCTCTCCTCATAAGTCATGTGCTCCAGACCCCTAATCATTTTTGTTGCCCTCCGCTGGACTCTTTCCAATTTTTCCACATCCTTCTTGTAGTGTGGGGCCCAAAACTGGACACAGTATTCCAGATGAGGCCTCACCAATGTCGAATAACACATTACACTAACCCATTACACTAACCCTTCCATTTACTATTTCTAATCATTAGTCTTTTTCCAATCTCCACTGTTATCTGGTTTGTTGGTACAATTTGTACATATCATCTATGGATGGCAGTAATGGGGAGTGAGAAATGGAGTAGTGGCATGAAGCTAGAAGCTGAGCTCTCCTTGTTAACAAACCAGACCACAGAGAAATGAATAAATATGGTACCCATAGGACTATCAAAAATGCCAATCAGAATATTCTCTTTATCATACCTTTGGAACATCTTGACTCAACCTGAATTGGTCAAAATTTATTTCTACCGAAGAAGATCCCCACCACAGTTTGTGCCTCTTTTTGACCCATTTGGTAAAGCTAGTGCCTGTGAACATATTGCCTTACTTTGGGGCAACAGTGGATGCACACAGTAGGTTCACCACTACCTCATAGTCACAACATAGACCTCTACCACAGATCTAGAGCAATATAGGTTTCTAAGATGCTTAATAATACACACACCTTATTGGACTGGTTTACCTGAATACCTAGAGAGTGACAGAAAGTACCGGCGGCCACTTCTTACCAGTACACCCATACTTGCCCATCTCTGGGAAAAGCCATCATAGATTTGTCAAGAACAAATAGTGCCAAACCAACCTAATTTCCTTCTTTGACAGAGTTATTGCCCTAAAGGATGGGGGAAGCAGTAGATATGATCTACCTTTATTGTAGTTAGGGTTTTGATACAGTGCCACATGACATTCTCAAACAAACTAAGGAAATGTGGTCTAGATTAAATTATTATAAGGTGGGTGCACAGCTGGTTGACAGACTATACTCAAAGAGTAGTTATCAATGGGTCACTGTAAAACTGGGATGGTGTAGCAAGGGTCAGTCCTGGGTCCAGTACTATTCAATATTTTCATTAAAGACATGGATAATAGTGTGGAGAGTATGCTTATAACATTTGTGGATGACACCAAAATGGGAGGGGTTGCAAGCACTTTGGAGGACAGGATTAGAATTCAAAAACGAGTTTGACAAATTAAACAATTGGTCTGAAATCAAGAAGATGAAATGAAATAAAGACAAGTCCAAAGTACTTCACTTAGGAAGGAAAAATCAAGTGCACAATCACAGAATTGGGAACACCTGGCTAGGTGATAGTACTGCTGACAAGGATCTGGGGGTTCTAGTGGACCACAAATTGAATATGGGTCAACACCGTGGTGCAGTTGCAAAAAAGGTTAATATTCTGCGGTGTACTAACAGAAATGCCTTATGTAAGTCATGAGAGATAATTGTCCCTCTCTACTTCAGTTCTGTGTCCAGTTCTGGCCATCACACTTTAGGAAAGATGTGGACAAACTGGAGAGAGGTCAGAGGAGAGCAACGGAAACGATAAAAGGTTTGGAAAACCCAATTTATGAGGAAAGATTAAAAAACTGGGCATGTTTAATCTTGAGAAAAGAAGATTATGGGGGGACCTAATAAAAGTATTCAAATATGTTAAGAGCAACAAAGGGTCCTGTGGCACCTTTAAGACTAACAGAAGTATTGGAGCATAAGCTTTCGTGGGTGAATGCCCACTTCATCAGACGCAAGATTCAGATTCCGACTAACAGATTCAGACTAACACGGCTACCCCTATGATACTTGACAAATATGTTAAGGGAACTTATGAAAAGGATGGTGATCAATTGTTTTCCAAGTCTACTGAAGGAAGGACAAGACATAATAGGCTTAATCTGCATAAATGGAGATTTAGGTAGAGATTAGGAATAACCTTCTAACTATAAAGGGAGTTAAACTCTGGAATAGGCTTCCAATGGAGGTAGTGGAACCTCCATCACTGGAGGTTTTTAAGAACAGGTTGGACAAACACCTGTCAGGGATGGTCTAGGTTTAATTGGTCTTGCCGCTTGAGGTCCCTTCCAGCCCTACATTTGTATTATTCTATGCTTGTGTAGGATAAACTGTTAGGGCCAACAGGGTTACACATGAGGTCAATCACTACAGAATTTGGACCTTCCGTTTTTAATAGAATCCATTGTTTTATGTAGTAACTAACTATCATAGGCATGAAAAATAGAAACTTTTCCAAATAAATACCTAGTACAAAGTCATTAAGGTATGTGGGGGAGCAGAGACTGAGGATCTATTTTGTTTAACAACAGCCAGATGACTTAGGCCCCTGTTCTACAAAGCTGTAAGCATGTTTTTAACATTATGCAATGTGAGTAGTTCCACTGAAGTTAATGGGACCATGTGCAGGGTGTGAAGTTATGCATACACATAAATCTTTGCAGGATCAAGGCCTTATTCAGTAGCTCAGTGAGCAATCAAGAATGAGATCCATGTCCAAACTATCTTGGGATGCTTGCACCTCCAACTAGTGGAGACTGGGAGAATCACAGAAATACCTGGTCTTGGTGAAGGACTAGGCCTGAGGATCCTTGGTCTTGTGCATCTCTCAGGAATAGATCTAGACAGCTGTTCAGCAGCTGAGAGAGGGTTAATGATATGCTCATAGTTTCTGGGGAGTCACTGGAGACAGAAGCCAAATTCTGCAAAACTCCCATTGATTTAGTAAGGGCTGGAGAATTTGGGCCTGAATGATGCAGCAAATGACAGCCTGAAGAGTGAGGGCCCCTGTGACGAGGTGCACTCACCCTGCACTGGATGGGTTAACTCCTAGCTATGGGCTGAGCAAGCCACGTCCCCATTTCCCTACTGGGCACGCTCCAGGTGCAGTACTAGTATAAAAGGGAGCAGCCCAGCTCAGTCTGGGCAGATGCTCCTTGCTGACTCCAGCCCGGGAGCAGCTGGAGCCCCTAACCACAGAAGCCAGAGGTGCTGAGACCCAGGCAGACGCCCAAGTGCATGCAGACACCCGAGAGGGGTCAGAGTCACTAGGAACCACATGCACTGAGAAGCCTGGGGATCCTTACGATGACTTGACAGCATCTCCAAGATATTTGGTAGGAAGTGGCCCGGGGAGGGTGGAGGGGGAGGGACTAGCTATAGTCCTGCAGGAAACCAGCGTTATTCAGTTGGAGCCTTGCTGGCGCAGTGACGGAACACTACTACTGCTAGGGGCCTGGGCCAGAACCTGGTGGAGCAGGGAGGGCCTGGGTCCCCATACTTCAGCCATCACCCACCCCCTAGGTGGTGCCCCCTTCCTGAACCAGCCGCTAGGCCTTGCAGCCCTGAGAACCAGGGTGACCCTATTGACTCCATCCACTAGGCCTTACAGCCCTGGAAGCAAGGGCAGTCCTATTGACTTTGGTTGCCAGGCCTCACAGCCGTGAAGTCCGGTCAACTCTATGCATTAGGCCTTACAACTCTGAAGGAGGGACAACTTTGCAGGGGTCAACAAGCAAGTGGAGAAGGGGGATCCAGTGAATATAGTGTACTTAGATTCACAGATTCATAGATTCTAGGACTGGAAGGGACCTCGAGAGGTCATCGAGTCCAGTCCCCTGCCCTCATGGCAGGACCAAATACTGTCTAGACCATCCCTGATAGACATTTATCTAACCTATACTTAAATATCTCCAGAGATGGAGATTCCACAACCTCCCTAGGCAATTTATTCCAGTGTTTAACCACCCTCACAGTTAGGAACTTTTTCCTAATGTCCAACCCAGGGCCGGCTCTAGGAACCAGCAAAACAAGCTGGTGCTTGGGGCGGCACATTTTTAGGGGCGGCATGGCCAGCGCCAGAATGCCGCCCCTAAAAATGTGCCCCGGCCGCCCTAGCTCACCTCCGCTGCTGCTGCCACGGCGCGCGAATCACCTGATTCGCGCGCCACTGCTCCCCCTCCCTCCCAGACTTGAGAGCCTGGGAGGGAGGGGGAGAAGCGGTGCCCGCGCCGCGGCCACTCAGAGTCTCCCCCTCCCTCCCAGGCTCTCAAACCTGGGAGGGAGGGGGAGACTCCGCTGCGCCGCGGCCACTCGCTGCTTCTCCCCCTCCCTCCCTCCCAGGCTTGAGAGCCTAGGGGGAGGTGGCAGGGCTGGGGATTTGGGCAAGGGGCGGAGTTGAGGCGGGGCTGGGGGTGAGGTAATTAAATACGGGGGGGGCAGCCAAAATTGTTTTTGCTTTGGGCGGCAAAAATCCTAGAGCCGGCCCTGGTCCAACCTAAACCTCCCTTGCTGCAGTTTAAGCCCATTGCTTCTTGTTCTATCCTTAGAGGCTAAGGTGAACAAGTTTTCTCCTTCCTCCTTATGACACCCTTTTAGATACCTGAAAACTGCTATCATGTCCCCTCTCAGTCTTCTCTTTTCCAAACTAAACAAACCCAATTCTTTCAACCTTCCTTCATAGGTCATGTTCTCAAGACCTTTAATCATTCTTGTTGCTCTTCTCTGGACCCTCTCCAATTTCTCCACATCTTTCTTGAAATGCGGTGCCCAGAACTGGATACAATACTCCAATTGAGGCCTAACCAGTGCAGAGTACAGCGGAAGAATGACTTCTTGTGTCTTGCTCACAACACACCTGTTAATACATCCCAGAATCATGTTTGCTTTTTTTGCAACAGCATCACACTGTTGACTCATATTTAGCTTGTGGTCAACTATAACCCCTAGATCCCTTTCTGCCGTACTCCTTCCTAGACAGTCTCTTCCCATTCTGTATGTGTGAAACTGATTTTTTCTTCCTAAGTGGAGCACTTTGCATTTGTCTTTGTTAAACTTCATCCTGTTTAACTCAGACCATTTCTCCAATTTGTCCAGATCATTTTGAATTATGACCCTGTCCTCCAAAGCAGTTGCAATCCCTCCCAGTTTGGTATCATCTGCAAACTTAATAAGCGTACTTTCTATGCCAATATCTAAGTCGTTGAAGATATTGAACAGAACCGGTCCCAAAACAGACCCCTGCAGAACCCCACTCGTTATGCCTTTCCAGCAGGATTGGGAACCATTAATAACAACTCTCTGAGTATGGTTATCCAGCCAGTTATGATTCACCTTATAGTAGCTCCATCTAAATTGTATTTGCCTAGTTTATCGATAAGAATATCATGCAAGACCGTATCAAATGCCTTACTAAAGTCTAGGTATACCACATCCACCGCTTCACCCTTATCCACAAGGCTCGTTATCCTATCGAAGAAAGCTATCAGATTGGTTTGACACGATTTGTTCTTTACAAATCCATGCTGGCTGTTCCCTATCACCTTACCACCTTCCAAGTGTTTGCAGATGATTTCCTTAATTACTTGCTCCATTATCTTCCCCGGCACAGAAGTTAAACTAACTGGTCTGTAGTTTCCTGGGTTGTTTTTATTTCCCTTTTTATAGATGAGGACTATGTTTGCCCTTTTCCAGTCTTCTGGAATCTCTCCCGTCTCCCATGATTTTCCAAAGATAATAGCTATAGGCTCAGATACCTCCTCTATTAGCTCCTTGAGTATTCTAGGATGCATTTCATCAGGCCCTGGTGACTTGCAGGCATCTAACTTTTCTAAGTGATTTTTAACTTGTTCTTTTTTTATTTTATCTGCTAAACCTACCCCCTTCCCATTATCATTCACTAGGTTAGGCATTCCTTCAGACTTCTCGGTGAAGACCGAAACAAAGATGTTCAGAAAGCCTTTGACAAGGTACCTCACCAAAGACTCTTAAGCACAGTAAGTTGTCATGGGATAAGAGAGAAGTTCCTCTCATGGATTGGTAACTGGTTAAAAGATAGGAAACAAAAGGTAGGAATAAATGGCCAGCTTTCAGAATGGAGAGAGGTAAATAGTGGTGTCCCCCAGGGGTCTGTACTGGGAACAGTCCTGTTCAACATATTCAGAAATGATCTGAAAAACAGGGTAAACATTGAGGTGGCAAAATGTGCAGATTATACAAAACTACTCAAGATATTTAGTCCCAGGCATACTGCGAAGAACTACAAAAGGATCTCACAAAACTGGGTGACCGGGCAACAAAATGGCAGATGAAATTCAATGTTGATAAATGGAAAGTAATGCACATTGGAAAACAGAATCGCAACTATACATATAAAATGATGGGGTCTAACTTAGCTGTTACCACTCAAGAAAGAGATCTTGTAGTCATTGTGGATAGTTCTCTGAAAACATCCACTCAATGGGCAGCGGCAGTCAAAAAAGCGAACAGAATGATGGGAATCATTAAGAAAGGGATAGATAATAAAGCAGAAAATATCATATTGCCTCTATATAAATCCCTGGTACACCCACATCTGGAATACCGTGTGCGGATGTGGTCTCCCCATCTCAAAAAAGATATATTGGAATTGGAAAAGGTTCAGAAAAGGGCAACAAATATTAGGGGTATGGAACAGCTTCCATATGAGGAGAGATTAATAAGACTCTGACTTTTCAGCTTGGAAAGAGACAACTAAGGGGGGATAAGATAGAGGTCTATAAAATTATGACTGGTGTAGAGAAAGTAAATAAGGAAGTATTATTTACTCCTTCTCATAACACAAGAAGTAGGGGTCACCAAATGAAATTAATAGGTAGCAGGTTTAAAACAAACAAAAGGAAATATTTTTTCACACAACGCAGTCAGTGGAACTCTTTGCTAGAGTATGTTGTGAAGGCCAAGAATATAACAGGGTTCAAAAAAGAACTAGATAAGTTCATGGAGGATAGATCCATCAATGGCTATTAGCTAGGATGGGCAGGGATAGTGTTCCTAGCCTCTGTTTGCCAGAAGCTGGGAATGGATGACAGGGGATGGATCACTTGATTGCTTGTTCTGTTCATTCCCTCTGGGGCATCTGGTATTGGCAACTGTCGGAAGATAGGATACTGAGCTAGATGGACCTTTGGTCTGACCTAGTATGGCCGCTCTTATGTTCTTATGATAACTCCTTTGGCTCTAACCATTAGGCCCTACTGTCCTGAGGCCAAGGGCAATCTGGCACTTATTCACAGGGTGCACTCACCCCACACTGGATGGGGGTACCCCCACCCCGTCACAGCCCCATTTAGATTAGCCTCTTCCCTAGTGCAGATGAGAGCCTCCATGGCAGGTTAATCTGATGCGCTGATCTACATACGGATGTCTGGGATCCTGCCAGGAGAATTATCACAGCTAATAAGAATAAAAGTTGCTTTGTGGGAATAGGCGAACTTGTGGCACCTTAGAAACTAACAAATTTATTTGTGCATAAGCTTTCGTGGGCTAAAGCCCAATTCGTCAGATGCATGGAGTGGAAAATACAGTAGGAAGATATGTGTATATTATATATATATACATATACACACATATATATACACACACACACACACACAGAGAACATGAAAAGATGAGGGTTGCCATACCAACTCTAATGAGACAAATCAATTAAGGTGGGCTATTATCAGCAGGAGAAAAAAAACTTTTGTAGTGATAAACAGGATGGCCCATTTCAAACAGTTGACAAGAAGGTGTGAGTAATGATAGGGGGGAAAATTAGCATGGGGAAATAGTTTTTAGTTTGTGTAACGACCCACCCACTCCCACTCTTTATTCAAGACTAATTTAATGGTGTCCAGTTCGCAAATTAATTCCAGTTCTGCAATTTCTCATTGCAGTCTGTTTTTGAAGTTTTTTTGTTGAAGAATTGCGACTTTTAGGTCTGTAGTTGAGTGTCCAGGGAGGTTGAAGTGTTCTCCGACTGGTTTTTGAATGTTATAATTCTTGACGTCTGATTTGTGTCAATTTATTCTTTTGCGTAGAGACTGTCTGCTTTGGCCAATGTACATGGCAGAGGGGCATTGCTGGCACATGATGGCATATATCACATTGGTAGATGTGCAGGTGAACAAGCCCCTGATGGTGTGGCTGATGTGATTAGGTCCTATGATGGTGTCCCTTGAATAGATATGTGGACAGAGTTGGCAACGGGCTTTGTTACAAGGATAGGTTCCTGGGTTAGTGTTTTTGTTGTGTGGTGTGTGGTTGCTGGTGAGTATTTGCTTCAGGTTGGGGGGCTGTCTGTAAGTGAGGACTGGCCTGTCTCCCAAGATCTGTGAGAGTGAGGGATTGTCCTTCAGGATAGGTTGTAGATCCTTGATGATGCGCTGGAGAGGTTTTAGTTGGGGGCTGAAGGTGACGGCTAGTGGCGTTCTGTTACTTTCTTTGTTGGGCCTGTCCTGTAGTGGGTGACTTCTGGGTACTCTTCTGGCTCTATCTATTACTTTAATCTCTTGACATCAGACACACTGAATGTGTGAAAACACAAACTAGGTAGGTTTGTTCACACTGCAGCTGGCTACAACAGCAAAAATAAACTTGACAGACATGAACAAGCTACAGCCACAAAATAAAAAATAAATGGTTCCATTTACAGCAACTCTTCAAAGTCCACCAGACAGATTTCTGGGCCTGCTAGGGCCTCTTGTAGCTGATTCAGTGAGCCCAACTTTGGAAAAGACTGTTGACTCAGCCTGCCTCATCCCATGCACAAGTGTGACAGTGCTGCCTTTGGTAAAGCCTTAACTTCAGTCAGCCCCAAACCCTGGCTCCTACAAAGCCCATATCCATGTGACAAAGGGACAGTCAGTGCTGTGGGAAGGGTTTGTTAGCATCACTACTTCCATCTGTCACATATTAAATCTTAGAAGCGAGGGTAAGGAGAAGACTATATGCATAAAAGAACTAAAGGCCATATTAGTTCAAGCATCCACCTAGTGTCTTGTTATATGCCTCATATTAGGTATTGGTCACATATTTGGACGTTGGCAGGTTGAGAGTTGCAGTGATACCCTCCTTCTGAACTGTGAACTAAGCCCAAATATAAGGGCTTGGCAGAGCATGTTCCATTGGGGTCAGGGGAACAAAGCCCTTCTCCGAGCACAGAGTGACAAAAGAGCTGTTCTACAGTTGCTACTGCAGCCTTAGCACTGCTGCTTCTGAGTCCCTGGCTGTGCCTGGGGCGAATGGCTGGTGCACCTGTGCAGGTGCCTGCTCCAAAAGTCCCTCAACACCTACATGATGCTCATGGGGAGTGGGCCTGGCAACACAGGTAAATCCTGCTCTTCCATGGACAGCAGGGCTGTAGTGTTCCCACTGCCTCCGGAGCTCTCTGAATCTGGTGGAACAGCACGGGAGGGATGAGACTTGCCCCTACATGCTGAAGTCTTTAGAGATTTTGCTAGTTCACCTTATGTGCATTCGATAGTTCTTTGCCATGAATTACCCAGCATGTCACATGGCCACACAGCAGGAGAACACTTTCTAAGAAATGTTCTCATTCTGCTTATTTTGGTGGGCTCTAGTTCAAAGGCTTTCACAATGGGCTATTCTAAATATATGAAGTCATAAGATTTAGGAACACAGGATCTGCCCTACTGGAGCAGACCATTGGCTCATCAAGTCATGTATGCTGCCTTTGGCAGAACCCAATCCCGGATTGTGCAGAGGAAAGTGGAAACCCACATAATGCATCTAGCAAAGGTTGTAGATCCAAATCAAATTAGTCCCAGTTAAATCCAAACACTGTCAGAAGGCCATGTTGGCTATTTTAGGTTGGGACCCTTTCAAAACAGAGGTATGGTATTGTAGATTCCTTGTTAAAATACAGTTGTGATGAACTGGGGCTCTCTCTGTACAACTTATCAATTCTGATTGATATTGTGAAGTTGTATTATGAAAACCTGCTGTGTCATCTCTTCCTATATGTCTGTGGATCCGTTTTTGTTGACAGGCCCTGTAGCAGATACAAACCAGACAAGGACTAAAATACTTAAGGGTAACAATGGTACTTAAACGTCACAAACAGTTATGCTAAAAAAGCAGCTGCATCCTTAGAAAAAACAGTTTAGCTGATTCTTTTAAAGGGAGAGGAGAAGGTAGGAGCAGTGGAAAGTTACCCAAATGACAGAACAAATGAATACAGGGGGTGTAAAAATGCGGGACTCACCGCTGCAGCGCCTCCTGCTGGTTGTCTTATTCAGCCTCCGGAGCGCCCTCTGCAGGCCGGTGTCCCGCTGCCACTGGCCCCTGTGCCCTTTTTCTTTGTGCGCTGTCCCCTGGCAATACCCCCACAGTCTCAGGGTTGCCTAACCCAGGGGAACCCCGAACCCTCTATCCCCACCTTGCCTCAGTCATGGGCTACTGCCAGTCACCAACTGGCCCCCGTTCCCTGTGGCAGACTGCAGTATAAGCCACTCATCACTGGCAAGGAGGGTTTGGACCTGCTGCCTCTGCCTACCCGTGGGCTGCCCTCTGCAACCCCCAGTACCCATTGGCCTTCTGCTAGGCCGCAGCCTGGGGCTTTCCAGGTGGAGCCTCCCCAGCTCCTCTGTCTTTCCCCAGCCCTGCTCCACTCAGGCACTCTGCCCAGGTCCCTGCAGCCAGGTCCGTCTCCCTCTACAGCTAGAGAGAGGGACTGCTTGCTCCTGGCCCACTGCCCTTTTATAAGGGCCAGCTAGACTCTTATTAAGCCAGCTACAGCTGTGGCTGATTCCCAATCAGAGCTTTCAGAGCTGCAGCCCTCTTTCAGGGCTGATTTCAAGCCCTTCAAGGCAGGAGCAGGTGACCACGCCACTACAGGGGGGTTTAAATAGCAAGCCACCAAACAGGAACAGAGGATGAGAGACAGGGAGAGGAGGCCTGGGTAAGAGAGAGCCAGGTCACAGAAGGTGGGCAAGGGGGCTCCAGGAGGGAGAGATAATCCAGCATGTAGCACCCTCTTGGGGCAGGAGGTCTCTGCCTGCTTTCCTGAGCCAAGATGGCCCCCAGGATGCTGGACAACCCAAGGGATTCAGACCCCTGCCCAAAGAATACCATGGAGTGGTGAGCAAACTGAGGCAGGGCCATGTATTTAGTGTTTATTGTTTTGTATGATTAGTTTGCTTCTATGCTTTACATGTTTAAGTTAAAGAGCATAAAAGGATTAGTTTGTGCAAAGTGTATTTGTGCCAACTGCTTCACAAAAACTGTGTGCCCCTGAGAGAGTTCGACTGTAAATTAGAAGCATCAGACCTGTGGGGTGGAGTTCTGGGGAAGGGGTGTATTTGAGTAACTGAGGTGTCATAGGGGTCAGTGTTAGTCCTGGGGCCCAGCACAAGAAGGGGCAGCACACTGAGAGTTGGTGCCCAAGAAATGTGCCAGAGAGGCCAGAAGAGGAACCAGTGCCACAACCTGCTGAGGCTCTAGAACAGGGGTAGGCAACCTATGACATGCATGCCACAGGTTGCACGCGAGCTGATTTTCAGTGGCACTCACACTGCCCGGGTCCTGGCCACCGGGCTGGGGGGCTCTGCATTTTAATTTAATTTTAAATGAAGCTTCTTAAACATTTTAAAAACCTTATTTACTTTACATACAACAATAGTTTAGTTATATATTATAGACTTATAGAAAGAGACCTTCTAAAAAGGTTAAAATGTATTACTGGCACGCAAAACCTTAAATCAGAGTGAATAAATGAAGACTTGGCACATCACTTCTGAACGGTTGCCGACCCTTGCTCTAGAAGCTTAACATAGCCCAGAGACTCCAGAGCCCACAGGGTTGGATTCCCCTCACAGCAGTCCCTGGAGACAGTCGGGAGGAGTGCTTGCTAGGAGCTATGACTATAATGTAGAGCAAATAAATGCATATGAGAAGGGTTTTTAAAAAGTCATTTAGGCCTAAATTTTCCAGGAGGCCACTGATCTGGAGTGTCTCAAGCTGAGGATCTAAAAAATGAGGTACTCCAGTGGCCACTTGTGAAAGCTTAAACCTTTAGCACCTTAGGACTTGGGAAAAGACAGTTTGAATGACCTCATTAAGGAGTTGCCCATCATACTTCTTCATTGTGGCACCTTGGGAAGTAAGAGGTGTGGCCCTGCAGCCACTCCCCAAGGTGCAGAAAGGTGACATTTTCAACAAGTGTATTGAATAAGAACAGAGTGACTGAAGCTAAACCAAGGTCCTGTCTGTCTGCATAGATGCTACATATCACATGGCAATTCTTAGATGCCTATGGATTTGTTCTGATGCCCTTCCAACACTCCTCTTATTGAGCAGCGTGCTGGGTTGTCCAGCTCAGTCCCAGAGGTGGCAGCATTTCATTACATAGATCACATACCAAGGGCTCAATTCTGCAGATCTTACTGAAGCGAAACTCCCATAGATGTCAATGTAATTTGTATCAAAAAGTTACTGCTGTGGTCTGGTAGCTGCCAGACACCAAATACATTTAGCTTAATTGACAATTCTGGAAATCTATTGCCTCAACCAGTGTGTGCTGGCAAAACACATTCTGGCACTTCTTGAAAATGTAGTGCTAACAATTTGCACTGGTGGATCTAACCCCAAATACTTTCACATCTAGAGGTTCAACGGGAGTTATGACTGAGTGAAGGCAGCAGAATTGGGCACAGGGGGCCAAATCCTTCCGTGCTTATTTAATTATTAATCAGTCTTTGCACAGGCAAAACTCCTACTGCATTTCAATGGGAGTTTTGCCTGAGTAAGGACTGATTAATAACAGAGAAGGGACTCTGTGATTACATTAACATAAATGTATTTCCTGAGTAAAGACCTCAGTATTTGCCCCACAGCTTGTAACGCTCTTGGGATCTTATGGTATGAAAGTCACTACATAAATGTAAACTATTATCACTTACTATTACTAACACACTAAAACCCAGAGTAATATATTTCCCCCCAAAGCTTTAACTATAACAATATTGTCCCAGTAGCTCAATCACCAGAATTATGGGGATCTTTCATGAAAGGGTGACTGATGGTTTCTGTCATAATTGAATCCTGACCTTTCTTGATGAGAGTTTTCTGGAAACTCTCATCAGCAACTGTCAGTCTTTCTGAGGCCTTCCTACAGCTTCCTGGCTAGACAGGGCCTGCAGATACAGTGACCATGGCAACACATACCTTTAAGGGCACTCACAGATTAAGACTAGAACATTACATATTTTTTTCAACTCCATTGTTGTTTTTATAAAGTGCTTATATTTAATATACATCAAAGGTATTTATGGCTTCACCTCTTCAGAGCTGGAAAATTGAGCTGGGTACACGGCACAGACAACGGCAAATCTGATTGATGATCTGTTGTACATTTCCAATGCTGACGTTATTTTCATTCAATGATACACTATGGGTGGCCCCTTTGTTCTACTCCATCATTTTGATATATGTGCCAAATGTCTGACACATTTGAAGAGATAACTTGCATGATCCTATGCTTGCTTTTGACTATCTTTCTTTAAAAATGCAGTAAAACTTTACAGAACAAGCAGCATGACTCAATGTTTTTTCTGGATTTCAAAATATTTGGGGTTAGATGTGCTAATGATTTGCACTGGAACTACATTTTCAAGGAGTGCCAGAACACTTTTCACCAAGCGCACACTGAGATGGGCGAGGCAATTGATTTCCAGTCCTGTCAATTATACTAACTGACTGCATTTGGTGTCTGGCAGCCACCAGATCTCGGATGGCTGAACAGATTTATTTATAAAAACGTTACAAACAATAAAACAGCAATTCAATAAAATAAACAACATTGTTATGAATAAACTGTTTCATAGGCTGGCTGGAGCACAGAACACGTCCACTCAGTGCAGAAATCACAGCTCATATTTAGAACCAGAATATATTTAGGGCCCAATTCTGCCTGGCCTGTCCAGTTGCACTGAAGGAATAGGGCTTATGGACCCCTTTTCCCTCACATAAGACACCAGCACAGGGGCAACCTCAGTTTGCTTTCAGGGAGCTAGGCAGAGCAAGGGATGCTGCTGGAAACACTAGCAGCTCGTGTGTGTCAGCAGAACTGTACTGGGTAGGAGTGTTGGCTAATTTTTTCACTTCCTCATCCAGCATCAGCAGAGACATAGGCGCCGACTCCATGGGTTGGAGCATCCACGGGGAAAAAATGGTGGGTGCTGAGCACCCACTGGCAGCCTCCTATCAGTCCCCCCTCCCTCCCCTAGTGTCTCCCGCCCACCGGTGGGCCCCACCGATCAGCGCCTCCCCCTGCCTCCCCGTGCTTCCAGCCTGCCACGATTAGCTGTTTTGTAGCATGCAGGAGTTTCAGGGGGAAGGGGGAGGAGTGAGGATGCAACATGCTTGGGGGAGGGGGCGGAATGGGGCGGGAACAGGCAGGGCGAGGTTGGGGTGGGAACAGGCAGGGTGTGGACTTGGGGGAAGGGGTGGAGTGGGGGCAGGGCCTCGGGCAGAGCCGGGGGTCGAGCACTCCCTGACACATTGGAAAGTTGGCACCCATGAGCACCTTGTTCTAATTCTCCTCTTGCATTGGTTTTACACCAGTGTAACTCCTGATTTTAGCAGAGTGACTCCTGATTTATACTGATTTAAGCGAGATCAGAATCCAGTCCTACTTGCTTTCTAAACGCCTCGAGGCAATGACTCTTGCTTGGGTAGTGTGCCTCTCCCCTTCCCCAGCATACTGCAATGGATTGGCGGTTTTGCCTCCCGACTGTCTGCCAGTGACATTTATTTATTGTAAATATTTTTAGTATGACATTGGGTACAACAGTAAATGTCAACGGCACCGAATATAAGTACTGGGAAATAACCTATTTCGACAATACATATCTTGGCTGTGTCTTGAGTTTTATTTTCTATAAGTGCCTTGGTATTTATCTTGTAGCATGAGACTATTATCCACTCACAATGTTCTGTTTCATTCACCTTATCTCTTAAGTACAACCCTTTATTTATAGAAGGAATCTTTGTGGTTTGTCTGGACTCTAGAGATTTTTTTTTTTAAAGAGAAAGCACTGTGTTTCATATCTGAAGGGTATTTACTCAACTTACTGCACAGCTGGCTTTCGCTGGTCAACTCCTATTAAAGCTAATGAGAGTTACGCATCTAAAAAGCTTTATGTAGCAAGCTGAGACTTTACATATGCCCCTTCTTCATTTTCAAACTAAATTGATTCATAATATTGAAAACACAGAGAGGAGAAGGGGGGTTCTTTAATGATTTTGCTTGAACAAATACAACCCTGTTAATCTTGATTGCTTAATGATCATGCTTTTCCTGAAGTGAGTCCCAGACACATTTTAGTAGACATTTTAAATGTCTTAATACCCATCTGAACAAATATACTATAAGATCATGAATGGTGTGGCAAAAGTGAATAGAGAAGTGTTATTTAATCTTTCACACAGTACAAAAACCAGCGGCCACCTGATGAAATTAATAAGCAACCGGTTTAATACAAACGAGAGGAAGTACTTTTTCACACAATGCACAGCTAATCTGTGGAACTCATTGCCATGGGATGTTGTGATGTCAAACAGCATAAATGGATTCAAAAAAGAACTGGATAAGTGCATGGAGGATAGGTTCCTCAAGGACTATTAGCTAAAATGGTCAGGGATGCAACCTCATGCTGGGGGAGATCATAACTCTGACTACCAGAAGCTGGGAGCAGAAAATGGGTGACTCACTCCGTAATTGCCCTGTTCTGTATTCTCCCTCTGCAGCTGTGGTATGGGCTACTTTCAGAGACAGGCTATTGGGCAACATGGACCAGTATGATCCAGTATGGCAGTTCTTACTTTTTTTATGGTGGACTTTCCTGGTGCCTGGATTTCCCACTAGTGGGTAAGTTAGAAATGCTAGTAAGTTAGATACGAGTGTTTTGAGTTTGTTTCTGATCTGCTAAGAAGAAAAGTTGCTGTTTATAAACTTTTTGTGCATGTTCATGAGGGAGTTTAGTTCTTCTGGGACATGCTTGGCAGGGAGTTAGACTAGATGACCCATGTGGTCCCTTCTAACCCTATGGTTCTATGATTCTATGCTGGAATGGCAGCCCTGGAGACTCAAGGCCTCCATGTATCCACAGAACAGGGACAGCATACTAGGCAGCCATTCAGGCTTCCCTGTGTGCCGCCACAGTAGAGCTCCCTTTTTCAGTTGCCAAATGGGAAAAGGAGAAAAAGGGGAGAAAAAACTGAAACATCCTCGGCTCTCATTTGTTCATCAAAGACAGTGAACATTTTTGAGAACTTTTTCCCTCCCAAAAATATATGTACCATTTTTCGATAAGCTCTGCACCCCACCTGCAACATGTCCCCAGCCTGATTGGAAAGGGCTCCTTGAACACAGAAATATGAGGCTTTCAAGTTTTGGTATCATTTTGTGAAAATGGTCTGAATTCAGAGAGCGGAGAACTTTGAATTTTTGTGGGGTCATTTTCTCAAAACTAGCTCCGGAGTGACTGGTTGCAACTGCTGGCTTCGTGGCAGATGAGAGAGGTCTGCCATGGTGTGGGCATACTGTACATTAAAGTAGCAGGCCTGGTTCATCTTACACCCAGTTATTAGCCGCTTCTGGGCTGCTTGCAGTACTCATAATAAGCTTAGTGGGACTCCTGCCTTCTTTCTGGACAGTTGTGCCCCATTTTCTACTCCAGTCCCCCTTTGGGCTTCATCTCCTCTCACTTACATTTGCATAAATTAAGGGTAACCCCACTGAAGTTTATGCTACACAGCTGTAAAATCAGCGTTAATGAAAGGAGACTCAAGCTGGAATTTGCGTATATGTTTCACTCATTTTGCACTGCCACAGGATCCCAACTCACTATGTTACACAATGTGTATGTGCCTTTTCTAATTGATGTACCCAGCTCCTCATTTACACCATCTCTGAATTTTGCCTCCAGCACGAACTAGAACGGCTTTCAGACAGATGTTTCTACCAACACCTGTATCTTTCTTGGATACTCAGGGGAAAAGTCATCACAGTAAATGTCCTTAATAAGGAATTCAGGCCATTTCTGGTTGGTTTTAATTATGTCAGCCTTTCAGATATGGTGAAGGGGCTGATAGCTCTGTCCTGCTGAGATGTTAAAGGTCCCTTTGTTTCAGAGCTCATAGCCTGATCTGAGATTGTCTGTAGCTCACCTTTAGGATATGGAAAAGTGCTGAGACATGGCAGGATCTGATGCCGGCAGCCCCGCAGATGGAGCTACAGTACAGTATGTTGTCAGCATTGCTGTTCCTGCTCAAGCCTGCTTACTCCAGCTATGATGCTATCAGCATTCTTTGTCGGAGTCTGTCTGAGTGATGGATGATTAATGAAGTAGGGCTACAACTATCTGTGAGAAAGAAGTATTGCTCATTTCACTCATGTCACAGTCCTAATTGGGAATGTCTGACAGAAATTGTACTGTACCATGTATGGACACCAGGCAGACAGACAGCCCAATTCCAAGATTGTTGTGATTTTCCCTAATCTCCTCTTACAACACCCCTCCACAGGAAAAAAAAACAGAAACCTCTGAGGGTTTTGGGGGGGGGGGGCGGAGGGAAGGGAAGGAAAAACATTAAAACCCTCACAAAGGTTATATGAAGTACTATGTGATTCATTTCATAAGCATTTTCTCCAAGCATAGAAAGGTGCACACATGTCCAAAGGGAAAAGCTTGCCACTGTGTAACTAAAACACAATAACAGAGACCCCGGCATTCTACTAACTAGTAAGACCTATTGCTCTCTGTATCTATCCTTTGAGAGGCATCAAGACATTTTCCAACTTATGGACTTTTTCAGCATCTAGCTTAGTGTGATCAAATCATCCCAACAGCACTTAATACACCTGACCATTTTGAATTCACTCATCCTGTCTTTTGTGATTTTGCTGCCAAATTTTTCTTCTGTGGTAACCAGTTATTGTCTGGTTCAAGTTACACATGCAAGAGACCAGGGGCCTGATTTTACACCTACTTTGCACAGGTAGAAATATCTATTCAAGTTGCAAGGCAGTGGACAATGAGGTCTTAAATATGTACTTTTGGAATCTGCACCTTTTTAACATTGATGTTACTTAAATCTATCTGCTTTCTGTGACATGCTACTGGAGTTGGGATCTCTCAAAAATGTATAGTACCTGGATGTACTCTTCCACCGCACCTGTGAAGAGGAGCAGTAGAGAACACATTCTAGGGAGATATATCTCTAGGAGGCTTCTTCTGACAGATAATTCTCATATAAATGCTTGACAAACTGTATATTGTGAAATGCATTCTGGTCTGAAGTAATCCTATGTTAAATCAAGCTCAAAAAGACACTAGAAAGCTGTCAAGAATTCCCTTCAGTGTTTGAGCTGCCCATTCTGAATTGACTGAACCAATGGGTAAATATCTTCATGGCATCTGGGAGCAAGCCCGGGCCCACAGACTTGTGCTGGTGAGGCTCACGCTAGCATGCTGAAAATGTTTAGATGTTGCTTTGTCATTGCAGCTCGGGCTGGAGCTCAGGCTCTCAAACCGGGGGTGGGGGATGGGCTTAGGCACAAATCTGTGGACCTGGGCAGGAAGGCTCACTCCCAGATGCAGTGTAGACATACACAATGAGTCCCTGAGGATAGTTGAGATTCCTTTCCATTGTGGGGAGCCAGGAGGTATCCTATGATGTCTTTTAATCTTCTGCCAAATCAACGAACCCTTTGTGAGGCTGGAATGTTCAAACCCACTGTCTGGGGGAGATACTGTGGGTGGTATAATGTCAACTGAGCAACAGGACTGGACATTATTAAACAGCTTTCGCTACCAATCCACGTCACCCACTGAGTACCTAGCTAAGCACACTGAATGTGCTATTTCTGCTGGCAAGGGCACAGTAGATTGAAGCCACCTCCTTGGCCCCAGTGTTGCTTTTTCCAAGTAAAATCTGACTTTGTAATGTTTTTTAAAAGAACCTGCCCACTGAGGGAATTGTATCTTGGCAAGTCGTTCATGTCTAATGAGACAGTCCTGGCACTGTAGCACTGTATTCAATAGTTAATGAAAAGTCCACCTGTCTAGATATGCAGGATTTTTATCCCATTGGCCTTTAATGTAATGCATAATAGTTCAAAGGAAACCTATGAACTTGGAACTTGTTCATACCTATAACAGGCCAGATTCTGGGTCATGCCAGAGATGTGCACTGCTCAGTGCAACCCAGGGGGATGCAAAGGTAGCTCTAAGCCAGGGGTCGGCAACCTTTCAGAAGTGGTGTGCCGCGTCTTCATTTAATCACTCTAATTTAAGGTCTCGCGTGCCAGTAATATATTTTAATGTTTTTAGGAGGTCGCTTTCTATAAGTCTATAATATATAACTAAACTATCATTGTATGTAAAGTAAATAAGGTTTTTACAATGTTTAGGAAGCTTCATTTAAAATTAAATTAAAATGCAGAGCCCCTCAGACTTGTGGCCAGGACCCAGGCAGTGTGAGTGCCACTGAAAATCTTCTTGCGTGCCGCCTTCGGCACACGTGCCATAGGTTGCCTACCCCTGCTCTAAGCCATTGGCACTGTACTGGACCTCGGGTACAACTTAAAACAGTTTCAGGGCTGCTTTAAGGCATACTCACAAGAAAGTGTGCCCAAGGGGTCATTCCAGTACCTGGGGATTGCTGGAGCACTGGGGTGCATCCCGCACTGGAAGGGAGAGCAAGAGGGTTGTGATGTAGAATCACTTTGCCAGCTTTCTGCTCTCAGGGATCCCTTCTGCTCAGGAGGACTCCTGAGGGAGCTGGCTAAACCAGCTTTCTATCTGTATTGCATGTATGCCATTTTAACAGCATCTGACCTCACTCTACTAATTCCTCTCCCCTAGAGCCACTTCTAAGAGTTTAAACTTCTGAGTAGATTCACACAGGTGGTCCTACCACCATCAATGGAGGTGTGACCAAGTGAGGAGAGGAGCAACAAACAGGAAGTGCAAGAAAATATGAGTTAGAGCAAGTCTCCACCCTACTTTAACTTTCACATTCTGAACCCACGTCCAGCTTCTCAGCAGCATATAAATTCTGCCAGCTTACATTCTCTTAAGTGGGTGTAATAGGTCTAGGAGAGTCTGAGTGAGTGTAAAAGGGGGCAAATTCTGCTCTGGTTTACACCCTGACTTCATTGGAGCAGAATGTAACCCAAAGAGTCCAATTTACTGCACTTTACGCATCTCCTTTTAGGCTCTGTCTACACTACAAGCTGGGGTGTAATTCCCCAGCTCATGTACCCATACAGACATCTAGCTGTCCCAATGGGTAAGGTGACAGAACTGGGCTCCGAGGCTCTGTCTGCACGATGAGGTAGGGGTGTGATTCCCCAGCTCGTGTACACATACTCCTGGTAGCTCGCGAGCTAGCATGAGTATCAATGGTAGTGTAGCCATGGTAGCGCAGGCAGCAGTAGACGAGGCATTGCTTAGCCATGCTGAGTACAAAAACGGCGGGTACTTACTCGCCTGTGCCACCACTGCTGCTGTCCATGCAACCATGGCTACACTACTGTGTATACCTGCATTAGCTCTCATCAAGCTACCATCAGTATGGGTATGCAAGCAGGGGAATCATGCCCCTAGCTGGTAGTGTAGGCCTCACCTCAGCACCCAATTGTGCCACCTTACCCATTGGACCAACTTGCAGAGGAAAGTATTACTCAGCATGAGGAAAGGTGGCAGACTCAACAAGTCTAAGGGGATATAAAGCTGGAACAAAATACATGTTGTGGGAATTGGATAGAGGAATAAGTTACATAAATTAGACTCCCTCTAGCCTGCCTTAGCCTCACCTCCCAATCTGGCCTGTAGTGTTTGGTTCAACATGCTCCAACAGGCACATTCCTGCCTCCTTCCAAACTGTTCCTACAGCCATAAAAGAAACCTGAGTGGTGGTAGCTATAACTCGTCTAAAGTGTGTCCCAAGATTATTTGGGGTGGGCAGGCTAGTTTAAGAATTTCAATCATTATCTTCTTCTGGGAGCCTCTTAAGGGATAATATTTAGAAAGCACGTGGAGGAAGGTGAGGAAAGTCCGTGTCATGTAAATCTATCAACTAGTTCATCACAGACAACTCTGAACCTATCTTTGCAATGGCGCCGGCTGGATGGACAGGCGATGCTTTGCTGCATCCTAATTTTGGTCTGATCTCAATGAACCTCTGTGGTTCCATTGATGATGATGTGAGAACACTTCCTCTGCAGTCATTCATGATTGTAAACAGTACAGAGACCAACTCTGGCCATTCAGATTTATTCCACGTTTCAGCGACAGTGGCCTATCTGTTGATTTTAAAAAAAGGAGCAGGAAGTAGCATAGCTATCAGGAAGAGCTTACCCAGGGGACTGTGTGTGCACGGGAAACATAAAATCCATTATTATTTGTTACAGTAATGCTCCATGCTTGCATTTCCGACTGCCTGTCCTTCCAGTTTGCCACCTGGAGTCTTGAGGGGCTTGCCAACCCCAAAACAATTAGTTTACAGACAAAAATTCCCATTTAAAGGTTGTTGTTTTTTAAACAGACACCCGCATTGCTTTCCCAACACAATACAAGGCTGTACTACTGTAAAATATGTTTTAAAACAAATTTCATAACAAGTTTATTTTCATGCTTGTGGGTCTCCTCTTCTTTGTTTTGTTTTGTTTTGTTTTTGTCAACACATTTCTTTCTGCTGACCAAGGAGCACGAGTCCCAGCTCAGGGAGTTTACTATCAGTCTTTCCATCGTGTGGGGTCTCCTAATTGACTAGTGCCCTGAGATATGCAGGGAAACTTTATGGATTTAGGTTGGAGCATTTGCATGAGGTCCCTCCTATAGGGGCATGGGGACTTTTAGGCAGCAGGGGTCCCCTCTGCTTCTCAGAGAGGCAAGGATAATAGTGGGGGGATCCCCTAGCACTTACCTCAGCAGCAAGGGTGTATCTGCTCACGTGAGTGAGTTGGCCAGGGCTGCTGCAATTTTCTTTTCCTGTCACACAGTCTTCTGTTGTGATGGGGCTAGCATGGGGGTGCCTAAGAGCAGGAAGTCTCAGTGTCAGCACCCTGTAGGGATGCACAGGGCAACTCGCACTTGTGTGAGCTGTTGTTTCAGGCTGTCTGCAGACTCAGGCAGACATCACCCAGTTACACTTGAGTCATGTTTTCAAGGTTGCTTTGCAACCCTAAGGGCTAGAAACATTTTTTTTTTAAAAAAGTTCAGACTCAGATGTAATCACATGCCTTGTGTGTTGGGGCCCAGCCTTAAACCTGGCAGTAGACATGGTAGAATCACCCTGTGCAGCAGCAGCCCAAACACCACCATTAGCAAACTCACCCATGACTGCTGGGGTGCTGGTTGAGACCCAGCTCAGCCTGGAGCTGGCTGTGCAGCAGGACCAGGTTGGTGTGCAGCAATTCTTGTTGCCTGGCCTACATCATCTTGGCCATCTTAACGGAGGTCTGGATAACTAGCAGAGAGTGGAGAGGAGAAGAGGGACAATGATAGCAGTCAGACACATCTTGTTTACTCCCAGTCCAGCAGCCTTTTAACCATGGGAACATCCTCATGGGAAAGCATTCCCCTACCCCAGCCCTCAGTGGTGCTGGAACACTTTTAATAGTGGGCGTGCTGAAAGCCAGACCCCTTACCACTGTTCGTGCCCCCACACCCGCCCCAGAGCTGTGCCTGGGAGCAGGGTCATGTCTCCAGGAGGCAGGGACCCAGACAGGGATAAGGGGGCAGAGGCTGGTGCCACAGCTGGGGGCAGGCATGGGGTTGGCATCTGGGACCCTGAGTACAGGGCAGCAGCAGGACCCCAGGTGTGGAGCCAGTAGTGTAACCCCAGGTGTGGGGTTGGCAGCTGGGACCCCTGGCACAGGGCTGGGAGCTGACACCCCGCATAGGGTGACCAGATGTCCCGATTTTATAGGGACAGTCCCGATTTTTGGGTCTTTTTCTTATATAGTCTCCTATTACCCCCCACCCTCGTCCCGATTTTTCACACTTGCTGTCTGGTCACCCTAACCCCGCATAAAACCTAGGGGTGCTGCAACACCCCCTACACCTGTAGTTCCCACATCTATGCCAGCCCTTTGTATTGTGCTACAGTGGTGGACCCAGTAGGAGCATAACCAAGAAGCTTTCGTGGGCTAGAACACTTGAAACCTTGTTCTACTATCAGGAAACGCGCCTCTCCTAGCAGGAACTGCTTTCTGCCAGTAGGTGGCAGCATTTCCTTCCATCCTCCTGAGGAGCTATGCTTGTAGGTAGAAGCAGCAGCAGACCAACTGTCTACAATCACAGTCAGTCTTCTCCTGGCACTTACAGACAGCCTGGATTTGACCTTTCGTGTTTTCCTAGAGCTGGCTGGAAAAATGGAGAATGTTTCTCATGAAAGTTTTTGTGATACTTCCTGTCTCCACCACACACACACTTTTGTCAAAATTTTAAAACAACTATTTCTACTAGGTTTGGTTTTTAAACAGACTCTATAAATGTATGGATGGTTGGCAGTCCAGAACCCCAACTTACTTTCAAGACAGTACAGAATCTGAAGACAGTACAGTGGTGGCATTTCTGTTATGGGATATGTCATATTCACAGTTTAAGGCCAGGAGGGGCTGTTATGGTCATCAAGTCTGACCTCATGCTTAACACAAGACCCCCACCCAGTAATTTCTGCATCAAGCCCATAACTTCGGGTTGAGCTAGAGCATCTCTTTTAGAAAGATACCACATCCTTAGGAAAGTTGTTCCAATGGTTGTTCCCTCACAGTTAAAAATGTGCACCTTATTTTTAGTCAGAATTTACCTACCTTCAGATTCCAACCATTGGATCTCAGTACACTTTTTTCTGCTAAATTAAAGAGCCATCTACTGCGTAGGTGCTAGAATTAGGGGTGCTGGGCATGCAGCCGCAGCTCCTGGCTTGTAGTGGTTTCCATCATACACAGGGTTTACAGTTTTGTTCAATGGCTCTCAGCACCCCCACTGTAAAAATTGTTCCAGCACTACTGATCTATTGTAAGAAACCTCTTTCCTGTGTAGGTACATAGAGACTATGATTAAGGCTACATCTTCACTACGGGGGGGGGTTGATTTAAGATACGCAAATTCAGCTACGCGAATAGCGTAGCTGAATTCGACGTATCGCAGCCGACTTACCCCGCTGTAGGGACGGCAGCAAAATCGACCTCTGCGGCTTCCCGTCGACGGCGCTTATTTCCACCTCCGCTGGTGGAGTAAGAGCGTCGATTTGGGGATCGATTGTCGCGTCCCAACAGGACGCGATAAATCGATCCCCGAGAGGTCGATTTCTACCCGCCAATTCAACCTCTTAACCTGCTCTTGTATAAACTAAATAGATGAGTCTCTTAAGTCTCGCACTATAAGGCATATTTTCTAGACTTCAACTCATTCTTGTATCTCTTTTCAGAACCCTTTTCGATTTGTCAACAGCCTTTTTGAAGTGTGTACACCAGAACTGGCCACAGTATTCCAGGTATGGTCTCAGTAATATCCCCTCCCTACTTCTACTTGATATTCACCTGCTTATCCATCCAAGGGTAGCATTTGCCCTCAGTAGCTACAGCATTGCACTGGGAGTTTGTGTTCAGTTGGTTATCTGCCAAGACACCTAAATCCTTTTCAGTGTTACTGCATTGTGGCATGCAGCCACCCCCACCCCATTATTTGTTCCTAGTTGTCTGACCTCACATTTGGCTGTATTAGAAACATACATTGTTCAAATGAACCCATTTTACCAAGTGATCCAGGTCAGTCTGTGTAACTGACCTTTCTCTTGTGGCACCTTAGAAACTAACAAATTTATTTGGGCATAAGCTTTCGTGGGCTAAAACCCACTTCATCGGATGCATGCAGTGGAAAATACAGTAGGAAGATATATATATATACACAGAGAACATGAAAAAATGGGTGTTGCCATACCAACTATAACAAGACTAATCAATTAAGGTGGGCTATTATCATGTTCTCTGTGTATATATATCTTCCTACTGTATTTTCCACTGCATGCATCCGATGAAGTGGGTTTTAGCCCATGAAAGCTTATGCTCAAATAAATTTGTTAGTCTCTATGGTGCCACAAGTACTCCTCGTTCTTTTTGCTGATACAGACTAACACGGCTACCACTCTGAAACCTGACCTTTCTGTGACCTTTCTCTGGCATTCTTTACTGCTCCACCAATTTAGGTGTCATGTGCAAATATTACCAGTAATGACTATCCACCCTATTAATGTTCATCCATTTAGCCTTTACTAACTCTCCTCTTTTTATGCCCCATCTCCGTTACTTTCTCTCGCTTCATTCACTGTATCGCTAACAGGGAGATTTTCAAAGGCACAAAGGGTAATTAGTTGGAACCTTCCCCCTAAATCTCAACTAAACCCCTCCCAGATTTCCTTAGACCAGAAATGATTTGCTCTGGGCAGCATTTTGTTTTGGGACTCTGCATCAAAAACATTGTATGAAAAATAAAATCTTGTGTTTTGGTGAATGTACGCTTTAATTTTCTAGACTCACAGTTCCCACCATGGGCTGTTCATTAATGTCTTAGAATCTGGTTCTTGCAAGAAAAGCTCTTCTAATCAGAGGTGTGTGTGTGCGCACGTAACACTGTCTTGAGGCGCATAATTACAGATTTTTTTGTGTTGCATGGAATGATACCGATGAGTCCATGTGAATCATGAACCAAATATTCTTTGCGTTTGGGAGCAGGTTCTCTGCTTCCACGCACACAATTTTGTCCCATGCCCACCCACCCTTGAAAACCTCAACCACCCTTTTCACTGTGGTGGTGGTGATGTTATTATTAGTGCAGGTCATCTTCATGGAGCAGCCAGTTACCCATCTGTTGGCAACAGCTACACAGGGAATTCAATAGTCTCTTTATTGAGTCTTGTCACTGAAGCTGTCTTCTAGCTTATCAGCATTCTGGGGCTTCCCCCGAACTTGTACACTGCATACACCTGAAATCTTGCATGCTTGGAATCTCAGAGGCCTGCGATGTGCACTGAGGTTCCAAAGAAACCGCACAGTGCTCTCAAGCTGGGAGAGCCCACTGAGAAACTATTCAACAGAGAGAAGGAGTGGGGGTTTGCCTGAAAAGCATCTCCTATAAAAAGAGGGGAGCAGACCACTCAAGTCAGCTCCCCTAGTACTGCAGGAATGGCAGCAAGACTCATAGCTGCTACAAACAACAACCCACCTGCCGCAATGACAGCTCTCTAAAGGTATAAAATCCAGTCACCATCCCACTGATTTCAATGGGAGTTGGATGGGGCACATAGGCAATATGGTAATGATGGGAGATGGGGGGGGAGAGAAAGAGTCAGGAGGGTTCTGAGACTTTCAAGAGGACTTGGAAAGATTAATGGGTCCCAATCAAAGATTAAACTTTTGGGTGTTGATTGAATGGCACTGATCCTTCACTAGACTATGCCCCATAAATGGTTTAGTTTAGTAAGTGTCATCATGTTTTTCTCAGAGGTTTCTGGGTAATGATATAGAATATGACATGATTGATGTTGTGGTGGGTGACTCCCCCATCACAGGCCAGAGAGGATTAAAGGGCAAGTTAGTCACATTCACTTCACTTGGGCGGTAAGCAAGTAGTTACTTGTCAGCCAGAGAGGGTGGGACTCAAGAAGGATCAGGTGATAACTCAGACACGTGGGCTTTACAAATAGGCTGAGAGAGTTCAGTCAAGGGGGAAGCAGTCACAGGGAGCTGGCTGGCTGGCTGGCTCCTGGGCAGGAGTTCTCAGGAAGACTTAGGTTGGGCAGGACAGTGCTTGATACCAGAGCCAAGGAAAGGCAGAGGAGCCCCTGGAAAGGGTTGAGCACAGGGCCGAGAAGACAGCTTGATTCTTTGGGACTCTGGAGTACACCTGGAAATTTTGTTTCCCCAGAAGGGGTTTGGGCTAGCCACTTCTCAGTTAGAGGGCTGTCTTTACACCACACAGATGACCTGCATTGGACACTGCAGATGAAAACCCCATGCAATGTTGCATCCTGACACAAGGGGGTGCTCTGTCACGAGAGCACCCAAATCCAGATGCCTACAGCAATCCACATATTCAAAGTGCTGTACACAGCAATACTTGGCACATAGGGCCAGATTCTGGCCCTTGGCTCTGGCCCCTTTTGTGCCCTTCTGGTGACCCAAAGGAGACAGAAAGCAGCCTTTATAAGGAAATCTCTGGTTGCCATAAAACCAGCATACCATCTGCTTCCCCCCCAAACATTGTTACCACCCAGTATCAAACCTCCCAGTCCTGAGAAAGCTCATAACGAAACAAGCAGAGACCAACTGCAAACTCACCTCACTTGAAGATAATATCCTAGACCTGACACAATCTAGATCCAGGCCAGGACATTCGACTGAAACCATTTTAGTGGATGATGATCTGCTTGTCTGTGGATAGTGGGCAGGATACATTTTAATCCTCCTGGATTCTCTGCAGCATTTGACACTATCAACCATGAATGCTGCTGAGAGAGGTGGCAGGGTCCAAGGGAATGTGCTGAATGATTTGAGTCCTTCCTGGAAGGATGCTCCCAGTGAGTAGTGATGGGAAACTGCACGTCCACCACTAGACCCCTCACCTGTGGAGTCCCACAAGGATTAATTCTCTGGCTGACCTTATTCAGCATCTACATGCAGACACCAGGTAAAAGTGGTCAAAGGACATGGACTCAAGTGCCAGCTATATGCAGATGATACACTGCTCTACCTATCCTTTACCATATATGGCCACTCTACTACTGCCCAGATAGCCCAGTGATTGGACAAGAACAGGTCATGGATGAAGAACAATGTGGATGAACAAACAAGACAGAGGTAATGCTGGTGGACAGAGGAAAACACTCTGAAGAGTTCGTGGACAGTGCAGTCTCCTGTGGTTGAAAGTACACAACCACAGCTGGTCAATTCATTCTGTACTTTACAAATGCTCCTGGATTCCTCACTGATGCTAAGCTCTCACGTAGAAGCATTCGCAAATAGCACTTTTCCCAACTGGCTAGGAGACTCCGATCCATCCTGTTGGATAATGGCCTGGCCGCAGTTAGACACACCATTGTCAATTCCTGTCTGGACAACAACAATTCAATATACCTGGGCAGATGCCATCAGCCCTCAGGAAATTCCAGCTAGTCCAGAATGCTGCAGCACATCTCCGCAGCAACATGGGATTCTGGGAGCACATCAGGCCTGTCCTCATTCCCCACCCTGGTTTCCCATAGAATAATGAACCAAGTTCAAGATCTCAGTCCTCATTTTCAAGGCACTCAGTGACCCAGGCCCAGCATATCACCTAAAGTTCCCAGATGAAGACCATGTTTGACAGCTCTGCTCCACTGACACAATGAGACTTTCTATCAGAAGGATAAAGCATGTCTATGAGGGAGACAGAACTTTCTCCAGGGCCGGGCCGGGACTGTGGAATGAACTCACATAAAAACTAAGAGCTATCACAAATGTCACCACCTGCCACTCTAAGTGCAAGGCGCATGTCCTCAATATTGCCTTCTCTAACATAAACACATAGCAATATGTACATTAAAAGCAACAAAAGAACCCTACCAAAACAAAATGCTCCACTGCACACACTATTCTCCCCCTGGGCATAGGATGAGAGAGCAGATCACATGTGACAGGTGTTAGCCCTATTGCTTAATGCACTCAGATATAAGGGTGATGAGCATAGCACTTGGGTCTTTGGGGCAAGAAGGGAGTATAATATGGTCAGATGGAGGAAAAGCCAGAATGTGCTCTGGTGACCCTTATCCAGCATAGTGGTCCCTTTAGCTGACACAATTTAGGCCTGGTCTACACCTAAAACTTAGGTCGACCCAACTACACCGCTCCGGGATATGAAAAATTCACACCCCAGAAAGATGTAGTTAAGCTAACCTAAGCCCCGGTGTAGACCCCACTAGGTCGACAGAAGAATTTTTTCCATCCACCTAGCTACCACCTCTGGAGGGGATGGATTTACTACAGCAATGTAAAATCCCTTCTGTCAGTGTAGTAAGCATCTACACTATAGTGGTATGGCAGTGTCACTGCAGCTGTGCTGCTGTAGAGTAGACATGCCCCAAGATAAGCCTTTATTTTTGTCTGAGTTACACAGGAAGCTGTTTTGACCCCTGACCAGCTCCAGCATTGGGAGGCATGGAAAGGTAGCCTCAAGCCCCTCCCTGTGTCCTGCAGTGAGTACAGCTTGTCTGGATCCAGAGATCTGGCCCATGGCAAATCATTTACCCAGCACAAACAACCAAGTCCTGGGATGGCTTCATTAAGAGCTGGGTGAGCAAAGAAATCACAAAGCCACAGAAGCTTCTCTGGTTCCTGTATCCCATTCACTTATGTAGGCCCCTCTGTGCTCAGCAAGAGGGGACCAGGGATTTTTCCCTTAAGCATCTTCTCCCCAGTAACTGTGTTGCTTCCGAAACCATTTCTGAACTGCTTCATCAGAAAAGCTAGTTAAAACTAGTACAAATACCAGGCCTACCAGTGAGATCTGAGGGTGTTCAGTATGTCCCAGGATTAGGATCACCACCTGCACTTCCACAAGGGATCAAGTTTAGAATTTAGTATGGACTAAAGAGAGGCCAGAAGAAAATAAATCATCAGTGAAACACAGACCAGGAGCCTTGGCTTGACCTCCAGGCTGTGATCACGCTTGGCCCAGGACATTCAATAGGGCCAAATGAACCCTGGACATGCTGGGGCCAGAACAAGGTTGCAAGGGTCATAAAATTCAACAGACTTTCCCCCCTTTAAGTATTACCTGGCACTGAACTGCGGTAAATCATGTCTGGGAGGCGAAATCACATCCACATCGAAAAAGAAAACAAACAGGTACATTCTCTGCTATTTGGCTTGGACTCTCCTCTATCCGAACACCTGTAATTCTAACCTAGCTCCCAGCAGAAACCAGCCTGGCTTTGTGACTCTCACTTAAAATAATAATAATCATATAATCTTCCATTTACACAGCACTTTAACTCCCAACAGATTCCCTCAAGTGCTTTCCAACGTGCTAAATCAATCCCTGCCATGTAAAAACACGTAGAAGAGGAAAAACAATACGAGGACGCTGCACATTTCAATGCACGGCAAGGAGGAGGAATTTGTGTAAGGAGGGATTCAAGCAGTGTTTCCTTTCCTATCTGAGAGCAGGCTCAATGAGAGGCTAGACTAGTCTAGTAAGACACAAGATAGTGGAGAGGAAAACTGCATGACAGAGATATGTCCCATCGCCCCCATTTCTAATATGTTCCCATGGCAGTAGATCATTCCTTGCCAATTCACTGCCTTTCTTCCCCACTCTTGTGGTAGTTTTTAATGCAACCATCCACAGGAGCAGTTCACGTATGCAAGGCAGCAGGTTCAAGCTACCCTCCTCCACCTCCTGAATTCTAATTAAAATCCATGAATCCTAACTTGCCCCTAAAAGTTTGGCTCTAGACAGTTTAGATCCAAAAATGGAAGGGGCCTAGTTCCCAAACCAGTTCAGATGTAGCATGAATTGGTGAAAATTGTGCAAGAACTGTTTTTCATCAGGGGGGAGGGATAGCTCAGTGGTTCGAGCATTGGCCTGCTAAACCCAGGGTTGTGAGTTCAATCCTTGAGGGGGCCACTTGGGGATCTGGGGCAAAATCAGTACTTGGTCCTGCTAGTGAAGGCAGGGGGCTGGACTCGATGACCTTTCAAGGTCCCTTCCAGTTCTAGGAGATGGGATATCTCCATTAATTTATTTATTTATTTATTTTATATCAGAGATTGCTCTTGTCGGATTTCCACCCTTCGGAGCTGAAATCTCACAAGAATTCCCAGTCAGATTGTGGCATTAGAGAACCTGAACCCAAACCCAAATTCTATCCCTGGATTAACCAGGAACCTGAATTTCCTAAAATACACCTCTACCCCAATATAACGCGACCCAATATAACATGAATTCGGATATAATGCGGTAAAGCAGTGCTCCGGGGGGGAGGGGAGGGAGGCGGGGCTGCGCACTCCTGTGGATCAAAGCAAGTTCGATATAACGCAGTTTCACCTATAACGCGATAAGATTTTTTGGCACCCGAGGACAGCGTTATATCGGGGTAGAGGTGTAAATCTACTTTCAATCCCAATCTGCATACTATATACTCATCTCTAGTTTCTGAATTAAGCATCTAATGTCTACATTCACTCTCCATGGCTTCTACCCCCATAAGACTGGGAAGAACAGAAATGTTCAAGTTAGAGCTACTCAAAATGGAAACTTTTTCACAAAAAAAATGTCCCTTTTTTCATCAAAAGCTTTTCATAATTTGAAATGTTTCACCCTGCTCTAGTTCAGGCACATTGGAAAGGCACACTGAGTGCCTCCAAACATCTAGGTGTGGTATCACAATCCATCTTTCACCCCTGGCATCCCCTGCAGGCCCACTTTGATTGGTCTTCTGTGGCCTGGCCTTCTAGCCAAGTCAGAAAGTCCAAATGAACCCCTTCTGGGGTATTAAAGAGTCCAATAAATAAATAGTCTTTCTATCTTTGGTAGGGTCTTCAGCCCCAGCTCTGGGCCCTTTAAATTCAGCCTTTTGTTTACGCTCCCAAATAAGTCCTGTCCCCTGTTGGGGTTTACAACACTTTACCTGCAGCCAGTAGGGGAACCCAGGCCCACCCACTACTCAGGGTTCCAACTCATGGAGCCTAAAACACCAGCCATGTACTGCTCAACTCATTCCTTTCTGCTCCTTCCCTGGACCTCTTCCCACCAGGCCCTTTTATCTCCAGCCCTATCTCAGGGCCAATGTCCTCAGGGGCCTTCTCTCTGCAGTCCTAGCTGAGTAAGTGCTACTTGTTGGGCTCCTGTGGTCAAATAACAGAACCCCCTTCTTTACTTTTCTGCTTCCAACCAATAACTGAAGAACTAAGGCCAGGCAGCTACTTTTATCTGGGTCAGCAGGACCCTTATCAGCTGCTGCTAGCCTCTCTAACCCTCGGAGGACCATGTCTCTGTGGTTGCCAAAATGACTGCTCCAGGGAGGCCTCTCAAGGCAAGCCTGGAGGACTGCTCCATTCCTCCTACACTACTGCTTCCTGGGGCGAGGTGTAGGACTGCCGCAGAGCCTTTTGTAGGGAGCCGCAATGGCCAGGAATCCCATCACACCCAGGAATTAAAGTAATCACTACTGAATTGTGATCACCTCAAGGCTGGGATGCAGCAGTTGTTTAAATAGTCTCTGTCAACTTAAAATCACATGTTAAAATTCTTGTTTAAACATGTTGGCCTGATCCAGAGACTATTGGAATCAATGCAAAGATTCCCATTAACTTCAGTGGGCTTTGGCTCAGGCCCCAGTTTTGTTACTATTAGCACCTAGATTATTAACACTGAAAGAATGCTGAAAATCTCATGTATTTTTTTATCATTTATTCAGCATGTTGATGTTTTGCCCTTGGACTTTGAAGCTAGGCTGAGCCGGCTCACCAATTCCACTTTCTGGTTCTCAGGCAATAGCTTGATGCTGCAAGGATGAGCCTCCGATACCTACAGGAATTGTTTACAGACTAAAAAAAAAGTTTTCCCTGAAATATTTCTGTTATTACTATACTTGTTCCTCTGACTATTAGGTTGTGTAAACCCAGACAGTGTCACTGCCTGACATTACCCTTTTAATAGCCTTCAGCAAAACAGCATGACAATGTAGTCCATTAAGCGAAGAAAAATCCTATATCAGCGGAAACTGCAAGTCGTCGTTTACTTGATACCACTGCAGACATCCAGCTCATGTGCGTTTCCTTTGTTCTCTTCTTTTCAGCTCCATTAGGTGGCAATCTTGAGTGTAGTTCCTCAGTTGGTAGTGAAGGTGTACCTCCCTTCCAGCCTGTTCGGAATAGGGATGCCAGGTGTCCGGTTTTCGACTGGAACGCCCGGTCGGAAAGGGACCCTGATGGCTCCAGTCAGCATCATCAACCGGTCCATTAAAAGTCCGGTTGGTGGTGCTGCAGGGCTAAGGTAGGCTAGTCCCTACCTGTCCTGACACCGTGCTGCACTCCAGAAACGGCTGGCAGGTCTGGCTCCTAGGCGGGGTGGGCCATGGGGCTCCGAGCACTGTCCCCGCCCCAAGCACCAGCTCCGCACTCCCATTGGCCGGGAATTGCAGCCAATGAGAGCTGCAGGGGCAGTGCCTGTGGCGAGAGCAGCGCACGGAGCCTCCTGGCTCCACCTCCTAGAAGCTGGACCTGCTGGCCACTTCTGGGGCACAGCACAGTGCCAGGACAGGTAGGGACTAGCCTGCCTTAGCCCTGCTGCGCCACTGACCGGGAGCCACTCGACATAAGCCCGCACCCCAACCCTGAGCCCCAACCCCCAGCCCTAGTCCTGAGCCCCCCTCAAACCCAGAGCCCCCTCCTGCATCCCAAACCCCTCATCCCCGGGCCACCCTGAGCCTGCATCCCCAGCTGGAGCCCTCCTGCACCCTAAACTCCTTCCAAAGCCAAGAGCCCCCTCCCACAACCTGAACCCCTCATCCCTGGCCCCACTCCAGAGCTCGCACCCCTAGCCCAGAGCCCATACCCCCTCCTGCACCCCAACCACCTGCCTCAACCTGCAGCCCCCCCCCGCAATCTGAATCCTTCTGCCCCACCCCCTAGCCTGGAGCCCCCTCCTGCACCCCAAACTCTTCATCCCCAGCCCCACCCAAGAGCCCTCACCCCCTCCTGCACCCCAACTCTCTGCCTCAGCCCAGAGCCCCTTCCCGCACCCTGAACCCCTCATTTCTGGCCCCACCCTGAAGCCCACACCCCCAGTTAGAGCTCTCACCCCCTCCCACACCCCAACCCCCCCTCCCCATCCCAGTGAAAGTGAGTGAAGGTGAGGGAGAGTGAGCCACCGAGGGAGTGGGGAGTGGGGCCTAGGGGAAGGGGCGGGGTAGGGGCGGTGCCTCAGGGAAGGGGCGGGCCTAGGGTCTTAGGTTTTGTGCCATTAGAAAGTTGGCAACCCTAGTTCAGAATGGATGCCACGTTGTGCTGGCAGCTGGCACTTTGTAGGGCAGTGCACAGCATTCTTGCTTTCATTTTGAAATGACTAACCATGCTTGAACTTTTGAAGTAAAGTTGGAGTTGCATCAGTTTGCCGCTTGTCTGATTAAACAGAAGGCTTATGAGGTGCTAGAAACAGGAAACAGGAGTGGCTATTCCCAGGCTTGAGGAACTGGAAAGCAGGGGCCTCAAGAAGTGTGGGGCGGATCTGGGTTCAGTTCAGCTAAAGATCTCAATAGCTAGATGCTCTTCCAGAATTATTATAATTAGCCAGAGCAGAAATACTGGAAAAGATAGTAAACCTTGTGCTTCAGAGTTTAAGCTGATCTAAAGTGGTGGTGGAGAGATTATCCCACATCTTTCCACTGTAGGGCTCATACACCTTCCTCTGAAGTATTTAGTACTGGACAATTCCTATGTTTTTCCAAACCTCTAAGGTCTGTAAAATTGGGCTGGAAATGTCATGGATATTAGGCTCTGTCTCAAAAGTGAAAGTGAGTAGATACAATGAAGTGAAGGAGATGTGGTACCTCCTGCTGCATGTGAGGCTGTTCTCACATTATTTCTAAATTGTCTTGTGATCTTTTGGCCCTTCTGTTTCTGGTCTTGGCTGGAGTCTGGAAGTGCATGAGTTGGTGGTAGTGGGGCTGCCTTATTTTAGTATCCAATTCAGTTTATCTTTCGCTGGATAGGGAGATATTGTACAAACCATGGAAAAAGATGAAGGAGGAAGGAGTCACTGGAGGCACACATGGTGTAAACAAGAGCAGAATTTGGCTCCACCAATCTCCCTTAGGAGTGGGATGAGCAGGTGAGAGAGAAAAGTCAAGGAATCCATAGGCAGAGGAGACTGGACTGGGAAGAAATGAGGTTGGGGTCAGAAGTTCAAGGTGGATGGCGGGCGGGGGAGCTAGTCAGAAAGGTCTTGTAGGGAAAGGCTGATTTTCTGGGAGTTCTGGGTCACGTAGTTGCTATGGTTGCCATTTAATCTTATAAATTACCCTGGTTCTGCCAATAGAATTTCTGTCTGAGGGGATATTAACATCTTCAGCTTTCTTGCCCTTTGCTCTGTGTCCCTTTTTCCTTGTGAAATAATAAATAGCCCTTTAACTGGTGTCTTATGCCAGTAAGCAGATCTTCTCCTAGGCTGGGGTTCTCAAACTGGGGGTTGACTCCCCTCAGAGGGTCATGAGGTTATTACGTGGGGGTCGCAAGTTGTCAGCCTCTACCCCGAAACCCTGCTCTGCCTCCAGCATTTATAAATAAAGTTAAATATAAAAAAATGTGTTTTTAATTTATAAGGGGGGTTGCACTCAGAGGATTGCTGTGAAAGGGGTCACCAATACAAAAGTTTGAGAACCACTGTCCTAGGCCTTGCACATCAGGTGGTACTGGGTACCTCACCAGCAGGTACACGTGGGTCAATATGGATATTGCCATAAACCCATTCCTATATTTCAGCAGGCACTGGGTGGCTTCACTTTTTAAGATGGCCCAGGCCAAAGATCTGGATCAAAACTCTCCCTAATTTGGGGAACTAGGTTTCTAAACCCAAACCCAGATTTCAGTCAATCCAAGATTTGCAGAAAGTCCCTGTTTTCCAAATGGGCTGAATCAAACCGTAGGTCCAGACAACCCTGAACTTCAGTGTGTTTGAAACCTAGATCCAGATCTAAATCTTGCAGGTTGGGCTCCTTTCTTTTCTTTAAGCTTTTGGAAATCTTAATGGACTGTTTTATTCCCTTTGGACAATACCACCATCATAGCCACCCGCTATTGTTAGAATAATAACTGTTTGTGTTAGTAGCATCCCCTTCCCTTGTGCCTTCTTTTTAATAAGCACTGGCTCCTCCGAACGAGGATGTTCTGCATGCCAAGCCACAGAGCTCATCCCAGCATATTTTGTACAGCTATTTATTTATTTACATATATGCTGAATCCTGCTCACTTGCCAATGGAAATCTGCCTTGGAGGTTTATTTCTTGCTTTCTGCCATGGAACTGGGAAATCTGTCTTTCCAGCTATACCAAAGCACTACTGGCCATTATTTATTACTGGTCAATAACATCAGGACATAACAGCTACGTAACATAACATATATAACAGCTGTTTATGAAACACATCTCCTTCACTAGTTGGAAGCCTTCAGTCTTCAAAGACCCACCCGTGATTCTTCTCTTTTGGAAAATAATTATATCAACAATAGTTCTCACAAGAGAACAAAGGGTCCTCTTGTAGCCCTGCTGAGGAACTGCCTTATCTGCAAATTATGCCTAATCACTCAAAGATTTCTCTATAGCCCAGAACACTTCATTGCATGATTTTAGCTCTTTGATTCTTCCCTCTTCCCCTTTTTTCTAGCGGAATGTATGAAATAGTTTTTTAACGACCAGTTTAATCCCTGTTTACAAGAGGATGCTGATGAGACAACTTTCCAAGTTAATATTTACAGCTTTGCATTATGGGCTAGATACTCCAAACCTCAGATGCCTCTTGCCATCAAGACTTAGGTGCACAGCTGAATGTACAAACTCTTGCAGAAGATTGACCTGTGAAAGACATGTTGAAGCAGAAAGTAAAAAGTTAAGGGATTGAGATAAAGTTCACTGAACTCTTTGGGCACTGTATCAGGCCTAATGAGCGAAATGCTGACCCGACTGAAGTCAACGGGTGTTTTTCATAGATTCATAGACTCCAAGGCCAGCAGGAATCATTGTGATCATCTAGTCTGACCTTCTGTATAACACAGGCCATAGAACCCCCCCAAAACACATCCAGAGACTTCCATTGTTCCAAGATTTTATCCTAAGTGTGCAACATTGCATTAGTTCAGCACCTCATTCAAATCACGGGAAGGTGGGTGGAGCCACAGCTACCGTCAGTAGGAGATTTACACTGATACTGTCAGGGACTGACTTAGCAGAGCGACTGGGAAGGAGCACCAGCCGTAAGTGGCCCTTTGCAGCATTTTTGGTGCAGCCGCTGGCAGTTTGTTTATACATGAGGAAGAAGCAGTAGGGATAACACAGCATGGCTTGGAATTGCTACAACATGGCACTTTATAATTATGTCATCAGGAAGCATCATCACCAAGACTTGTCGTCATGGCAGAAAGGCAGCAGTCACAAATTTTATAGAAAAGAACCTAAAAGGCCCAAGGCTCATATTATTTTCCAGCAAAATAGGTTTTATTTTGCAATGAAAATGGTCAACCCTATTAAGAAAAAAATCCCAGATCCCTCTCCCAGCTGCACTAGACTAATCTAGAACTAAAATGTCTAACAGCCCAAGGAGTGTTGCTCAGTGGGGAGCTGGCCAGGGTAACAAAGACCAGAGTTAGTCATTGTAACAAAGTTCTGTGTGTCACAGAAGTCATGGTTGTGATAGACATACAGCCACAGCCATTAAGTAGCACATCCAAGGGGCAACATGGGAAAGGGGTGAGAGGAGGCTCTGAACCAGCTGCTGCTGATGATAAATCCTAGGCTATGTTGTTCATCAGCAGACAGGACAACACCGTTGCTTCCTTTGCTCCTTACTCTCTTCACCTGCTTGCCACAGCCAACTGTGGATCATTTGATCCGGCAATATATGGAGAAAACAGCTAGGGTGAAAAAGACAGCAAAGGGGGATCAGGCTATTACATATGTCACTTTAAACAATTGCCCTTGTTAGTAAGAACTCACTGGAGGCTTCTTCTTGGACTCATTTTGATTTAACTGCCAACTCAGTTCAGCCTTAATATGGAGCCACAAATGGCGCTTCCATAATTTAGATATATTAAGTACTGATCAAATTCATGTTCACTCCTTGCAAGCTATAGCCAGGAGCGCTTCAGGGTAGGGTGTGGGAAGGAGAGTATAGTACCTCCACTTCTGTAATCTTTTTGCAGGCCTTGCATATCCTGACTATGGACCTGGGTGGTGCTAAGTATCTAGGCCTGCAAATTAAATCTTCAAAGAAAATTGGTGTGAGCTAGTCCTGTCAGGCAACTCTGAAACCTCAGAAAAATTTGCTTGTATAGCAAGTAACCAGTATATCTGGGGTTACTTGACTGGCCTATGTTAATTGCTAGTATACATGTAGGCGGCTGGATTAGCAAAAAGAAAACTCGTTCAGGAGCCAGGTACCACTGGTTGTAAATCGACCCATTGGAGTATTATAGCTAGTCCTTTTCAGACCTTGCAGAGGAGAAAACACACATACAGGTACAAGATTATTGAGTTCTTAGGCCCTGATCCTGCAAACACTTATACACACGAGTGACTTTACTCTGCGGAAATTTAGTAAGGATTGGGAAGTGGCTGAGAGCTCAGCCTTGTAAAGTTCTGTTTGCTCCCTTGAGGGGCTGAGTGCTCTCAGCTCCCATTGACTTCTACAGAAATTGAGGTTGCTTAGCATCTTCCAGGACTGACCTTTTGGAGAGGCCAAACTTGCAGATGCCATACTTCATGTGAATTGGAAATACCGCACATTATGGATAAAACCTGCCAGGCAAAAGGCTGAGTGAACACAGAATGAGCTTTGAGATACTGGGCCTAACGGCATCCTGGTTTACACACTATGTAACCTCCGCTAACTTCAATGGCCATTTGCAGGGCATGAGTCAGGGCAGAATTTGGCCCACGATTCCAAAGAGAACCAGTCACCATACACTATAATGTGCCCTTATGATTTACAACTGGACTAATATGTCCTACTGTATGTCAGAGTGTAGGCACTGCAGTGCAAACTCGTTCAAATAATTAGGTCAGTCACACAAAGCTGAATGTGTCAGGTTACGGCAATCATTGCTTTCCTTAAGAAGATAGCGATGATGTGAGTCCATATACCAAGCTTTGTGTCAATGAGTAATTATCCCATAACTGATTATGCACCAGTGGTTGCATTATGGTAAACTTTGGTTTTGGGGTGTGTAATATAGAGAAGGTATTTGAAGGCAGACACAGGCTGGAGGCATGTGTTTAAAAGTGACATACACCATATATTTTGGTTTTGACCCAAGCATTTTTCAATTGACCATACATACACAAGGACTGGTTTTTCATACATAGGATTGTTTACCTTTCAAAGTACAAAATTGTGCTAAGAAGGTTTATAGTTTACTATAAATAAAGCTGCAATAATACCTTATAAGCACAATTCAACTTCAAAGCACTGCACCAACATTAACTAACTAATCCTCACAACACCCCTCTGAGGTAGGTGGTTATTATCTGAAACAATGAGGCTAAGGCACTTGCCTCAGGCCTCACAATGAATCAGTGGCAGAGCTAGGATTTGATTCAGGAATTCCTGGCTCTCTGCTTAATCCATTGGACCTCACTGCCTCTTTTGCTTATGGCTTCCATACATAGAGAGCATTACTACAAGCTCTGAGGAAATGTGAGTAGAATGCCTGCTAGAAATATTTGAAGATGCCCATAAAGACCTGACATGCAGGAAATATCTGGGTGATAATCTAACTGTCTGTACTTATTTGCGTAAACAATTTTCTGGATTCTCATCACGTATATCATGCTAGGCATATCCTTTGAAGACAGGACACATTTTTTCAGTCATGAAGCTATGTGTCTGTGACACACACGTTGAGTAAACTTATTTGTCTGAGAGTTATTCAACATTTACCTTTAAATCAAAAGCTGTAATGATGTCTATATATTTTTTATTACAATTAAACTTTCTACATGTTTAAATATATGGCCTGACAATTGTATGCTTGATACATATATTTGATAATCAGTTCCTCAGGTCTGAAAAGTGATGGAAAATGTGAAAATACATTTAGGAGTAGAACAAGTTAGGAATTTTCCGACAATACGTTTTTTGTCGGAAAATGCTAATTCATCTAAATCAAAACTGTTTGGGAAATAGTGTCAGTATTGACAAAACTCTTGACTCAAAAAATTTTAGTTAAAAAAAGTTTTGAGATTGCCAAACTGGAAAGATTTTGACTCAAAAACCAATAAGACTTTTTTTTTGGGAGGGGGGAGTCAACATTTTAGTAAATTTACATTAAAAAAGAGAGAGGAGGGGAAACAAGAGGGAAAAGGTTGAAATAGAAATGAAATGTTTTTAAATGGTGAAAATGAAATGTTTTGATGGACTGAATCAAAAAATGTTCAGATTTTCAGTTCTCAAACATTTTGATTTTTTTGACGTGATTCATTATAGGAAAAATTTTTGAAATCTTGAAAATTCTTGCAGAATGGGAAAACAGTTCCACCTCAACCCTATTTAGGTATGGTCATGAATATTAGCCGTACAAAGCTAGTAGTGTCCAATCAGGGTTGTTTGTGTGTATCAGTAATCCAAACTAAAAAAAAAAAAAAAAGATATGTCCAAGTCACTATGAAATGTCAGGCAACAGTATTGAATAATATATGTGATGTGGTGTATATCCCAGACTGGCAGAGAAAGAGTTAACTGGAGCCAGAGAGCGATAAATCACCTGGTTGCACCTGGAGGGAAGGCCAGGCCCAATTTAGGATTAGGCCCAGCTGGGGAGGAAGAGAGTGACTAATAAAGGAAGGAGTCCGGGGCAGTAGTAGGGAAATAGGAGGCCCAGGGAAACTCAAGAGAGACACTGGGAAGCCACTGGAATGGAGCGAGCATCTGTGGTCACGTAGTGTTGATAAGTGCCAATAGTCCCTTATTAGAAGGGATGTCCCTTAATTCTTCATCTCTCTACAAGATTGGGAGTTGCTGAGCGCAGCAAAGAACAGCAAGAAATACCTCTGGCAAATGTAGGTGAGTACTGCTTATTAGTAGTATTATTATTGATTATGATAATAATATTGGGACGAGGGGTAGGGCAGGGTGCTAAGAAAACAGTCCCTTATTTTTGAAATACAACGTTGACAAGCCTGTGAAGGGCAGGACCCCAAGGAGGCAGCCTAGAGGCTGAGTTTCTGACAGAAAGAGACACAAACAGGCAGATGCAGAAGGCCTTATGGGAGACGGACAGGAGCTGGGTCTCCAGGGAGGAAAGTCCTGGCACAAGAGTTGGGAAGAAGTCTTCAGAGCTTGGAAAGGGGAGAAAATTCTGCAGAGGAGCGAGTCCAGGGAGGGGCTGGGGAAAAAGGGTCTAGAGACAGGCTGAGCTAGGAAGTGGTCCAAGGAGACAACAAGGCATCTGAGGAAGCAGACCTTAGCTGCTTACTGCAGGGCCTCTGGACTGAATCCCAGAGGAGAAGGGGGGGCCTGGGTTCCCTATTGGTCAACAAGGAAGGTGGCTGTGAAATCCCCTGGTGTAAGGAGTGTGAGGAGGATTGATTCCTGGTCAGGCCAAAGACCTGGCGTAAGGATGTTGGAGTGTTGCTTTCTGGGATTCTGTCTTACTCCAGAATGGGTGGGACTAAATGTGACCTGGCTGGAGAGCTGAGTCCCAGGGCTGGAGTGGCTGTTAGCAGGGGGAGACAGAGGAGGAGTGCCTGCTGTGCCAAGCCAGCCACCGAGTCACTCTTTTACTTATCAAAGCTAACAAAACAAAGACAAAACAAGTACCTAGTGCTATCAGAGAGAGAAGTTTTCACGCGTGTTAAGTGGGATAACAGATTTTATACTCAATTTCATCCTACAAACTTAAGCCACTGGGGACAAATTCATGTCCAGTGTAACTCCATTAAGTTTAGTAGTGTTCCAGGTATGAATTTGGCCCAGTTGGGGGTGGGTGTTTTTGTTTTTTAATGTGTTGTGATGTATTTTGCTACTGTATTATAGCTGACTCAAATTAACCTAGTATCTATGCAGCAGTCATGCACTGAAAGTTAAACTACAAGCAAAGTAAGTTTTTAAAAGGCCAGATTGGACTGTGAATGACTAGTTTTCTTACTTTAATCAATGGCATTCTGCTGACATCCAGAACTAAACTACTGCAGCCATTTGCTTTCAGAAGGCTCAAGTTAGATACTGCTGGTTATTTCTGGAAATAACTTAGGGTTACCATACGTCCGGATTTCCCCGGACATGTCCGGCTTTTTGGTGCTCAAATCCCCGTCCAGGGGGAATTTCCAAAGAGCCGGACGTGTCCGGGGAAATAGGGAGGCATAAGCCAGGGTCCGCCCAGCACGATCCGCCAGGTCCGCAGCGCAGCCCAGCCGCCCCAGCTACAATGCTCAGGTGGGGAATGGGGGGGGGGCTCAGGCTTCCCTCGCGGGCGGAGACCCCCCCGGCCACTGGGGGACCCTTCCTGTGGCCCCGTTGCCCCGCGCAGCTCGGAACCCGGCGCCTCAGGAGCTGTTTCCGGCGGGGACAGACAGGCCGGGGAACGAGCTCGGCGGCAGGAAGGAAGCTGCGGCCGGGGCTGCAGGGACCTGCGCTGCCGAGCATCTGAAGCCCTCAGCAGGCAGAGGCTGCCGGGTGAGCAGGGGAGCAGGGGCAGGGCAGGTGGGGGCATAGAGGCTGCAGGGCGAGTGGGGAGCAGGGGTCACAGGGGCTGCAGGGGCGGGGGGTGCAGGGGCAGGGCAGGCGGGGGGGTGCAGGGGCTATAGGGCGAGTGGGGAGCAGGGGTCACAGAGGCTGCAGGGGCAGGGGGGTGCAGGGGCAGGGCAGGCGGGAGGCGCAGAGGCTGCAGGGGCGGGGGGTGCAGGGGCTGCAGGGTGAGTGGGGAGCAGGGGTCACAGAGGCTGCAGGGGCAGGGGGGCACAGGGGCAGGGGCTGTAGGGCGAGTGGGGAGCAGGGCTCACAGAGGCTGCAGGGGCGGAGGGGCTGCAGGGCGAGTGGGGAGCAGGGAAGCACTTAACAACCACCAACCAAGATCAGGGAGGGAGGAGGGGGAATTCAGGGTGCTCAGAGGAGGGGCCAGAGTTGGGGAAGGGGCGGGGTTAGGGTGGGGCCGGGGTGGGGTTGGGGCGGGGTCGGGGTGGGGAAGGGGCGGAGTTGGGGCAGGGCCAGGCCCCCGTGGAGTGTCCTGTTTTTTCAGTGTTGAAATATGGTAACCCTAAATAACTGGTGGTGCTCCATCAGAGTTCTGCACTGTTAGTCCACATGGCCCTTTTGTCTTACTGTTTGTGTGTGTCTGTGTGAGAGAGGGGTAGGGGGGAGAGAGACACTCAGACACCTGCCTCTGGTTTTCAGAGCTGGGCCTGAGCCAAAAAAGTTTGGATCAGGATCTGAATTTCCCACAGTTTGGGGTTTTGGTTCAGCAGAGAAGATGAAATGCAAGAGCTGAAATTCATCACTGTTCTTGGGATTCAGAACTTTGGCTTGGATCCATGTCTGCTTGGATTTACTCTCCAGGGCCCTGATCCAGCCAAAGCCTTGAAGCATGTGAGTAGTTCCACTGACACACAATTCAGAATTGACATCACTGGGACTCTAGTCTTATGATGGAAGTTAAGTACAGGCTTAGGTGCACTGCTGGGTTAGGGCCCATGTGTGGTGATGGATGGATCTCGGAATGTACTGAGGATCATTTCAGAGAAACAATCCAAAATTCATTATTTTTCCTTTAGAAAATTTCTGAAGACACTACTGTGAATCCTACAACTAACTAAGGATTACAGATCCTGAGGGGAAAAATGACTAAAAATTAAACAAGAAATGCTGCTTGCTTTTGCTTTTATTTCTTTACTAAAACAACACATAATTTTCCAGTACATCTCCTAGATTTGCATTACTTGCGGTGCTTATGCTATTCCATACTCAAACAGGTATTAGTGATCTTGATCCCTTTTAGCTAGTTGATAAGAAAACTGCTCCTGGCTTATAGTGACTCATGTCATGGAGATGTTCCTAACTCAGCATAATGTTGCAACTATATCAACAAATAAAGGGTTGAGAAGACAGTAGCATATTCCATCCTAAGGGATGGTATAGTGTAATCAATACAAATATTTTTTCAAAGGTAACCTATGGCCAGGAGTCTGACAGGAAGTTTAGAGGCTAAATAAAGCTTTATGGCTAGAAAGTTATTTTGGTAACTCCCACTGAACGGTAGTGATCCATTATCAATCACACTCCTGCTGTGCGATTACAATCAAGAACTAAGCAGCCATCTGTCTTTCTGATGGCATTTCCAATGCAGCTAACACTGTCAGAACAATAGTTCCTGTTGACAAAATCACTCAAAGCACAAAACATCAATGTTAAATTAGCTTGTAATTGGCGTTCATAAGAAAATGCATGGAATTTAATTCTGACAGTCTATGCCAGTGACCTAATCCTTTCCCAGCAATAGTCATCCTACATTACATACATCTCTATTTAGCCTACTGTTTGGGTGCCTTGGAAATAACCCAGATTAGAGGCCAATCCTCCCATTCAGGCAGAAGGGGGCTCCTGAGTTGATGGACTCTCATTACATTGTCCCCTCCCAAATATAGAGCAGATCTGGGAGGGGAAGTAGCCAAAACAATGGTGCACCAATCCCTGCCTTCATAGGGCTCCAGGGTATGTGGCACTGTGAGAAGTCAGCAATATCAAGTCTTCTCTTCCCTGTTGTTGCTGGAGGACTTAAGTGCAGTGAGAGAGCTTTTGCTGCACTCAAAGGAAGGGGCAGAGGCAACAAGAGGGAGGGGGGGCATACAGGGTCATGTGCAGGGTTGGCTTTAGGCCAATTCAATCAATTCCCCTGAATCGGGTCCCGCCCCTAAGAGGGCCCCGCGCCCTAAGAGGGCCCCATGCCCAAGCCCTGGTACCGGGGTGGCCCGGCTTCCCCAGGGGACAATTTAAAGGGCCTGGGGCTCCCAGCAGGGTTTGCAGCCCCAGGCCCTTTAAATTGCCACCAGAGCCCCACTGCTGGAGCCCTGGGGTAGGGCTGCGGGGATCTGGGGGCAATTTAAAAAGTCCGGGGCTCCCGTTGCTTCTACCGCCCTGGCCCTTTAAATAGCCACTGGAGACCCACTGCTTCCCCAGGGCTCCTGCGGCTATTTAAAGGGCCGGGGCAGTAGAAGCAGGGGAGTCCCGGGCCCTTTAAATAGCCCCCAGAGCCCTGGGGTTGCGGGGGGCTCTGGGGACTATTTAAAGGGCCGGGACTCCAGCTGCCTTTGCCGCCCCGGTCCTTTAAGTAGCCACCAAAGCCCTGCTGCTTCCCCAGGACTCCCTCGGCTATTTACAGGGCCGGGGCGGTGGAAGCAGGGGAGCCCCGGGCCCTTTAAATAGCCCCCGAGCGCTGGGCTACTGCTGCTACCCTGGTGGGGGAGGGAAGAGGAGGGGGCACTTACCCTATAGGGTGGGCTGTACCCGCACCCCCTGCCTGCACCAGCCCAGCACCTTCTACCCTGCCCGCAGCAAGCCCCTGTCTCCAGCCAGCCCCACACCCCTGCCCTGCCTCCAGCCCCGCACCCTCTGCCCTGCCCGCACCAGCCCCTGTCTCCAGCCAGCCCCGCACCCCCTGCCCTGCCCGCAGCCAGCCCCGCACCCCCTGCCCATAGCCAGCCCCTGCCGCACCCCATGCCCTGTCTCCAGCCATCCCCTGCCGCACCCCCCTGCGGCCCTGCCCAAAGCCAGCCAGCCCTACACCCTCTGCCCTGCCCACACCAGCCCTGCACCCCCTGCCCTGCCGGTAGCCAACCCCGCACCCCGTGCCCTGTTTCCAGCCAACCCCTGCCGCACCCCCCTGCCTGAAGCCAGCCAGTCCCACACTCCTCTGTCTCCAGCCCTGCCAACCCAAGCCGCACCCCCCTGCGGCCCTGCCTGAAGCCAGCCAGCCCATCTCACACACCCCTGTTTCCAGCCAGCCCCGCACCCCTTGCCTTGCCTGCAGCCAGCCCCATGTCCAGTGGTGCCCTGCAGTTCCCAGGGCAGAAACCCTGCACACCTGCTTCAATGAGGGAGGCAGGGAGCAGCTGGGACCCACACATGTGCACACCCTAGGGTGACCAGACTGCAAGTGTGAAAAATCGGGACAGGGGGTGGGGGGTAATAGGATCCTATCTAAGAAAAAGACCCCAAAATCGGGACCGTCCCTATAAAATCGGGACATCTGGTCTCTCTAGCACACCCCCAGGGAGTGGTGGGGACCCACACATGTGAAACGGAGCTCATTTCTAGTTCAGGCCCATCTTTTTAAAAAAGAACTTTAGGTAGGGTTAACATACATCCATATTTTCCCAGACATGTCAGGCTTTTTGGTTCTTAAATCGCCTCCTGGGAAAATACGGACATATGGTAACCCTATTGGTACAAAAAATACATACTGTGTCACATCCCTTAAATCAGAACTTTTTATAGGGAACCGGTTGCTAAGAAATGAAAGGCTTTTTTTTTACATGTTTTTTTGTTTTGTTTTTTTTCAGTCATCCCTGCCGGGGCCCCGCCAAAAATGTTCGAATTGGGCCCCGCATTTCCAAAGCCGGCCCTGGTCATGTGCCCCCCCCCCCCCCAAGATTTGCTACTTGTCTTGTACTGAGCATGAGCACACACAGGAGCGGTGCCAGGGTTTTTGGCGCCCTAGGCGGGGGTCCTTCTGCACTCCCAGTCGTCGGCGGCAATTCTGCGGCGGGGGGGTCCTTCCGCGCTTCCGGTCTTCGGGGCACTTCAGTGGCGGGTCCCGGAGCGAGGCAAGGACCCACCGCAGAATTGCCACCGAAGACCCGGAGCACGGAAGGACCCCCCCGCCGCCAAATTGCTGCCCGCCCAAATCCTGGCGCCCTAGGCAACCGCCTAGGTCACCCAAATGGAAGCGCCGGCCCTGAGCACACAGACTGAGCATGCTCAGTAACACTGCTGAAGCTAGCTGCCCTCACTCTGCCCATTCACTATCAGCAGGTATGGGCTGTCTCTGTAGGGGAGAGGGATATAGGAATGCTTAACAAAGAGCACCTTACTCCCAAGTCTTTGCTAGAAATTTGAGTTTAAAATTTGCTAATAAACCCAGACCAAAGCTCTTCTGCTCTCAGTTGCTCAGATTTCACCCTTTTTTATTTTGTAATTCCAGTAGCTCTGTAGTCATTCATACCGTTCTCTAGCAAAAACTACAGAGACAAGAGTTTATAAAGAGACGAGGTTTTATTTTATTTTAACTGTTTTTGGTGGAGGAAGGACATGGCACAAGATTGAATATTCATATCTTCTTTATTCATTCTAGAATATCACCTTTTTCCCCTTGGTAGGTCACCTTCGAAACAGCATTATCCTATATTTTATCTTAATCCTATTTTAAATTGTCTTATTTGTATCTTATCTGGCCATCTAGCTCTCAGTCTGTCTTAGCTGTCTTTCTGCTATCAAAGATTTTTGTGGATGAGAATTCACTGATTTAATCTTCAATCCCAAGCAGCAATGGTATGCATATGATTGCTAAAGTTTGGATTTTAGACTCAACTGTTAATTTGGAAGCTATAGAGTTGGAGTAGAAATGACTCATCATTAGATGAAACTGACCCTAATTAGATCTAAATCAACTGTCACTTGACACAGAGAAAGAAAATTAATTTTCTCCAAAATGTGGCAATGCCTAGGAAACTAGCCCCAGAACCCTAAATTAAAAGCAGGTTTCAACATGCTGGCTCTTTGCCTGCTTTCAGTACTGGGCTTTGTCTGTTTTGTTAACTAAATGGTAACAAAAGAAGACAGGCTGAATGATGTTAAATAAAGAGAAATTTAAGAGAGTAATTATGGTATTGCACAGGGCCAGAAGGTGAGGGGTTACAAGTAACAAGACACTGCTTTCTGAAACAAAATGCAGCATCAGTTTAATGTAACCTTTGCTCAATATACTGTACATTTTACTCTAGCCACATAGGGCTAAAGGTTACTTATCCTGCCCCTCACCCCAAGGCATGGATGCCCTAAATGCTATGGTACAACTATGGTGTCACTGTGCAGCAGCTGGAGCACAGGCCATGGGAAGCCTGTACAACAGGGGGATTCTATGGTGTCTCTTCTGGTGGTGGCATGGCAGGAGAAGGGGACTTGGCAGAGGTAGCCCAAAGAATGGGATGGGGGAATGGCTGGTATCCTGGAGCTCTACAGGACTAACACACACGTCCAACGGGACTTCCAGCTACAGCACACCATGGGTTGTAGCTGTAGTGGCAACAGAATGGCTGTGCAGCTTCTCTGCCCCAAGCTACTGTATGGCTGTGGGGGAGAGGCTTACTCCTCCCAAATCCAAAGTACAAAGCCTGTTTATTCAGGATTTGCATGAAGGGGCTAGAGGCAGCTGGGCAGCATTTGAGTCCCTGAGAAGCTGTACAAATGCTAGTTATTATAATGAAGGAAAAATCCCAGTAATGTCAAATGCTGTAATAACTTGTAGTGGGCAAAGCTCAGAAGATTAGGTGGCTCATTCCATGTAAGTACCCAAAAGGGGCCCACAGAGGGGAGGCGGATCAAAAGTTTCAGTTTGGGCTCCTGTCTTCTTTGAAGTATGACACTCTTTGGATAAAAAAGGCTCTTTAACAAGCAACAGTGCTTGTATGTTTGGTTTTTCTTTTCTTTTGAGTGGGATAAAATGATCTGTGCATTATCCTGGCGATCTTGTGTAATGGAGAGGACAGAAAGTCAGGTTTAACGCTGGCTGTACGTCTAGTTAATTGTATGTGGGCTGTAGATGCCAATCAAGACAAAATGAGATAGCCTGGGGGGAAATTTGGTCCCACTGAGTAAGCGGGTTGTGTGACACTAACTCAGAGCTGCCCCAACCTTTATCTTTCTTTGAAAACTGACCTTCAGATTTAAAGGCATGCTGCTAGAATGGACGCCAGGGCTGGTTATGGGGAGACACTTAAAAGGATGGACTGTGCCCTCAAGGACTGGATCACTGGCTGCATGGGGGTCTCTATGGGCTAGCATGGTTGATGCCTATCTGTGTGTTGTTTCAGCCTATATATTTTAGTTACTTATATGATCCCTACCATCACTGTCACATCTGTGCACCTCACAGTCTATATTTGTCCTCCCGGCACCCTTGTGAAGTAGACAAGTACAATTATCCCCATTTTACAGATGAGATGAATAGACTTGCCCAAGTTCACACACACAGTCTATGGCACAGCAAAGAATTGAATGCGGGTCTCCTGAGTTCCACACTAGTGCCCTCACCATTGGGCAGCCCTTCCTTTCCTGACTGAGGCATTCAGACAGCACAGAAGGCAACTGTGGATTGACCATGTTCCTTAGAGCACAAATCTGGAATGCCGTGAATTATTTCCGAGGGGGCTGTGCATCAAAGCTGAGCACTCACAGCTATGTAACGGTGCAGAGGCACGCCTCAATTCAGAAACTGTGATGGCACTGACAGTGATAGGTAGTATTGCCAACTCCAGCATTCAGAAATCATGAGGCCCCCAAAATCATGAGATTTTAAAAATGAATAGCTTGGGGAGGGGGTTGTTTCTTTGGGGGGGGGGGGGGGTTGGTCTTCATAGTCTTTAGAGGTCATATTTTCAGCGTTTTTTTCCCCTCCAGAATCATGAGGGCTAGAAACTTTTTTTAAATGAAAGATGAGATTCTCACCTAATCACACAAATCTAGAATCTAAAGGTTTAAGAAGAGTACCAAATATCAAGAATTGGCAACACTGCACAAAGGTAATGAGACCTACCTTTGAGGCTCTAATGCCAGGGTTCCTCCCTGGTTTAGAAATGTCCCATATAAGTAAATATTTAGCAATAATTTTATTTAACATTAGAGCTTGTCAAAAAATGGGAAACTTGTTTTACAAAAAGTATCTTGAACAATTCATCCCATTCTTTTTTATTATTGTTTTTGGTGTAGAAGTGAGTCAAAATTTCTCTGACATTTTTCAATTAGCTATAAAGGTGGTCAAAAAACATTTCTTTTTCATGAAAAGATTAGCAAAAAAATCATTTCTGTTTTAAACTTGACATTTCAAAGAGAACTCAAAAAATCAAAATGCAGACACGTTTTAACCAGCTCTACTGAATAGAAATAAAGAAAAGGTTTTCTTCATGTCTGGGAATCTGCAGCCAAGGATATACTGGGAAGTGGATGACCAGTTCCACTTTCACCAACCCCACGGTAAGTAGAGTAATTACACTGAAGTGCCTGAGTGAATTTCCCCCTGATGCTTTAATTAACAGATACACAACATTCTGAATGCCACAGAGCAGTGACTCTCAACCTTTCCATACTACTGTACCCCTTTCAGGAGTCTGATTTGTCTTGTGTACCCCAGGTTTCAGCTCACTTAAACTACTTGCTTACAAAATCAGACATAAAAATACAAAAGTGTCACAGCGCACTATTACTGCAAAATTGCTGACTTTCTTATTTTTACCATATAATTATAAATAACTCAATTGGAATATAAATATTGTACTTACATTTCAGTGTATAGTATATAGAGCAGTATAAACAAGTCAGTGTATGAAATTTCAGTTTGTACTGATTTTGCTAGTGCTTTTTATGTAGCCTGTTGTAAAACTAGGCAAATATCTAGATGAGTTAATGTATCCGCTGCAAGATCTCTGTGTATCCCCAGGGGTGTGCATACCCCTGGTTGAGAACCACTGCCATGAAACTCAGGCTGGCTTCTAAGTAGTGAGACCCTAGAACACACCTTCTATGGCCCTGAGGTGTGTTTGTTGGAGACATTTGTTTGCCACCAGCCTGGGGTGCACATCCTTGTAAACATGTATAGGAATGACATGTAGAACTGATGAAGTCAGGGCCGGCTCTAGGAACCAGCAAAACAAGCTGGTGCTTGGGGCGGCACATTTTTAGGGGCTGCATTCTGGCGCGGGCCATGCTGCCCCTAAAAATGTGCCCCAGCCGCCCTAACTCACCTCCGCTGCTGCCGCTCGCGCGCCGCTGCTCGCCCTCCCTCCCAGACTCTCAAACCCGGGAGGGAGGGGGAGATCCCGAGCGGCTGCGGCGCGCGAAACAGCTGATTTGCGCGCCGCGGCCGCTCGGGATCTCCCCCTCCTTCCCGGGTTTGAGAGCCTGGGAGAGAGGGTGAGACTCCGAGTGGCCGCGGCGCACGCGCTGCTTCTCCCTCTCCCTCCCTCCCTCCCTCTTAGGCTTGAGAGCCTGGGGGGAGGAGGCAGGGCTGGGGATTTGGGGAAGGGGCAGAGTTGAGGCGGGGCCGGGGATGGGATAAGAAAAAAACGGTGGGGGGGGGGGGCGGCCAAAATTGTTTTCGCTTGGGGCGGCAAAAATCCTAGAGCCGGCCCTGGATGAAGTATTCTTCACTCATACAGGACAGAGTGAAGCAGGCATTTGCACAGGGTATCTCAGAATAAAACAAACAGGAATACTTGTGGCACCTTAGAGACTAACAAATTTATTTGAGCAGAAGTTTTCGTGGGCTACAGTCCACTTCATCGGATGCATAGAATGGAATATCTAGTGAGGAGATATATATACACATACAGGGAACATGAAAAGGTGGGAGTTGTCCTACCAACTCTAAGAGGCTAATTAATTAAGATGAGCTATTGTCAGCAGGAGAAAAAAAACTCTGAAACCTGTCAGAATAAAATGAAAATCAGTTGAACCATTCTGACAAAATGTATTGGGGGAGGAGGGGCAATTCCAGCCTCCCTTGCAATGTGGTTACTAACTGAGAGCACTTCCTCCCTATCTATCAGATTTCTATTGGAAAATTCCCCCGCTCCAGTCCCTGCACTCACCTTTACTGTAAGCCCTGAGGGGAAAGGAAAGGATATGTATCAGATCACCTTGTCTAAGGTCAGGACACCTACTCTTGGGCTAAGAAGATTTTGTCAAATTGGTTTCATTACATATTCCCATACATCCCTCATTCGCCTAATCTTTACCTCACTCTCCCTGGAGTTGTTGCCTTGAACTCTTGAACCAGCCTTTCGCTGCATATCTAACCTCGCTCAGAACACCTCCCAATATGCCCCAAGGCTAATGATCAGTGAAGAGAGGCCACGTTCTTGACATGGGTAATGACATGGATATTAATGCATTTGTTTTTGGGATTTCACAACACAAATGGTATTTCTCTCATTATTGTTAATCTGCTCTCCATATAAAACATTTAATTGGGGCCAGATTCCAATGCCCTTACTCACACTGAGTAATGCCTTACTCCTTGAGCAGTCTCTGATTTCAGTGGGACTCAGAAATAAAGTCCTAGTAAAAATACGTAAGGGGATCAGAATCTGATCCTTAATGTTCATAAAATGCTTTGCTATCCTAGGCTGAAGGCACAGTATTATTACTGTTAGAGTGTTATTTATTATTATTATTTTGTAAAAAAAAAAAAGAAACCCAGGTTTTCAGAATGGGCAGTGTTTGATGGTTCTTCAGTTGAGAAGGCACCAAAGTTCTGAATCTAATGTCATTGCACACGTGTAACTGAGAACAGAAGTTGATCTCAGAATGTTATTACCTGAACTTGAGACAGTTGTTTGTTCCATTTTAAGGAATAATTCAGATTTCTGGACTAGATGTGATTTTTAAATATGAAACCTGTTGAAGACTTTTTGCATTTCTACAGTCTCTTTTGTCTAAGGATCTCAAAGTGCTTTACAAGCATCCATACTAATTTAGCCTCTTAACAACCCATGAGGTAGAAAAGGTTATTGTCCCCATTCTACAGGTGAAGAAACTGAGGCAGAGAGCAAGCTCCAGTCTTTAAGGTGCTGAGTACCCTCAACTTTCACTGAAGTCAGTGGGACTTGAGGATGCTCAACACCTCACAGAAGTGCTCAGGACTTTGCAGAATGGAGCCCTAAGCATATGTTTATACTGCAGCTGGGAGCCAGCCTTCCAGCCCAAGTAGACAGACTTGTGCTAGCAGGGCTCAAACTAGCAAGCTAACAATAGAGCATGGATGTGAGGCTTGGGCTACAGCTCAGATCTCTCAAACCCACTTCATCCCCTAGGCTTGAGAACCCAAACACAGCCCAAGCCATGATGTTCAAACTGCTATTTTGAGTGTGCTAGCTCAAGCCCTGCTAGTGCACATATATCTACCTGGGCTGGGAACTTCTACAACTGGACCCTTTCAGTAGCACAACTGTATTTGTCCACATCATGTTACAACATAATGTTAATATTTTGAACTTTAAACTTGGTAAGGGATAACCAGACCCTTCTGTGATTTGCATTGGCATTTGACTATAGGCAAGCAGAGATAAAGATCCAAGAAAGAGGAAGTCTTGTACAGTATGACGTAAACTAATAAGTAAACAGAATTGTATTTCCAAAAACCACCACGCTGATTTTATTTTTCCCATTCCAGACTGGGGAGAGATGGGAAATCAAAGCTAGATCTCCTCCCCTGCAGGGGGCAGCTGAACACCAACCAACCACCAGACCACCCCAATGCTGATTTTTGCCCCAGTTCAGTAACGTTCTTAAACATGTGCTTAACTTTAAGCATGTGAGTATTCCAACTATTTAAATGGGCTATTTCAAATATTTAAATTTAGGCATGCTTCTCAGTATCTTGTTGCTTCAGGGCCTTTATTAGCAATCTGTTTGATTTCCTCCTTCCCACCTCCTCCCCCAAAAGATAGCACATCTCATATGCCTTGTAATGTGCATAACAAGTGGGGTTTTTCATATTAATTTTATAAGCAATAGCTATACAATTAACCTGAACACTGAAAGCAAAAATGTTAAGGAGGTGGCGACTCGCTAATTGGAGCAATGTTCTATATATTGTTTTACAACAGCTCTTTTATGCTTTCATCTTACAAGGTTCCTGAAAAGCGCGGCATTCTCATATACCAAAGAGCAGGACTCATATTATAGGAGCAAAAGGAATTAAGTCTCTTTGGTTTATGGTTATTAAGGGTTTTCCTTGTCTGGATGGTCTAAGAAGGACGGCCAAGTACCAAGGTAATCCACTTGTTGTTTCTTTCTGTACGTCAGCTCTTCCATGACTAATGTGTTCCATATTCTTATCATCCAAATCTTGACGTCAGGTGGCTCTTTGTGGTGGTGGGGGGGAGGGCAGGTTGATTGTGCATCGTGGGGCACCAGGAACGGAGAGATCAGTTTACCCTCCTGAGTCTGAATTGCTCCTTAAGCAGCACGCTGAGAATAAAGGCTTCCCGGGGGAGATCAGCTGAAACTATAGCTCAAATGTAATGCAAAACACCAAAGACTAAAGCCTGAGCTCATGGAGGGAGCTTGCATGCCAGCACAGCAGGTCCAGGATCCCCAGAGGGTCCAGGAGGGGGTGGGGAGCTCATTGCCTCTGTGAATCCTGACACTCCTCCCTATTGTAGGAACTACTGCTGCTTGGGGGCAGCAGTGGCCCCCACAGAGTGGCCCCCAAGGAACAGAGAGGGGGCCCAGTGGTAGGAGCTGCACTTGGAGACACCATAGTCTGAAAAGATGAGGGCCAGAGGATTGGTGCTGGAAGGAGGAAGGAATAATGAGCCCTTCCCAGTTTCCCTGGCTGTCACTATGGCAGATCAAATAGGGACGTCAAAGGGACATAGACCCACCCTTCCCACCCCACCCCAGCAACTCTGCTGGGTGGGGCTGAGCCTGGCCCTCTAGGGGAAGGAGAGGGACCGGGTAGCTGTGGTTTAGCTACATAGGACAGCTATTGCCCACAAGGGCTAGTGCTGCATTGTGAGTGGGAGCCCTGCTGAGCCCTTGGCAAGGTTTTGGCCCTGTGTTAAGACAGCATTAAGGTTGCACCATTAAACATTCTAGTCGGAAAGTGCCAGTTAGGAAGAACACACAGCCTAACCTCTGCCCCCTGGTATGCACAGACTCTAGATACAGGGTCACATATGTGAATTCTCTCATCTGAATTTTTACTTCAACCTTAGATCCACACATGCAGCTTCTCTTACTATTTTAGTCATTCTTGTAAACTCATCTTAATTTCATGTTTTATTGACTTGGACTTTTAATATGATACATTCTCTTTTCTCTAATTGCCTGATCATTTGAGATGTAGAGCCGGACTAATTGCTTCTATTCATGTGTCAGTGGCGTGTCTATTTCCCTGGGCCCAATCTACTATTGCTTTTATTTAGACCACTCAATAATTATCTAGAAGCCTGGAGAAAGCTAAGCCACCATTATCCCTGCATTGAACAAGCATGGTTTATAAATGCCATAAAAAGAATAAATCCTGGCTTGGCAGCTACTTGGGATTTTCTGCCTCCCTCAGTATTTCTTATGTGTCTATCCCTATATCTGAGTAGCGTATTCAGTCACTGAGATTTCCGTAGTAGCTTCCATCATGGATTCTCCTCTATGCCTCAGTGTTCCTGAGGTGTTTAAGGGTAACATCTAAGAAAGGTAACCTAGACTTGGGCAATATTAATTTTTACAGAGCATATTCACACAAACATGGAATAGAAAAATGTATATCTGAAATTGAAATATTTTTTAAGTGATGGAAAATTCTTCTCATATAAGTCCTCTAAAGGCGAGGTTAAGTTACTCCTGTTGTAGATATGCGATTGTCTCTTTGGCTTGCTTATAGCTACAGCCTTTCTGGATCAGATGTCTCCCCCTCTTTGAGACTGAATTGCTGATTTTTGGCCCAAAATGTTGTTGAGTTATTCCATTTCATGGATCATTGTAGAGAGGGTTTTCTGGTGCTCAGCAATCAAAATGTCATCAGCAAATCTCACGCCCCCCTGCCGAGCGCCGCCGGAAAACCCCCACCCGAGCGCCGTGCCGCCCCCCCCACCAAGCACCGCCGGACCCCCCCGAGCGCCGAGCCCTGCGCCGCCCCCCCGCCGAGCGCCGCGCCGCTGGAGCCCGCCCCCGCCCCCCCACCGAGCGCCGCCGGAACCCCCCCCCCCCCAACACGTCCCCCTCCCTGCCGAGCGCCGCGCCGCCGGAACCCGCCCCCCCGCCAAGCGCCACGCCGCCGGAGCACCCCCCGCCCGCGGAATGCCGCGCCGCACTGCGCTCCCCCCCACCGCCCCTTACCAGGTGCCGCCCCAAGCATGTGCTTGGTTGCCTGGTGCCTGGAGCCGGCCCTGACTGGACCCCACTACAATGTCCTCCTCCCTTCTGTGTGCTCCTCTCTCTCTGGGCAAGATCTTGTGAACTTTTTCAAAGAGTCTACATCAGATCTTGTCATTCTTTCTCCCTCCTTCAGTACCATCTTGTTCTCCTTTTACTGTTACAGACACAGACGTGTTTTGCTTGCTCTCCATCTCTGATTACTGTGATCTTGACCTTCTCTCCAACCGCCCAACCTTCCTTCATTCTTTCGCTCTTCTGGCTTATTCCCTTATAGGGTGACCAGATGTCCTGATTTTATAGGAATAGTCCTGATATTTGGGGCTTTTTCTTATATAGGCTCCTATTACCTCCCACCCCGTCCTGATTTTTCACACTTGCTATATGGTCACCCTATTCCCTCAACATTATAAGCAAGCTCTGGTCTCCCCTCAGAAAAGTGACTCTTCCCCTACCTTCCTCTCCAGTTACAGTAGAACCTCAGAGTTATGAACACCAGAGTTACAAACTGACCAGTCAACCACACTTCTCATTTGGAACCAGAAGTATGCAATCAGGCAGCAGCAGAGACCCCTCCGCCCCCTCAAAAAACCCAAATACAGTATAGTACTGTGTTAAACGTAAACTACTAAAACAATAAAGGGAAAGATTAATAAAGATTTGACAAGTAAGGAAACTGTTTCTGCGCTTGATTTAAATTAAGATGGTTAAAAACAGCATTTTTCTTCTGCATAGTAAAGTTTCAAAGCTGTATTAAGTCAATGTTCAGTTGTAAACTTTTGAAAGAACCATAACATTTTGTTCAGAGTTACAAACATTTCAGAATTATGAACAATCTCCATAGATCCCTACTGATGTCAACCCCCCAACCCCAGCAACTCTGCTGGGTGGGGCTGAGCCTGGCCCTCTAGGAAGGAGAGGGGCTGGGTAGCTGTGGTTTAGCTACATAGGTGTTTGTAACTCTGAAGTTCTACTGTATAATCAAGATGGGAGATGTTTGACTGCCTGTCAATCTGACCATGTCCTTCCTCCCCCAGGCCCAGACCTTTAATCCCTCCTCTTACTCCCTCTTCTCTGCTACCGCAAGTTCAAACATCTTATCCTCACCCTCAAGTTCCTGCATAACTCCACTCCTCTGTCTGTCTGGCCTTGTTTAGTATTGCATCTCTGCCAAAGATGAGAGCCTGGACCCCTGTTATCAGTTCCTCCCACCACCATTTCTGTGCTTCCTTCCATTTGGGCCCTAGATATGGAACATCCTTCTGGAGCTGCATAACAGCCCTCCACCCTCTTTTCATTCACCTACTTCCTGAGCAACCACTGAATCCCACAAAAATCAGACAGTTAAGATTCCTATGTGTGCTTATTTCAAACACAGACACACGCACGCCCCTTCCTTACTCCTCCATGCCATCCCCTAGCTTTTACAGAATAACTACACAGTGCTAGTGATGTTGGCCCACCCTCCTCCCCAATCTCTCCTTTACTGTTTTGTTATGCACCTCTTAGTTTCTGTGCTCTTCATGGCACAGTTCACTTCTTCTTACCTGTATTGAGAGGCAAACTCTTGGGTACTGCAAATTAGCAGCAGCCTTACTGGCTGATTTCAGTTTCTTGAGCTAATGGCTCTGTGAAAGTGGATAGGAGATGTAGGCCAGAGGGCTAACCTGCTAACTTGCTATATTATATATCCTGTTTTTCTTTATTGGTTTGATTATATGATCTTGGCTTTGATGTTTGTACTGAATAATTTCAATAGACATTACTTCATTATGTCTGGCTGTAACACAAGGAACCTACAGGCCTGTGTCCTGTATGATTTAGCTAAAGCAAGTTCACATGAGTGCTTATAACCTTTGACATAGATAAATGGCCTACAGGTTACCCTTTTAGACTTTGGGGAACTGAATGTGTTTACCAGAGTTCTGGGACATCCCAGTACGTGGAAGTAATGGCTCAGGCCAAAGGTAGCGGATTTTGGGCATGAGATAATTGTCATTAATATGTAGGGATATGTTATTAATATGTATGAATATGCTAGCCTATAGAGTATGCATACCCTAGATTGATGTGGGTTAGGAAATGAGACTTGGGCATGGAAGGTTGGGCACTGACATGAATATTCAGGATAGTGCCAAGACCCTATTAGAGGGCAAACCACCATGTGGAGTTAATTCTTTCAGCTTTGATTTCCTTTAGCTTTCAGTTCTTTAATTCCTATTGCCGCTAGCTTAGCTTTTACATATAACTTAGCTATTCAGCACTGAACCCTTATCTCCATCTCGGCATTGAGAAACCTGGATCATCAGACTCATTTGGCATGCCTGAGACAAGGCTGATCCTTTGTCTCTTATCACCAGGTCCCCAAGGAAGGCTGTGAGTAGGCTAATCTAAGTAGTTTTTGTAAGGAATGTTGCCATGGATACCCCAGAATTGTATTATTTCTTCCTGATTCTGTGGTGTGGAGCTTTGATAACTTTTTCCTTTATTTTGATAAAAATCTCTAAAGCCTGGCTCTGTCCTCAGCATGAGTGTCCTTGCCACACACCCAAGGGTCCTGACAAGGTATTGAACTCTCTACATTCTCTAATTCTGTAGCCTGCTTGTGGGACAAGATCCTGAGCATCTTCTGTTAGATCATTGGCGAGCCTTTAATAACCTGATTTTTAGAGGGCTGGTTTAACAGAGGGGTAGTATTTTTTTGTATTGCAATGTCATCCAAAAGCGCCAGTCGTAGACCAAAGCCCCATTGTGCCATACAAACCCAAAATGGAAACACATTTCCTGTCCCTAAAGAGCTTACAATCTGAGTGTAAGACAAGAAATAGGTAGGGGAAACACAAGGCGACAGCAGTAAAATAGTGAGTCGATATGATATAGAATAGGGTAATGAGCATCAGATGCCAGTTTTTAATAACACTGGTACACATTCAAGATGTTCATGTCAGAGAGTCATCCTTGTACTGCCAAGACGGCACCTTTCCACCAGTGCCCTCACTGAAAGGTTTGCCTACCACGCCGTGGACTTGAAAAGGGAAAGAAGAAATTTTAAAAAAAGCTGAACTTCTGACTTCAGGCTGCATTCAATGTTTCTGAAGAATGGTGAGAGCAACTGCTGGGGATTCATAGATTCATAGATTCTAGGACTGGAAGGGACCTCGAGAGGTCATCGAGTCCAGTCCCCTGCCCGCATGGCAGGACCAAATACCGTCTAGACCATCCCTGATAGACATTTATCTAACCTACTCTTAAATATCTCCAGAGATGGAGATTCCACAACCTCCCTAGGCAATTTATTCCAGTGTTTAACCACCCTGACAGTTAGGAACTTTTTCCTAATGTCCAACCTAGACCTCCCTTGCTGCAGTTTAAACCCATTGCTTCTGGTTCTATCCTTAGAGGCTAAGGTGAACAAGTTTTCTCCCTCCTCCTTATGACACCCTTTTAAATACCTGAAAACTGCTATCATGTCCCCTCTCAGTCTTCTCTTTTCCAAACTAAACAAACCCAATTCTTTCAGCCTTCCTTCATAGGTCATGTTCTCAAGACCTTTAATCATTCTTGTTGCTCTTCTCTGGACCCTTTCCAATTTCTCCACATCTTTTTTAAAATGCGGTGCCCAGAACTGGACACAATACTCCAGCTGAGGCCTAACCAGAGCAGAGTAGAGCGGAAGAATGACTTCTCGTGTCTTGCTCACAACACACCTGTTAATACATCCCAGAATCATGTTTGCTTTTTTTGCAACTGCATCACACTGTTGACTCATATTTAGCTTGTGGTCCACTATAACCCCTAGATCCCTTTCTGCCGTACTCCTTCCTAGACAGTCTCTTCCCATTCTGTATGTGTGAAACTGATTTTTCCTTCATAAGTGGAGCACTTTGCATTTGTCTTTGTTAAACTTCATCCTGTTTACCTCAGCCCATTTCTCCAATTTGTCCAGATCATTTTGAATTATGACCCTGTCCTCCAAAGCAGTTGCAATCCCTCCCAGTTTGGTATCATCCACAAACTTAATAAGCGTACTTTCTATGCCAATATCTAAGTCGTTGATGAAGATATTGAACAGCGCCGGTCCCAAAACAGACCCCTGCGGTACCCCACTCGTTATGCCTTTCCAGCAGGATTGGGAACCATTAATAACAACTCTCTGAGTACGGTTATCCAGCCAGTTATGCACCCACCTTATAGTAGCCCCATCTAAATTGTATTTGCCTAGTTTATCGATAAGAATATCATGAGAGACCGTATCAAATGCCTTACTAAAGTCTAGGTATACCACATCCACAGCTTCACCCTTATCCACAAGGCTCGTTATCCTATCAAAGAAAGCTATCAGATTGGTTTGACATGATTTGTTCTTCACAAATCCATGCTGGCTGTTCCCTATCACCTTACCACTTTCCAAGTGTTTGCAGATGATTTCCTTAATTACTTGCTCCATTATCTTCCCTGGCACAGAAGTTAAACTAACTGGTCTGTAGTTTCCTGGGTTGCTTTTATTTCCCTTTTTATAGATGGGCACTATGTTACTGAACATGAATTATTAAAACCTTTCTGGCTTGTACAATGGTGGTGTCATTCAGAATTTAATCTTGCAACATAACTCTTGTGTTTTAGCCAATGGATAACCTGCCCTTTGAAAGGCAGCTGTCTGGGTGACTATGTGAACTGTCCTTTTCGATCCTTTTACAGACACAGGCTCTACCCTGTGAGCTAAATACACCAAAGAAGGGTGAAAGTCCAGGGAATACACACTGAGCAGCTCTGCGTGTGTATTTCATAGGGTGCAGCATTTTCATAGCATGGCCCGGTCTCCTGAGCTTGACCTTACTGATCTGAATGTCACCATGAAGGTCAGTCTACAACTTTTCAGGCTAAGTGACAGTTTGATAGCCATTCAGACAAGCAACTCCTCCCTGTTTGCCAATAAACCGTGATTTCCCTAGAAATGATGTGTCAGGCAATGTCTGTGCAAGAAAGGAAAAGCTTTAACATTTGCTAAAAAAATCCAGTCCCTGTCATGAGTGACCTCTCCCTAAACTATGGCCTCTTCCCTAGACTTTTACAGTCCCACTAACTTCCCCAAGCTGGCATTCTGGGTGTGAGCAAAGAGAAACAACACTGATTTTTGTGACCAATCACAGCTAACTAATACAGCTCCAGTTTTGAATAATGACTAATACTTGGAGCGAACTGTGCATGGTTAATCCATAGAGTAAAAAAGTCATTGGTTAATTTTGTATTATTTTATAATGTATAATACAAAATCCAAAAAAATTCAAAACAGTCCTTTCAAAAGGAAAAATCAGTGTGTCATGCTGAACATGTCAAAATGGGATGTTTTGGTGTTGTCAGAATTCTTTTCTCCCTTTTTTGTCCAAAATGAAACTTCAGCAAAATCAACAGAATTCAGCAAAGCATATTGATTTCAACAGAACTGCATTCTCTGATGGAAAATCGTTCCATCAAAGATTTTCTGACCATCTCTAACTTACTGTTTTTGTTGGGGTGAGACAAAACCCAATCCTTATAAGGAAGAGCTGAGAAGAAACTCTGCAGCCAGAATCTCACAGAATTCTAAGATCCTTAGAGATGGGTAGCAGCTGGACCATCATTTATGGTTCTGATTGATACGATCAGGGTAGCTTCAGGTTGCAAGGGTCAGGAAGGAAGTTTTCGAGTCATGTAAGGCCTAGCCTAGTTGATCAGCTACCTTGTAAGGGTGGGAAAGAAAATGCATCTTCCCATGAGGCCCCGGGCAAAAGGCAATATGCTGGGTTTGGTGGTTTGATCCAATGTGGCAAATCCTATGTTTCCCCTAAAACAGCATAAAATGTAGGAAAGTTCAAGAAATAAAAGCTTGTGTAAAAGCTTTCAGAATTCTTCAAACAGAGAGCAGAAACTCTAACGAGAAGAGAATGCATGGGGGAATATTTCCCAAATTCAACAACTTTATTTAATTAACTGTAGGGAGGGCTTTTCAAATGCCAAAGATTTATGGGTTTCAAATTATTCTGTCATCTTACTTTTATCCCAACTATTAAGGTATTTAAAGTCTTGTGAAAAATGTGAACTATGTTAGCGCAACACAGAATGTGCAATCAGTTAATCCCAAGGCTTCTAGAGGAATCCCATGCTTACTCTGGTGTTCAGACATCTGACGTTAGCATTCTCTTAGCCCAGGCCCCATGTCCTATGCTGCATATTAGACTTAAATTGTTATAGCTCCTGTTTTGATTACAGTAACTCCCTCCTCTCAGGGCTCCTGCACACATACATCTCCCCCTCTCTGGTCTATAGAAAACGCTGCTGCCAAGATCATCCTCCTTGCCTGTTGCTCTATGTCAGCCCCCTATTTTGAATCCATCCTCTGACTCCCCATGTATCACCAAGTTCAGTTCAAGCTTCTATGCCTTCAAGGCCCACCACAACTTTGACATTCACGACTCCTCCATGCTTATCATTTTGCCCCACCCCATCTCCTCTGCTCCATCAACAATATCAGTTTCAACTAGGGTGACCAGATGTCCCAATTTTATAGGGACAGTCCCAATATTTGGGGCTTTTTCTTATATAGGCTCTTATTACCCCCCAACCTCTGTCCCAATTTTTCACACTTGCTATCTGGTCACCTTAGTTTCAACTACCTGTTGGTCAGCTTCTCACACAAACACCTCTGTGACTTCTCTGGTGTGTACTATTGCCAAGAGGTTAGGTTCCAAAGAAAAGCAATAAGGAGTTTGGCATGTAGGACAGATATCGGTGACGTGAAAGAAATGGCACAACTAGCGCATGTTATACTCTTCACTTCACTGTGAGGTGTTGCTTTCTATGGAGCTGCTGAGGGCGGAGGATTTTGGAAAATCTGGACATAAACTCTTGCAGTAAGTGCTGCAAATCTACACAATTCCTCTTACTTCTGCATTTAAATAGCTCTGCTGTAGCTGACAAATACAAACAGATCTGCCCACACAGCTTCCTTTTTTTCTGCTGCCCTACATTACTTTATACAAAGCAGTCACTCAGGGCTGGAATAACTTACCTTCTGGAGGGGGAAATACGCTCACATGCTTAAGGCATGTGATTGAGACTCAGAGAGCTGAGTTCAAGGCTCTGTCAGGCTTCACTAGGCATACAGGAAAACTCTGTCAGGCCCTGATCTAACTCCCGTGAAGCTCAATGGGAGTGCTTTCAATGGATACTGGATTGAGGCTTTAATCTCTGTGTGCCTTAGTTCCCCATCAGTAAAATAGGAACAATAATACTTCCTTTCTCCCGCCCCCCCCCCCCCGTTTTTCTCTGGCTTGTTTATTTAGACTTTAAATGCTTCTCGGCAGGGACTGGCTTTTCTTATGTGTCTGAACAGTACCCAGCAAAATAAGACCCTAATCTTTGTTGGGGTTTCTAGATGCTACTGTACTACAAATGCAGATTCACCCTCAGATTCTACCCTCCTTGAGTCAAACGATAGTGTTTTGTGGGGTCCTACTGTTTCAGAGATGCAGTCAGCCTGATCGTATTATATCCATTTTATAGGATCGGGCTAGGTGTCGGCCAGGGATAGTCAATTATTTTTTGTAAAGGTCCAGATTTCTTGGTCAAAGTATAGTCAAGGTCCAGACTCTAGAGAAAATAATAATAAAATAAGTATGTAAAAAGATTTTGGGATCCGTTCAAAAGTGTCTGGCTGTCGAGATTTGGCCTATGATCTACCTATTAACTACCCTTGGTGTAGGCGATGATGTTTTCAGTGTGGAACTCCTGAAATATACAACCGTTAATCCATTTTGTTGCAATAAGCATGTGGGGAACAGATTTTGTTCACCCATTGTGTACCTGTACTTGGATCATCCTATCTGTGACCTAACTACTTCTGTTGCCCAGACTTACGTTCATGTGCTCTATAATCAGCAACAGAGCATGTAATAGTAAAAGGAGGGAACAGAACAGAACAGAGAAATGGCAAAAGTGAAGAAATACAAGAAAGTGCAGCAAGATTTATAAAAAAAACCCAGGAACAACAAAAACTATGGTTGAAAAATGTAAAGTAAATAGGCCTTACAGATGTAGAAAAGTTTTATTAACAAGAGGGAAAATAATGAGAAAAGGAATAAAAGCAGTTAAGGAGAAAAATTGTTTCAAGTAGCCGACAGTAGGCTGTAACAGTAATGGGATGAAATAGAACCAAAGAGAATTTAAGCTGAATATCAAAATGGACATATGAAGCAAATATTCATGTGAAGAGGCCCAAAATCTCCAATCTAGAAAGGGTGCACAAACCCCTTTGTGGGGATTCCTTTATGGAAAAATCTATAGACATCTGTAATTTTCTAGAGATCATTTGAACCACCCTGTAGATGGCACTAGAGAATTATCACCACACTATAGAAATCTATTGGATGGTTCACAAAGCCTATAGGCAGGATTTCATCCTCTTACAAGCTGCCACTGAAGAAAGAGGCGGTTTGTGTTTGTGGCAGTGGAATTTTGCATGGTTGCTGTGGCAATAGTGTGTCTGTGTGTATTGGCTAGAATGCTGATGACTGATCTCTCACATCTAGCTGTAATAATAGAGTTACGGACTATCCAGCTAGATTACACAGCTGAAACAGAAGTATACGACCTCACTCGTTCTGTCCCTAGATGAAATTTATCTTATACAAATGGGTCCAGGGCCTTGATCTTGTACTGGCTGTCTGCACAAGGGTGAACTTCGTGCTTGCTGAGAGATGCAAACATTGACTGCAGCATTTCTCGTGGCTGATGATTTCAATGGGAGTATTTACAGAGTAAACTACGACTCCATGTGACTCTGACCCCTAGTTAAGTTTCTGTCCTCACCAGTAGTATTGTGCTATATCTTATTGACTTCCTGCTGTGATCCTGCTGTGAACATTGTAGGGAGGGATAGCTCGGTGGTTTGAGCATTGGCCTGCTAAACCCAGGGTTGTGAGTTCAATCCTTGAGGGGGCCACTTAGGGATCTGGGGTAAAATCAGTACTTGGTCCTGCTAGTGAAGGCAGGGGGCTGGACTCAATGACCTTTCAAGGTCCCTTCCTGTTCTAGGAGATAGGATATCTCCATTAATTTATTTTATTTTTTATTTATCCTGAAGGTTATAGTTGCTCCTGACCTCTTCTTTATTGCCCACAGAATTGGCTGTCTTACATTATTTAAAAAAAAAAAAGTTGAAGACCCAAAGTCTCCAGTGTTTTATTATCACTTACCAAAAGAAAAAAGGACCCACAAAGAAGGAAAATTGAATGTAACGATTTGTTGGTCCAAACTTATAAACATTAAACCTCCACATTCATGTGGTCCAAGTTGAGCGCAACACAGATATCTGAAGCACATATCCTACTTTGTGATGGCTTAATGGTGAATGAAAAAGCTAAAATGAAAATATAGTTATGCACGGATGTGGATGCTGAATGCTCCTGTTAACCAGGCTGCTTTGGCCAGGTGGGCTAGAGGGGAAAATTCAACACAGTAATGTGTTTTTTAACCAGCTTTTATTATGTTGGTTTGCCAGAGAAATCCCATTTTTTGACATCACAAAATGCTAATCACCGCTATGGTCTGTGGTATCGGCGAGATCAGAGATGTGATTTATAGGTATTCATTTAGTAGCGTCCTGAAAGGTAGTCATTGAGTAGTGCCCAAGAGAGTCTGCCTGCAGGAGGAGCAGTTTAGCAGCTCCTGCTCTTTCACCTTTATTAAAGGAATAAAACAATATGTGTAAGATACACTGGTTTGTAGCAGTTGCTATTAGTTTCATAATTACAGTTTAACCTGTAAAGAGAATACTTTGCAAATTAATGTGAAACAATAAATGTAATGTTTGGGGATTGGGCCATATGTTACCCTTATGGGATAGCACCTGACTCCACAACCTTGTCCCATTGATTTCAGTGGGAGTATTTGCAGAGTAAACTACTACTCCATATGAGTAGGGATATCAGAATATGGCCTGTTTAATCTCCATGCACAGTGAATACATGCTACACATTCGTATAGCTTTTTCTCAGCAGATCTCTCGCTATAGAGGATTTCGTCACACATGCAGTGTGGTGCAAGCCCATGAGTATAATGAAGTAACCGAGAGCAGAATTTGGTGCAGTCATTGTTATAGCTACACAGTGAAATTCAGTGTAAATTGGCTAAGTGGGTTCAAGCGACTATAAATTGATATAGTTCACAAGCTAAAGGACCAGAAGAAAAGAGCATAGACAAGTGTAGCAGGGAAAGCAGCTGGAAGGAAAGTGTAAGAAGGTGAAACTGAAGTAAGCCCCTTTCCCAATCTAACTTACTTCTTCCAACCTCTCAATATGTAAGTCACACCAGCTTTAGCTCCAGCGCACCCACATTGATCCATTTATTGACATGCCATTCACGTTGTCAAGTGTGCCACCTTTGAATGTTGGCCAAGTGTATGTAGCCTTACAGATACTTTCAATCTGTGAAGGAAGGTTTTCATCAAATCGTTTAACAAACAATTACTATAATTGTGCATCCATTTAAAAGTCACTCTTGAATATTTTTCATTATGTCCACTTCCTGTTTTCTGGCCAACTTCCTATCTTCAAAAGGGAACAGAAAACTATTACTGCGAATCAGGGATGTAACTGCTTAGTACACCACCCCATCTTTCATTCCTTACCTGTACTGTACTTTTCATTGTTCTAGTTGTCGAAATTGGGGCTACCGATCCAGATTCTGTTCTCCTTTAGATGCAGGTTAATCTAAGGTAACTCATTTGGCACTGAGTTATGCTGGATTGCTGCTCTGGGTTATATTGGTGTCATTTGGTCCATAATGTATTTCTTTCCCTCTGTCTCTGCCCCATCATTTTACTGAATTGCTTTGCATTTTACTATGTGTGTGGGAGAGAGTCTAAGGAAGTCTTGATTGAATGAAGCACCATTTAATTAAAAAAAAAATTTCACCTTTCTTCCTGTTTCTCGTCGACTGCCTGGAATGATAATCCCAGAGGGGGGAAAACCAGCAAGCCAGACAATATATGTACAGACATGCTAAATGTAATATGTCTACTGAACTAGATCATAATGAACTTAATGGTGGTGTTTGCTGGTGCCTCCAGGTCATACATTTATGTAGAAGCCTAACTTTTTTTCCCCCCCAGAGTGACAGAATCTGATGTTGGAACTCTAACTAAAATAGAAAATTCAAGGTGCTGATGTTGGACATCAATGATTTGTCACATCGATTTTATAATGTATTATATATCCAAGTTATGGGAATGATATTGGCAAGGTCCTGTGTAATTTGACCTAACTACATCCACGTAGGATCTGGATTCTGTGCCACTACAATGCAGCAAACTGCAAGTTCTAAATGCCTTTCTAAAAGGGAGATTTTTATTGGATTAAATGTGCAAATGAATAAGAGAATCAGGACAGGATTCCTTGTTATTTATTTTGGTATTAAACCTTTCTCCATGCCTTTGTCATCTCCTCCTATTAGTATTGTCTCCTCTTCCCTGCTTCTTGCCACACTCCTTAAGTGAATCCATAACACTCCAGCTCAAATCTACCACGGCTGGCACTCTGGCCATCTCTTCTCCCTACCTCCATGCTTAACAAGCTTCCCCTCACCTTGCACAGGAAGTATAAATCAATGAGTTAGTAAGTGTCCCTTGTATGAACAAGGGTTGAGCAACTGGGTGGTTGTTATAAAGACTGGATTACCTGCTGATGCTGTTCAAAATGTTATATTTCTCTAATCTGGGCCAGAAATAATGAACTACTGAACGGTCGTGTTTTTCTTATTTATGTATTTTTGTAGATTTGTGAAACGCATGTCGTACCTGGGAGATGTTTTAATATTTTTCCCTTGCACCCTCTGCACCACTGTGTACTTGTGGAAAGAGTAGGCAGAAGCAGCTCTTGGAATGACGACAATCATTGAGACCTGACCTAAAGCCAAATGAAGTCAATAGAAATCTTTTAGGTCTTTAGTTCCTGACCTGGAGACCAAATGTGCTCTACCTGCACCGTGTGTATTAAGGAGGGATTTAGCCATGAATCCAGACTTATATAATAGATAATGTGCTTGCAAACAGCATTATTAACAGCAGCAACTTTTTCAGTGTAGGAGAAAAAGCCAAAAGCCATGATTTGGATCCTATTAAAATTCAAAATGAACTTATTACACAGAACCATTACTTCAGTTCCCTTGAAATCTACCTGTAGGAAAATCAATGCCTCCTGATGCTGCAGTCACCAGTGAAAAGAACTTATAGAAATAGAGAAGTACTGTACAGTACTAACTTACCAGTTTTACAAAGGTTCTTATACTGCCCTTACAACAGTAATATTAGAGCACCTTCCAGTCATTCATTAAGTGACGTGACTAACATTTACCACATGTAAGTCATTCTCCCTTATCCTGCCCTCAGGAGGAGAATTGTGTGTGGAGTGTTTTGTTTTGGTTGGGTTTTTTGTTTACACACTGCTAGGTGTTTATGTTGGAGAAGGCAGGTTGAAGTTGTGTGCCTTGCACAAACACTGGAAGTTGGTGAGGTTTGGGATAGTCCTTAGTTCCTGGGGGAGTTTGTTCCACAGTCTTAAACTAGCCTCCGTGAAAGCTCTGTCTCCTGCACCATTGAGCTTTACTCTTAAGGTAGAAAGTTCCATCGTGTCAGAAGAGCTGAGTTGTTGACATGATCTACATCCCAGAGCTTCAGGCAGGCATTTAGGCCATTGAAGCATCTTGAAGATAGGGACCAAGACCTTAGTTAGCATATAAGCCTGTTTGTCAGCCTGAGATAGAATTTTGGGTTTGACTTTTTGATACTCTTATATCTTATACTAATATGTGGAAACAAAGGACAAAGACACTGTGGTTTACATCTGCCTACGAACAGATGGGGTGAAAAGAGATAAGAAATGGAACTAAAGTGTTACAGGGTATGGTGGGAGTGTATATATGAGCATACACTGAAGGCTGCCTGGCTTTTCTCTCAAGGCAAGGTCAAGCAACCAGTCGGGAGGTGCAACGGGGGTTGAGTCAACTTATACTATGTCATCTGAAAGGCTTTTCCCTTGCAGTGATCCTCTCAAATCTCCTAAATTAAGTGAAGTCAATTCTGTTTAGCAGGTCGTTGGGAGATTGGCAGTAAAACCTACATTAGGGTATTGTGTGATGTGATCTTCTTTTGGGTCATTAATAAACTAATGACATACATGCATGTGCCTACACAAACACCTCCTCCCCATACATACATACATACACACACACACACATATATATAGTGTGTATATGTGTGTATGTATATGTATATATATATATATATATATATATATATATATATATATATATATAGTATGACTAAATTATGCCCTCATTTATATCCCTGTATCCCCACTATAATCATTCCATGATATTGCTGGGAGTTGCTGTTTGAGCTAAAAACAGGGAAGAGGGTGAAAGATGCATGAAATGAACATAATCCCAAATTATGCTGTTCATAGCCTACATAAGACTTGAAAATGTCTTCACTTCAGTGGGTGTATCTGGCCTTCAGCTTTAGTGTTATGCTGTTTTCCCTGATCTCAGTGTATTTGCTTGGTCAGAGCTTTACTCAACACCTCTTACTCCAGCAAAATTTCCACCGACTTCAATGCAAGCAGGATTGGGCCCAATGTAATAAATTACTTGGTGAGTGCCAGTCACCATAGTCCCTAGGCTCTGAATGGGTCCCCTCAAAGATTAATGTGAGCCCCTCAGCACCATGTCCAGAATAACCTCTGTAAAGATTAAAGAGTTAATGGGTCATAGAGTTTTTCTATAACAGATTTAGAAAAACAGAAACCAAGGTTATTTACTGTTCCCACACTCTGTACTCAGAGCAGTTCTAAATTGCTAGGTTAATTATCCATTCCTGAAAGAAATGTGAATGCATTTTTTTCTGTACACCAATGTATTCTTTGTGGCTGAGACAGAAATTACTTACAGAGAGTGCAATGTTTCTTGCAAAGAAAAGTTCAAGCCAATGGAATATTTTTAAATTCAGCTGTGATGTCTGTTAAATTCGTTCTGGCTGTGGGTTAATTCAGTCTATACCTTTTTATGCAAGCATTTAGAGAAAATGTTTGACTTCCTAGGAGACACTATCAAGTAGTACTGACGCAAAGTAGAGTTTAGTGTAGTTATTATTAATAGCACTGAGATATTTGCACAGGCTGACAAGAAGCCAAGTTCTGATCTCAGTTACCAGTATAAATTCAATTAAGATTGGGCCCCATTATCTATAGATTTAAACATGAGCATCTTGAATTCTAATTCCAGGGCAGAGAATGTTTTCTGGTAAAAGGATACACTCATTCATTTTAGTAGTTATGTCTTTGCTCAGTTGGCAACAGTTGTAATATATTTATAACACTTGGCTTTATTAATCACTCTTCATTAGGTTCATTGAGCATAACTATAGCATGGTTTGTAAGATGATATGTTTCATTGAACAAAACACACGTCTGACAGCAGAAGACCAATAGCGTAAGGAAATGCAAACAACTGTCATTAGGCATAGATTTCATTTTTTGTGAATGACATATTTTTCCACATGGTAGGTCTGTATCAGGTCTGTTGCTCTCCCACTTGGCACGCAACACTCAAACTGCTTATTATAAGTATAAATCAAGAACACATTTCAAACAGATCAATAGTATTGGAAAACTTGCCTTCACCTGTGGACTAAAAAAATGAAAACGAAAATTTATTTTCTCTAGAAGTTTTTGTATTTTTTTTTCTGGTCCTTTTAAGTACATGGCGAATAATGCTTCTTTTACTTGTTCTTTGATTGACATTTCTCTGGAAGTGAAACACTGTTTGTCCCATGGATAAAATACTTTAATTAAAGGCAATGCAATGCTGAATCAGGTCCTGTGACTATTGGCTTGAGCTCTTATGTGATATTTACCACTGTGAAGAAGGCCAGCAAAAGGTGTAGTCTTCATTTATGCCTTATTTTGACATCTTAAATGGGACATCAGTGCTTCACAGGCGTGAATTCCACCCTACATCGTTAATGATTCCTGCATTTGATAGGTTCTAATGCAGGCTGAAATGACTGGGTGAAATCCCCCCCTGTATAGAGGGACCATTGCAGGATCAGGATCTAAACCTTCTTTCCAGGCTTTCCTAATGTTTGCAAATTTCAGATGTATAAGGTATGCAAGTCAGCATGTGATAGATCTAATCATTAATGAGAAACATTTACTCCCCTCCATTGCTGGGTTGTGTTCAGGGCTCCTATTCACTTTTTAAAAATATTTTATATGGTATCGTTTGTAACAGCTGGAAACGTTTTGTGTGCGTGTTAAACAAAAGAAGGTCACCAACATGAAAAGGAAAAGGATGGGCACTGTTTTTGGAGCTTGGGTCTGAAGGGGATATATAATATGAAAAAGATTAAGTGGAGGAAGCTGGAGATCTTCTAGCCACAAGACTATTGCAGTGTGGGTGGGCACAGCAAGGGTCTCTGCACATCCTGTCCCACCAGTAATCCTCTGACCCTGGGTGAGAGCTTTCACAACGTTGTGGAGCAAGACGGTGTGGGTGTGTGTTCAGTGCTAGGCTGAGCCATGGCCAGCAACTCATAATTGTGTGATGTGGCTAAATATAATGAGGCATTGTTTAAGATGGGCCTTGAAAGTCTTGGGTTGAAATATTGGGAAAAAATAAACAAGACGACACTTTGAGCTCTCTGCATAACAAATGGCTCCCTTTGGCATGATCTGCCAGGCTAGTTCATTTTGCCTTAGCTGAATCAGCTTCATGGAGAAACCCAAAACTCATTGCCAAGCTCTTATGGCAATCTCCTTTTACCACAGCGGTCATAAACAGATGTTATTATCCTCTATACTGGGAGCCAAATATCCTTTGGAGCAGGTTTGTGTACGACGTGAAGACTGTTCTCCAAAAATAGTAAAGAGATGAGGGGTGAGGGGAATCTGCTGTAGAAGCTGTTTGACAGATTGGTTATGTGTGTTTGATCAAAACATAAAATGCAGGATATCTGCCAATGTGTGACATTAAAGCACATCTGTATCAACATTAAAGCAAAAGTATATCCATGAGACAGTTCTTTCTGCTTTTTAGCCCAGAAAATGTTTTCCAAAGGAAAACAAGTAAATGCAGTGTGTGTGTGTGTGTGTATCTGTCTATCATTTTTCCAGGCTTATGCTAAATTCAGCTCAGAAGAGCAGCTGCAGACGTTTGTACAGAAATTTGCACAATTCAAAAGAAAATTTTGCAAGCCCTATTTCACTTCTGTTCCCTTTTTCTGTGTCACACTATGCCCTTAGACTACAAAAGAAATACGCTTTTTTGTAAGCTTGGATTCAAGCAAACATGTTTATTATAATAAGCTTGTACATGTACAATACATCCTAAAGGAGCCTAAATCATCTTAGAAATATAGTATGTATGATACAGTCAATACAACACTGCTGAAAATGTTGTCACCTCTGGAGTGAAAGGCAGAAAGCAGGTGGACAACCAGTGCACAGCAGAATGCATTACAGCACCTGTGAAGAGAAATTTTTTATGCAAACTCTGAAGTGTCTGCAATTGCACCTTGAAAATGAGTCATTAGCAGGGCCAGCTCTAGGAACCAGCAAAACAAGCTGGTGCTTGGGGTGGCACATTTTTAGGGGCGGCATGGCCGGCGCCAGAATGCCGCCCCTAAAAATGTGCCCTGGCCGCCCTAGCTCACCTCTGCTGCCGCTGCCACGGCGCGCGAAACAGCTGATTCGCGCGCCGCTGCTCCCCCTCCCTCCCAGGCTCTCAAACCTGGGAGGGAGGGGGAGCAGCGGCGCGCGAATCAGCTGTTTCACGCGCCGCGGCAGCTTGGGGTCTCCCCCTCCCTCCCAGGCTCTCAAACCTGGGAGGGAGGGGGAGACTCCGAGTGGCCGCGGCACGGCGCCGCTTCTCCCCCTCCCTCCTAGGCTTGAGAGCCTGGGGGGAGGAGGCAGGGCTGGGGATTTGGGCAAGGGGCGGAGTTGAGGCGGGGCTGGGGGTGAGGTAATTAAATACGGGGTGGGGGGGGGCGTTTTGCTTTGGGCGGCAAAAATCCTAGAGCCGGCCCTGGTCATTAGGAATGTAAAATTGGATAGAGAATGTGCAGTGACATGAGATGCAATTTGAAATACATGGCTTTGCATGTACAGATGGGTGTATTTACAAGTACTGTAGGAGCCTTTTTGGAGGTGGGGAGAGACGAGGAAGTAAAATGTACTGATCTGCTCCATGAGTATAGGGAATAGTCTTGCAGCAGCTGGATTGGAAGCTGGAGTTTCTACACAAGAACAATTTCATCCAGATAATAATCTTTGTAAAATGGATTTGTTCTGACACAGAGAGCCAGTCAGGGCTCCCTCTCAGATGTGGACAATGCTGCACTACGCTTCCCATAGAATTTTTTGTTTTCCAGAATAAACATGTCTAGTTCTCCCAACATTCTTAATGGGGTTGACTTTCCAAACTTGCATATTTTGGGGTATTCTAAATTGGAGAGTTCAGAGAGATGCCTTTTTAAAGCATGGTGTTTCAAGCTGCATGCAAATATGCCCTAATCAGTGCTGAGAAGGGTGTAATAACTACTAATGACATTGTTTTACACATACTAATTAAATGTAATCAAATACAGCTTTTGCCTACGTGATAGTATCACATTACTGAATCATACTGAGCTGATTTATTATAAACCTCAGGCAGCAAAATCTCCTAAAATGCATGTGTAAAATTCCCATAGACTTTGGTGGGAATGTCCCCTGGTGTGATCAAATATTAGAGCTGGGGGAACTTTACAAAAGATGACCTGTTGTACCTCTTCCCACTAGAGACGAGCCAAAACTTTATATCCCAGTACCCCACAGCTGTGAAAAAGTTCAGAACCCCTCCCCAACCCTGGATCCCAACCTCCCCTCCGCACTTTGAATTTGCAAAACGTTCAGTTCTAAATCTGCATGCAGAGCCTACCTTTGTGATAGGCTTTTCTCATGATAATGTGCCCAACAAAAATTACAGATCACAACATCCCTGAACTTTGTGACTTGGGGCCATCTCTACTTTGTTCTGTCCTAGATGGGAATAAGACCTGCAGCAAATTGGTACCCTTTGGTCTCCTGAAGCAAGCGGGGGATCAGGGAGGGAACTGTACAACAGAGGAGTCTCTCTGAGGCACAATGCTTCTCGGACTACTCCAGAGTGGTGCATTTGATGCACTACAGCTTGCTCAGGGCCATGCCTAAATGCATAATCTAGCGGCCCAAAGAGAGTAGGGACAGCCAGCCACCAACAACATGGGACATCCACTGACATCTTTGACTCTTCACAATCAGGCTTTACACCATGACATGGCATGGAGACGGCCCCAGGTGTATAATGAATTACCTTGTAGCAGTGGACAGAGGCCAAATCTCAATTCCTAGCTCTTGGAGGATATTTGACTAAGCCAAACTCTGACCAACTTCATAGCTCCCAATAAGGCCAAATATTTGTTTCCTTGAACCTGAGAATCTCTAAGGAGACTTCTCTTCAGACCTCATTTACCTTCTCCCCTAGATATTACAATGATGGACACACCTATGACCAATACAGAAATCTTCCTGTAGTTGAGGAGAACATGCTGCAAAGAGTGGCTTCTCCAAAACTCTACCCTTTCCTCCCACCTTGCTGTATCCCCTGAGACAATTAATTCACAGCAATTTATCTCATTCTTCCTTTGTCTCCCTCTTTCAGGAGCTTCCTAAGGCTTGGTCTACACTACCCCCCTAATTCGAACTAAGGTACGCAACTTCAGCTACGTGAATAACGTAGCTGAAGTCGAAGTACCTTAGTTCGAACTTACCTTGGTCCACACTCGGCAGGCAGGCTCCCCCGTCGACTCTGCGGTACTCCTCTCGCCGAGCTGGAGTACCGCAGTCGACGGCGAGCACTTCCGGGTTCGACTTATCGCGTCCAGACTAGACGCGATAAGTCGAACCCAGAAGTTCGATTGCCAGCCGCCGAACTAGCGGGTAAGTGTAGCCAAGGCCTAACAGTGCTGTCATTTTCAGCAGAGCTGTCTTCTGCAGCAAACCTGTAAAACTGTTCAAAAGTTATTTGATTAATAGATCCATACATTCCCTATGCCTGCACATTCCATAATTTATGTGCAACAGGGATGTGAAGAAAGTAATACTTGACTAAATTGTTCTCCTGACGTAAACCTGTAATTTAAAAATTATATATATTTAGAGTACAAGTCAAAACAGGAAGTGCATTCCCAAAGTGAATAAAGCTATTTCTGAGCCTAAATATCAACTGATTCAAAACTGTCTTGAAATGTCTCTCCCTTTATCCCACCTAACAAAACCAAAGAGCTTACCAAATGGGCTTACTATTTATGGGAAAGCTTTACTGTCCAGGCAGGTTAGCTATAGCTATATTTTTGTTAACGGCAAGGCAGAGAATGCTTGTGGTTCCATGCAGTCCAAAGGGAATTTTACCACTAGAGTGCAGAAAAAAATAAGTAAATCAAAAAGTAAAATGACATAATAGTAACAAAGAAAGATTTTCAAAAGATCAGGTGTAATAAAGGACCAAATGAAAGGGAGAAATCAATGTAGTTCATCAGCACTGGGCTAACCATCAAGTGTAAATTTGGACTGAAGAGGAGCCACATTAATAATAAAATAAAAAAAGTTGTGAGCTATAGGGGGAAAATACCAGATAAAATAGTAACTGACATAAGGTGATGTAGTTCTCAAGTGAAGCAGCCACTTAGAGCACCTGATTTCTTAGGCTTGGTCTACACTACCCCCCTAATTCGAACTAAGGTACGCAACTTCAGCTACGTGAATAACGTAGCTGAAGTCGAAGTACCTTAGTTCGAACTTACCTTGGTCCACACTCGGCAGGCAGGCTCCCCCGTCGACTCCGCGGTACTCCTCTCGCCGAGCTGGAGTACCGCAGTCGACGGCGAGCACTTCCGGGTTCGACTTATCACGTCCAGACTAGACGCGATAAGTCGAACCCAGAAGTTCGATTGCCAGCCGCCGAACTAGCGGGTAAGTGTAGCCAAGGCCTTAGCCTAAATTGTGCAATGGGTTTTATATGAACAGATCCCACTGAAATCAAAGGGGCTCCTCCCAGGTGCCAGAGTCCAGCTATACATAATGCATTGTAGGATTTGCATCTTTTGTTCTCTCCCATCATAGGTGTGCCTGCAATAGGGCCTATAGTCAGTACCACATGTGAGTTAGTTATTAATAATAAGAATTATTGTTATTATAACCATCCATAAAATTAGAATATTCTGTCATCTATGAAAACACTGTGGTTTTCACTTGTGACTTCACAAGGTAGCCGTACGTACGTATTTTACATTTATTTATAACTCAATATTTTTGCATAGGAACTTGCATTACAAATGTTACAGCAAGCTTCAGAAAACATGTTGCAACAAAGAAAGAAAAGCCTTTCATGTTAGCAATTAGATACAATAACACCCAATTTTGTTAAAGGACTGAACTCCCACAGGAATGATTTGTAATTTCTCATTTACAAAATCCAAATGTGCTATAACTATAGTAGCTCTAGAAAATCTTCTCAGCTGTTGCCTCAGTTCTACAATACTAATAGTGAACCTCTAATTTTGCTATTCTATGAAGCACAAATTGGCGTTACTATAGTCTGTAATTAATTCCATGGTAAATTCATGTTATTACCTTTTCTGTGCAATTGCACAATAGTAGACCTTCTGCTATGTTCCCAAAAAAGCTATTAAAAGCTGTGATTTGACTACAGATTGCTTTCTGGATTGGTGTCCTGACTCCTTCTCTTCACAAAATTAGTCACACAAGACATAAGCTGCAAATTGTAAAACTTTATTCAAACTGTAGCTGCTGAAACAGAACAATAGATTTCTAGTTAGTTGTGGCAAATAATGCTATTTTAAAGCATTACATTCAGATCAGTTGGAAATGAGGCTCACAGTGAAATAAGGGCCTGTTGACTGCATGCAACACAAGGAAGCAAATCCGGTTAGGAGTGGAGTCACTTAGGAAATTTCCATCAAAACAAGATTTTTTTTTTTTTTTAAGAAAAGATGAGGGTGAAAACCATTCGCTAATTTCCTCCCCTCCTTCTCCCTCCCCCTCACCAACACCCTAGTCTGGAGTGACTAGGAGGTTCATAAGGTAGCCAAATACTATTGTTCCGGGACATCATGGGGAGAAGGAAGATACCAGGCTAGGAACAAATTACCCAGTGTCTAGATGAGTTGGAGCCTTGGATGAGAGCTAGCTGGCTGCAGCTTGATCTAGTCAAGACTGAGATAATGCTGGCACTGTGGGAAGCGGCCAGATGAGTTGGCAGAATTCAGAGAGCGAGTGCAACTGCCACGCACAAAACAGGAGTTCAACTTGGGGTTTTGGTTAAATCCTGGGCTGCTCTTGGATGCTCAAGTGGAACTTTTCTCCAGCTGTGCCTGGGAAGTCAAGTGCCACCTTTTCTCTCCACAGAGAACCCTGCCACAATTATCCGTGCCTTTGCCACCTCAGTATTAGAGCACTGTAATGTTCTCTACATAGGGCTACGCAGGACCCTTTGGAAGCTGAAGCTGAAGGTAGTACAGAATGCAGCACCCTGGGAGCACAATAAGCAAACACTCCAAGAGCTGCATTGGCTTCCAGGTGGAACTCCAAGTGTTGGTTTTAACCCATCAAATCCTAAATGATTTGGGACATGGCCCTCTGAGAAATCACCTCTCTTTCTGTGACATGCTGCCACAACTAAGGTGAACAGAGGCACTGAAGCTGGAGCTCCTTTAATATAGACAAGAGGAAGCTGCTAGCTGGGTGTTCTCTATGAGCGGTCCTTACTTTGGAACTCCCTCCCTCCCTTGGTTTGCCAGAGCCTAGATGTGTTAATCTGGGCATGCCACACAGCCTAACTTTTCCCCTTCTTTGTCAAGGCTGCCGAGGAGGGTCTGAGTTCAGGTGGATATATTTATGGGTGATCCTTTGCCCATGTTTATGTTGTGATTTTCAAGATATGGGATAAGCACCCACAGTACTGGGTGGAGCCTAAAGAGGTATTTCAAAATCTTGAATATATAAATAAATAAATAAAATATGTTTGAGTCCTGTAAAGTAGTATAGCCCTAATGGTACCTTAAATTAGGGTTACCATATTTTGAGCCTCCAAAAGGAGGACACTCCATGGGCCCCAGCCCCGCCCCAACTCCGCCCCTTCCCCAACGTCCCCGCCCCAATTCTGGCCCCTCCCCTGCTTCCCGCAAACATTTGATTTGCGGGAAGCCTGAAGCAGGTAAGGGGGGGTGTGGGGGGAGGAGGCACGGCCCAGTCTGGCCCCCCAGCGTCTCCAGCCTGGGTCGGCTCGGGCCCTGGGGTGCCGGCCCCGGGCCCGGCCCCCGGCCGAGCACCCCCGGCCCACCCAGCACTGCCGGTCCCTGGCCCCCGGGCCCCCGGCCGAGCACCCCCGGCCCGCCCAGCACTGCCGGTCCCCGGCCCGGCTCCCCGGCACCGCACCGCTGGCCCGGCCCCCGAGCCCCCGGCTCAGCACCGCGCCGCCGGCCCGGCCCCCGAGCCCCCTGCTTGGCACCGCACCGCCAGCCCCCGAGCCCCCGGCTCGGCACCGCCGACCGCCGGCCTGGCCCCCAGCCCAGCACCGCCGGCCCCGCATGTCCCGATTTTCCCGGACATGTCCGGCTTTTTGGGATTTCCCCCCGGACGGGGATTTGGAGCCCAAAAAGCCGGACATGTCCGGGAAAATCCGGACGTATGGTAACCCTACCTTAAATGGAAGAGTTTTTAAATCATAGTGTAGGAGGATAAAGGGATACCGTAACAGTAATAACCAGATAATTATTATAGTAATAATATTCAGAGGGGTAGCTGTGTTAGTCTGAATCTGTAAAAAGTAACAGAGGGTCCTGTGGCACCTTTAAGACTAACAGAAGTATTGGGAGCATAAGCTTTCGTGGGTAAGAACCTCACTTCTTGCATCTGAAGAAGTGAGGTTCTTACCCACGAAAGCTTATGCTCCCAATACTTCTGTTAGTCTTAAAAGTGCCACAGGACCCTCTGTTACTTTTTACAGTAATAATATTGTTACATATGAGAAATGGTCATAGGTGACCAAACTATGATTGGGGCTGTGTATTACAGAACACTGCACTGAATATCTGTTTTTAAGAGCTATGTCTCTTTAAATGGCTTGCCTTTTGGAGTGCCCTGCATTCAGACTAAAAGAGTGACAAAGCCAATTATTTCTGTTGCCTCTGGGTTTTCTTTACATGATTAGCAGAATTTTAGAATGGTCACTTGTGCTTGTGGTCTCAGTACATTGTACCTGGCACTAACAAGCACCCTTGTCAATGCACAGTAGCGGAAGAGAGGCCAAGGATGAAATGAGTATGATGACAAATCTTCCTTTTGCCTTCAAAGGTGGTCTCTCTAGACCATGAGCGAGGCACATTTTGAGGGCAGTGGGGGAGGGCTTGTGATGCCCCTATTTATACAGTATCTGTTTTTGTTGTTAAATAGGGGACTGCAAGTCTCCTGAACTCTCAATCTAGCCCTTCCCATAAGCATTGCAATTTTAATAAAGGAAAGAACTGGATACTTCCTCTTTGATCTTTGCAACTAATCTCCCAACATTCCTAAAAGGATTAAATCTTTAATAATCATTTTAGGAACAGTTGATTTATAGAGCCTGAATTCTCCACTCTGATTTACATGTAATGATGAGTATAAATGTTTAGCATTTGTTTAAAGTTTTAAATAAATACCAATCACGCAGAGAAAACATTTGTTGCACTCTCAGGACCTCCCCTTACTGCTAAAGAGAATTCTATTCATGAAACCGCCCAGTTAGAAGTCTTTGATCTGGGAACAAATCATTCATCCTGTTTAAAATTGTTAGTGCTGGTTACCAGAATACAAGTAACTCTTTCTCTCTCTCTCTTTTTTTCTCCCCCCCCCCCCCCCATCTCTCCAAAAGGTGCACATCAAAAAAAACTTTGGTTTGCAAAAAGTAGTGTGACTCATCTGGGCTAAGTGCTTTTTTCAGTTGTGTACCCAAAAAATATATTTGCAAAAAACGGAGTTTCAAAATCAGGCCATTTAGCTCAAATGTACACTAGTGACTACTCTTTTTGCTGAATTAGATCCTGATTGTTCAAACACTTATACACATGTTTAGCTTTACACTGAGGTCTGGTCTGCACACAGTTTTCATACTGGTATAACTAATTTTAATTTTAAACAAAATAGTTATACCTATGCTAGCACAACTCCTAGCATGGAAGTAGTTGTACTGGTATAAAGATGCCTTATACTGGTACAGTTTATTCTCCTTCCTTTATGGAGATAGATGTAGCTAAATGAGCACATTTATACCAGTATAACTCAGTCCAGATCAAAGGGGTGGTACCACTTTAAATATACTGGTATATTAAAATAATACAATTGTTGTGGGAAGACAAGCCCTCTGTAAAGATAAGCATGTGTATAAGTGTGCAGGATTGCAGTCTGCCTAACTACACAAGGGCCACAGTAAAACAGATATTACACAGAGGCCCAGATCCTCAGAGGTACTTAAGCATTGAATCTTGGAGGATCTGGGCTAAAGCATTGTCAAAGAAAATTTAAAAATGGGGAAAATATTTCCCCCCTAACTTTTCCATTACAGTAATTGTAACTACAGTAGATTCAAAAATCCCAGCCAGATCTCTGATTTTGAAGTTGACTGTCTCTAATAATTTCTGTTGAAGATGCACATGCTAGAATGGAATCCAGCTAACTCTCCCAGAGCTGTATTGTCTCTGCAGTACACACATGACTATTAAGTATGCAGAACTGGTTGTCAGCAAGGAAATCAGCAAATATTCTGGATACACACAGAGAGCAGGCTGGCTGGGTAAGAAGGTGTCATTTTTACATGGCTACTTTTCAGACTATCCCGCACTATACGTTTAAACAAAATCTGTTTCCATTGCAGTAAAGAATAATAATGAAAATGTTGCTATTAATTCTAGGTTGACAATCTTGTTATTTGCAAAACAATGTGGGGAAAGGAGGATTAAATTAACAGTTCCTTTTCACATATTTGTCATCAATATTCAAGAAATTATAACTTATATCTGAAGTTTCTTTTCTTCAGAATTGATTTGAATATATTTAATTTATCTTTTGATACACTGAAACTGTAAGACTGTGGCATAGATACAGTGTACATAACAAAACAGTCTTTAAGTGGACTTATAATCACAGTTAAACTCTATGTTTTAGAAAATGTGAAGCATTCAATTACAGTCCACATACCTGCAGTGGAGTAATAGGTTTTTGACTCCAGGCATATTACTGAGTTGGTTTTTACTGAGAAGGGAACGCCCTTGTCTGATGGCTTTACAGTACATTGCACAATAACCTGTTATTATGTGATTTTTTTTTTTTTTTTACAATTTTCTCCCAAGGCAACATGAGCTCTTATAATTGAAGTGAAATACTGAAACAGAGTATTCTACTAACTGCGCTACCATTATGAATGATACTAATCTGCAGCTCTCTGCTCTTAGTTCAATTGCAAGGGAAAATATTAAACTATCCCCACTACCTTGGTAGATTTATGCCACAAAGCAGAAAATGCTCAGACCAAGGCCAGGAGGCTGTTTTCATTTCCATGGTACTAGCCTGCAGTCAAACCTGTCAGAATGTAGTCTCCTGCATGTCATTATCTATTTAATGTTCTCTCTGTAAAGTGCTTCTCTTGAATGCAAAGGCTGTGGACTATAGAGCTAAATGGATTAAGAGAAAAGGCTCCAGGTTTCCTCTTCCCTGTAGAATCTCAGTCTTGTCAGGTTCTGGTGAAACCCCCAGGCAGGGCTGTTTGCAAAAGTGCTCCTGAGGCCTCTGTTTGCACAGACTAAGGCCGTATCTACACTACAAAGTTAAGTCACCTTTATGTAAATAGACATCAAGCCTCTGATTTAAGCAAGTCAATCTTGCGTGTCCACACTACGCTTATTGCGTCGGCAGAGTGCATCCTCACTAGCAGCAACACACGGAGCACTGCAATGTGGGTAGCTATCCCACTGTGCACGTAGTCAAGTGGAATTTTGGGTTGGGCTTGCAATGCCTTATGGGACCAAAACATTGGCACGGGTGGTTATGGAAACATGACATTAGCCTCCCATGATGCACTTACCTCCCTCCTGAAATAAATAACAAACAAACCAAGCCTTTCTCACGCCTTTTTTTGTAAGCCTGGGTTACCCGCACAGATGCCATAGCACAATAAGCCTGGACCCCGCTCAGCTATACACCGTTGTGAGCATTACAAACACCTCACACCTTATCCTGCAGTATTTACACAGCCATTACAGGAGCTTCCATGCAGAACAATGTGATGCCATGCAAGAAGCCCTACTGGAAGCCATGGAGCGGAGCAATTCACAGTTGCTGGTGTCATAGAAATTTCTGTCCGTTCCAGCTGAGGAATAAGGAGAGACGGACACAGCTAGCCAAGCAAGGAGCCCCGGGAGAGGCGATCTGTTTATTTCAATTGCAATTGGGTTCGAGCTCATAAGTCAGCAAGAACCAAGAAAACACTTACACCAAAGCATTATATGCAGTTGCTTATGATAATCTATCGCTCTATGATTGGCCAAAATTTGCCATCATTACCATACATAATTAGCAAGCTACATGTATCTGCCCCTCTTATGACCTCTTATTGTTCATTTACTTGCCCCCCACCCTTGTTATTTTGCAAACTAAGTAGTTAGTTATCTATAGGATACAGGCACAGGGAGTTCCATTGTCTATAGGTTTGGAGTTTGGCTACATTTCCTCTCGAAGGAACTTCCTGAGTTAAGACAACCTATAGCTGACACTACATGTTTCCCATGTGAACGTGACAAATTTGCCCCCTGGCCGTTAAGTAGAATAATTCTATATCACTGGCGACAGTCATGCATCAACTTGACACAGTTGAGCACCATTTCTGGGTCCGTGACACAAGCACTGATTGGTGGGACCGCATCGTTATGCAGCTATGGAATGACAAGCAGTGGCTGCAGAACTTTCAAATGCATAAGGCCACTTTCCAGGAACTGTGTGAAGAGCTTTCCCCAGCCCTGAAGTGCAGCAATATTAAAATGAGAGCTGCTCTGACTGTGGAGAAGCAAGTGACGACAGTTCTGTGGAAGCTTGCAATGCCAGACTGCTACCGGTCAGTGGGGCATCAATGTGGAGTGGGTAAATCTACCATGGGATCTGTTGTGATCCAAGTTTGCAGGGTGTGACGTTCCCCTCTGGTGTTATCTGGACTGGTGATCGGCTAGGTCACTCCAATCCTTGACTCTGGGAGCCAGGCTTACCCTGCTCTGCTGTGAGAACTCCCACTCTTGGGCTGTTCACACACAGCCTCTGGCATGTAAGTTGCTTGGATTGTGCAACCGAATGACACTAGCCAATATCTCTGGTCCCAGAGACAACCCTAGGGATATCTATCTTGCAGTGTCCTGTTACACCCACTGGATGCTGCAAGCTTATACGAGTTCATCAGTTTAACAAAGAAATTGATATGTAACAGGCTTATTATCCTAAATGGAGTCTCTGACATGCTTCAAACCAAATGCACTGCTTCAGGTAGAATAAACAAACAGATGGGTTTTAAGTGATTATAAGTCAAAACCTAAGTCAGATTTGGTCAAATGAAATAAAAGCAAAACACATTCTAAGCTGATCTTAACACTTTCAGTGCCCTTACAAACTTAGATGCTTCTCGCCACAGGCTGGCTGGTTGCCCTTCAGCCAGGCTCTCCCCTTCGATCAGCGCTTTAGTCGCTTGGTGGTGATGTTTGTAGATGAAGGTGGAAGAATAGGAAGAGCATGGCAAACATCTCTCCCTTTTATCATGTTCTTTCTTCCCTCTTGGCTTTCCCCACTCCCCCTTCAGAGTCAGGTGAGCATTACCTCATTGCAGTCCCAAACTGACCAAAGAAAGGGGGGTGACTCACGGGAGTGTCCAACAGATCCTTTTGTTGCTGCCTAGGCCAGTGTCCTTTGTTCCTGTGAGGCTGGGCTGGGTTTGTCCCATACATGCCCTGATGAGGTGTGAACTGCCCCTCTGCTCTTGGAGAGTTTTTGCCTGGACTTATTTTAAGCCATGAAGACACATTTTCAGCCTCAGAACTATATACATGAAATTATAACCTATAACATTACTATACAACCTACAACCATGCTCAGGGCATCATGAGCCTTCTGAAGACATCCAACATGACAAACTTTGCATTGGATACCACACAATCATTTTATAAAGATGAACACGGGGGTGTAGACTGTTCCCACAAGGTACAGAATGTGACACAGGGCCATTAACAGACTTCTGCTAAGAAGGGTAGTGACTCTGAGCAATGTGCAGGACGTAGTGAATGGTTTTGCCATGACAAGGGTCCCTAACTGCAGTGGGTGATAGGGATATGAGTTCTATCTATCTTGGCACCAGACCACCTTGCCAAAGAGCACATAAACTGAAAGGGATACTTCTCAATGGTGTTGCAAGCACTGGTGAATCACAGGGGCCGTTTCCCTACCATCCCACATTGATGTCAGTGAAAGGTGCATGACGTATGCACCTTTAGGAGCACAGGTCTGTTCAGAAAGCTGCAAGCAGGGACTTCCTTTGCAGACTGCAAAATAACCATTGTTGATGTTGAAATGCCAATCGTGATCCTGGGAGATCCAGCCTACCCCTTGCTCGCATAGCTCATGGAGCTGTACACTGGCAGCCTGGACAGCAGTAAGGAGCAGTTCACCCATAGGCTGAGCAAGTGCAAAATGGTGATTAAATGTGCCTTTGGACGTTTTAAAAGGTCGCTGGTGTAGTTTGCTTACTAGGTTAGACTTCAGTAAAAGCAATATCCCGACTGCTATTGCTGCCTGCTGGGTGCTCCATAATATCTGTGAAACAAAGGGAGAAAAGTTTCTGCTGGAGTGAGGGGTTGAGGTAGATTGCCTGGCAGCCAATTTTGAGCAGCCAGACCCCAGGGCAATAAGAAGAGAACATTGAGGGGCTCTGCGTCTCCATGAGGTTTTGAAAACCAGTTTCAGCAATAAGCCAGAGTAATGTGACACGTATCTGTGGTGTTCCTTATCAAACTGTCCCCTCCATTGTATTTTCTTCCCTGTAAACTCCACCCCCACCAACCACCGTGTGTTGAATAAATAAAGAACGTTTCCCCCTCAATCCGCTAAGTTTTATTATGCACACAAACCCACAGAAACAGCAAAGAAAAGTAAGATAACTTGAGACAAAAGGGCTGATAACACTTTGGGGGGAGAAACAAGGAAAGCTTGCTTATAGATGCACTGCAATAACAATCAAAGGTGTGGGAATGAGTGCCTTCTGGTCCTTGTACCCTCCCCTGGTTTTGAGTGCAAGGGATACCGAACTTTCCCTCTCCCCTTCTCCTCTCCCCCCACCACCTCATAGGACGTTTGGGGGAAGAGGATATAGAACTGGGCGATGATGGCAGAAGGCTCAGCATAGGCTGCAGAGGGACTCTAACGTTTAGCAGCCTTTTCCAACCTCAACCAGATGCCTCAACATGTCTGATTGCTCCTTCATAATCTGCAGTATCTCTTCCTGCATAGCATGCTCTTGTTCCCTGCATGCTCTCCTGTCCTCCCTGTCCATGTCCAAGTTCTCGGACAGTGTAATTCTCCATGCTCTGAGCTCCATTTTGTCACTCTTGGAGGTGTGCATTAACTCATTGAACATGTCCTTCTGAGGCTTCTTTTTCCATCTTCTAATCTGGGAAAGTCTCTGTCCCGGTGTGGAGGATGCGCTGACAGACAAGGTTTCAGCTGCAAGGAATGCAAATCACAAGGGTAGTATTGACAGTGCATACATTGTTTCTGGTGCAAGATTAACTTTTTTCATTTAAAAAAACACCCCCTCAATACACTTCACTGCAAGTCACAACGTAATCACATCCATTAGCTATTGCAAGAGTTGGTTTGCTGCTCCAACCATGGTGAGTAAGGCCACAAGGCATGGGAGAGAGGTCTTGTGCTGCTGCTTTTATGAAGACATCCTTGGGATCACAGGTAGGAACTTGAGTAAAGCCCTCTTTCCCCTAGCAGCCTGTGAGGACAGGCACCAGTGTAAAGCCCCGCAATGGTTTGTTTTTTACAAAAGTGGCACCGGGTTGGGGGGAGGGAAGGGAGTCAAACAAGAAGCAGCCACCCTCCACCTTTTTTTTTCAATGCTGCTTGCAATACACAGTGATCCCTTCCAACCACAACCACAGCATGTTTGGGAAAGTGTGGTTGTGTGACCCAGATTTCACCAAACAGGGGTGGATTACTTGTTGAATTGTTTGTGGTTTAAGGGCTAGCATTGAAAACTTCCCTCATTTTCCATTGGTGACCCTATGCAAATCACTCTCCTGAGGGTAACAGAGGCGGCAAGGGAGCAGATGCTGCAAGTGTCTGGGTACAGACCTGGTCCTTATGCTGCAATGCTGTGTGCTGCAATGATGCCAGCAGAGTTAACACTGGAGGGCATGGGAAAGTGTCCTACCCTGGTGGATGAAATAAGTCATCCCTTGCCAGAAACCTTCTGCAAAGGATTGCAGAGTACCTCCATGAAAGCTTCCTAGAGATCTCCATGGAGGATTCCCAGGCCATCCCCGTGCACATAAACAGTCTTTTTTGGAGAGCATCTCTGCTTAGCTGAATTGGCCACCTACTCTTTTGTTCAGATTAAACATAAAAAATAATAGCATGTAACCCCTACAGTTTGATTGGAAATGTGCACTTACCAGAGGGGTCTTCCTCGTCATCATGCTCCGCTGACAGCTGGTCCTGTGAAGGGATGGGCTCCAGGGTTAAAAGCAGTTCTTGGCTGTTGGGGAGAATGGATCTCCACTTGCCTGCCTCATATTCTTCTCCTCCTCCTCATTGTTGCTCGAGGTAGCCCGGGGCTACTGGGAGGTATCCACAGAGTGTTTTGGGGTAGTCGTGGGTTTGCCGCTGAGAATCGCATGCAGCTTGTCTGTGGGGCAGAACCAGAAAGATTGTTCGCCTCCCTTGTCTTCTGGTACACTTGTGGAAACTCCTTTATTTTCATGCAGCACTGCTGTGTGTCATGGTGTAGCCCTTCTCCCCCATGCCCTGTGTGATCTTGGCATAGATGTCAGTGTTTCTTCTGTTGGATCGGAGCTTTGCCTGCACAGACTCTTCTCCCCACACAGCAATAAGATCCACCACCTCCTGTGTACTCCATGCTGGAGTGCATTTGCCACCTTGAGTTTCTATGATCAGGTGGGCTGGCGAACTCTCCACACTGTTCAAACAGGAAATGAAAATTCAAAAGTTCCCAGAGCTTTAACAAGGAAGTAGCTGTTTCCTGTGTACCTGGCTGACGTGCAGTGGAGTTGAAAGTGCTCTCCAGAGCGGTTACAGCAGAGCACTGTGGGACACCTTTAGGAGGCCAATTCATTCGAATTAAACAACTCAGTGTCTACACGATCCCCATGTCAACCCCTGGTTGTCGAATCAAGCACTATGCCTCTTGCAGAGGTGGAGTACAGAAGTCAAATTTACAGGCCACTTAGGTTGCCAGAAGGGACATGGTAGTAGGGTATGTCTACACTACGAAATTAGGTTGATTTAATAGAAGTCAATTTTTTTAGAAATCCATTTGATACAGTCGATTGTGTGTGTCCCCACTAAGCGCATTAAGTCGGTGGAGTGCATCCACACTACCGAGGCTAGCGTTGAATTACGGAGCGGTGCACTGTGGGTAGCTATCCCACAGTTCCCGCAGTCTCTGCCGCCCATTGGAATTCTGGGTTGAGCTCCCAATGCCTGATGGGGCAAAAACATTGTTGTGGGTGGTTCTGGGTACATGTCGTCAGGCCTCCCTCCTCAGTGAGAGCAACGGCTCAGAATCGTTTTGCGTCTTTTTTCTGCGCAGATGCCATGCCACGGTAAGCATGGAGCCCGCTCAGATCGCCGTGGCAGTTATGAGCACTGTAAACACCACGCGCATTATCCTGCAGTGTATGCAGCACCAGAACCTGCAAAAGCAGGCGAGGAGGCGACGGCAGCGCGGTGATGAGAGTGATGAGGATATGGACACAGACTTCTCTCAAAGCACAGGCCCTGGCAATTTGGACATCCTGGTGGTAATGGGGCAGGTTCATGCCGTGGAACGCCAATTCTGGGCCCAGGAAACAAGCACATACTGGTGGGACTGCATAGTGTTGCAGGTCTGGGATGATTCCCAGTGGCTGAGAAACTTTCGCATGCGTAAGGGCACTTTCATGGAACTTTGACTTGCTTTCCCCTGCCTTGAAGCACAAGAATACCAAGATGAGAGCAGCCCTCACAGTTCACAAGCGAGTGGCGATAGTCCTCTGGAAGCTTGCAATCCCTGACAGCTACCGGTCAGTCGGGAATCAATTTGGAGTGGGCAAATTTACTGTGGGGGCTGCTGTGATCCAAGTAGCCAACGCGATCACTGAGCTGCTGCTATCAAGGGTAGTGACTCTGGGAAATGTGCAGGTCATAGTGGATGACTTTGCTGCAATGGGATTCCCTAACTGTGGTGGGGCGATAGACGGAACGCATATCCCTATCTTGGGACTGGACCACCAAGGCAGCCAGTACATAAACCACAAGGGATACTTTTCAATGGTGCTGCAAGCATTGGTGGATCACAAGGGACGTTTCACCAACATCAATGTGGGATGGCCGGGAAAGGTACATGACGCTCGCATCTTTAGGAACTCTGGTCTGTGTGAACGGCTGCAGCAAGGGACTTACTTTCCAGACCAGAAAATAACCGTTGGGGATGTTGAAATGCCAATAGTTATCCTTGGGGACCCAGTCTACCCCTTAATGCCATGGCTCATGAAGCCATACACAGGCACCCTGGACAGTAGTCAGGAGCTGTTCAATTATAGGCTGAGCAAGTGCAGAATGTTGGTAGAATGTGCCTTTGGACGTTTAAAAGCACGCTGGTGCAGTTTACTGACTTGGTTAAACCTCAGCAAAACCAATGTGCCCATTGTTATTACTGCTTGCTGTGTGCTCCACAATCTCTGTGAGAGTAAGGGGGAGATGTTTATGGCGGGGTGGGAGGTCGAGGCAAATCGCCTGGCCGCTGATTATGCACAGCGAGACACCAGGGCGGTTAGAATAGCGCAGCAGGGCGCGCTGCACATCAGAGAAGCTTTGAAAACCAGTTTTATGACTGGCCAGGCTACGGTGTGAAAGTTCTGTTTGTTTATCCTTGATGAAAACCCGCCCCCTTGGTGCACTCTACTTCCCTGTAAGCCAAACGCCCTCCCCCCCCTCTTTGATCACCGCTTGCAGAGGCAATAAAGTCATTGTTGTTTCAAATTCATGCATTCTTTATTACTTCATCACACAAATGTGGGGGATAACTGCCAAGGTAGCCCAGTAGGGGTGGGGGAGAAGGGAAGAACCAGGAGGGGTGGGGGAGAAGGGAAGAACCAGGTGGGGTGGTAGAGGAAGGAAGGACAAGGCCACACTGCACTTCAAAACTTACTGAATGCCAGACTTTTGTTGCTTGGGCAGTCCTTTGGGGTAGACTGGTTGGGTGCCTGGAGGCTCCCACACCGCGTTCTTAGGCGTCTGGGTGAGGAAGCTATGGAACTTGGGGAGGAGAGCGGTTCGTTACACAGGGGCTGCAGCGACAGTCTGTGCTCCTGCTGCCTTTCCTGCACCTCAACAATACGCCGGAGAATATCAGTTTGATCTTCTAGTCGCCTCAGCATTGCATCCTGCCTCCTCTCATCATGCTGATGCCACCTATCATCTTGATCACGCCACATGTCCTCTCATTCATTTAGTGCTTTCCTGCACTCTGACAGTGTCTGCCTCCATGCATTCTGCTGGGCTCTTTCAGTGTGGGAGGACTGCATGAGCTCAGAGAACATTTCATTGCGAGTGCATTTTTTTTGCCTTCTAATCTTCGCTAGCCTCTGGGATGCAGATGATATGGGGAACGTTGAAACATTTGCAGCTGCGGGAGGAAAAAAGGGAGTGTAGTATTTAAAAAGACACATTTTAGAGACCAATGGGTAGAGTCTTTCATGGTGAACCAAGCTGTTAACATTACATGGTTTTAGGGGCACCCCCTAGAATGGCATGCAGCTCATCATAGAAGCGGCATGTCTGGGGGTCAGGGCTCTGACCCGGAGTGGCCATTTACCTCTCTGGTTCTTTAGTAGGCTTGCCTGAGCTCCTTAAGTTTCACGTGGCACTGCTGTGGGTCCCTGTTATAGCCTCTGTTCTTCACGCCCTTGGAGATTTTTTCGAATATTTGGGCATTTCATCTTTTGGAACGGAGTTCTGATAGCACGGATTCGTCTCCCCAAACAGCGATCAGATCCAGTAACTCCCGTTTGGTCCATGCTGGAGCTCTTTTGCGATTCAAGGACTGCATGGTCACCTGTGCTGATCAGCTCACTACACTGTCCAAACAGGAAATGAAATTCAAAAGTTTGCGGGGCTTTTCCTGTCTACCTGGCCCCTGCATCGGAGTTGAGAGTGCTGTCCAGAGCGGTCACAATGGAGCACTCTGGGATAACTCCCGGAGGCCAATACTTTTGAATTGTGTCCACACTACCCCAAATTCGACCCAGCAAGGTGGATTTCAGCGCTAATCCCCTCGTCGGGGAGGAGTACAGAAATCGATTTAAGAGTCCTTTAAGTCGACAAAAATGGCTTCGTCGTGTGAACGGGTGCAGGGTTAAATCAATCTAACGCAGCTAAATTCGTAGTGTAGACCAGGGCGTAGTGTAGGCACATACATTATTAGATCAACTTAATGTGGCTTATGTTGACCTAAGTGTAGACCAGGCTTCAGTAAAATTAAATATGTGGGGAGGGAGGACAGGGGGAGAATAGGGAAAGTGTAGAGAGTGTCATGGTGCCATAGATTATTGTTATATCATCAGAACCCTTGGAATACAATTCTATTGAGCAGGGCTATGTGTAAAACTAGTATTTTGTACAGGTTAACTTGTTCTCACTTGCAAGGCCTTTCATGGCTGTCCCCACCCTAGCTATCATCTCATGCACTATTGAGTTGTTCATGCCCATCTCTGTTCTGCCAATAGTGCCAGCCTTCATCACTTACTTGTTACATTTTCAACCATACACCTTTGTGCTTTCTCCCATTCTGCCCCTCCAGCATGGGAGACACTCCCCATAAACATCTGCAAGGCCACCTTGTTCAAATCCCTCCTTAAAAACTCTCTTTAACATGATGTTTACAAAAAAACCTAGCTAATAGCTAGACCTGTATTGTCTCATTGCTTTCTTGTGCTCCCCCTATCTGCCTGTTGTATCCACCAGTGGTCTGATGACTCTTACTTAGCTTGTAAGCCCTTTAGAGCAGGGACTTTTGTTTGTTTGTTTGTTTGTTTGTTTTTGTTCTGTCTGTACTGTGCCTAGCACAGCGGGACCCTGATCTTTGACTGGAGCTCCTTGGTGCTATGTTAATACAAATAATAGATAATAATAAGAATTTGGATTTTTAGTGGGGCTGTGATATTTTGACCCAAATAGTCAGTCAGATATGTAAATGTCACCACTGTACTTTACTGTACTGAGAATGGCATTTTACTATCTAAGGCAGGGGTGGGCAAACTATGGCCCACGGGCTGCATCTGGCCCACCAGCCATTTTAATTCAGCTCTCAAGCTCCCACTGGGGAGTGGGGTCTTGGGCTTGCCCTGCTCCAGGGCTCCAGCCGGGGACCAGGGTCGGGGGCCGTCCGCACAGCAACCAGATGCAGCGGCATGTCTCCCCTCCAGCTCCCACGCCTAAGGGTAGCCAGGGAGCGCCACACGCTACCCCCGGCCCAAGTGCCACCCTCGCAGCTCCCATTGGCTGGGAACCATGGCCAATGGGAGCTGCAGGGGCGGCGCCTACAGACGGGGCAGCACACAGCAGAGCCTCCTCCATGTAGGAGCCAGAGGGGGGACATGCCACTGCATCCAGGAGCTGCTTGAGGTAAGTGCCACCTGGAGCCTGCACTCCTGAGCCACCTCCCCCCCACACCCCAACCCCCTGCCCTCTGAACTGCCCTCCGAACCTCTCCTGCCCCATGAGGTAAGCGCCACCCGGAGCCTGCACCCCTGAGCCACCTCCCCCCCACGCCCCAACCCCCTGCTCCCCTCCTGCCCTCCGAACCTCTCGGTCCTAGCCTAGAGCCCCCTCCTGCCCTCTGAGCCCCTCATCCACAGCCCCACCCCAGAATCTGCACCCCCATACAGAGCCCTCACCCCCCCCATGCCACAATCCCCTGCCCCAGCCCTAATCCCCCTCCTGCCCTCCAAATCCCTCGGTCCCAGCCCGTAGCACCTTCCTACACCCCAAACCCCTCAGGCCCAGCCCCACCCCAGAGCCTGGACCCCAAGCCAGAGCCCTGATTTCCCCCCCCCCCCCCGGTACTCTGCCCCAGCCTGGAGCCCCCTCCCACACCCTGAACTCCTCATTTTTGGCCCCACCCCAGAGCCGGCACCCCAACCCCAATTTTGTGAGCATTCATGGCCCGCCATACAATTTCTATACCCAGATGTGGCCCTCAGGCCAAAAGGTTTGCCCACCCCTGGTCCAGGGGGATGCTAGGGAAGGATGAGGTGGATATTACTTGTTGCAGAGCTACTTTAAAAGCATCTAATCTGGTTTCTTGTTGGTGTTCTTCCAAGACTCGATTGCCTACTCCTTGCAAGCCTCCAGGCAACACTGCCTGGGAACAATTGTGCTAGCTATACATAAGTCCCAAGTACCCCTCAATAGGTACAGTCAAAAATAGTATGTACTTACCCCATAGCACATGCCATAGGAAAAAAAACTACTACTGCTCCCAGCTATGTTGGGCAGTCCTATGCTCTGGGGGCTGACTCTACCTTCAGGAATGCTGCACTTCCTCCCTCTGCCCCATGGCTCTAGGGAGGAGTCTGCTGAGGTCTTATGCCTCTGAGGTGTGTGTGTGTGGTTCTCCCACTGGAGTCCGGGTCCATGGGGATGTCATGGAGTCTTGTCCCCTATCCTGTGGCTGCCCCCAGCTGTTCCTATTGGCCCGCCCACTGCTAAAGGACTCCCCCCACTCCCCCAGCCTAAGGGGAGGATCCACAGGGCCTGGAAACCAAATAATTCCAGGGGACAACTAATGAGATAACAGGGACAGGAGTGAAGTCAAAGGGTCAAACAAAGGGAACCGGATGGCTGTTGCTGGGCAGCCTCCTGTAAACATGGTGCTTACTTACATGGGACCAGGATTTGGATCTATGAAATAAGTCTTAAAAATCAACAGGCCAGTGTCTGCAAATGACAAGCAAAGTCTGGAGTGATTGGAGCAATTCGGAAAGCCGGGGCCAAGATTTCAGGGAACTTGTAGAGAAATTCCAGAAAAAACATTTTAGAGCTGCCAATGTATTTGCTATTCAAACAGGCCAATTATTTCATTAGACTCACAATACATCTGGCTGCCCTGAAATCCTTCTGTTCTCCAGACTAACTACTGCAAACATCTAGTGGTAGATCCTCGGCCCTTGTGCACCACCCGAGTAGTGCAAAGGAACCATAAACCAATCCCAAATGGGCTGCTGTGGATTCTCTGGGCTAGGAGGCGGGGAGGAGGCATGTTAGAGGTGGAAGAGGATGGAGCCAGACAGAGGGCAGAGAACTCTGGCTGATCCTTGGACAGTAGAGCATTTCCTGTGGCCCCGAGCAACCCCAGGATTGGGAAATAGAAAGTTGGCTTAAGTGGCGTAAGCTTGGTGTAGCTGAGGATTTGTCTCCTAGCCTTACATATGGTTATTTAACGTAGATTTCAAGAGGCATATTGTCCAACCAAACAATTCTACAAACACACAGGAGATAGGAAATCTCTTTAAATTAAAGGAGAAAGCACTTTGCTGCCAGACTTTGCTGAAATGAACCCACAGCGGAGGGACTTTTATACAATTTGCCATGGGTGGCGGGTATAACAGATCAGGGGCAGCTCAGCCTCCCCTGGTGCTGCCACCAGACCCCCGGTTGTGGGGTTTGGGGGGCAAGTTTTTGCTTTATTATGTCTAGGGCCCTACCAAATTGACGGCCATGAAAAATGCATCATGGACCGTGAAATCTGATCTCTCCCTGTGAAATCTAGTCTTATGTGTGCTTTTACCCTACACTATACAAATTTCACAGGGGAGACCAGAGTTTCTCAAATTGGGGGTCATGACCCAAAAGGGAGCTGCAGGGGGGTCGCAAGGTTCTTTTAGGTTGATTCGTGGTATTATCACCCTTACTTCTGTGCTGCCTTCAGAACTGGGTGGGCGGACAGTGGTGGCTGTTGGCTGGGCGCCCAGCTCTGAAGGCAGCACCCCACTAGCAGCAGCACAGTAGTAAAGGTGGCAATACCATACCATGCCACCCTTACTTCTGCGCTGCTGCCTTCAGAGCTGGGCAGCCAGAGAGTGGCAGCTGCTGACTGAGAGCCCAGCTCTGAAGGCAGCAGTGCAAAAGTAAGGGTGACAATACCATACCATGCCATCCTTTCTTCTGCGCTGCTGATGGTGGTAGCTCTGCCTTTAGAGCGGGGCTCCTGGCCAGCAGCCGCTGCTCTCTGGCCACCCAGCTCTGAAGGCAGCGCCGCTGCCAGCAGCAGTGTAGAAGTAAGGATAGCAGTACCACAACCACCCCCTACAATAACCTTGCAACCCCCCACAACTCCTTTTTGGGTCAGGACCCCTACAATTACAACAATGTGTAATTTAAATAGCTGGAATCATGAAACTTACTATTTTTAAAATCCTACGACTGTGAAATTGACTAAAATGGACTGTGAATTTGGTCAGGCCCTAATTATGCCCCATGCAGGATCAGGGGTAGCTGAGGAGGCGGTATGTGCTATTCAGCTTCCTGGGTTCATCAGTAATCTCCCTGGACTCCAGAGAGATTACTGATGAACCCAGGAAGCTCAGTAGCACATATCATCCCCTCAGCCACCTTAGAAGAAAAGCTTCATCCGTATGAGACGCTTTTCCCCAGGGCAGCTTGGGGCTTTGGGGAGAGGAGGCGTGGTGTGGCTGCAGCTGGCCCAGGGCTCCTCCGGCAGGTGTGTGTGTGGGGGGGTTCATGGCACTGGCTGTGAGGGAAGTGGGGGCAGGGGATCTTAGGACTCTGGCTACGGGGGGGATCAGGGCTCTGGCCACGAGGGAGGACGGTGTGGGTAGCAGGGGTGGAGCTGGGGGCTAGCCCCCCAAAGAGGGGCTCCACCCACCACCCATGCAGTTAGCTTTAATAAGGAAAGAAAACAGAGTGATAGTTCTTTAGGTTAACATAACCAGAAGCAAATAGTATAAAAATAGAATACAACGTATACAGAGATACAGTCAGAGGGCCTAGTTCTCCTCTTGCTTCCACCACTGCAAACCAAAAGTAACTGTCAAATCAATGGGTTTATCTGCATGTAGATGTAGTGTGACAGAATCAAGAACAGAAGACAATAGTTACCTGTAAATGATGACAATGTCCCTTAACAAAGAGGTTGCAGGTGGATCCTCCAGTTCTAATCAGATGCTGCGAAACTGTGCAAAAATAACCTCTTGTTATTATTAAATAGGAGCCCATTTTGTGCTTGTGTTTCCTGCACAGCACTGCAAATTGCCAGATTGTCGTAGCCACCGAGTAATTTATTACAAAACCACACGGGGATTATGTCAGTGGGGTTTTATGAACACCTCAGTATCCATCACAAGATGTTGTGGTTCTAATAGACCTGACACCATGGAGATGATCCAAATGGAACTCCACCAAAAAACACACAACTGACTGCACTCTGTCTAAAAAGGTTTGCAGGGCTGCTCGTCTATTTGAACTTTCCGTATTGTCTGAAAATGCTAGAAGAGTTTGATGCTAATATGCTCCTGAGTTTGGAAAATATGACTGCAAAATGACCTTTACTTTTCCTGCAGCTATACTGCCCCATGCTGTGATCTTGTCAGATCTCATTAACTAATCAGGGTTGGGTCAGTCTTGAAGGGCAAAATCCAAGGAACACCTAGTTGCTGCAGGAAGTAATGTTTGTGGAGCCTCTGAGATGGGAAGCAAGAGGCAGCAACATTTTTTCTTCCCCCTCCCCTGGAAAGAACAACATAAATCATTAGAAATATTCTAGGGGTTATATAGAGCAAGATACTGAAACACTAGTAT